>NW_027478172.1:0-1200000 GCF_051020975.1 Osmia lignaria lignaria
TCTCTTAACATTTTGCCATAGCTCGCTTCGTTTCCGAGATATTTGCAGATATATCTCAAGGGAAGGGGCCTGACGGACATATTTCGAGATATTTCTTCTTCTTGTTGTTCTTCTTCCGCACAGCTAAGCTGGAAGTGGCATTTGCAGCTTGCAATAGTGCAGAGTTATCTCAAAGAAAGGGGCCACGGTGTTTCTGTATCTCTATTATGTTGGTGCGGCTTCGGAACTTTTAAGTATCTTGATATATCTCGAGAACTACGCATCTGATCAAAAAATATCATAGAACATAAAAAGTAGGAAACTTAATTCTCTACAAAAAAGGTCTTTTAACATTTTGCCATAGCTCGCTTCGTTTCCGAGATATGTGCAGATTTATCTCAAGGGGAGGGGCCTGACGCACATATTTCGAGATATTTCTTCTTCTTGTTGTTCTTCTTCTGCACAGGTAAGCTGGAAGTGGCCTTTGCAGCTCGCAATAGTGCAGAGTTATCTCAAAGAAAGGGGCCACGGTGTTTCTGTATCTCTATTATGTTGGTGCGGCTTCGGAACTTTTAAATATCTTGATATATCTCGAGAACTACGCATCTGATCAAAAAATATCATAGAACATAAATAGTAGGAAACTTAATTCTCTACAAAAAAGGTCTCTTAACATTTTGCCATAGCTCGCTTCGTTTCCGAGATATTTGCAGATATATCTCAAGGGAAGGGGCCTGACGGACATATTTCGAGATATTTCTTCTTCTTCTTGTTCTTCTTCTGCACAGCTAAGCTGGAAGTGGCATTTGCAGCTCGCAATAGTGCAGAGTTATCTCAAAGAAAGGGGCCACGGTGTTTCTGTATCTCTATTATGTTGGTGCGGCTTCGGAACTTTTAAATATCTTGATATATCTCGAGAACTACGCATCTGATCAAAAAATATCATAGAACATAAAAAGTAGGAAACTTAATTCTCTACAAAAAAGGTCTCTTAACATTTTGCCATAGCTCGCTTCGTTTCCGAGATATTTGCAGATATATCTCAAGGGAAGGGGCCTGACGGACATATTTCGAGATATTTCTTCTTCTTGTTGTTCTTCTTCCGCACAGCTAAGCTGGAAGTGGCATTTGCAGCTTGCAATAGTGCAGAGTTATCTCAAAGAAAGGGGCCACGGTGTTTCTGTATCTCTATTATGTTGGTGCGGCTTCGGAACTTTTAAATATCTTGATATATCTCGAGAACTACGCATCTGATCAAAAAATATCATAGAACATAAAAAGTAGGAAACTTAATTCTCTACAAAAAACGTCTCTTAACATTTTGCCATAGCTCGCTTCGTTTCCGAGATATTTGCAGATTTATCTCAAGGGAAGGGGCCTGACGGACATATTTCGAGATATTTCTTCTTCTTGTTGTTCTTCTTCTGCACAGCTAAGCTGGAAGTGGCATTTGCGGCTCGCACTAGTGCAGAGTTATCTCAAAGAAAGGGGCCACGGTGTTTCTGTATCTCTATTATGTTGGTGCGGCTTCGGAACTTTTAAATATCTTGATATATCTCGAGAACTACGCATCTGATCAAAAAATATCATAGAACATAAAAAGTAGGAAACTTAATTCTCCACAAAAAAGGTCTGTGAACATTTTGCCATAACTCGCTTCGTTTCCGAGATATGTGCAGATTTATCTCAAGGGAAGGGGCCTGACGGACATATTTCGAGATATTTCTTCTTCTTGTTGTTCTTCTTCTGCACAGCTAAGCTGGAAGTGGCATTTGCAGCTCGCAATAGTACAGAGTTATCTCAAAGAAAGGGGCCACGGTGTTTCTGTATCTCTATTATGTTGGTGCGGCTTCGGAACTTTTAAATATCTCGATATATCTCGAAAACTACGCATCTGATCAAAAAATATCATAGAACATAAATTGTAGGAAACATAATTCTTTACAAAAAAGGTCTCTTAACATTTTGCCATAGCTCGCTTCGTTTCCGAGATATTTGCAGATATATCTCAAGGGAAGGGGCCTGACGGACATATTTCGAGATATTTCTTCTTCTTGTTGTTCTTCTTCTGCACAGCTAAACTGGAAGTGTCATTTCCAGCTCGCAATAGTGCAGAGTTATCTCAAAGAAAGGGGCCACGGTGTATCTGTATCTCTATTATGTTGGTGCGGCTTCGGAACTTTTAAATATCTTGATATATCTCGAGAACTACGCATCTGATCAAAAAATATCATAGAACATAAAAAGTAGGAAACTTAATTCTCTACAAAAAAGGTCTCTTAACATTTTGCCATAGCTCGCTTCGTTTCCGAGATATTTGCAGATTTATCTCAAGGGAAGGGGCCTGACGGACATAATTCGAGATATTTCTTCTTCTTGTTGTTCTTCTTCTGCACAGCTAAGCTGGACGTGGCATTTACAGCTCGCAATAGTGCAGAGTCATCTCAAAGAAAGGGGCCACGGTGTTTCTGTATCTCTATTATGTTGGTGCGGCTTCGGAACTTTTAAATATCTCGATATATCTCGAAAACTACGCTTCTGATCAAAAAATATCATAGAACATAACTTGTAGGAAACATAATTGTCTACAAAAAAGGTCTCTTAACATTTTGCCATAGCTCGCTTCGTTTCCGAGATATTTGCAGATATATCTCAAGGGAAGGGGCCTGACGGACATATTTCGAGATATTTCTTCCTCTTGTTGTTCTTCTTCTGCACAGCTAAGCTGGAAGTGGCATTTACAGCTCGCAATAGTCCAGAGTTATCTCAAAGAAAGGGGCCACGGTGTTTCTGTATCTCTATTATGTTGGTGCGGCTTCGGAACTTTTAAATATCTTGATATATCTCGAGAACTACGCATCTGATCAAAAAATATCATAGAACATAAAAAGTAGGAAACTTAATTTTCTACAAAAAAGGTCTCTTAACATTTTGCAATAGCTCGCTTCGTTTCCGAGATATTTGCAGATTTATCTCAAGGGAAGGGGCCTAACGGACATATTTCGTGATATTTCTTCTTCTTGTTGTTCTTCTGCTGAACAGCTAAGCTGGAAGTGGCATTTGCAGCTCGCAATAGTGCAGAGTTATCTCAAAGAAAGGGGCCACGGTGTTTCTGTATCTCTATTATGTTGGTGCGGCTTCGGAACTTTAAAATATCTTGATATATCTCGAGAACTACGCATCTGATCAAAAAATATCATAGAACATAAAAAGTAGGAAACTTAATTCTCTACAAATAAAGTCTCTTAACATTTTGCCATAGCTCGCTTCGTTTCCGAGATATTTGCAGATATATCTCAAGGGAAGGGGCCTGACGGACATATTTCGAGATATTTCTTCTTCTTGTTGTTCTTCTTCCGCACAGCTAAGCTGGAAGTGGCATTTGCAGCTTGCAATAGTGCAGAGTTATCTCAAAGAAAGGGGCCACGGTGTTTCTGTATCTCTATTATGTTGGTGCGGCTTCGGAACTTTTAAATATCTTGATATATCTCGAGAACTACGCATCTGATCAAAAAATATCATAGAACATAAAAAGTAGGAAACTTAATTCTCTACAAAAAACGTCTCTTAACATTTTGCCATAGCTCGCTTCGTTTCCGAGATATTTGCAGATTTATCTCAAGGGAAGGGGCCTGACGGACATATTTCGAGATATTTCTTCTTCTTGTTGTTCTTCTTCTGCACAGCTAAGCTGGAAGTGGCATTTGCGGCTCGCACTAGTGCAGAGTTATCTCAAAGAAAGGGGCCACGGTGTTTCTGTATCTCTATTATGTTGGTGCGGCTTCGGAACTTTTAAATATCTTGATATATCTCGAGAACTACGCATCTGATCAAAAAATATCATAGAACATAAAAAGTAGGAAACTTAATTCTCCACAAAAAAGGTCTGTGAACATTTTGCCATAACTCGCTTCGTTTCCGAGATATGTGCAGATTTATCTCAAGGGAAGGGGCCTGACGGACATATTTCGAGATATTTCTTCTTCTTGTTGTTCTTCTTCTGCACAGCTAAGCTGGAAGTGGCATTTGCAGCTCGCAATAGTACAGAGTTATCTCAAAGAAAGGGGCCACGGTGTTTCTGTATCTCTATTATGTTGGTGCGGCTTCGGAACTTTTAAATATCTCGATATATCTCGAAAACTACGCATCTGATCAAAAAATATCATAGAACATAAATTGTAGGAAACATAATTCTTTACAAAAAAGGTCTCTTAACATTTTGCCATAGCTCGCTTCGTTTCCGAGATATTTGCAGATATATCTCAAGGGAAGGGGCCTGACGGACATATTTCGAGATATTTCTTCTTCTTGTTGTTCTTCTTCTGCACAGCTAAACTGGAAGTGTCATTTCCAGCTCGCAATAGTGCAGAGTTATCTCAAAGAAAGGGGCCACGGTGTATCTGTATCTCTATTATGTTGGTGCGGCTTCGGAACTTTTAAATATCTTGATATATCTCGAGAACTACGCATCTGATCAAAAAATATCATAGAACATAAAAAGTAGGAAACTTAATTCTCTACAAAAAAGGTCTCTTAACATTTTGCCATAGCTCGCTTCGTTTCCGAGATATTTGCAGATTTATCTCAAGGGAAGGGGCCTGACGGACATAATTCGAGATATTTCTTCTTCTTGTTGTTCTTCTTCTGCACAGCTAAGCTGGACGTGGCATTTACAGCTCGCAATAGTGCAGAGTCATCTCAAAGAAAGGGGCCACGGTGTTTCTGTATCTCTATTATGTTGGTGCGGCTTCGGAACTTTTAAATATCTCGATATATCTCGAAAACTACGCTTCTGATCAAAAAATATCATAGAACATAAAAAGTAGGAAACTTAATTCTCTACAAAAAAGGTCTCTGAACATTTTGCCATAGCTCGCTTCGTTTCCGAGATATGTGCAGATTTATCTCAAGGGAAGGGGCCTGACGGACATATTTCGAGATATTTCTTCTTCTTGTTGTTCTTCTTCTGCACAGCTAAGCTGGAAGTGGCCTTTGCAGCTCGCAATAGTGCAGAGTTATCTCAAAGAAAGGGGCCACGGTGTTTCTGTATCTCTATTATGTTGGTGCGGCTTCGGAACTTTTAAATATCTTGATATATCTCGAGAACTACGCATCTGATCAAAAAACATCATAGAAGATAAAAAGTTGGAAACTTAATTCTCTACAAATAAGGTCTCTTAACATTTTGCCATAGCTCGCTTCGTTTCCGAGATATTTGCAGTTTTATCTCAAGGGACGGGGCCTGACGGACATATTTCGAGATATTTCTTCTTCTTGTTGTTCTTCTTCTGCACAGCTAAACTGGAAGTGTCATTTCCAGCTCGCAATAGTGCAGAGTTATCTCAAAGAAAGGGGCCACGCTGTTTCTGTATCTCTATTATGTTGGTGCGGCTTCGGAACTTTTAAATATCTTGATATATCTCGAGAACTACGCATCTGATCAAAAAATATCATAGAGCATAAATAGTAGGAAACTTAATTTCCTACAAAAAAGGTCTCTTAATATTTTGCCATAGCTCGCATTGTTCCCGACATATTTGCAGATTTAGCTCAAGGGAAGGGGCCTGACGGACATATTTCGAGATATTTCTTCTTCTTGTTGTTCTTCTTCTGCACAGCTAAACTGGAAGTGGCATTTCCAGCTCGCAATAGCGCAGAGTTATCTCAAAGAAGGGGGCCACGGTGTTTCTGTATCTCTATTATGTTGGTGCGGCTTCGGAACTTTTAAATATCTTGATATATCTCGAGAACTACGCATCTGATCAAAAAATATCATAGAACAAAAAAAGTAGGAAACTTAATTCTCTACAAAAAAGGTCTCTTCACATTTTGCCATAGCTCGCTTCGTTTCCGAGATATTTGCAGATTTATCTCAAGGGAGGGGCCTGATGGACATATTTCGAGATATTTCTTCTGCTTGTTGTTCTTCTTCTGCACAGCTAAACTGGAAGTGGCATTTCCAGCTCGCAATAGTGCAGAGTTATCTCAAAGAAAGGGGCCACGGTGTTTCTGTATCTCTATTATGTTGGTGCGGCTTCGGAACTTTAAAATATCTTGATATATCTCGAGAACTACGCATCTGATCAAAAAATATCATAGAACATAAAAAGTAGGAAACTTAATTCTCTACAAATAAAGTCTCTTAAGATTTTGCCATAGCTCACTTCGTTTCCGAGATATTTGCAGATTTATCTCAAGGGAAGGGGCCTGACGGACATATTTCGAGATATTTCTTCTTCTTGTTCTTCTTCTTCTGCACAGCTAAGCTGGAAGTGGCATTTGCAGCTCGCAATAGTGCAGAGTTATCTCAAAGAAAGGGGCCACGGTGTTTCTGTATCTCTATTATGTTGCTGCGGCTTCGGAACTTTTAAATATCTCGATATATCTCGAAAACTACGCTTCTGATCAAAAAATATCATAGAACATAACTTGTAGGAAACATAATTGTCTACAAAAAAGGTCTCTTAACATTTTGCCATAGCTCGCTTCGTTTCCGAGATATTTGCAGATATATCTCAAGGGAAGGGGCCTGACGGACATATTTCGAGATATTTCTTCCTCTTGTTGTTCTTCTTCTGCACAGCTAAGCTGGAAGTGGCATTTACAGCTCGCAATAGTCCAGAGTTATCTCAAAGAAAGGGGCCACGGTGTTTCTGTATCTCTATTATGTTGGTGCGGCTTCGGAACTTTTAAATATCTTGATATATCTCGAGAACTACGCATCTGATCAAAAAATATCATAGAACATAAAAAGTAGGAAACTTAATTTTCTACAAAAAAGGTCTCTTAACATTTTGCAATAGCTCGCTTCGTTTCCGAGATATTTGCAGATTTATCTCAAGGGAAGGGGCCTAACGGACATATTTCGTGATATTTCTTCTTCTTGTTGTTCTTCTGCTGAACAGCTAAGCTGGAAGTGGCATTTGCAGCTCGCAATAGTGCAGAGTTATCTCAAAGGAAGGGGCCACGGTGTTTCTGTATCTCTATTATGTTGGTGCGGCTTCTTAACTTTTAAACATCTTGATATATCTCGAGAACTACGCATCTGATCATAAAATATCATAGAACATAAAAAGTAGGAGACTTAATTCTCTACAAAAAAGGTCTCTTAACATTTTGCCATAGCTCGCTTCGTTTCCGAGATATTTGCAGATTTATCTCAAGGGAAGGGGCCTGACGGACATATTTCGAGATATTTCTTCTTCTTGTTGTCCTTCTTCTGCACAGCTAAGCTGGAAGTGGCATTTGCAGCTCGCAATAGTGCAGAGTTATCTCAAAGAAAGGGGCCACGGTGTTTCTGTACCTCTATTATGTTGGTGCGGCTTCGGAACTTTTAAATATCTTGATATATCTCGAGAACTACGCATCTGATCAAAAAATATCATAGTACATAAAAAGTAGGAAACTTAATTCTCTACAAAAAAGGTCTCTTAACATTTTGCCATAGCTCGCTTCGTTTCCGAGATATTTGCAGATTTATCTCAGAGGAAGGGGCCTGACGGACATATTTCGAGATATTTCTTCTTCTTGTTGTTCTTCTTCTGCACAGCTAAGCTGGAAGTGGCATTTACAGCTCGCAATAGTGCAGAGTTATCTCATAGAAAGGGGCCACGGTGTTTCTGTATCTCTATTATGTTGGTGCGGCTTCGGAACTTTTAAATATCTGGATATATCTCGAGAACTACGCATCTGATCAAAAAATATCATAGAACATAAAAAGTAGGAAACTTAATTCTCTACAAATAAAGTCTCTTAGCATTTTGCCATAGCTCGCTTCGTTTCCGAGATATTTGCAGATTTATCTCAAGGGAAGGGGCCTGACGGACATATTTCGAGATATTTCTTCTTCTTGTTGTTCTTCTTCTGCACAGCTAAGCTGGAAGTGGCATTTGCAGCTCGCAATAGTGCAGAGTTATCTCAAAGAAAGGGGCCACGGTGTTTCTGTATCTCTATTATGTTGGTGCGGCTTCGGAACTTTTAAATATCTTGATATATCTCGAGATCTACGCATCTGATCAAAAAATATCATAGAACATAAAAAGTAGGAAACTTAATTCTCTAGAAAAAAGGTCTCTTAAGATTTTGCCATAGCTCGCTTCGTTTCCGAGATATTTGCAGATTTATCTCAGAGGAAGGGGCCTGACGGACATATTTCGAGATATTTCTTCTTCTTGTTGTTCTTCTTCTGCACAGCTAAGCTGGAAGTGGCATTTACAGCTCGCAATAGTGCAGAGTTATCTCATAGAAAGGGGCCACGGTGTTTCTGTATCTCTATTATGTTAGTGCGGCTTCGGAACTTTTAAATATCTCGATATATCTCGAGATCTACGCATCTGATCAAAAAATATCATAGAACATAAAAAGTAGGAAACTTAATTCTCTACAAATAAAGTCTCTTAGCACTTTGCCATAGCTCGCTTCGTTTCCGAGATATTTGCAGATTTATCTCAAGGGAAGGGGCCTGACGGACATATTTCGAGATATTTCTTCTTCTTGTTGTTCTTCTTCTGCACAGCTAAGCTGGAAGTGGCATTTGCAGCTCGCAATAGTGCAGAGTTATCTCAAAGAAAGGGGCCACGGTGTTTCTGTATCTCTATTATGTTGGTGCGGCTTCGGAACTTTTAAATATCTTGATATATCTCGAGATCTACGCATCTAATCAAAAAATATCATAGAACACAAAAAGTAGGAAACTTAATTCTCTACAAAAAAGGTCTCTTAACATTTTGCCATAGCTCGCTTCGTTTCCGGGATATTTGCAGATTTATCTCAAGGGAAGGGGCCTCACGGACATATTTCGAGATATTTCTTCTTCTTGTTGTTCTTCTTCTGCACAGCTAAGCTGGAAGTGGCATCTGCGGCTCGCACTAGTGCAGAGTTATCTCAAAGAAAGGGGCCACGGTGTTTCTGTATCTCTATTATGTTGGTGCGGCTTCGGAACTTTTAAATATCTTGATATATCTCGAGAACTACGCATCTGATCAAAAAATATCATACTACATAAAAAGTAGGAAACTTAATTCTCTACAAGAAAGGTCTCTAAACATTTTGCCATAGCTCGCTTCGTTTCCGAGATATTTGCAGATTTATCTCAAGGGAAGGGGCCTGACGGACATATTTCGAGATATTTCTTCTTCTTGTTGTTCTTCTTCTGCACAGCTAAGCTGGAAGTGGCATTTGCAGCTCGCAATAGTGCAGAGTTATCTCAAAGAAAGGGGCCACGGTGTTTCTGTATCTCTATTATGTTGGTGCGGCTTCGGAACTTTTAAATATCTTGATATATCTCGAGATCTACGCACCTGATCAAAAAATATCATAGAACATAAAAAGTAGGAAACTTAATTCTCTACAAAACTGGTCTCTTAACATTTTGCCATAGCTCGCTTCGTTTCCGGGATATTTGCAGATTTATCTCAAGGGAAGGGGCCTCACGGACATATTTCGAGATATTTCTTCTTCTTGTTGTTCTTCTTCTGCACAGCTAAGCTGGAAGTGGCATTTGCGGCTCGCACTAGTGCAGAGTTATCTCAAAGAAAGGGGCCACGGTGTTTCTGTATCTCTATTATGTTGGTGCGGCTTCGGAACTTTTAAATATCTTGATATATCTCGAGAACTGCGCATCTGATCAAAAAATATCATACTACATAAAAAGTAGGAAACTTAATTCTCTACAAGAAAGGTCTCTAAACATTTTGCTATAGCTCGCTTCGTTTCCGAGATATTTGCAGATTTATCTCAAGGGAAGGGGCCTGACGGATATATTTCGAGATATTTCTTCTTCTTGTTGATCTTCTTCTGCACAGCTAAGCTGGAAGTGGCATTTGCAGCTCGCAATAGTGCAGAGTTATCTCAAAGAGAGGGGCCACGGTGTTTCTGTATCTCTATTATGTTGGTGCGGCTTCGGAACTTTTAAATATCTTGATATATCTTGAGAACTACGCATCTGATCAAAAAATATCATAGAAGATAAAAAGTAGGAAACTTAATTCTCTACAAAAAAGGTCTCTTAACATTTTGCCATAGCTCGCTTCGTTTCCGGGATATTTGCAGATTTATCTGAAGGGAAGGGGCCTCACGGACATATTTCGAGATATTTCTTCTTCTTGTTGTTCTTCTTCTGCACAGCTAAGCTGGAAGTGGCATTTGCGGCTCGCACTAGTGCAGAGTTATCTCAAAGAAAGGGGCCACGGTGTTTCTGTATCTCTATTATGTTGGTGCGGCTTCGGAACTTTTAAATATCTTGATATATCTCGAGAACTACGCATCTGATCAAAAAATAGCATACTACATAAAAAGTAGGGAACTTAATTCTCTACAAGAAAGGTCTCTAAACATTTTGCCATAGCTCGCTTCGTTTCCGAGATATTTGCAGATTTATCTCAAGGGAAGGGGCCTGACGGACATATTTCGAGATATTTCTTCTTCTTGTTGTTCTTCTTCTGCACAGCTAAGCTGGAAGTGGCATTTGCAGCTCGCAATAGTGCAGAGTTATCTCAAAGAAAGGGGCCACGGTGTTTCTGTATCTCTATTATGTTGGTGCGGCTTCGGAACTTTTAAATATCTTGATATATCTCGAGAACTACGCATCTGATCAAAAAATATCATAGTACATAAAAAGTAGCAAACTTAATTCTCTACAAAAAAGGTCTCTTAACATTTTGCCATAGCTCGCTTGGTTTCCGAGATATTTGCAGATTTATCTCAGAGGAAGGGGCCTGACGGACATATTTCGAGATATTTCTTCTTCTTGTTGTTCTTCTTCTGTACAGCTAAGCTGGAAGTGGCATTTACAGCTCGCAATAGTGCAGAGTTATCTCATAGAAAGGGGCCACGGTGTTTCTGTATCTCTATTATGTTGGTGGGGCTTCGGAACTTTTAAATATCTCGATATATCTCGAGAACTACGCATCTGATCAAAAAATATCATAGAACATAAAAAGTAGGAAACTTAATTCTCTACAAATAAAGTCTCTTAGCATTTTGCCATAGCTCGCTTCGTTTCCGAGATATTTGCAGATTTATCTCAAGGGAAGGGGCCTGACGGACATATTTCGAGATATTTCTTCTTCTTGTTGTTCTTCTTCTGCACAGCTAAGCTGGAAGTGGCATTTGCAGCTCGCAATAGTGCAGAGTTATCTCAAAGAAAGGGGCCACGGTGTTTCTGTATCTCTATTATGTTGGTGCGGCTTCGGAACTTTTAAATATCTTGATATATCTCGAGAACTACGCATCTGATCAAAAAATATCATAGTACATAAAAAGTAGGAAACTTAATTCTCTACAAAAAAGGTCTCTTAACATTTTGCCATAGCTCGCTTCGTTTCCGAGATATTTGCAGATTTATCTCAAGGGAAGGGGCCTGACGGATATATTTCGAGATATTTCTTCTTCTTGTTGTTCTTCTTCTGCACAGCTAAGCTGGAAGTGGCATTTGCAGCTCGCAATAGTGCAGAGTTATCTCAAAGAAAGGGGCCACGGTGTTTCTGTATCTCTATTATGTTGGTGCGGCTTCGGAACGTTTAAATATCTTGATATATCTCGAGATCTACGCATCTGATCAAAAAATATCATAGAACATAAAAAGTAGGAAACTTAATTCTCTACAAAAAAGGTCTCTTAACATTTTGCCATAGCTCGCTTCGTTTCCGGGATATTTGCAGATTCATCTCAAGGGAAGGGGCCTCACGGACATATTTCGAGATATTTCTTCTTCTTGTTGTTCTTCTTCTGCACAGCTAAGCTGGAAGTGGCATTTGCGGCTCGCACTAGTGCAGAGTTATCTCAAAGAAAGGGGCCACGGTGTTTCTGTATCTCTATTATGTTGGTGCGGCTTCGGAACTTTTAAATATCTTGATATATCTCGAGAACTACGCATCTGATCAAAAAATATCATACTACATAAAATGTAGGAAACTTAATTCTCTACAAGAAAGGTCTCTGAACATTTTGCCATAGCTCGCTTCGTTTCCGAGATATTTGCAGATATATCTCAAGGGAAGGGGCCTGACGGACATATTTCGAGATATTTCTTCTTCTTGTTGTTCTTCTTCTGCACAGCTAAGCTGGAAGTGGCATTTGCAGCTCGCAATAGTGCAGAGTTATCTCAAAGAAAGGGGCCACGGTGTTTCTGTATCTCTATTATGTTGCTGCGGCTTCGGAACTTTTAAATATCTTGATATATCTCGAGATCTACGCATCTGATCAAAAAATATCATACAACGTAAAAAGTAGGAAACTTAATTCTCTACAAAAAAGCTCTCTTAACATTTTGCCATAGCTCGCTTCGTTTCCGGGATATTTGCAGATTTATCTCAAGGGAAGGGGCCTCACGGACATATTTCGAGATATTTCTTCTTCTTGTTGTTCTTCTTCTGCACAACTAAGCTGGAAGTGGCATTTGCGGCTCGCACTAGTGCAGAATTATCTCAAAGAAAGGGGCCACGGTGTTTCTGTATCTCTATTATGTTGGTGCGGCTTCGGAACTTTTCAATATCTTGATATATCTCGAGAACTGTGCATCTGATCAAAAAATATCATACTACATAAAAAGTAGGAAACTTAATTCTCTACAAGAAAGGTCTCTAAACATTTTGCTATAGCTCGCTTCGTTTCCGAGATATTTGCAGATTTATCTCAAGGGAAGGGGCCTGACGGACATATTTCGAGATATTTCTTCTTCTTGTTGATCTTCTTCTGCACAGCTAAGCTGGAAGTGGCATTTGCAGCTCGCAATAGTGCAGAGTTATCTCAAAGAGAGGGGCCACGGTGTTTCTGTATCTCTATTATGTTGGTGCGGCTTCGGAACTTTTAAATATCTCGATATATCTCGAGATCTACGCACCTGATCAAAAAATATCATAGAACATAAAAAGTAGGAAACTTAATTCTCTACAAAAAAGGTCTCTTAACATTTTGCCATAGCTCGCTTCGTTTCCGGGATATTTGCAGATTTATCTCAATGGAAGGGGCCTCACGGACATATTTCGAGATATTTCTTCTTCTTGTTGTTCTTCTTCTGCACAGCTAAGCTGGAAGTGGCATTTGCGGCTCGCACTAGTGCAGAGTTATCTCAAAGAAAGGGGCCACGGTGTTTCTGTATCTCTATTATGTTGGTGCGGCTTCGGAACTTTTAAATATCTTGATATATCTCGAGAACTACGCATCTGATCAAAAAATATCATACTACATAAAATGTAGGAAACTTAATTCTCTACAAGAAAGGTCTCTAAACATTTTGCCATAGCTCGCTTCGTTTCCGAGATATTTGCAGATATATCTCAAGGGAAGGGGCCTGACGGACATATTTCGAGATATTTCTTCTTCTTGTTGTTGTTCTTCTGCACAGCTAAACTGGAAGTGGCATTTCCAGCTCGCAATAGTGCAGAGTTATCTCAAAGAGAGGGGCCACGGTGTTTCTGTATCTCTATTATGTTGGTGCGGCTTCGGAACTTTTAAATATCTTGATATATCTTGAGAACTACGCATCTGATCAAAAAATATCATAGAAGATAAAAAGTAGGAAACTTAATTCTCTACAAAAAAGGTCTCTTAACATTTTGCAATAGCTCGCTTCGTTTCCGAGATATTTGCAGATTTATCTCAAGGGAAGGGGCCTGACGGACATATTTCGAGATATTTCTTCTTCTTGTTGTTCTTCTTCTGCACAGCTAAGCTGGAAGTGGCATTTGCAGCTCGCAATTGTGCAGAGTTATCTCAAAGAGAGGGGCCACGGTGTTTCTGTATCTCTATTATGTTGGTGCGGCTTCGGAACTTTTAAATATCTTGATATATCTCGAGAACTACGCATCTGATCAAAAAATATCGTAGAAGATAAAAAGTAGGCAACTTAATTCTCTACAAAAAAGGTCTCTTAACATTTTGCCATAGCTCGCTTCGTTTCCGAGATATTTGCAGATTTATCTCAAGGGAAGGGGCCTCACGGACATATTTCGAGATATTTCTTCTTCTTGTTGTTCTTCTTCTGCACAACTAAGCTGGAAGTGGCATTTGCGGCTCGCACTAGTGCAGAGTTATCTCAAAGAAAGGGGCCACGGTGTTTCTGTATCTCTATTATGTTGGTGCGGCTTCGGAACTTTTCAATATCTTGATATATCTCGAGAACTGTGCATCTGATCAAAAAATATCATACTACATAAAAAGTAGGAAACTTAATTCTCTACAAGAAAGGTCTCTAAACATTTTGCTATAGCTCGCTTCGTTTCCGAGATATTTGCAGATTTATCTCAAGGGAAGGGGCCTGACGGACATATTTCGAGATATTTCTTCTTCTTGTTGATCTTCTTCTGCACAGCTAAGCTGGAAGTGGCATTTGCAGCTCGTAATAGTGCAGAGTTATCTCAAAGAGAGGGGCCACGGTGTTTCTGTATCTCTATTATGTTGGTGCGGCTTCGGAACTTTTAAATATCTTGATATATCTTGAGAACTACGCATCTGATCAAAAAATATCATAGAAGATAAAAAGTAGGAAACTTAATTCTCTACAAAAAAGGTCTCTTAACATTTTGCCATAGCTCGCTTCGTTTCCGAGATATTTGCAGATTTATCTCAAGGGAAGGGGCCTGACGGACATATTTCGAGATATTTCTTCTTCTTGTTGTCCTTCTTCTGCACAGCTAAGCTGGAAGTGGCATTTGCAGCTCGCAATAGTGCAGAGTTATCTCAAAGAAAGGGGCCACGGTGTTTCTGTATCTCTATTATGTTGGTGCGGCTTCGGAACTTTTAAATATCTCGATATATCTCGAGATCTACGCACCTGATCAAAAAATATCATAGAACATAAAAAGTAGGAAACTTAATTCTCTACAAAAAAGGTCTCTTAACATTTTGCCATAGCTCGCTTCGTTTCCGGGATATTTGCAGATTTATCTCAAGGGAAGGGGCCTCACGGACATATTTCGAGATATTTCTTCTTCTTGTTGTTCTTCTTCTGCACAGCTAAGCTGGAAGTGGCATTTGCGGCTCGCACTAGTGCAGAGTTATCTCAAAGAAAGGGGCCACGGTGTTTCTGTATCTCTATTATGTTGGTGCGGCTTCGGAACTTTTAAATATCTTGATATATCTCGAGAACTACGCATCTGATCAAAAAATATCATACTACATAAAATGTAGGAAACTTAATTCTCTACAAGAAAGGTCTGTAAACATTTTGCCATAGCTCGCTTCGTTTCCGAGATATTTGCAGATATATCTCAAGGGAAGGGGCCTGACGGACATATTTCGAGATATTTCTTCTTCTTGTTGTTCTTCTTCTGCACAGCTAAGCTGGAAGTGGCATTTGCAGCTCGCAATAGTGCAGAGTTATCTCAAAGAAAGGGGCCACGGTGTTTCTGTATCTCTATTATGTTGGTGCGGCTTCGGAACTTTTAAATATCTTGATATATCTCGAGATCTACGCATCTGATCAAAAAATATCATACAACGTAAAAAGTAGGAAACTTAATTCTCTACAAAAAAGGTCTCTTAACATTTTGCCATAGCTCGCTTCGTTTCCGGGATATTTGCAGATCTATCTCAAGGGAAGGGGCCTCACGGACATATTTCGAGATATTTCTTCTTCTTGTTGTTCTTCTTCTGCACAGCTAAGCTGGAAGTGGCATTTGCGGCTCGCACTAGTGCAGAGTTATCTCAAAGAAAGGGGCCACGGTGTTTCTGTATCTCTATTATGTTGGTGCGGCTTCGGAACTTTTAAATATCTTGATATATCTCGAGAACTATGCATCTGATCAAAAAATATCATACTACATAAAAAGTAGGAAACTTAATTCTCTACAAGAAAGGTCTCTAAACATTTTGCTATAGCTCGCTTCGTTTCCGAGATATTTGCAGATTTATCTCAAGGGAAGGGGCCTGACGGACATATTTCGAGATATTTCTTCTTCTTGTTGTTGTTCTTCTGCACAGCTAAACTGGAAGTGGCATTTCCAGCTCGCAATAGTGCAGAGTTATCTCAAAGAGAGGGGCCACGGTGTTTCTGTATCTCTATTATGTTGGTGCGGCTTCGGAACTTTTAAATATCTTGATATATCTTGAGAACTACGCATCTGATCAAAAAATATCATAGAAGATAAAAAGTAGGAAACTTAATTCTCTACAAAAAAGGTCTCTGAACATTTTGCAATAGCTCGCTTCGTTTCCGAGATATTTGCAGATTTATCTCAAGGGAAGGGGCCTGACGGACATATTTCGAGATATTTCTTCTTCTTGTTGTTCTTCTTCTGCACAGCTAAGCTGGAAGTGGCATTTGCAGCTCGCAATTGTGCAGAGTTATCTCAAAGAGAGGGGCCACGGTGTTTCTGTATCTCTATTATGTTGGTGCGGCTTCGGAACTTTTAAATATCTTGATATATCTCGAGAACTACGCATCTGATCAAAAAATATCGTAGAAGATAAAAAGTAGGCAACTTAATTCTCTACAAAAAAGGTCTCTTAACATTTTGCCATAGCTCGCTTCGTTTCCGAGATATTTGCAGATATATCTCAAGGGAAGGGGCCTGACGGACATATTTCGAGATATTTCTTCTTCTTGTTGTTCTTCTTCTGCACAGCTAAGCTGGAAGTGGCATTTGCAGCTCGCAATAGTGCAGAGTTATCTCAAGGAAAGGGGCCACGGTGTTTCTGTATCTCTATTATGTTGGTGCGGCTTCGGAACTTTTAAATATCTTGATATATCTCGAGAACTACGCATCTGATCAAAAAATATCATACTACATAAAATGTAGGAAACTTAATTCTCTACAAGAAAGGTCTCTAAACATTTTGCCATAGCTCGCTTCGTTTCCGAGATATTTGCAGATATATCTCAAGGGAAGGGGCCTGACGGACATATTTCGAGATATTTCTTCTTCTTGTTGTTCTTCTTCTGCACAGCTAAGCTGGAAGTGGCATTTGCAGCTCGCAATAGTGCAGAGTTATCTCAAAGAAAGGGGCCACGGTGTTTCTGTATCTCTATTATGTTGGTGCGGCTTCGGAACTTTTAAATATCTTGATATATCTCGAGATCTACGCATCTGATCAAAAAATATCATACAACGTAAAAAGTAGGAAACTTAATTCTCTACAAAAAAGGTCTCTTAACATTTTGCCATAGCTCGCTTCGTTTCCGGGATATTTGCAGATCTATCTCAAGGGAAGGGGCCTCACGGACATATTTCGAGATATTTCTTCTTCTTGTTGTTCTTCTTCTGCACAGCTAAGCTGGAAGTGGCATTTGCGGCTCGCACTAGTGCAGAGTTATCTCAAAGAAAGGGGCCACGGTGTTTCTGTATCTCTATTATGTTGGTGCGGCTTCGGAACTTTTAAATATCTTGATATATCTCGAGAACTGTGCATCTGATCAAAAAATATCATACTACATAAAAAGTAGGAAACTTAATTCTCTACAAGAAAGGTCTCTAAACATTTTGCTATAGCCCGCTTCGTTTCCGAGATATTTGCAGATTTATCTCAAGGGAAGGGGCCTGACGGACATATTTCGAGATATTTCTTCTTCTTGTTGTTGTTCTTCTGCACAGCTAAACTGGAAGTGGCATTTCCAGCTCGCAATAGTGCAGAGTTATCTCAAAGAGAGGGGCCACGGTGTTTCTGTATCTCTATTATGTTGGTGCGGCTTCGGAACTTTTAAATATCTTGATATATCTTGAGAACTACGCATCTGATCAAAAAATATCATAGAAGATAAAAAGTAGGAAACTTAATTCTCTACAAAAAAGGTCTCTTAACATTTTGCAATAGCTCGCTTCGTTTCCGAGATATTTGCAGATTTATCTCAAGGGAAGGGGCCTGACGGACATATTTCGAGATATTTCTTCTTCTTGTTGTTCTTCTTCTGCACAGCTAAGCTGGAAGTGGCATTTGCAGCTCGCAATTGTGCAGAGTTATCTCAAAGAGAGGGGCCACGGTGTTTCTGTATCTCTATTATGTTGGTGCGGCTTCGGAACTTTTCAATATCTTGATATATCTCGAGAACTGTGCATCTGATCAAAAAATATCATACTACATAAAAAGTAGGAAACTTAATTCTCTACAAGAAGGGTCTCTAAACATTTTGCTATAGCTCGCTTCGTTTCCGAGATATTTGCAGATTTATCTCAAGGGAAGGGGCCTGACGGACATATTTCGAGATATTTCTTCTTCTTGTTGATCTTCTTCTGCACAGCTAAGCTGGAAGTGGCATTTGCAGCTCGCAATAGTGCAGAGTTATCTCAAAGAGAGGGGCCACGGTGTTTCTGTATCTCTATTATGTTGGTGCGGCTTCGGAACTTTTAAATATCTTGATATATCTTGAGAACTACGCATCTGATCAAAAAATATCATAGAAGATAAAAAGTAGGAAACTTAATTCTCTACAAAAAAGGTCTCTTAACATTTTGCCATAGCTCGCTTCGTTTCCGAGATATTTGCAGATTTATCTCAAGGGAAGGGGCCTGACGGACATATTTCGAGATATTTCTTCTTCTTGTTGTCCTTCTTCTGCACAGCTAAGCTGGAAGTGGCATTTGCAGCTCGCAATAGTGCAGAGTTATCTCAAAGAAAGGGGCCACGGTGTTTCTGTATCTCTATTATGTTGGTGCGGCTTCGGAACTTTTAAATATCTCGATATATCTCGAGATCTACGCACCTGATCAAAAAATATCATAGAACATAAAAAGTAGGAAACTTAATTCTCTACAAAAAAGGTCTCTTAACATTTTGCCATAGCTCGCTTCGTTTCCGGGATATTTGCAGATTTATCTCAAGGGAAGGGGCCTGACGGACATATTTCGAGATATTTCTTCTTCTTGTTGTTCTTCTTCTGCACAGCTAAGCTGGAAGTGGCATTTGCAGCTCGCAATAGTGCAGAGTTATCTCAAAGAAAGGGGCCACGGTGTTTCTGTATCTCTATTATGTTGGTGCGGCTTCGGAACTTTTAAATATCTTGATATATCTCGAGATCTACGCATCTGATCAAAAAATATCATACAACGTAAAAAGTAGGAAACTTAATTCTCTACAAAAAAGGTCTCTTAACATTTTGCCATAGCTCGCTTCGTTTCCGGGATATTTGCAGATCTATCTCAAGGGAAGGGGCCTCACGGACATATTTCGAGATATTTCTTCTTCTTGTTGTTCTTCTTCTGCACAGCTAAGCTGGAAGTGGCATTTGCGGCTCGCACTAGTGCAGAGTTATCTCAAAGAAAGGGGCCACGGTGTTTCTGTATCTCTATTATGTTGGTGCGGCTTCGGAACTTTTAAATATCTTGATATATCTCGAGAACTGTGCATCTGATCAAAAAATATCATACTACATAAAAAGTAGGAAACTTAATTCTCTACAAGAAAGGTCTCTAAACATTTTGCTATAGCTCGCTTCGTTTCCGAGATATTTGCAGATTTATCTCAAGGGAAGGGGCCTGACGGACATATTTCGAGATATTTCTTCTTCTTGTTGTTGTTCTTCTGCACAGCTAAACTGGAAGTGGCATTTCCAGCTCGCAATAGTGCAGAGTTATCTCAAAGAGAGGGGCCACGGTGTTTCTGTATCTCTATTATGTTGGTGCGGCTTCGGAACTTTTAAATATCTTGATATATCTTGAGAACTACGCATCTGATCAAAAAATATCATAGAAGATAAAAAGTAGGAAACTTAATTCTCTACAAAAAAGGTCTCTTAACATTTTGCAATAGCTCGCTTCGTTTCCGAGATATTTGCAGATTTATCTCAAGGGAAGGGGCCTGACGGACATATTTCGAGATATTTCTTCTTCTTGTTGTTCTTCTTCTGCACAGCTAAGCTGGAAGTGGCATTTGCAGCTCGCAATTGTGCAGAGTTATCTCAAAGAGAGGGGCCACGGTGTTTCTGTATCTCTATTATGTTGGTGCGGCTTCGGAACTTTTAAATATCTTGATATATCTCGAGAACTACGCATCTGATCAAAAAATATCGTAGAAGATAAAAAGTAGGCAACTTAATTCTCTACAAAAAAGGTCTCTTAACATTTTGCCATAGCTCGCTTCGTTTCCGAGATATTTGCAGATATATCTCAAGGGAAGGGGCCTGACGGACATATTTCGAGATATTTCTTCTTCTTGTTGTTCTTCTTCTGCACAGCTAAGCTGGAAGTGGCATTTGCAGCTCGCAATAGTGCAGAGTTATCTCAAGGAAAGGGGCCACGGTGTTTCTGTATCTCTATTATGTTGGTGCGGCTTCGGAACTTTTAAATATCTTGATATATCTCGAGAACTACGCATCTGATCAAAAAATATCATAGAACATAAAAAGTAGGAAACCTAATTTTCTACAAAAAAGGTCTCTTAACATTTTGCAATAGCTCGCTTCGTTTCCGAGATATTTGCAGATTTATCTCAAGGGAAGGGGCCTAACGGACATATTTCGTGATATTTCTTCTTCTTGTTGTTCTTCTTCTGAACAGCTAAGCTGGAAGTGGCATTTGCAGCTCGCAATAGTGCAGAGTTATCTCAAAGAAAGGGGCCACGGTGTTTCTGTATCTCTATTATGTTGGTGCGGCTTCTTAACTTTTAAACATCTTGATATATCTCGAGAACTACGCATCTGATCAAAAAATATCATAGAACATGAAAAGTAGGAGACTTAATTCTCTACAAAAAAGGTCTCTTAACATTTTGCCATAGCTCGCTTCGTTTCCGAGATATTTGCAGATTTATCTCAAGGGAAGGGGCCTGACGGACATATTTCGAGATATTTCTTCTTCTTGTTGTTCTTCTTCTGCACAGCTAAGCTGGAAGTGGCATTTGCAGCTCGCAATAGTGCAGAGTTATCTCAAAGAAAGGGGCCACGGTGTTTCTGTATCTCTATTATGTTGGTGCGGCTTCGGAACTTTTAAATATCTTGATATATCTCGAGATCTACGCATCTGATCAAAAAATATCATAGAACATAAAAAGTAGGAAACTTAATTCTCTACAAAAAAGGTCTCTTAACATTTTGCCATAGCTCGCTTCGTTTCCGGGATATTTGCAGATTTATCTCAAGGGAAGGGGCCTCACGGACATATTTCTAGATATTTCTTCATCTTGTTGTTCTTCTTCTGCACAGCTAAGCTGGAAGTGGCATTTGCGGCTCGCACTAGTGCAGAGTTATCTCAAAGAAAGGGGCCACGGTGTTTCTGTATCTCTATTATGTTGGTGCGGCTTCGGAACTTTTAAATATCTTGATATATCTCGAGAACTACGCATCTGATCAAAAAATATCATACTACATAAAAAGTAGGAAACTTAATTCTCTACAAGAAAGGTCTCTAAACATTTTGCCATAGCTCGCTTCGTTTCCGAGATATTTGCAGATTTATCTCAAGGGAAGGGGCCTGACGGACATATTTCGAGATATTTCTTCTTCTTGTTGATCTTCTTCTGCACAGCTCAGCTGGAAGTGGCATTTGCAGCTCGCAATAGTGCATAGTTATCTCAAAGAAAGGGGCCACGGTGTTTCTGTATCTCTATTATGTTGGTGCGGCTTCGGAACTTTTAAATATCTTGATATATCTCGAGAACTACGCATCTGATCAAAAAATATCATAGAACATAAAAAGTAGGAAACTTAATTCTCTACAAATAAAGTCTCTTAGCATTTTGCCATAGCTCGCTTCGTTTCCGAGATATTTGCAGATTTATCTCAAGGGAAGGGGCCTGACGGACATATTTCGAGATATTTCTTCTTCTTGTTGTTCTTCTTCTGCACAGCTAAGCTGGAAGTGGCATTTGCAGCTCGCAATAGTGCAGAGTTATCTCAAAGAAAGGGGCCACGGTGTTTCTGTATCTCTATTATGTTGGTGCGGCTTCGGAACTTTTAAATATCTTGATATATCTCGAGATCTACGCATCTGATCAAAAAATATCATAGAACATAAAAAGTAGGAAACTTAATTCTCTACAAAAAAGGTCTCTTAACATTTTGCCATAGCTCGCTTCGTTTCCGGGATATTTGCAGATTTATCTCAAGGGAAGGGGCCTGACGGACATATTTCGAGATATTTCTTCTTCTTGTTGTTCTTCTTCTGCACCGCTAAGCTGGAAGTGGCATTTGCAGCTCGCAATAGTGCAGAGTTATCTCAAAGAAAGGGGCCACGGTGTTTCTGTATCTCTATTATGTTGGTGCGGCTTCGGAACTTTTAAATATCTTGATATATCTCGAGAACTACGCATCTGATCAAAAAATATCATAGTACATAAAAAGTAGGAAACTTAATTCTCTACAAAAAAGGTCTCTTAACATTTTGCCATAGCTCGCTTCGTTTCCGAGATATTTGCAGATTTATCTCAAGGGAAGGGGCCTGACGGACATATTTCGAGATATTTCTTCTTCTTGTTGTTCTTCTTCTGCACAGCTAAGCTGGAAGTGGCATTTGCAGCTCGCAATAGTGCAGAGTTATCTCAAAGAAAGGGGCCACGGTGTTTCTGTATCTCTATTATGTTGGTGCGGCTTCGGAACTTTTAAATATCTTGATATATCTCGAGATCTACGCATCTGATCAAAAAATATCATAGAACATAAAAAGTAGGAAACTTAATTCTCTACAAATAAAGTCTCTTAGCATTTTGCCATAGCTCGCTTCGTTTCCGAGATATTTGCAGATTTATCTCAAGGGAAGGGGTCTGACGGACATATTTCGAGATATTTCTTCTTCTTGTTGTTCTTCTTCTGCACAGCTAAGCTGGAAGTGGCATTTGCAGCTCGCAATAGTGCAGAGTTATCTCAAAGAAAGGGGCCACGGTGTTTCTGTATCTCTATTATGTTGGTGCGGCTTCGGAACTTTTAAATATCTTGATATATCTCGAGAACTACGCATCTGATCAAAAAATATCATAGCACATAAAAAGTAGGAAACTTAATTCTCTACAAAAAAGGTCTCTTAACATTTTGCCATAGCTCGCTTCGTTTCCGAGATATTTGCAGATTTATCTCAAGGGAAGGGGCCTGACGGACATATTTCGAGATATTTCTTCTTCTTGTTGTTCTTCTTCTGCACAGCTAAGCTGGAAGTGGCATTTGCAGCTCGCAATAGTGCAGAGTTATCTCAAAGAAAGGGGCCACGGTGTTTCTGTATCTCTATTATGTTGGTGCGGCTTCGGAACTTTTAAATATCTTGATATATCTCGAGATCTACGCATCTGATCAAAAAATATCATAGAACATAAAAAGTAGGAAACTTAATTCTCTACAAAAAAGGTCTCTTAACATTTTGCCATAGCTCGCTTCGTTTCCGGGATATTTGCAGATTTATCTCAAGGGAAGGGGCCTCACGGACATATTTCGAGATATTTCTTCTTCTTGTTGTTCTTCTTCTGCACAGCTAAGCTGGAAGTGGCATTTGCGGCTCGCACTAGTGCAGAGTTATCTCAAAGAAAGGGGCCACGGTGTTTCTGTATCTCTATTATGTTGGTGCGGCTTCGGAACTTTTAAATATCTTGATATATCTCGAGAACTACGCATCTGATCAAAAAATATCATAGTACATAAAAAGTAGGAAACTTAATTCTCTACAAAAAAGGTCTCTTAACATTTTGCCATAGCTCGCTTCGTTTCCGAGATATTTGCAGATTTATCTCAAGGGAAGGGGCCTGACGGACATATTTCGAGATATTTCTTCTTCTTGTTGATCTTCTTCTGCACAGCTAAGCTGGAAGTGGCATTTGCAGCTCGCAATAGTGCAGAGTTATCTCAAAGAGAGGGGCCACGGTGTTTCTGTATCTCTATTATGTTGGTGCGGCTTCGGAACTTTTAAATATCTTGATATATCTTGAGAACTACGCATCTGATCAAAAAATATCATAGAAGATAAAAAGTAGGAAACTTAATTCTCAACAAAAAAGGTCTCTTAACATTTTGCCATAGCTCGCTTCGTTTCCGAGATATTTGCAGATTTATCTCAAGGGAAGGGGCCTGACGGACATATTTCGACATATTTCTTCTTCTCGTTGTTCTTCTTCTGCACAGCTAAGCTGGAAGTGGCATTTGCAGCTCGCAATAGTGCATAGTTATCTCAAAGAAAGGGGCCACGGTGATTCTGTATCTCTATTATGTTGGTGCGGCTTCGGAACTTTTAAATATCTTGATATATCTCGAGAACTACGCATCTGATCAAAAAATATCATAGAACATAAAAAGTAGGAAACCTAATTTTCTACAAAAAAGGTCTCTTAACATTTTGCAATAGCTCGCTTCGTTTCCGAGATATTTGCAGATTTATCTCAAGGGAAGGGGCCTAACGGACATATTTCGTGATATTTCTTCTTCTTGTTGTTCTTCTTCTGAACAGCTAAGCTGGAAGTGGCATTTGCAGCTCGCAATAGTGCAGAGTTATGTCAAAGAAAGGGGCCACGGTGTTTCTGTATCTCTATTATGTTTGTGCGGCTTCTTAACTTTTAAACATCTTGATATATCTCGAGAACTACGCATCTGATCAAAAAATATCATAGAACATGAAAAGTAGGAGACTTAATTCTCTACAAAAAAGGTCTCTTAACATTTTGCCATAGCTCGCTTCGTTTCCGAGATATTTGCAGATTTATCTCAAGGGAAGGGGTCTGACGGACATATTTCGAGATATTTCTTCCTCTTGTTGTTCTTCTTCTGCACAGCTAAGCTGGAAGTGGCATTTGCAGCTCGCAATAGTGCAGAGTTATCTCAAAGAAAGGGGCCACGGTGTTTCTGTATCTCTATTATGTTGGTGCGGCTTCGGAACTTTTAAATATCTTGATATATCTCGAGAACTACGCATCTGATCAAAAAATATCATAGTACATAAAAAGTAGGAAACTTAATTCTCTACAAAAAAGGTCTCTTAACATTTTGCCATAGCTCGCTTCGTTTCCAAGATATTTGCAGATTTATCTCAAGGGAAGGGGCCTGACGGACATATTTCGAGATATTTCTTCTTCTTGTTGTTCTTCTTCTGCACAGCTAAGCTGGAAGTGGCATTTGCAGCTCGCAATAGTGCAGAGTTATCTCAAAGAAAGGGGCCACGGTGTTTCTGTATCTCTATTATGTTGGTGCGGCTTCGGAACTTTTAAATATCTTGATATATCTCGAGATCTACGCATCTGATCAAAAAATATCATAGAACATAAAAAGTAGGAAACTTAATTCTCTACAAAAAAGGTCTCTTAACATTTTGCCATAGCTCGCTTCGTTTCCGGGATATTTGCAGATTTATCTCAAGGGAAGGGGCCTCACGAACATATTTCGAGATATTTCTTCTTCTTGTTGTTCTTCTTCTGCACAGCTAAGCTGGAAGTGGCATTTGCGGCTCACACTAGTGCAGAGTTATCTCAAAGAAAGGGGCCACGGTGTTTCTGTATCTCTATTATGTTGGTGCGGCTTCGGAACTTTTAAATATCTTGATATATCTCGAGAACTACGCATCTGATCAAAAAATATCATACTACATAAAAAGTAGGAAACTTAATTCTCTACAAGAAAGGTCTCTAAACATTTTGCCATAGCTCGCTTCGTTTCCGAGATATTTGCAGATTTATCTCAAGGGAAGGGGCCTGACGGACATATTTCGAGATATTTCTTCTTCTTGTTGTTCTTCTTCTGCACAGCTAGGCTGGAAGTGGCATTTGCAGCTCGCAATAGTGCAGAGTTATCTCAAAGAAAGGGGCCACGGTGTTTCTGTATCTCTATTATGTTGGTGCGGCTTCGGAACTTTTAAATATCTTAATATATCTCGAGAACTACGCATCTGATCAAAAAATATCATACTACATAAAAAGTAGGAAACTTAATTCTCTACAAGAAAGGTCTCTAAACATTTTGCTATAGCTCGCTTCGTTTCCGAGATATTTGCAGATTTATCTCAAGGGAAGGGGCCTGACGGACATATTTCGAGATATTTCTTCTTCTTGTTGTTCTTCTTCTGCACAGCTAAGCTGGAAGTGGCATTTGCAGCTCGCAGTTGTGCAGAGTTATCTCAAAGAGAGGGGCCACGGTGTTTCTGTATCTCTATTATGTTGGTGCGGCTTCGGAACTTTTAAATATCTTGATATATCTCGAGAACTACGCATCTGATCAAAAAATATCATAAAAGATAAAAAGTAGGCAACTTAATTCTCTACAAAAAAGGTCTCTTAACATTTTGCCATAGCTCGCTTCGTTTCCGAGATATTTGCAGATATATCTCAAGGGAAGGGGCCTGACGGACATATTTCGAGATATTTCCTCTTCTTGTTGTTCTTCTTCTGCACAGCTAAGCTGGAAGTGGCATTTGCAGCTCGCAATAGTGCATAGTTATCTCAAAGAAAGGGGCCACGGTGTTTCTGTATCTCTATTATGTTGGTGCGGCTTCTTAACTTTTAAACATCTTGATATATCTCGAGAACTACGCATCTGATCAAAAAATATCATAGAACATGAAAAGTAGGAGACTTAATTCTCTACAAAAAAGGTCTCTTAACATTTTGCCATAGCTCGCTTCGTTTCCGAGATATTTGCAGATTTATCTCAAGGGAAGGGGCCTGACGGACATATTTCGAGATATTTCTTCTTCTTGTTGTTCTTCTTCTGCACAGCTAAGCTGGAAGTGGCATTTGCAGCTCGCAATAGTGCAGAGTTATCTCAAAGAAAGGGGCCACGGTGTTTCTGTATCTCTATTATGTTGGTGCGGCTTCGGAACTTTTAAATATCTTGATATATCTCGAGAACTACGCATCTGATCAAAAAATATCATAGTACATAAAAAGTAGGAAACTTAATTCTCTACAAAAAAGGTCTCTTAACATTTTGCCATAGCTCGCTTCGTTTCCGAGATATTTGCAGATTTATCTCAAGGGAAGGGGCCTGACGGACATATTTCGACATATTTCTTCTTCTCGTTGTTCTTCTTCTGCACAGCTAAGCTGGAAGTGGCATTTGCAGCTCGCAATAGTGCATAGTTATCTCAAAGAAAGGGGCCACGGTGATTCTGTATCTCTATTATGTTGGTGCGGCTTCGGAACTTTTAAATATCTTGATATATCTCGAGAACTACGCATCTGATCAAAAAATATCATAGAACATAAAAAGTAGGAAACCTAATTTTCTACAAAAAAGGTCTCTTAACATTTTGCAATAGCTCGCTTCGTTTCCGAGATATTTGCAGATTTATCTCAAGGGAAGGGGCCTAACGGACATATTTCGTGATATTTCTTCTTCTTGTTGTTCTTCTTCTGAACAGCTAAGCTGGAAGTGGCATTTGCAGCTCGCAATAGTGCAGAGTTATGTCAAAGAAAGGGGCCACGGTGTTTCTGTATCTCTATTATGTTTGTGCGGCTTCTTAACTTTTAAACATCTTGATATATCTCGAGAACTACGCATCTGATCAAAAAATATCATAGAACATGAAAAGTAGGAGACTTAATTCTCTACAAAAAAGGTCTCTTAACATTTTGCCATAGCTCGCTTCGTTTCCGAGATATTTGCAGATTTATCTCAAGGGAAGGGGTCTGACGGACATATTTCGAGATATTTCTTCCTCTTGTTGTTCTTCTTCTGCACAGCTAAGCTGGAAGTGGCATTTGCAGCTCGCAATAGTGCAGAGTTATCTCAAAGAAAGGGGCCACGGTGTTTCTGTATCTCTATTATGTTGGTGCGGCTTCGGAACTTTTAAATATCTTGATATATCTCGAGAACTACGCATCTGATCAAAAAATATCATAGTACATAAAAAGTAGGAAACTTAATTCTCTACAAAAAAGGTCTCTTAACATTTTGCCATAGCTCGCTTCGTTTCCAAGATATTTGCAGATTTATCTCAAGGGAAGGGGCCTGACGGACATATTTCGAGATATTTCTTCTTCTTGTTGTTCTTCTTCTGCACAGCTAAGCTGGAAGTGGCATTTGCAGCTCGCAATAGTGCAGAGTTATCTCAAAGAAAGGGGCCACGGTGTTTCTGTATCTCTATTATGTTGGTGCGGCTTCGGAACTTTTAAATATCTTGATATATCTCGAGATCTACGCATCTGATCAAAAAATATCATAGAACATAAAAAGTAGGAAACTTAATTCTCTACAAAAAAGGTCTCTTAACATTTTGCCATAGCTCGCTTCGTTTCCGGGATATTTGCAGATTTATCTCAAGGGAAGGGGCCTCACGAACATATTTCGAGATATTTCTTCTTCTTGTTGTTCTTCTTCTGCACAGCTAAGCTGGAAGTGGCATTTGCGGCTCACACTAGTGCAGAGTTATCTCAAAGAAAGGGGCCACGGTGTTTCTGTATCTCTATTATGTTGGTGCGGCTTCGGAACTTTTAAATATCTTGATATATCTCGAGAACTACGCATCTGATCAAAAAATATCATACTACATAAAAAGTAGGAAACTTAATTCTCTACAAGAAAGGTCTCTAAACATTTTGCCATAGCTCGCTTCGTTTCCGAGATATTTGCAGATTTATCTCAAGGGAAGGGGCCTGACGGACATATTTCGAGATATTTCTTCTTCTTGTTGTTCTTCTTCTGCACAGCTAGGCTGGAAGTGGCATTTGCAGCTCGCAATAGTGCAGAGTTATCTCAAAGAAAGGGGCCACGGTGTTTCTGTATCTCTATTATGTTGGTGCGGCTTCGGAACTTTTAAATATCTTAATATATCTCGAGAACTACGCATCTGATCAAAAAATATCATACTACATAAAAAGTAGGAAACTTAATTCTCTACAAGAAAGGTCTCTAAACATTTTGCTATAGCTCGCTTCGTTTCCGAGATATTTGCAGATTTATCTCAAGGGAAGGGGCCTGACGGACATATTTCGAGATATTTCTTCTTCTTGTTGTTCTTCTTCTGCACAGCTAAGCTGGAAGTGGCATTTGCAGCTCGCAGTTGTGCAGAGTTATCTCAAAGAGAGGGGCCACGGTGTTTCTGTATCTCTATTATGTTGGTGCGGCTTCGGAACTTTTAAATATCTTGATATATCTCGAGAACTACGCATCTGATCAAAAAATATCATAAAAGATAAAAAGTAGGCAACTTAATTCTCTACAAAAAAGGTCTCTTAACATTTTGCCATAGCTCGCTTCGTTTCCGAGATATTTGCAGATATATCTCAAGGGAAGGGGCCTGACGGACATATTTCGAGATATTTCCTCTTCTTGTTGTTCTTCTTCTGCACAGCTAAGCTGGAAGTGGCATTTGCAGCTCGCAATAGTGCATAGTTATCTCAAAGAAAGGGGCCACGGTGTTTCTGTATCTCTATTATGTTGGTGCGGCTTCTTAACTTTTAAACATCTTGATATATCTCGAGAACTACGCATCTGATCAAAAAATATCATAGAACATGAAAAGTAGGAGACTTAATTCTCTACAAAAAAGGTCTCTTAACATTTTGCCATAGCTCGCTTCGTTTCCGAGATATTTGCAGATTTATCTCAAGGGAAGGGGCCTGACGGACATATTTCGAGATATTTCTTCTTCTTGTTGTTCTTCTTCTGCACAGCTAAGCTGGAAGTGGCATTTGCAGCTCGCAATAGTGCAGAGTTATCTCAAAGAAAGGGGCCACGGTGTTTCTGTATCTCTATTATGTTGGTGCGGCTTCGGAACTTTTAAATATCTTGATATATCTCGAGAACTACGCATCTGATCAAAAAATATCATAGTACATAAAAAGTAGGAAACTTAATTCTCTACAAAAAAGGTCTCTTAACATTTTGCCATAGCTCGCTTCGTTTCCGAGATATTTGCAGATTTATCTCAAGGGAAGGGGCCTGACGGACATATTTCGAGATATTTCTTCTTCTTGTTGTTCTTCTTCTGCACAGCTAAGCTGGAAGTGGCATTTGCAGCTCGCAATAGTGCAGAGTTATCTCAAAGAAAGGGGCCACGGTGTTTCTGTATCTCTATTATGTTGGTGCGGCTTCGGAACTTTTAAATATCTTGATATATCTCGAGAACTACGCATCTGATCAAAAAATATCATAGCACATAAAAAGTAGGAAACTTAATTCTCTACAAAAAAGGTCTCTTAACATTTTGCCATAGCTCGCTTCGTTTCCGAGATATTTGCAGATTTATCTCAAGGGAAGGGGCCTGACGGACATATTTCGAGATATTTCTTCTTCTTGTTGTTCTTCTTCTGCACAGCTAAGCTGGAAGTGGCATTTGCAGCTCGCAATAGTGCAGAGTTATCTCAAAGAAAGGGGCCACGGTGTTTCTGTATCTCTATTATGTTGGTGCGGCTTCGGAACTTTTAAATATCTTGATATATCTCGAGATCTACGCATCTGATCAAAAAATATCATAGAACATAAAAAGTAGGAAACTTAATTCTCTACAAAAAAGGTCTCTTAACATTTTGCCATAGCTCGCTTCGTTTCCGGGATATTTGCAGATTTATCTCAAGGGAAGGGGCCTCACGGACATATTTCGAGATATTTCTTCTTCTTGTTGTTCTTCTTCTGCACAGCTAAGCTGGAAGTGGCATTTGCGGCTCGCACTAGTGCAGAGTTATCTCAAAGAAAGGGGCCACGGTGTTTCTGTATCTCTATTATGTTGGTGCGGCTTCGGAACTTTTAAATATCTTGATATATCTCGAGAACTACGCATCTGATCAAAAAATATCATAGTACATAAAAAGTAGGAAACTTAATTCTCTACAAAAAAGGTCTCTTAACATTTTGCCATAGCTCGCTTCGTTTCCGAGATATTTGCAGATTTATCTCAAGGGAAGGGGCCTGACGGACATATTTCGAGATATTTCTTCTTCTTGTTGATCTTCTTCTGCACAGCTAAGCTGGAAGTGGCATTTGCAGCTCGCAATAGTGCAGAGTTATCTCAAAGAGAGGGGCCACGGTGTTTCTGTATCTCTATTATGTTGGTGCGGCTTCGGAACTTTTAAATATCTTGATATATCTTGAGAACTACGCATCTGATCAAAAAATATCATAGAAGATAAAAAGTAGGAAACTTAATTCTCAACAAAAAAGGTCTCTTAACATTTTGCCATAGCTCGCTTCGTTTCCGAGATATTTGCAGATTTATCTCAAGGGAAGGGGCCTGACGGACATATTTCGAGATATTTCTTCTTCTCGTTGTTCTTCTTCTGCACAGCTAAGCTGGAAGTGGCATTTGCAGCTCGCAATAGTGCATAGTTATCTCAAAGAAAGGGGCCACGGTGATTCTGTATCTCTATTATGTTGGTGCGGCTTCGGAACTTTTAAATATCTTGATATATCTCGAGAACTACGCATCTGATCAAAAAATATCATAGAACATAAAAAGTAGGAAACCTAATTTTCTACAAAAAAGGTCTCTTAACATTTTGCAATAGCTCGCTTCGTTTCCGAGATATTTGCAGATTTATCTCAAGGGAAGGGGCCTAACGGACATATTTCGTGATATTTCTTCTTCTTGTTGTTCTTCTTCTGAACAGCTAAGCTGGAAGTGGCATTTGCAGCTCGCAATAGTGCAGAGTTATGTCAAAGAAAGGGGCCACGGTGTTTCTGTATCTCTATTATGTTTGTGCGGCTTCTTAACTTTTAAACATCTTGATATATCTCGAGAACTACGCATCTGATCAAAAAATATCATAGAACATGAAAAGTAGGAGACTTAATTCTCTACAAAAAAGGTCTCTTAACATTTTGCCATAGCTCGCTTCGTTTCCGAGATATTTGCAGATTTATCTCAAGGGAAGGGGTCTGACGGACATATTTCGAGATATTTCTTCCTCTTGTTGTTCTTCTTCTGCACAGCTAAGCTGGAAGTGGCATTTGCAGCTCGCAATAGTGCAGAGTTATCTCAAAGAAAGGGGCCACGGTGTTTCTGTATCTCTATTATGTTGGTGCGGCTTCGGAACTTTTAAATATCTTGATATATCTCGAGAACTACGCATCTGATCAAAAAATATCATAGTACATAAAAAGTAGGAAACTTAATTCTCTACAAAAAAGGTCTCTTAACATTTTGCCATAGCTCGCTTCGTTTCCAAGATATTTGCAGATTTATCTCAAGGGAAGGGGCCTGACGGACATATTTCGAGATATTTCTTCTTCTTGTTGTTCTTCTTCTGCACAGCTAAGCTGGAAGTGGCAGTTGCAGCTCGCAATAGTGCAGAGTTATCTCAAAGAAAGGGGCCACGGTGTTTCTGTATCTCTATTATGTTGGTGCGGCTTCGGAACTTTTAAATATCTTGATATATCTCGAGATCTACGCATCTGATCAAAAAATATCATAGAACATAAAAAGTAGGAAACTTAATTCTCTACAAAAAAGGTCTCTTAACATTTTGCCATAGCTCGCTTCGTTTCCGAGATATTTGCAGATTTATCTCAAGGGAAGGGGCCTAACGGACATATTTCGTGATATTTCTTCTTCTTGTTGTTCTTCTTCTGAACAGCTAAGCTGGAAGTGGCATTTGCAGCTCGCAATAGTGCAGAGTTATGTCAAAGAAAGGGGCCACGGTGTTTCTGTATCTCTATTATGTTTGTGCGGCTTCTTAACTTTTAAACATCTTGATATATCTCGAGAACTACGCATCTGATCAAAAAATATCATAGAACATGAAAAGTAGGAGACTTAATTCTCTACAAAAAAGGTCTCTTAACATTTTGCCATAGCTCGCTTCGTTTCCGAGATATTTGCAGATTTATCTCAAGGGAAGGGGTCTGACGGACATATTTCGAGATATTTCTTCCTCTTGTTGTTCTTCTTCTGCACAGCTAAGCTGGAAGTGGCATTTGCAGCTCGCAATAGTGCAGAGTTATCTCAAAGAAAGGGGCCACGGTGTTTCTGTATCTCTATTATGTTGGTGCGGCTTCGGAACTTTTAAATATCTTGATATATCTCGAGAACTACGCATCTGATCAAAAAATATCATAGTACATAAAAAGTAGGAAACTTAATTCTCTACAAAAAAGGTCTCTTAACATTTTGCCATAGCTCGCTTCGTTTCCAAGATATTTGCAGATTTATCTCAAGGGAAGGGGCCTGACGGACATATTTCGAGATATTTCTTCTTCTTGTTGTTCTTCTTCTGCACAGCTAAGCTGGAAGTGGCATTTGCAGCTCGCAATAGTGCAGAGTTATCTCAAAGAAAGGGGCCACGGTGTTTCTGTATCTCTATTATGTTGGTGCGGCTTCGGAACTTTTAAATATCTTGATATATCTCGAGATCTACGCATCTGATCAAAAAATATCATAGAACATAAAAAGTAGGAAACTTAATTCTCTACAAAAAAGGTCTCTTAACATTTTGCCATAGCTCGCTTCGTTTCCGGGATATTTGCAGATTTATCTCAAGGGAAGGGGCCTCACGAACATATTTCGAGATATTTCTTCTTCTTGTTGTTCTTCTTCTGCACAGCTAAGCTGGAAGTGGCATTTGCGGCTCACACTAGTGCAGAGTTATCTCAAAGAAAGGGGCCACGGTGTTTCTGTATCTCTATTATGTTGGTGCGGCTTCGGAACTTTTAAATATCTTGATATATCTCGAGAACTACGCATCTGATCAAAAAATATCATACTACATAAAAAGTAGGAAACTTAATTCTCTACAAGAAAGGTCTCTAAACATTTTGCCATAGCTCGCTTCGTTTCCGAGATATTTGCAGATTTATCTCAAGGGAAGGGGCCTGACGGACATATTTCGAGATATTTCTTCTTCTTGTTGTTCTTCTTCTGCACAGCTAGGCTGGAAGTGGCATTTGCAGCTCGCAATAGTGCAGAGTTATCTCAAAGAAAGGGGCCACGGTGTTTCTGTATCTCTATTATGTTGGTGCGGCTTCGGAACTTTTAAATATCTTAATATATCTCGAGAACTACGCATCTGATCAAAAAATATCATACTACATAAAAAGTAGGAAACTTAATTCTCTACAAGAAAGGTCTCTAAACATTTTGCTATAGCTCGCTTCGTTTCCGAGATATTTGCAGATTTATCTCAAGGGAAGGGGCCTGACGGACATATTTCGAGATATTTCTTCTTCTTGTTGTTCTTCTTCTGCACAGCTAAGCTGGAAGTGGCATTTGCAGCTCGCAGTTGTGCAGAGTTATCTCAAAGAGAGGGGCCACGGTGTTTCTGTATCTCTATTATGTTGGTGCGGCTTCGGAACTTTTAAATATCTTGATATATCTCGAGAACTACGCATCTGATCAAAAAATATCATAAAAGATAAAAAGTAGGCAACTTAATTCTCTACAAAAAAGGTCTCTTAACATTTTGCCATAGCTCGCTTCGTTTCCGAGATATTTGCAGATATATCTCAAGGGAAGGGGCCTGACGGACATATTTCGAGATATTTCCTCTTCTTGTTGTTCTTCTTCTGCACAGCTAAGCTGGAAGTGGCATTTGCAGCTCGCAATAGTGCATAGTTATCTCAAAGAAAGGGGCCACGGTGTTTCTGTATCTCTATTATGTTGGTGCGGCTTCTTAACTTTTAAACATCTTGATATATCTCGAGAACTACGCATCTGATCAAAAAATATCATAGAACATGAAAAGTAGGAGACTTAATTCTCTACAAAAAAGGTCTCTTAACATTTTGCCATAGCTCGCTTCGTTTCCGAGATATTTGCAGATTTATCTCAAGGGAAGGGGCCTGACGGACATATTTCGAGATATTTCTTCTTCTTGTTGTTCTTCTTCTGCACAGCTAAGCTGGAAGTGGCATTTGCAGCTCGCAATAGTGCAGAGTTATCTCAAAGAAAGGGGCCACGGTGTTTCTGTATCTCTATTATGTTGGTGCGGCTTCGGAACTTTTAAATATCTTGATATATCTCGAGAACTACGCATCTGATCAAAAAATATCATAGTACATAAAAAGTAGGAAACTTAATTCTCTACAAAAAAGGTCTCTTAACATTTTGCCATAGCTCGCTTCGTTTCCGAGATATTTGCAGATTTATCTCAAGGGAAGGGGCCTGACGGACATATTTCGAGATATTTCTTCTTCTTGTTGTTCTTCTTCTGCACAGCTAAGCTGGAAGTGGCATTTGCAGCTCGCAATAGTGCAGAGTTATCTCAAAGAAAGGGGCCACGGTGTTTCTGTATCTCTATTATGTTGGTGCGGCTTCGGAACTTTTAAATATCTTGATATATCTCGAGAACTACGCATCTGATCAAAAAATATCATAGCACATAAAAAGTAGGAAACTTAATTCTCTACAAAAAAGGTCTCTTAACATTTTGCCATAGCTCGCTTCGTTTCCGAGATATTTGCAGATTTATCTCAAGGGAAGGGGCCTGACGGACATATTTCGAGATATTTCTTCTTCTTGTTGTTCTTCTTCTGCACAGCTAAGCTGGAAGTGGCATTTGCAGCTCGCAATAGTGCAGAGTTATCTCAAAGAAAGGGGCCACGGTGTTTCTGTATCTCTATTATGTTGGTGCGGCTTCGGAACTTTTAAATATCTTGATATATCTCGAGATCTACGCATCTGATCAAAAAATATCATAGAACATAAAAAGTAGGAAACTTAATTCTCTACAAAAAAGGTCTCTTAACATTTTGCCATAGCTCGCTTCGTTTCCGGGATATTTGCAGATTTATCTCAAGGGAAGGGGCCTCACGGACATATTTCGAGATATTTCTTCTTCTTGTTGTTCTTCTTCTGCACAGCTAAGCTGGAAGTGGCATTTGCGGCTCGCACTAGTGCAGAGTTATCTCAAAGAAAGGGGCCACGGTGTTTCTGTATCTCTATTATGTTGGTGCGGCTTCGGAACTTTTAAATATCTTGATATATCTCGAGAACTACGCATCTGATCAAAAAATATCATAGTACATAAAAAGTAGGAAACTTAATTCTCTACAAAAAAGGTCTCTTAACATTTTGCCATAGCTCGCTTCGTTTCCGAGATATTTGCAGATTTATCTCAAGGGAAGGGGCCTGACGGACATATTTCGAGATATTTCTTCTTCTTGTTGATCTTCTTCTGCACAGCTAAGCTGGAAGTGGCATTTGCAGCTCGCAATAGTGCAGAGTTATCTCAAAGAGAGGGGCCACGGTGTTTCTGTATCTCTATTATGTTGGTGCGGCTTCGGAACTTTTAAATATCTTGATATATCTTGAGAACTACGCATCTGATCAAAAAATATCATAGAAGATAAAAAGTAGGAAACTTAATTCTCAACAAAAAAGGTCTCTTAACATTTTGCCATAGCTCGCTTCGTTTCCGAGATATTTGCAGATTTATCTCAAGGGAAGGGGCCTGACGGACATATTTCGAGATATTTCTTCTTCTCGTTGTTCTTCTTCTGCACAGCTAAGCTGGAAGTGGCATTTGCAGCTCGCAATAGTGCATAGTTATCTCAAAGAAAGGGGCCACGGTGATTCTGTATCTCTATTATGTTGGTGCGGCTTCGGAACTTTTAAATATCTTGATATATCTCGAGAACTACGCATCTGATCAAAAAATATCATAGAACATAAAAAGTAGGAAACCTAATTTTCTACAAAAAAGGTCTCTTAACATTTTGCAATAGCTCGCTTCGTTTCCGAGATATTTGCAGATTTATCTCAAGGGAAGGGGCCTAACGGACATATTTCGTGATATTTCTTCTTCTTGTTGTTCTTCTTCTGAACAGCTAAGCTGGAAGTGGCATTTGCAGCTCGCAATAGTGCAGAGTTATGTCAAAGAAAGGGGCCACGGTGTTTCTGTATCTCTATTATGTTTGTGCGGCTTCTTAACTTTTAAACATCTTGATATATCTCGAGAACTACGCATCTGATCAAAAAATATCATAGAACATGAAAAGTAGGAGACTTAATTCTCTACAAAAAAGGTCTCTTAACATTTTGCCATAGCTCGCTTCGTTTCCGAGATATTTGCAGATTTATCTCAAGGGAAGGGGTCTGACGGACATATTTCGAGATATTTCTTCCTCTTGTTGTTCTTCTTCTGCACAGCTAAGCTGGAAGTGGCATTTGCAGCTCGCAATAGTGCAGAGTTATCTCAAAGAAAGGGGCCACGGTGTTTCTGTATCTCTATTATGTTGGTGCGGCTTCGGAACTTTTAAATATCTTGATATATCTCGAGAACTACGCATCTGATCAAAAAATATCATAGTACATAAAAAGTAGGAAACTTAATTCTCTACAAAAAAGGTCTCTTAACATTTTGCCATAGCTCGCTTCGTTTCCAAGATATTTGCAGATTTATCTCAAGGGAAGGGGCCTGACGGACATATTTCGAGATATTTCTTCTTCTTGTTGTTCTTCTTCTGCACAGCTAAGCTGGAAGTGGCATTTGCAGCTCGCAATAGTGCAGAGTTATCTCAAAGAAAGGGGCCACGGTGTTTCTGTATCTCTATTATGTTGGTGCGGCTTCGGAACTTTTAAATATCTTGATATATCTCGAGATCTACGCATCTGATCAAAAAATATCATAGAACATAAAAAGTAGGAAACTTAATTCTCTACAAAAAAGGTCTCTTAACATTTTGCCATAGCTCGCTTCGTTTCCGGGATATTTGCAGATTTATCTCAAGGGAAGGGGCCTCACGGACATATTTCGAGATATTTCTTCTTCTTGTTGTTCTTCTTCTGCACAGCTAAGCTGGAAGTGGCATTTGCGGCTCACACTAGTGCAGAGTTATCTCAAAGAAAGGGGCCACGGTGTTTCTGTATCTCTATTATGTTGGTGCGGCTTCGGAACTTTTAAATATCTTGATATATCTCGAGAACTACGCATCTGATCAAAAAATATCATACTACATAAAAAGTAGGAAACTTAATTCTCTACAAGAAAGGTCTCTAAACATTTTGCCATAGCTCGCTTCGTTTCCGAGATATTTGCAGATTTATCTCAAGGGAAGGGGCCTGACGGACATATTTCGAGATATTTCTTCTTCTTGTTGTTCTTCTTCTGCACAGCTAGGCTGGAAGTGGCATTTGCAGCTCGCAATAGTGCAGAGTTATCTCAAAGAAAGGGGCCACGGTGTTTCTGTATCTCTATTATGTTGGTGCGGCTTCGGAACTTTTAAATATCTTAATATATCTCGAGAACTACGCATCTGATCAAAAAATATCATACTACATAAAAAGTAGGAAACTTAATTCTCTACAAGAAAGGTCTCTAAACATTTTGCTATAGCTCGCTTCGTTTCCGAGATATTTGCAGATTTATCTCAAGGGAAGGGGCCTGACGGACATATTTCGAGATATTTCTTCTTCTTGTTGTTCTTCTTCTGCACAGCTAAGCTGGAAGTGGCATTTGCAGCTCGCAGTTGTGCAGAGTTATCTCAAAGAGAGGGGCCACGGTGTTTCTGTATCTCTATTATGTTGGTGCGGCTTCGGAACTTTTAAATATCTTGATATATCTCGAGAACTACGCATCTGATCAAAAAATATCATAAAAGATAAAAAGTAGGCAACTTAATTCTCTACAAAAAAGGTCTCTTAACATTTTGCCATAGCTCGCTTCGTTTCCGAGATATTTGCAGATATATCTCAAGGGAAGGGGCCTGACGGACATATTTCGAGATATTTCCTCTTCTTGTTGTTCTTCTTCTGCACAGCTAAGCTGGAAGTGGCATTTGCAGCTCGCAATAGTGCATAGTTATCTCAAAGAAAGGGGCCACGGTGTTTCTGTATCTCTATTATGTTGGTGCGGCTTCTTAACTTTTAAACATCTTGATATATCTCGAGAACTACGCATCTGATCAAAAAATATCATAGAACATGAAAAGTAGGAGACTTAATTCTCCACAAAAAAGGTCTCTTAACATTTTGCCATAGCTCGCTTCGTTTCCGAGATATTTGCAGATTTATCTCAAGGGAAGGGGCCTGACGGACATATTTCGAGATATTTCTTCTTCTTGTTGTTCTTCTTCTGCACAGCTAAGCTGGAAGTGGCATTTGCAGCTCGCAATAGTGCAGAGTTATCTCAAAGAAAGGGGCCACGGTGTTTCTGTATCTCTATTATGTTGGTGCGGCTTCGGAACTTTTAAATATCTTGATATATCTCGAGAACTACGCATCTGATCAAAAAATATCATAGTACATAAAAAGTAGGAAACTTAATTCTCTACAAAAAAGGTCTCTTAACATTTTGCCATAGCTCGCTTCGTTTCCGAGATATTTGCAGATTTATCTCAAGGGAAGGGGCCTGACGGACATATTTCGAGATATTTCTTCTTCTTGTTGTTCTTCTTCTGCACAGCTAAGCTGGAAGTGGCATTTGCAGCTCGCAATAGTGCAGAGTTATCTCAAAGAAAGGGGCCACGGTGTTTCTGTATCTCTATTATGTTGGTGCGGCTTCGGAACTTTTAAATATCTTGATATATCTCGAGATCTACGCATCTGATCAAAAAATATCATAGAACATAAAAAGTAGGAAACTTAATTCTCTACAAAAAAGGTCTCTTAACATTTTGCCATAGCTCGCTTCGTTTCCGGGATATTTGCAGATTTATCTCAAGGGAAGGGGCCTCACGGACATATTTCGAGATATTTCTTCTTCTTGTTGTTCTTCTTCTGCACAGCTAAGCTGGAAGTGGCATTTGCAGCTCGCAATAGTGCAGAGTTATCTCAAAGAAAGGGGCCACGGTGTTTCTGTATCTCTATTATGTTGGTGCGGCTTCGGAACTTTTAAATATCTTAATATATCTCGAGAACTACGCATCTGATCAAAAAATATCATACTACATAAAAAGTAGGAAACTTAATTCTCTACAAGAAAGGTCTCTAAACATTTTGCCATAGCTCGCTTCGTTTCCGAGATATTTGCAGATTTATCTCAAGGGAAGGGGTCTGACGGACATATTTCGAGATATTTCTTCTTCTTGTTGTTCTTCTTCTGCACAGCTATGCTGGAAGTGGCATTTGCAGCTCGCAATAGTGCAGAGTTATCTCAAAGAAAGGGGCCACGGTGTTTCTGTATCTCTATTATGTTGGTGCGGCTTCGGAACTTTTAAATATCTTGATATATCTCGAGAACTACGCATCTGATCAAAAAATATCATAGTACATAAAAAGTAGGAAACTTAATTCTCTACAAAAAAGGTCTCTTAACATTTTGCCATAGCTCGCTTCGTTTCCGAGATATTTGCAGATATATCTCAAGGGAAGGGGCCTGACGGACATATTTCGAGATATTTCTTCTTCTTGTTGTTCTTCTTCTGAACAGCTAAGCTGGAAGTGGCATTTGCAGCTCGCAATAGTGCAGAGTTATCTCAAAGAAAGGGGCCACGGTGTTTCTGTATCTCTATTATGTTGGTGCGGCTTCTTAACTTTTAAACATCTTGATATATCTCGAGAACTACGCATCTGATCAAAAAATATCATAGAACATGAAAAGTAGGAGACTTAATTCTCTACAAAAAAGGTCTCTTAACATTTTGCCATAGCTCGCTTCGTTTCCGAGATATTTGCAGATTTATCTCAAGGGAAGGGGCCTGACGGACATATTTCGAGATATTTCTTCTTCTTGTTGTTCTTCTTCTGCACAGCTAAGCTGGAAGTGGCATTTGCAGCTCGCAATAGTGCAGAGTTATCTCAAAGAAAGGGGCCACGGTGTTTCTGTATCTCTATTATGTTGGTGCGGCTTCGGAACTTTTAAATATCTTGATATATCTCGAGAACTACGCATCTGATCAAAAAATATCATAGTACATAAAAAGTAGGAAACTTAATTCTCTACAAAAAAGGTCTCTTAACATTTTGCCATAGCTCGCTTCGTTTCCGAGATATTTGCAGATTTATCTCAAGGGAAGGGGCCTGACGGACATATTTCGAGATATTTCTTCTTCTTGTTGTTCTTCTTCTGCACAGCTAAGCTGGAAGTGGCATTTGCAGCTCGCAATAGTGCAGAGTTATCTCAAAGAAAGGGGCCACGGTGTTTCTGTATCTCTATTATGTTGGTGCGGCTTCGGAACTTTTAAATATCTTGATATATCTCGAGATCTACGCATCTGATCAAAAAATATCATAGAACATAATAAGTAGGAAACTTAATTCTCTACAAAAAAGGTCTCTTAACATTTTGCCATAGCTCGCTTCGTTTCCGGGATATTTGCAGATGTATCTCAAGGGAAGGGGCCTGACGGACATATTTCGAGATATTTCTTCTTCTTGTTGTTCTTCTTCTGCACAGCTAAGCTGGAAGTGGCATTTGCAGCTCGCAATAGTGCAGAGTTATCTCAAAGAAAGGGGCCACGGTGTTTCTGTATCTCTATTATGTTGGTGCGGCTTCGGAACTTTTAAATATCTTGATATATCTCGAGAACTACGCATCTGATCAAAAAATATCATAGTACATAAAAAGTAGGAAACTTAATTCTCTACAAAAAAGGTCTCTTAACATTTTGCCATAGCTCGCTTCGTTTCCGAGATATTTGCAGATATATCTCAAGGGAAGGGGCCTGACGGACATATTTCGAGATATTTCTTCTTCTTGTTGTTCTTCTTCTGCACAGCTAAGCTGGAAGTGGCATTTGCAGCTCGCAATAGTGCATAGTTATCTCAAAGAAAGGGGCCACGGTGTTTCTGTATCTCTATTATGTTGGTGCGGCTTCGGAACTTTTAAATATCTTGATATATCTCGAGAACTGCGCATCTGATCAAAAAATATCATAGAACATAAAAAGTAGGAAACTGAATTTTCTACAAAAAAGGTCTCTTAACATTTTGCAATAGCTCGCTTCGTTTCCGAGATATTTGCAGATTTATCTCAAGGGAAGGGGCCTAACGGACATATTTCGTGATATTTCTTCTTCTTGTTGTTCTTCTTCTGAACAGCTAAGCTGGAAGTGGCATTTGCAGCTCGCAATAGTGCAGAGTTATCTCAAAGAAAGGGGCCACGGTGTTTCTGTATCTCTATTATGTTGGTGCGGCTTCTTAACTTTTAAACATCTTGATATATCTCGAGAACTACGCATCTGATGAAAAAATATCATAGAACATGAAAAGTAGGAGACTTAATTCTCTACAAAAAAGGTCTCTTAACATTTTGCCATAGCTCGCTTCGTTTCCGAGATATTTGCAGATATATCTCAAGGGAAGGGGCCTGACGGACATATTTCGACATATTTCTTCTTCTTGTTGTTCTTCTTCTGCACAGCTAAACTGGAAGTGGCATTTCCAGCTCGCAATAGTTCAGAGTTATCTCAAAGAAAGGGGCCACGGTGTTTCTGTATCTCTATTATGTTGGTGCGGCTTCGGAACTTTTAAATATCTTGATATATCTCGAGAACTACGCATCTGATCAAAAAATATCATAGAACATAAAAAGTAGGAAACTTAATTCTCTACAAAAAAGGTCTCTTAACATTTTGCCATAGCTCGCTTCGTTTCGGAGATATTTGCAGATTTATCTCAAGGGAAGGGGCCTGACGGACATATTTCGAGATATTTCTTCTTCTTGTTGTTCTTCTTCTGCACAGCTAAGCTGGAAGTGGCATTTGCAGCTCGCAATTGTGCAGAGTTATCTCAAAGAGAGGGGCCACGGTGTTTCTGTATCTCTATTATGTTGGTGCGGCTTCGGAACTTTTAAATATCTTGATATATCTCGAGAACTACGCATCTGATCAAAAAATATCATAGAACATAAAAAGTAGGAAACTTAATTTTCTACAAAAAAGGTCTCTTAACATTTTGCAATAGCTCGCTTCGTTTCCGAGATATTTGGAGATTTATCTCAAGGGATGGGGCCTAACGGACATATTTCGTGATATTTCTTCTTCTTGTTGTTCTTCTTCTGCACAGCTAAGCTGGAAGTGGCATTTGCAGCTCGCAATAGTGCAGAGTTATCTCAAAGAAAGGGGCCACGGTGTTTCTGTATCTCTATTATGTTGGTGCGGCTTCTTAGCTTTTAAATATCTTGATATATCTCGAGAACTACGCATCTGATCAAAAAATATCATACAACATAAAAAGTAGGAGACTTAATTCTCTACAAAAAAGGTCTCTTAACATTTTGCCATAGCTCGCTTCGTTTCCGAGATATTTGCAGATTTATCTCAAGGGAAGGGGCCTAACGGACATATTTCGAGATATTTCTTCTTCTTGTTGTTCTTCTTCTGTACAGCTAAGCTGGAAGTGGCATTTGCAGCTCGCAATAGTGCAGAGTTATCTCAAAGAAAGGGGCCACATTGTTTCTGTATCTCTATTATGTTGGTGCGGCTTCGGAACTTTTAAATATCTTGATATATCTCGAGAACTACGCATCTGATCAAAAAATATTATAGAACATAAAAAGTAGAAAACTTAATTCTCTACAAAAAAGGTCTCTTAACATTTTGCCATAGCTCGCTTCGTTTCCGAGATATTTGCAGATATATCTCAAGGGAAGGGGCCTGACGGACATATTTCGAGATATTTCTTCTTCTTGTTGTTCTTCTTCTGCACAGCTAAACTGGAAGTGGCATTTCCAGCTCGCAATAGTGCAGAGTTATCTCAAAGAAAGGGGCCACGGTGTTTCTGTATCTCTATTATGTTGGTGCGGCTTCGGAACTTTTAAATATCTTGATATATCTCGAGAACTACGCATCTGATCAAAAAATATCATAGAACATAAAAAGTAGGAAACTTAATTCTCTACAAAAAAGGTCTCTCAACATTTTGCCATAGCTCGCTTCGTTTCCGAGATATTTGCAGATTTATCTCAAGGGAAGGGGCCTGACGGACATATTTCGAGATATTTCTTCTTGTTGTTCTCCTTCTGCACAGCTAAGCTGGAAGTGGCATTTGCGGCTCGCACTAGTGCAGAGTTCTCTCAAAGAAAGGGGCCACGGTGTTTCTGTATCTCTATTATGTTGGTGCGGCTTCTTAACTTTTAAATATCTTGATATATCTCGAGAACTACGCATCTGATCAAAAAATATCATAGAACATAAAAAGTAGGAGACTTAATTCTCTACAAAAAAGGTCTCTTAACATTTTGCCATAGCTCGCTTCGTTTCCGAGATATTTGCAGATTTATCTCAAGGGAAGGGGCCTAACGGACATATTTCGAGATATTTCTTCTTCTTGTTGTTCTTCTTCTGTACAGCTAAGCTGGAAGTGGCATTTGCAGCTCGCAATAGTGCAGAGTTATCTCAAAGAAAGGGGCCACGGTGTTTCTGTATCTCTATTATGTTGGTGCGGCTTCGGAACTTTTAAATATCTTGATATATCTCGGGAACTACGCATCTGATCAAAAAATATCATAGAACATAAAAAGTAGGAGACTTAATTCTCTACAAAAAAGGTCTCTTAACATTTTGCCATAGCTCGCTTCGTTTCCGAGATATTTGCAGATTTATCTCAAGGGAAGGGGCCTAACGGACATATTTCGAGATATTTCTTCTTCTTGTTGTTCTTCTTCTGTACAGCTAAGCTGGAAGTGGCATTTGCAGCTCGCAATAGTGCAGAGTTATCTCAAAGAAAGGGGCCACGGTGTTTCTGTATCTCTATTATGTTGGTGCGGCTTCGGAACTTTTAAATATCTTGATATATCTCGGGAACTACGCATCTGATCAAAAAATATTATAGAACATAAAAAGTAGAAAACTTAATTCTCTACAAAAAAGGTCTCTTAACATTTTGCCATAGCTCGCTTCGTTTCCGAGATATTTGCAGATATATCTCAAGGGAAGGGGCCTGACGGACATATTTCGAGATATTTCTTCTTCTTGTTGTTCTTCTTCTGCACAGCTAAACTGGAAGTGGCATTTCCAGCTCGCAATAGTGCAGAGTTATCTCAAAGAAAGGGGCCACGGTGTTTCTGTATCTCTATTATGTTGGTGCGGCTTCGGAACTTTTAAATATCTTGATATATCTCGAGAACTACGCATCTGATCAAAAAATATCATAGAACATAAAAAGTAGGAAACTTAATTCTCTACAAAAAAGGTCTCTTAACATTTTGCCATAGCTCGCTTCGTTTCCGAGATATTTGCAGATTTATCTCAAGGGAAGGGGCCTGACGGACATATTTCGAGATATTTCTTCTTCTTGTTGTTCTTCTTCTGCACAGCTAAGCTGGAAGTGGCATTTGCAGCTCGCAATTGTGCAGAGTTATCTCAAAGAGAGGGGCCACGGTGTTTCTGTATCTCTATTATGTTGGTGCGGCTTCGGAACTTTTAAATATCTTGATATATCTCGAGAACTACGCATCTGATCAAAAAATATCATAGAAGATAAAAAGTAGGCAACTTAATTCTCTACAAAAAAGGTCTCTTAACATTTTGCCATAGCTCGCTTCGTTTCCGAGATATTTGCAGATATATCTCAAGGGAAGGGGCCTGACGGACATATTTCGAGATATTTCTTCTTCTTGTTGTTCTTCTTCTGCACAGCTAAGCTGGAAGTGGCATTTACAGCTCGCAATAGTGCAGAGTTATCTCATAGAAAGGGGCCACGGTGTTTCTGTATCTCTATTATGTTGGTGCGGCTTCGGACCTTTTAAATATCTCGATATATCTCGAGAACTACGCATCTGATCAAAAAATATCATAGAACATAAAAAGTAGGAAACTTAATTTTCTACAAAAAAGGTCTCTTAACATTTTGCAATAGCTCGCTTCGTTTGCGAGATATTTGCAGATTTATCTCAAGGGAAGGGGCCTAACGGACATATTTCGTGATATTTCTTCTTCTTGTTGTTCTTCTTCTGCACAGCTAAGCTGGATGTGGCATTTCCAGCTCGCAATAGTGCAGAGTTATCTCAAAGAAAGGGGCCACGGTGTTTCTGTATCTCTATTATGTTGGTGCGGCTTCGGAACTTTTAAATATCTTGATATATCTCGAGAACTACGCATCTGATCAAAAAATGTCATGGAACATAAATTGTAGGAAACATAATTCTCTACAAAAAACGTCTCTTAACATTTTGCCATAGCTCGCTTCGTTTCCGAGATATTTGCAGATTCAGCTCAAAGGGACGGGACTGACGGACATATTTCGAGATATTTCTTCTTCTTGTTGTTCTTCTTCTGCACAGCTAAGCTGGAAGTGGCATTTACGTCTCGCAATAGTGCAGAGTTATCTCATAGAAAGGGGCCACGGTGTTTCTGTATCTCTATTATGTTGGTGCGGCTTCGGAACTTTTAAATATCTCGATATATCTCGAGAACTACGCATCTGATCAAAAAATATCATAGAACATAAAAAGTAGGAAACTTAATTCTCTACAAATAAAGTCTCTCAGCATTTTGCCATAGCTCGCTTCGTTTCCGAGATATTTGCAGATTTATCTCAAGGGAAAGGGCCTGACGGACATATTTCGAGATATTTCTTCTTCTTGTTGTTCTTCTTCTGCACAGCTAAGCTGGAAGTGGCATTTGCAGATCGCAATAGTGCAGAGTTATCTCAAAGAAAGGGGCCACGGTGTTTCTGTATCTCTATTATGTTGGTGCGGCTTCGGAACTTTTAAATATCTTGATATATCTCGAGAACTACGCATCTAATCAAAAAATATCATAGTACATCAAAAGTAGGAAACTTAATTCTCTACAAAAAAGGTCTCTTAACATTTTGCCATAGCTCGCTTCGTTTCCGAGATATTTGCAGATTTATCTCAGAGGAAGGGGCCTGACGGACATATTTCGAGGTATTTCTTCTTCTTGTTGTTCTTCTTCTGCACAGCTAAGCTGGAAGTGGCATTTACAGCTCGCAGTAGTGCAGAGTTATCTCATAGAAAGGGGCCACGGTGTTTCTGTATCTCTATTATGTTGGTGCGGCTTCGGAACTTTGAAATATCTCGATATATCTCGAGAACTACGCGTCTGATCAAAAAATATCATAGAACATAAAAAGTAGGCAACTTAATTCTCTACAAAAAAGGTCTCTTAACATTTTGCCATAGCTCGCTTCGTTTCCGAGATATTTGCAGATATATCTCAAGGGAAGGGGCCTGACGGACATATTTCGAGATATTTCTTCTTCTTGTTGTTCTTCTTCTGCACAGCTAAGCTGGAAGTGGCATTTGCACTTCGCAATAGTGCATAGTTATCTCAAAGAAAGGGGCCACGGTGTTTCTGTATCTCTATTATGTTGGTGCGGCTTCGGAACTTTTAAATATCTTGATATATCTCGAGAACTACGCATCTGATCAAAAAATATCATAGAACATAAAAAGTCGGAAACCTAATTTTCTACAAAAAAGGTCTCTTAACATTTTGCAATAGCTCGCTTCGTTTCCGAGATATTTGCAGATTTATCTCAAGGGAAGGGGCCTAACGGACATATTTCGTGATATTTCTTCTTCTTGTTGTTCTTCTTCTGAACAGCTAAGCTGGAAGTGGCATTTGCAGCTCGCAACAGTGCAGAGTTATCTCAAAGAAAGGGGCCACGGTGTTTCTGTATCTCTATTATGTTGGTGCGGTATCTTAACTTTTAAATATCTTGATATATCTCGAGAACTACGCATCTGATCAAAAAATATCATAGAACATAAAAAATAGGAGACTTAATTCTCTACAAAAAAGGTCTGTTAACATTTTGCCATAGCTCGCTTCGTTTCCGAGATATTTGCAGATTTATCTCAAGGGAAGGGGCCTGACGGACATATTTCGAGATATTTCTTCTTCTTGTTGATCTTCTTCTGCACAGCTAAGCTGGAAGTGGCATTTGCAGCTCGCAATAGTGCAGAGTTATCTCAAAGACAGGGGCCACGGTGTGTCTGTATCTCTATTATGTTGGTGCGGCTTCGGAACTTTTAAATATCTTGATATATCTCGAGAACTACGCATCTGATCAAAAAATACCATACTACATAAAAAGTAGGAAACTTAATTCTCTACAAGAAAGGTCTCTAAACATTTTGCCATAGCTCGCTTCGTTTCCGAGATATTTGCAGATATATATCAAGGGAAGGGGCCTGACGGACATATTTCGAGATATTTCTTCTTCTTGTTGATCTTCTTCTGCACAGCTAAGCTGGAAGTGGCATTTGCAGCTCGCAATAGTGCAGGGTTATCTCAAAGTGAGGGGCCACGGTGTTTCTGTATCTCTATTATGTTGGTGCGGCTTCGGAACTTTTAAATATCTTGATATATCTCGAGAACTACGCATCTGATCAAAAAATATCATAGAAGATAAAAAGTAGGAAGCTTAATTCTCTACAAAAAAGGTCTCTTAACATTTTGCCATAGCTCGCTTCGTTTCCGGGATATTTGCAGATTTATCTCAAGGGAAGGGGCCTCACGGACATATTTCGAGATATTTCTTCTTCTTGTTGTTCTTCTTCTGCACAGCTAAGTTGGAAGTGGCATTTGCGGCTCGCACTAGTGCAGAGTTATCTCAAAGAAAGGGGCCACGGTGTTTCTGTATCTCTATTATGTTGGTGCGGCTTCGGAACTTTTAAATATCTTGATATATCTCGGGAACTACGCATCTGATCAAAAAATATTATAGAACATAAAAAGTAGAAAACTTAATTCTCTACAAAAAAGGTCTCTTAACATTTTGCCATAGCTCGCTTCGTTTCCGAGATATTTGCAGATATATCTCAAGGGAAGGGGCCTGACGGACATATTTCGAGATATTTCTTCTTCTTGTTGTTCTTCTTCTGCACAGCTAAACTGGTAGTGGCATTTCCAGCTCGCAATAGTGCAGAGTTATCTCAAAGAAAGGGGCCACGGTGTTTCTGTATCTCTATTATGTTGGTGCGGCTTCGGAACTTTTAAATATCTTGATATATCTCGAGAACTACGCATCTGATCAAAAAATATCATAGAACATAAAAAGTAGGAAACTTAATTCTCTACAAAAAAGGTCTCTTAACATTTTGCCATAGCTCGCTTCGTTTCCGAGATATTTGCAGATTTATCTCAAGGGAAGGGGCCTGACGGACATATTTCGAGATATTTCTTCTTCTTGTTGTTCTTCTTCTGCACAGCTAAGCTGGAAGTGGCATTTGCAGCTCGCAATTGTGCAGAGTTATCTCAAAGAGAGGGGCCACGGTGTTTCTGTATCTCTATTATGTTGGTGCGGCTTCGGAACTTTTAAATATCTTGATATATCTCGAGAACTACGCATCTGATCAAAAAATATCATAGAAGATAAAAAGTAGGCAACTTAATTCTCTACAAAAAAGGTCTCTTAACATTTTGCCATAGCTCGCTTCGTTTCCGAGATATTTGCAGATATATCTCAAGGGAAGGGGCCTGACGGACATATTTCGAGATATTTCTTCTTCTTGTTGTTCTTCTTCTGCACAGCTAAGCTGGAAGTGGCATTTACAGCTCGCAATAGTGCAGAGTTATCTCATAGAAAGGGGCCACGGTGTTTCTGTATCTCTATTATGTTGGTGCGGCTTCGGACCTTTTAAATATCTCGATATATCTCGAGAACTACGCATCTGATCAAAAAATATCATAGAACATAAAAAGTAGGAAACTTAATTTTCTACAAAAAAGGTCTCTTAACATTTTGCAATAGCTCGCTTCGTTTGCGAGATATTTGCAGATTTATCTCAAGGGAAGGGGCCTAACGGACATATTTCGTGATATTTCTTCTTCTTGTTGTTCTTCTTCTGCACAGCTAAGCAGGATGTGGCATTTCCAGCTCGCAATAGTGCAGAGTTATCTCAAAGAAAGGGGCCACGGTGTTTCTGTATCTCTATTATGTTGGTGCGGCTTCGGAACTTTTAAATATCTTGATATATCTCGAGAACTACGCATCTGATCAAAAAATGTCATGGAACATAAATTGTAGGAAACATAATTCTCTACAAAAAACGTCTCTTAACATTTTGCCATAGCTCGCTTCGTTTCCGAGATATTTGCAGATTCAGCTCAAAGGGACGGGCCTGACGGACATATTTCGAGATATTTCTTCTTCTTGTTGTTCTTCTTCTGCACAGCTAAGCTGGAAGTGGCATTTACGTCTCGCAATAGTGCAGAGTTATCTCATAGAAAGGGGCCACGGTGTTTCTGTATCTCTATTATGTTGGTGCGGCTTCGGAACTTTTAAATATCTCGATATATCTCGAGAACTACGCATCTGATCAAAAAATATCATAGAACATAAAAAGTAGGAAACTTAATTCTCTACAAATAAAGTCTCTCAGCATTTTGCCATAGCTCGCTTCGTTTCCGAGATATTTGCAGATTTATCTCAAGGGAAAGGGCCTGACGGACATATTTCGAGATATTTCTTCTTCTTGTTGTTCTTCTTCTGCACAGCTAAGCTGGAAGTGGCATTTGCAGATCGCAATAGTGCAGAGTTATCTCAAAGAAAGGGGCCACGGTGTTTCTGTATCTCTATTATGTTGGTGCGGCTTCGGAACTTTTAAATATCTTGATATATCTCGAGAACTACGCATCTAATCAAAAAATATCATAGTACATAAAAAGTAGGAAACTTAATTCTCTACAAAAAAGGTCTCTTAACATTTTGCCATAGCTCGCTTCGTTTCCGAGATATTTGCAGATTTATCTCAGAGGAAGGGGCCTGACGGACATATTTCGAGGTATTTCTTCTTCTTGTTGTTCTTCTTCTGCACAGCTAAGCTGGAAGTGGCATTTACAGCTCGCAATAGTGCAGAGTTATCTCATAGAAAGGGGCCACGGTGTTTCTGTATCTCTATTATGTTGGTGCGGCTTCGGAACTTTGAAATATCTCGATATATCTCGAGAACTACGCGTCTGATCAAAAAATATCATAGAACATAAAAAGTAGGCAACTTAATTCTCTACAAAAAAGGTCTCTTAACATTTTGCCATAGCTCGCTTCGTTTCCGAGATATTTGCAGATATATCTCAAGGGAAGGGGCCTGACGGACATATTTCGAGATATTTCTTCTTCTTGTTGTTCTTCTTCTGCACAGCTAAGCTGGAAGTGGCATTTGCACTTCGCAATAGTGCATAGTTATCTCAAAGAAAGGGGCCACGGTGTTTCTGTATCTCTATTATGTTGGTGCGGCTTCGGAACTTTTAAATATCTTGATATATCTCGAGAACTACGCATCTGATCAAAAAATATCATAGAACATAAAAAGTCGGAAACCTAATTTTCTACAAAAAAGGTCTCTTAACATTTTGCAATAGCTCGCTTCGTTTCCGAGATATTTGCAGATTTATCTCAAGGGAAGGGGCCTAACGGACATATTTCGTGATATTTCTTCTTCTTGTTGTTCTTCTTCTGAACAGCTAAGCTGGAAGTGGCATTTGCAGCTCGCAACAGTGCAGAGTTATCTCAAAGAAAGGGGCCACGGTGTTTCTGTATCTCTATTATGTTGGTGCGGTATCTTAACTTTTAAATATCTTGATATATCTCGAGAACTACGCATCTGATCAAAAAATATCATAGAACATAAAAAATAGGAGACTTAATTCTCTACAAAAAAGGTCTGTTAACATTTTGCCATAGCTCGCTTCGTTTCCGAGATATTTGCAGATTTATCTCAAGGGAAGGGGCCTGACGGACATATTTCGAGATATTTCTTCTTCTTGTTGATCTTCTTCTGCACAGCTAAGCTGGAAGTGGCATTTGCAGCTCGCAATAGTGCAGAGTTATCTCAAAGACAGGGGCCACGGTGTGTCTGTATCTCTATTATGTTGGTGCGGCTTCGGAACTTTTAAATATCTTGATATATCTCGAGAACTACGCATCTGATCAAAAAATATCATAGAAGATAAAAAGTAGGAAGCTTAATTCTCTACAAAAAAGGTCTCTTAACATTTTGCCATAGCTCGCTTCGTTTCCGGGATATTTGCAGATTTATCTCAAGGGAAGGGGCCTCACGGACATATTTCGAGATATTTCTTCTTCTTGTTGTTCTTCTTCTGCACAGCTAAGTTGGAAGTGGCATTTGCGGCTCGCACTAGTGCAGAGTTATCTCAAAGAAAGGGGCCACGGTGTTTCTGTATCTCTATTATGTTGGTGCGGCTTCGGAACTTTTAAATATCTTGATATATCTCGAGAACTACGCATCTGATCAAAAAATATCATACTACATAAAAAGTAGGAAACTTAATTCTCTACAAGAAAGGTCTCTAAACATTTTGCCATAGCTCGCTTCGTTTCCGAGATATTTGCAGATTTATCTCAAGGGAAGGGGCCTGACGGACATATTTCGAGATATTTCTTCTTCTTGTTGATCTTCTTCTGCACAGCTAAGCTGGAAGTGGCATTTGCAGCTCGCAATAGTGCAGAGTTATCTCAAAGTGAGGGGCCACGGTGTTTCTGTATCTCTATTATGTTGGTGCGGCTTCGGAACTTTTAAATATCTTGATATATCTCGAGAACTACGCATCTGATCAAAAAATATCATAGAAGGTAAAAAGTAGGAAACTTAATTCTCTACAAAAAAGGTCTCTTAACATTTTGCCATAGCTCGCTTCGTTTCCGGGATATTTGCAGATTTATCTCAAGGGAAGGGGCCTCACGGACATATTTCGAGATATTTCTTCTTCTTGTTGTTCTTCTTCTGCACAGCTAAGCTGGAAGTGGCATTTGCGGCTCGCACTAGTGCAGAGTTATCTCAAAGAAAGGGGCCACGGTGTTTCTGTATCTCTATTATGTTGGTGCGGCTTCGGAACTTTTAAATATCTTGATATATCTCGAGAACTACGCATCTGATCAAAAAATACCATACTACATAAAAAGTAGGAAACTTAATTCTCTACAAGAAAGGTCTCTAAACATTTTGCCATAGCTCGCTTCGTTTCCGAGATATTTGCAGATATATATCAAGGGAAGGGGCCTGACGGACATATTTCGAGATATTTCTTCTTCTTGTTGATCTTCTTCTGCACAGCTAAGCTGGAAGTGGCATTTGCAGCTCGCAATAGTGCAGGGTTATCTCAAAGTGAGGGGCCACGGTGTTTCTGTATCTCTATTATGTTGGTGCGGCTTCGGAACTTTTAAATATCTTGATATATCTCGAGAACTACGCATCTGATCAAAAAATATCATAGAAGATAAAAAGTAGGAAGCTTAATTCTCTACAAAAAAGGTCTCTTAACATTTTGCCATAGCTCGCTTCGTTTCCGGGATATTTGCAGATTTATCTCAAGGGAAGGGGCCTCACGGACATATTTCGAGATATTTCTTCTTCTTGTTGTTCTTCTTCTGCACAGCTAAGTTGGAAGTGGCATTTGCGGCTCGCACTAGTGCAGAGTTATCTCAAAGAAAGGGGCCACGGTGTTTCTGTATCTCTATTATGTTGGTGCGGCTTCGGAACTTTTAAATATCTTGATATATCTCGAGAACTACGCATCTGATCAAAAAATATCATACTACATAAAAAGTAGGAAACTTAATTCTCTACAAGAAAGGTCTCTAAACATTTTGCCATAGCTCGCTTCGTTTCCGAGATATTTGCAGATTTATCTCAAGGGAAGGGGCCTGACGGACATATTTCGAGATATTTCTTCTTCTTGTTGATCTTCTTCTGCACAGCTAAGCTGGAAGTGGCATTTGCAGCTCGCAATAGTGCAGAGTTATCTCAAAGTGAGGGGCCACGGTGTTTCTGTATCTCTATTATGTTGGTGCGGCTTCGGAACTTTTAAATATCTTGATATATCTCGAGAACTACGCATCTGATCAAAAAATATCATAGAAGGTAAAAAGTAGGAAACTTAATTCTCTACAAAAAAGGTCTCTTAACATTTTGCCATAGCTCGCTTCGTTTCCGGGATATTTGCAGATTTATCTCAAGGGAAGGGGCCTCACGGACATATTTCGAGATATTTCTTCTTCTTGTTGTTCTTCTTCTGCACAGCTAAGCTGGAAGTGGCATTTGCGGCTCGCACTAGTGCAGAGTTATCTCAAAGAAAGGGGCCACGGTGTTTCTGTATCTCTATTATGTTGGTGCGGCTTCGGAACTTTTAAATATCTTGATATATCTCGAGAACTACGCATCTGATCAAAAAATACCATACTACATAAAAAGTAGGAAACTTAATTCTCTACAAGAAAGGTCTCTAAACATTTTGCCATAGCTCGCTTCGTTTCCGAGATATTTGCAGATATATATCAAGGGAAGGGGCCTGACGGACATATTTCGAGATATTTCTTCTTCTTGTTGATCTTCTTCTGCACAGCTAAGCTGGAAGTGGCATTTGCGGCTCGCACTAGTGCAGAGTTATCTCAAAGAAAGGGGCCACGGTGTTTCTGTATCTCTATTATGTTGGTGCGGCTTCGGAACTTTTAAATATCTTGATATATCTCGAGAACTACGCATCTGATCAAAAAATATCATACTACATAAAAAGTAGGAAACTTAATTCTCTACAAGAAAGGTCTCCAAACATTTTGCCATAGCTCGCTTCGTTTCCGAGATATTTGCAGATATATATCAAGGGAAGGGGCCTGACGGACATATTTCTAGATATTTCTTCTTCTTGTTGATCTTCTTCTGCACAGCTAAGCTGGAAGTGGCATTTGCAGCTCGCAATAGTGCAGGGTTATCTCAAAGTGAGGGGCCACGGTGTTTCTGTATCTCTATTATGTTGGTGCGGCTTCGGAACTTTTAAATATCTTGATATATCTCGAGAACTACGCATCTGATCAAAAAATATCATAGAAGATAAAAAGTAGGAAACTTAATTCTCTACAAAAAAGGTCTCTTAACATTTTGCCATAGCTCGCTTCGTTTCCGAGATATTTGCAGATTTATCTCAAGGGAAGGGGCCTGACGGACATATTTCGAGATATTTCTTCTTCTTGTTGTTCTTCTTCTGCACAGCTAAGCTGGAAGTGGCATTTGCAGCTCGCAATTGTGCAGAGTTATCTCAAAGAGAGGGGCCACGGAGTTTTTGTATCTCTATTATGTTGGTGCGGCTTCGGAACTTTTAAATATCTTGATATATCTCGAGAACTACGCGTCTGATCAAAAAATATCATAGAAGATAAAAAGTAGGCAACTTAATTCTCTACAAATAAAGTCTCTTAGCATTTTGCCATAGCTCGCTTCGTTTCCGAGATATTTGCAGATTTATCTCAAGGGAAGGGGCCTGACGGACATATTTCGAGATATTTCTTCTTCTTGTTGTTCTTCTTCTGCACAGCTAAGCTGGAAGTGGCATTTGCAGTTCGCAATAGTGCAGAGTTATCTCAAGGAAAGGGGCCACGGTGTTTCTGTATCTCTATTATGTTGGTGCGGCTTCGGAACTTTTAAATATCTTGATATATCTCGAGAACTACGCATCTGATCAAAAAATATCATAGAAGATAAAAAGTAGGAAACTTAATTCTCTACAAAAAAGGTCTCTTAACATTTTGCCATAGCTCGCTTCGTTTCCGAGATATTTGCAGATTTATCTCAAGGGAAGGGGCCTGACGGACATATTTCGAGATATTTCTTCTTCTTGTTGTTCTTCTTCTGCACAGCTAAGCTGGAAGTGGCATTTGCAGCTCGCAATTGTGCAGAGTTATCTCAAAGAGAGGGGCCACGGTGTTTTTGTATCTCTATTATGTTGGTGCGGCTTCGGAACTTTTAAATATCTTGATATATCTCGAGAACTACGCGTCTGATCAAAAAATATCATAGAAGATAAAAAGTAGGCAACTTAATTCTCTACAAATAAAGTCTCTTAGCATTTTGCCATAGCTCGCTTCGTTTCCGAGATATTTGCAGATTTATCTCAAGGGAAGGGGCCTGACGGACATATTTCGAGATATTTCTTCTTCTTGTTGTTCTTCTTCTGCACAGCTAAGCTGGAAGTGGCATTTGCAGCTCGCAATAGTGCAGAGTTATCTCAAGGAAAGGGGCCACGGTGTTTCTGTATCTCTATTATGTTGGTGCGGCTTCGGAACTTTTAAATATCTTGATATATCTCGAGAACTACGCATCTGATCAAAAAATATCATAGAAGATAAAAAGTAGGAAACTTAACTCTCTACAAAAAAGTTCTCTTCACATTTTGCCATAGCTCGCTTCGTTTCCGAGATATTTGCAGATTTATCTCAAGGGAAGGGGCCTAACGGACATATTTCGTGATATTTCTTCTTCTTGTTGTTCTTCTTCTGCACAGCTAAGCTGGAAGTGGCATTTGCAGCTCGCAATAGGGCAGAGTTATCTCAAAGAAAGGGGCCACGGTGTTTCTGTATCTCTATTATGTTGGTGCGGCTTCTTAACTTTTAAATATCTTGATATATCTCAAGAACTACGCATCTGATCAAAAAATATCATAGAACATAAAAAGTAGGAGACTTAATTCTCTACAAGAAAGGTCTCTTAACATTTTGCCATAGCTCGCTTCGTTTCCGAGATATTTGCAGATATATCTCAAGGGAAGGGGCCTGACGGACATATTTCGAGATATTTCTTCTTGTTGTTCTTCTTCTGCACAGCTTAGCTGGAAGTGGCATTTGCGGCTCGCACTAGTGCAGAGTTATCTCAAAGAAAGGGGCCACGGTGTTTCTGAATCTCTATTATGTTGGTGCGGCTTCGGAACTTTTAAATATCTCGATATATCTCGAAAACTACGCTTCTGATCAAAAAATATCATGGAACATAAATTGTAGGAAACTTAATTCTCTACAAAGAAAGTCTCTTAACATTTTGCCATAGCTCGCTTCGTTTCCGAGATATTTGGAGATTTATCTCAAGGGAAGGGGCCTGACGGACATATTTCGAGATATTTCTTCTTCTTGTTATTCTTCTTCTGCACAGCTAAGCTGGAAGTGGCATTTGCGGCTCGCACTAGTGCAGAGGTATCTCAAAGAAAGGGGCCACGGTGTTTCTGTATCTCTATTATGTTGGTGCAGTTTCGGAACTTTTAAATATCTTGATATATCTCGAGAACTACCCATCTGATCAAAAAATATCATGGAACATAAAAAGTAGAAAATTTAATTCTCTACAAAAAAGGTCTCTTAACATTTTGCCATAGCTCGATTCGTTTCCGAGATATTTGCAGATTTATCTCAAGGGGGCCTGACGGACATATTTCGAGATATTTCTTCTTCTTGTTGTTCTTCCTCTGCACAGCTAAGCTGGAAGTGGCATTTGCAGCTCGCAATAGTGCAGAGTTATCTCAAAGAAAGGGGCCACGGTGTTTCTGTATCTCTATTATGTTGGTGCGGCTTCGGAACTTTTAAATATCTTGATATATCTCGAGAACTACGCATCTGATCAAAAAATATCATGGAACATAAAAAGTAGAAAACTTAATTCTCTACAAAAAAGGTCTCTTAACATTTTGCCATAGCTCGCTTCGTTTCCGAGATATTTGCAGATTTATATCAAGGGAAGGGGCCTGACGGACATATTTCGAGATACTTCTTCTTCTTGTTGTTCTTCTTCTGCACAGCTAAGCTGGAAGTGGCATTTGCGGCTCGCACTAGTGCAGAGGTATCTCAAAGAAAGGGGCCACGGTGTTTCTGTATCTCTATTATGTTGGTGCAGTTTCGGAACTTTTAAATATCTTGATATATCTCGAGAACTACCCATCTGATCAAAAAATATCATGGAACATAAAAAGTAGAAAACTTAATTCTCTACAACTAGGTCTCTTAACATTTTGCCATAGCTCGCTTCGTTTCCGAGATATTTGCAGATTTATCTCAAGGGAAGGGGCCTGACGGACATATTTCGAGATATTTCTTCTTGTTGTTCTTCTTCTGCACAGCTTAGCTGGAAGTGGCATTTGCGGGTCGCACTAGTGCAGAGTTATCTCAAAGAAAGTGGCCACGGTGTTTCTGAATCTCTATTATGTTGGTGCGACTTCGGAACTTTTAAATATCTCGATATATCTCGAAAACTACGCTTCTGATCAAAAAATATCATGGAACATAAATTGTAGGAAACTTAATTCTCTACAAATAAAGTCTCTTAACATTTTGGCATAGCTCGCTTCGTTTCCGAGATATTTGGAGATTTATCTCAAGGGAAGGGGCCTGACGGACATATTTCGAGATATTTCTTCTTCTTGTTGTTCTTCTTCTGCACAGCTAAGCTGGAAGTGGCATTTGCGGCTCGCACTAGTGCAGAGGTATCTCAAAGAAAGGGGCCACGGTGTTTCTGTATCTCTATTATGTTGGTGCAGTTTCGGAACTTTTAAATATCTTGATATATCTCGAGAACTACCCATCTGATCAAAAAATATCATGGAACATAAAAAGTAGAAAATTTAATTCTCTACAAAAAAGGTCTCTCAACATTTTGCCATAGCTCGATTCGTTTCCGAGATATTTGCAGATTTATCTCAAGGGGGCCTGACGGACATATTTCGAGATATTTCTTCTTCTTGTTGTTCTTCTCCTGCACAGCTAAGCTGGAAGTGGCATTTGCAGCTCGCAATAGTGCAGAGTTATCTCAAAGAAAGGGGCCACGGTGTTTCTGTATCTCTATTATGTTGGTGCCGCTTCGGAACTTTTAAATATCTTGATATATCTCGAGATCTACGCATCTGATCAAAAAATATCATAGAACATAAAAAGTAGGAAACTTAATTCTCTAGAAAAAAGGTCTCTTAACATTTTGCCATAGCTCGCTTCGTTTCCGAGATATTTGCAGATTTATCTCAAGGGAAGTAGGCTTCGGAACTTTTAAATATCTCGATATATCTCGAAAACTACGCTTCTGATCAAAAAATATCATAGAACATAAATTGTAGGAAACATAATTCTCTACAAAAAACGTCTCTTAACATTTTGCCATAGCTCGCTTCGTTTCCGAGATATTTGCAGATTCATCTCAAAGGAACGGGCCTGACGGACATATTTCGAGATATTTCTTCTTCTTGTTGTTCTTCCTCTGCACAGCTAAGCTGGAAGTGGCATTTGCAGCTCGCAATAGTGCAGAGTTATCTCAAAGAAAGGGGCCACGGTGTTTCTGTATCTCTATTATGTTGGTGCGGCTTCGGAACTTTTAAATATCTTGATATATCTCGAGAACTACGCATCTGATCAAAAAATATCATAGAACATGAAAAGTAGGAAACTTAATTCTCTACAAGAAAGGTCCCTTAACATTTTGCCATAGCTCGCTTCGTTTCCGAGATATTTGCAGATTTATCTCAAGGGAAGGGGTCTGACGGACATATTTCGAGATATTTCTTCTTCTTGTTGTTCTTCTTCTGCACAGCTAAGCTGGAAGTGGCATTTGCAGCTCGCAATAGTGCAGAGTTATCTCAAAGAAAGGGGCCACGGTGTTTCTGTACCTCTATTATGTTGGTGCAGCTTCGGAGCTTTTAAATATCCTGATATATCTCGAGAACTACGCATCTGATAAAAAAATATCATAGAACATAGAAAGTAGGAAACCTAATTTTCTACAAAAAAGGTCTGTTAACATTTTGCCGTAGCTCGCTTCGTTTCCGAGATATTTGCAGATTTATCTCAAGGGAAGGGGCCTGACGGACATATTTCGAAATATTTCTTATTCTTGTTGTTCTTCTTCTGCACAGCTAAGCTGGAAGTGGCATTTGCAGCTCGCAATAGTGCAGGGTTATCTCAAAGAAAGGGGCCACGGTGTTTCTGTACCTCTATTATGTTGGTGCAGCTTCGGAGCTTTTAAATATCTTGATATATCTCGAGAACTACGCATCTGATCAAAAAATATCATAGAACATAAAAAGTAGGGAACTTAATTCTCTACAAAAAAGGTATCTTAACATTTTGCCATAGCTCGCTTCGTTTCCGAGATATTTGCAGATCTTTCTCATGGGAAGGGGCCTGACGGACATATTTCGAGATATTTCTTCTTCTTGTTGTTCTTCTTCTGCACAGCTAAGCTGGAAGTGGCATTTACAGCTCGCAATAGTGCAGAGTTATCTCAAAGAAAGGGGCCACGGTGTTTCTGTATCTCTATTATGTTGGTGCGGCTTCGGAACTTTTAAATATCTTGATATATCTCGAGAACTACGCATCTGCTCAAAAAATATCATAGAACATAAATAGTAGGAAACTTAATTCTCTACATGAAAGGTCTCTAAACATTTTGCCATAGCTCGCTTCGTTTCCGAGATATTTGCAGATTTATCTCAAGGGAAGGGGCCTGACGGACATATTTCGAGATATTTCTTCTTCTTGTTGTTCTTCTTCTGCACAGCTAAGCTGGAAGTGGCATTTGCAGCGAGCAATAGTGCAGAGTTATCTCAAAGAGAGGGGCCACGGTGTTTCTGTATCTCTATTATGTTGGTGCGGCTTCGGAACTTTTAAATATCTTGATATATCTCGAGAACTACGCATCTGATCAAGAAATATCATAGAAGATAAAAAGTAGGAAACTTAATTCTCTACAAAAAAGGTCTCTTAACATTCTGCCATAGCTCGCTTCGTTTCCGAGATATTTGCAGATTTATCTCAAGGGAAGGGGCCTGACGGACATATTTCGAGATATTTCTTCTTCTTGTTGTTCTTCTTCTGCACAGCTAAACTGGATGTGGCATTTCCAGCTCGCAATAGTGCAGAGTTATCCCGAAGAAAGGGGCCACGGTGTTTCTGTATCTCTATTATGTTGGTGCGGCTTCGGAACTTTTAAATATCTTGATATATCTCGAAAACTACGCTTCTGATCAAAAAATATCATAGAACATAAATTCTAGGAAACATAGTTCTCTACAAAAAAGGTCTCTTAACATTTTGCCATAGCTCGCTTCGTTTCCGAGATATTTGCAGATATATCTCAAGGGAAGGGTCCTGACGGACATATTTCGGGATATTTCTTCTTCTTGTTGTTCTTCTTCTGCACAGCTAAACTGGAAGTGGCATTTCCAGCTCGCAATAGTGCAGAGTTATCTCAAAGAACGGGGCCACGGTGTTTCTGTATCTCTATTATGTTGGTGCGGCTTCGGATCTTTTAAATATCTCGATATATCGCGAGAACTACGCATCTGATCAAATAATATCATAGAGCATAAAAAGTAGGAAACTTAATTCTCTACAAATAAGGTCTCTTAACATTTTGCCATATCTCGCTTCGTTTCCGAGATATTTGCAGATTTATCTCAACGGAAGGGGCCTGACGGACATATTTCGAGATATTTCTTCTTCTTGTTGTTCTTCTTCTGCACAGCTAACCTGGAAGTGGCATGTCCAGCTCGCAATAGTGCAGAGTTATCCCGAAGAAAGGGGCCACGGTGTTTCTGTATCTCTATTATGTTGGTGCGGCTTCGGAACTTTTAAATATCTCGATATATCTCGAAAACTACGCTTCTGATCAAAAAATATCATAGAACATAAATTGTAGGAAACATAGTTCTCTACAAAAAAGGTCTCTTAACATTTTGCCATAGCTCGCTTCGTTTCCGAGATATTCGCAGATATATCTCAAGGGAAGGGGCCTGACGGACATATTCCGAGATGTTTCTTCTTCTTGTTGTTCTTCTTCTGCACAGCTAAGCTGGAAGTGGCATTTACAGCTCGCAATAGTGCAGAGTTATCTCAAAGAAAGGGGCCACGGTGTTTCTGTATCTCTATTATGTTGTTGCGGCTTCGGAACTTTTAAATATCTTGATATATCTCGAGAATTACGCATCTGCTCAAAAAATATCATAGAACATAAATAGTAGGAAACTTAATTCTCTACATGAAAGGTCTCTAAACATTTTGCCATAGCTCGCTTCGTTTCCGAGATATTTGCAGATTTATCTCAAGGGAAGGGGCCTGACGGACATATTTCGAGATATTTCTTCTTCTTGTTGTTCTTCTTCTGCACAGCTAAGCTGGAAGTGGCATTTACAGCTCGCAATAGTGCAGAGTTATCTCAAAGAAAGAGGCCACGGTGTTTCTGTATCTCTATTATGTTGGTGCGGCTTCGGAACTTTTAAATATCTTGATATATCTCGAGAACTACGCATCTAATCAAAAAATATCATAGTACATAAAAAGTAGGAAACTTAATTCTCTACAAAAAAGGTCTCTTAACATTTTGCCATAGCTCGCTTCGTTTCCAAGATATTTGCAGATTTATCTCAGAGGAAGGGGCCTGACGGACATATTTCGAGGTATTTCTTCTTCTTGTTGTTCTTCTTCTGCACAGCTAAGCTGGAAGTGGCATTTACAGCTCGCAATAGTGCAGAGTTATCTCATAGAAAGGGGCCACGGTGTTTCTGTATCTCTATTATGTTGGTGCGGCTTCGGAACTTTTAAATATCTCGATATATCTCGAGAACTACGCGTCTGATCAAAAAATATCATAGAACATAAAAAGTAGGCAACTTAATTCTCTACAAAAAAGGTCTCTTAACATTTTGCCATAGCTCGCTTCGTTTCCGAGATATTTGCAGATATATCTCAAGGGAAGGGGCCTGACGGACATATTTCGAGATATTTCTTCTTCTTGTTGTTCTTCTTCTGCACAGCTAAGCTGGAAGTGGCATTTGCACTTCGCAATAGTGCATAGTTATCTCAAAGAAAGGGGCCACGGTGTTTCTGTATCTCTATTATGTTGGTGCGGCTTCGGAACTTTTAAATATCTTGATATATCTCGAGAACTACGCATCTGATCAAAAAATATCATAGAACATAAAAAGTCGGAAACCTAATTTTCTACAAAAAAGGTCTCTTAACATTTTGCAATAGCTCGCTTCGTTTCCGAGATATTTGCAGATTTATCTCAAGGGAAGGGGCCTAACGGACATATTTCGTGATATTTCTTCTTCTTGTTGTTCTTCTTCTGAACAGCTAAGCTGGAAGTGGCATTTGCAGCTCGCAACAGTGCAGAGTTATCTCAAAGAAAGGGGCCACGGTGTTTCTGTATCTCTATTATGTTGGTGCGGTATCTTAACTTTTAAATATCTTGATATATCTCGAGAACTACGCATCTGATCAAAAAATATCATAGAACATAAAAAATAGGAGACTTAATTCTCTACAAAAAAGGTCTGTTAACATTTTGCCATAGCTCGCTTCGTTTCCGAGATATTTGCAGATTTATCTCAAGGGAAGGGGCCTGACGGACATATTTCGAGATATTTCTTCTTCTTGTTGATCTTCTTCTGCACAGCTAAGCTGGAAGTGGCATTTGCAGCTCGCAATAGTGCAGAGTTATCTCAAAGACAGGGGCCACGGTGTGTCTGTATCTCTATTATGTTGGTGCGGCTTCGGAACTTTTAAATATCTTGATATATCTCGAGAACTACGCATCTGATCAAAAAATATCATAGAAGATAAAAAGTAGGAAGCTTAATTCTCTACAAAAAAGGTCTCTTAACATTTTGCCATAGCTCGCTTCGTTTCCGGGATATTTGCAGATTTATCTCAAGGGAAGGGGCCTCACGGACATATTTCGAGATATTTCTTCTTCTTGTTGTTCTTCTTCTGCACAGCTAAGTTGGAAGTGGCATTTGCGGCTCGCACTAGTGCAGAGTTATCTCAAAGAAAGGGGCCACGGTGTTTCTGTATCTCTATTATGTTGGTGCGGCTTCGGAACTTTTAAATATCTTGATATATCTCGAGAACTACGCATCTGATCAAAAAATATCATACTACATAAAAAGTAGGAAACTTAATTCTCTACAAGAAAGGTCTCTAGACATTTTGCCATAGCTCGCTTCGTTTCCGAGATATTTGCAGATTTATCTCAAGGGAAGGGGCCTGACGGACATATTTCGAGATATTTCTTCTTCTTGTTGATCTTCTTCTGCACAGCTAAGCTGGAAGTGGCATTTGCAGCTCGCAATAGTGCAGAGTTATCTCAAAGTGAGGGGCCACGGTGTTTCTGTATCTCTATTATGTTGGTGCGGCTTCGGAACTTTTAAATATCTTGATATATCTCGAGAACTACGCATCTGATCAAAAAATATCATAGAAGGTAAAAAGTAGGAAACTTAATTCTCTACAAAAAAGGTCTCTTAACATTTTGCCATAGCTCGCTTCGTTTCCGGGATATTTGCAGATTTATCTCAAGGGAAGGGGCCTCACGGACATATTTCGAGATATTTCTTCTTCTTGTTGTTCTTCTTCTGCACAGCTAAGCTGGAAGTGGCATTTGCGGCTCGCACTAGTGCAGAGTTATCTCAAAGAAAGGGGCCACGGTGTTTCTGTATCTCTATTATGTTGGTGCTGCTTCGGAACTTTTAAATATCTTGATATATCTCGAGAACTACGCATCTGATCAAAAAATACCATACTACATAAAAAGTAGGAAACTTAATTCTCTACAAGAAAGGTCTCTAAACATTTTTCCATAGCTCGCTTCGTTTCCGAGATATTTGCAGATATATATCAAGGGAAGGGGCCTGACGGACATATTTCGAGATATTTCTTCTTCTTGTTGATCTTCTTCTGCACAGCTAAGCTGGAAGTGGCATTTGCAGCTCGCAATAGTGCAGGGTTATCTCAAAGTGAGGGGCCACGGTGTTTCTGTATCTCTATTATGTTGGTGCGGCTTCGGAACTTTTAAATATCTTGATATATCTCGAGAACTACGCATCTGATCAAAAAATATCATAGAAGATAAAAAGTAGGAAGCTTAATTCTCTACAAAAAAGGTCTCTTAACATTTTGCCATAGCTCGCTTCGTTTCCGGGATATTTGCAGATTTATCTCAAGGGAAGGGGCCTCACGGACATATTTCGAGATATTTCTTCTTCTTGTTGTTCTTCTTCTGCACAGCTAAGTTGGAAGTGGCATTTGCGGCTCGCACTAGTGCAGAGTTATCTCAAAGAAAGGGGCCACGGTGTTTCTGTATCTCTATTATGTTGGTGCGGCTTCGGAACTTTTAAATATCTTGATATATCTCGAGAACTACGCATCTGATCAAAAAATATCATAGAAGATAAAAAGTAGGAAACTTAACTCTCTACAAAAAAGTTCTCTTCACATTTTGCCATAGCTCGCTTCGTTTCCGAGATATTTGCAGATTTATCTCAAGGGAAGGGGCCTAACGGACATATTTCGTGATATTTCTTCTTCTTGTTGTTCTTCTTCTGCACAGCTAAGCTGGAAGTGGCATTTGCAGCTCGCAATAGGGCAGAGTTATCTCAAAGAAAGGGGCCACGGTGTTTCTGTATCTCTATTATGTTGGTGCGGCTTCTTAACTTTTAAATATCTTGATATATCTCGAGAACTACGCATCTGATCAAAAAATATCATAGAACATAAAAAGTAGGAGACTTAATTCTCTACAAGAAAGGTCTCTTAACATTTTGCCATAGCTCGCTTCGTTTCCGAGATATTTGCAGATATATCTCAAGGGAAGGGGCCTGACGGACATATTTCGAGATATTTCTTCTTGTTGTTCTTCTTCTGCACAGCTTAGCTGGAAGTGGCATTTGCGGCTCGCACTAGTGCAGAGTTATCTCAAAGAAAGGGGCCACGGTGTTTCTGAATCTCTATTATGTTGGTGCGGCTTCGGAACTTTTAAATATCTCGATATATCTCGAAAACTACGCTTCTGATCAAAAAATATCATGGAACATAAATTGTAGGAAACTTAATTCTCTACAAAGAAAGTCTCTTAACATTTTGCCATAGCTCGCTTCGTTTCCGAGATATTTGGAGATTTATCTCAAGGGAAGGGGCCTGACGGACATATTTCGAGATATTTCTTCTTCTTGTTGTTCTTCCTCTGCACAGCTAAGCTGGAAGTGGCATTTGCAGCTCGCAATAGTGCAGAGTTATCTCAAAGAAAGGGGCCACGGTGTTTCTGTATCTCTATTATGTTGGTGCGGCTTCGGAACTTTTAAATATCTTGATATATCTCGAGAACTACGCATCTGATCAAAAAATATCATAGAACATAAAAAGTAGGAAACTTAATTCTCTACAAAAAGGTCTGTTAACATTTTGCCATAGCTCGCTTCGTTTCCGAGATATTTGCAGATTTATCTCAAGGGAAGGGGCCTGACGGACATATTTCGAGATATTTCTTCTTCTTGTTGTTCTTCTTCTGCACAGCTAAGCTGGAAGTGGCATTTGCGGCTCGCAATAGTGCAGGGTTATCTCAAAGTGAGGGGCCACGGTGTTTCTGTATCTCTATTATGTTGGTGCGGCTTCGGAACTTTTAAATATCTTGATATATCTCGAGAACTACGCATCTGATCAAAAAATATCATAGAACATAAAAAGTAGGAGACTTAATTCTCTACAAGAAAGGTCTCTTAACATTTTGCCATAGCTCGCTTCGTTTCCGAGATATTTGCAGATATATCTCAAGGGAAGGGGCCTGACGGACATATTTCGAGATATTTCTTCTTCTTGTTGTTCTTCTTCTGCACAGCTAAGTTGGAAGTGGCATTTGCGGCTCGCACTAGTGCAGAGTTATCTCAAAGAAAGGGGCCACGGTGTTTCTGTATCTCTATTATGTTGGTGCGGCTTCGGAACTTTTAAATATCTTGATATATCTCGAGAACTACGCATCTGATCAAAAAATATCATAGAAGATAAAAAGTAGGAAACTTAACTCTCTACAAAAAAGTTCTCTTCACATTTTGCCATAGCTCGCTTCGTTTCCGAGATATTTGCAGATTTATCTCAAGGGAAGGGGCCTAACGGACATATTTCGTGATATTTCTTCTTCTTGTTGTTCTTCTTCTGCACAGCTAAGCTGGAAGTGGCATTTGCAGCTCGCAATAGGGCAGAGTTATCTCAAAGAAAGGGGCCACGGTGTTTCTGTATCTCTATTATGTTGGTGCGGCTTCTTAACTTTTAAATATCTTGATATATCTCGAGAACTACGCATCTGATCAAAAAATATCATAGAACATAAAAAGTAGGAGACTTAATTCTCTACAAGAAAGGTCTCTTAACATTTTGCCATAGCTCGCTTCGTTTCCGAGATATTTGCAGATATATCTCAAGGGAAGGGGCCTGACGGACATATTTCGAGATATTTCTTCTTGTTGTTCTTCTTCTGCACAGCTTAGCTGGAAGTGGCATTTGCGGCTCGCACTAGTGCAGAGTTATCTCAAAGAAAGGGGCCACGGTGTTTCTGAATCTCTATTATGTTGGTGCGGCTTCGGAACTTTTAAATATCTCGATATATCTCGAAAACTACGCTTCTGATCAAAAAATATCATGGAACATAAATTGTAGGAAACTTAATTCTCTACAAAGAAAGTCTCTTAACATTTTGCCATAGCTCGCTTCGTTTCCGAGATATTTGGAGATTTATCTCAAGGGAAGGGGCCTGACGGACATATTTCGAGATATTTCTTCTTCTTGTTATTCTTCTTCTGCACAGCTAAGCTGGAAGTGGCATTTGCGGCTCGCACTAGTGCAGAGGTATCTCAAAGAAAGGGGCCACGGTGTTTCTGTATCTGTATTATGTTGGTGCAGTTTCGGAACTTTTAAATATCTTGATATATCTCGAGAACTACCCATCTGATCAAAAAATATCATGGAACATAAAAAGTAGAAAATTTAATTCTCTACAAAAAAGGTCTCTTAACATTTTGCCATAGCTCGATTCGTTTCCGAGATATTTGCAGATTTATCTCAAGGGGGCCTGACGGACATATTTCGAGATATTTCTTCTTCTTGTTGTTCTTCCTCTGCACAGCTAAGCTGGAAGTGGCATTTGCAGCTCGCAATAGTGCAGAGTTATCTCAAAGAAAGGGGCCACGGTGTTTCTGTATCTCTATTATGTTGGTGCGGCTTCGGAACTTTTAAATATCTTGATATATCTCGAGAACTACGCATCTGATCAAAAAATATCATAGAACATAAAAAGTAGGAAACTTAATTCTCTACAAAAAGGTCTGTTAACATTTTGCCATAGCTCGCTTCGTTTCCGAGATATTTGCAGATTTATCTCAAGGGAAGGGGCCTGACGGACATATTTCGAGATATTTCTTCTTCTTGTTGTTCTTCTTCTGCACAGCTAAGCTGGAAGTGGCATTTGCGGCTCGCACTAGTGCAGAGTTATCTCAAAGAAAGGGGCAACGGTGTTTCTGTATCTCTATTATGTTGGTGGAGCTTCGGAACTTTTAAATATCTTGATATATCTCGAGAACTACGCATCTGATCAAAAAATATCATGGAACATAAAAAGTAGAAAACTTAATTCTCTACAAAAAAGGTCTCTTAACATTTTGCCATAGCTCGCTTCGTTTCCGAGATATTTGCAGATTTATATCAAGGGAAGGGGCCTGACGGACATATTTCGAGATACTTCTTCTTCTTGTTGTTCTTCTTCTGCACAGCTAAGCTGGAAGTGGCATTTGCGGCTCGCACTAGTGCAGAGGTATCTCAAAGAAAGGGGCCACGGTGTTTCTGTATCTCTATTATGTTGGTGCAGTTTCGGAACTTTTAAATATCTTGATATATCTCGAGAACTACCCATCTGATCAAAAAATATCATGGAACATAAAAAGTAGAAAACTTAATTCTCTACAACTAGGTCTCTTAACATTTTGCCATAGCTCGCTTCGTTTCCGAGATATTTGCAGATTTATCTCAAGGGAAGGGGCCTGACGGACATATTTCGAGATATTTCTTCTTGTTGTTCTTCTTCTGCACAGCTTAGCTGGAAGTGGCATTTGCGGGTCGCACTAGTGCAGAGTTATCTCAAAGAAAGTGGCCACGGTGTTTCTGAATCTCTATTATGTTGGTGCGACTTCGGAACTTTTAAATATCTCGATATATCTCGAAAACTACGCTTCTGATCAAAAAATATCATGGAACATAAATTGTAGGAAACTTAATTCTCTACAAATAAAGTCTCTTAACATTTTGGCATAGCTCGCTTCGTTTCCGAGATATTTGGAGATTTATCTCAAGGGAAGGGGCCTGACGGACATATTTCGAGATATTTCTTCTTCTTGTTGTTCTTCTTCTGCACAGCTAAGCTGGAAGTGGCATTTGCGGCTCGCACTAGTGCAGAGGTATCTCAAAGAAAGGGGCCACGGTGTTTCTGTATCTCTATTATGTTGGTGCAGTTTCGGAACTTTTAAATATCTTGATATATCTCGAGAACTACCCATCTGATCAAAAAATATCATGGAACATAAAAAGTAGAAAATTTAATTCTCTACAAAAAAGGTCTCTCAACATTTTGCCATAGCTCGATTCGTTTCCGAGATATTTGCAGATTTATCTCAAGGGGGCCTGACGGACATATTTCGAGATATTTCTTCTTCTTGTTGTTCTTCTCCTGCACAGCTAAGCTGGAAGTGGCATTTGCAGCTCGCAATAGTGCAGAGTTATCTCAAAGAAAGGGGCCACGGTGTTTCTGTATCTCTATTATGTTGGTGCCGCTTCGGAACTTTTAAATATCTTGATATATCTCGAGATCTACGCATCTGATCAAAAAATATCATAGAACATAAAAAGTAGGAAACTTAATTCTCTAGAAAAAAGGTCTCTTAACATTTTGCCATAGCTCGCTTCGTTTCCGAGATATTTGCAGATTTATCTCAAGGGAAGTAGGCTTCGGAACTTTTAAATATCTCGATATATCTCGAAAACTACGCTTCTGATCAAAAAATATCATAGAACATAAATTGTAGGAAACATAATTCTCTACAAAAAACGTCTCTTAACATTTTGCCATAGCTCGCTTCGTTTCCGAGATATTTGCAGATTCATCTCAAAGGAACGGGCCTGACGGACATATTTCGAGATATTTCTTCTTCTTGTTGTTCTTCCTCTGCACAGCTAAGCTGGAAGTGGCATTTGCAGCTCGCAATAGTGCAGAGTTATCTCAAAGAAAGGGGCCACGGTGTTTCTGTATCTCTATTATGTTGGTGCGGCTTCGGAACTTTTAAATATCTTGATATATCTCGAGAACTACGCATCTGATCAAAAAATATCATAGAACATAAAAAGTAGGAAACTTAATTCTCTACAAAAAAGGTATCTTAACATTTTGCCATAGCTCGCTTCGTTTCCGAGATATTTGCAGATCTTTCTCAAGGGAAGGGGCCTGACGGACATATTTCGAGATATTTCTTCTTCTTGTTGTTCTTCTTCTGCACAGCTAAGCTGGAAGTGGCATTTGCAGCTCGCAATAGTGCAGAGTTATCGCAAAGAAAGGGGCCACGGTGTTTCTGTATCTCTATTATGTTGGTGCGGCTTCGGAACTTTTAAATACCTTGATATATCTCGAGAACTACGCATCTGATCAAAAAATATCATAGAACATGAAAAGTAGGAAACTTAATTCTCTACAAGAAAGGTCTCTTAACATTTTGCCATAGCTCGCTTCGTTTCCGAGATATTTGCAGATTTATCTCAAGGGAAGGGGCCTGACGGACATATTTCGAGATATTTCTTCTTCTTGTTGTTCTTCTTCTGCACAGCTAAGCTGGAAGTGGCATTTGCAGCTCGCAATAGTGCGGAGTTATCTCAAAGAAACGGGCCACGGTGTTTCTGTACCTCTATTATGTTGGTGCAGCTTCGGAACTTTTAAATATCTTGATATATCTCGAGAATTACGCATCTGCTCAAAAAATATCATAGAACATAAATAGTAGCAAACTTAATTCTCTACATGAAAGGTCTCTAAGCATTTTGCCATAGCTCGCTTCGTTTCCGAGATATTTGCAGATTTATCTCAAGGGAAGGGGCCTGACGGACATATTTCGAGATATTTCTTCTTCTTGTTGTTCTTCTTCTGCACAGCTAAGCTGGAAGTGGCATTTGCAGCTCGCAATAGTGCAGAGTTATCGCAAAGAAAGGGGCCACGGTGTTTCTGTATCTCTATTATGTTGGTGCGGCTTCGGAACTTTTAAATATCTTGATATATCTCGAGAACTACGCATCTGATCAAAAAATATCATAGAACATGAAAAGTAGGAAACTTAATTCTCTACAAGAAAGGTCCCTTAACATTTTGCCATAGCTCGCTTCGTTTCCGAGATATTTGCAGATTTATCTCAAGGGAAGGGGTCTGACGGACATATTTCGAGATATTTCTTCTTCTTGTTGTTCTTCTTCTGCACAGCTAAGCTGGAAGTGGCATTTGCAGCTCGCAATAGTGCAGAGTTATCTCAAAGAAAGGGGCCACGGTGTTTCTGTACCTCTATTATGTTGGTGCAGCTTCGGAGCTTTTAAATATCCTGATATATCTCGAGAACTACGCATCTGATAAAAAAATATCATAGAACATAGAAAGTAGGAAACCTAATTTTCTACAAAAAAGGTCTGTTAACATTTTGCCGTAGCTCGCTTCGTTTCCGAGATATTTGCAGATTTATCTCAAGGGAAGGGGCCTGACGGACATATTTCGAAATATTTCTTATTCTTGTTGTTCTTCTTCTGCACAGCTAAGCTGGAAGTGGCATTTGCAGCTCGCAATAGTGCAGGGTTATCTCAAAGAAAGGGGCCACGGTGTTTCTGTACCTCTATTATGTTGGTGCAGCTTCGGAGCTTTTAAATATCTTGATATATCTCGAGAACTACGCATCTGATCAAAAAATATCATAGAACATAAAAAGTAGGGAACTTAATTCTCTACAAAAAAGGTATCTTAACATTTTGCCATAGCTCGCTTCGTTTCCGAGATATTTGCAGATCTTTCTCATGGGAAGGGGCCTGACGGACATATTTCGAGATATTTCTTCTTCTTGTTGTTCTTCTTCTGCACAGCTAAGCTGGAAGTGGCATTTACAGCTCGCAATAGTGCAGAGTTATCTCAAAGAAAGGGGCCACGGTGTTTCTGTATCTCTATTATGTTGGTGCGGCTTCGGAACTTTTAAATATCTTGATATATCTCGAGAACTACGCATCTGCTCAAAAAATATCATAGAACATAAATAGTAGGAAACTTAATTCTCTACATGAAAGGTCTCTAAACATTTTGCCATAGCTCGCTTCGTTTCCGAGATATTTGCAGATTTATCTCAAGGGAAGGGGCCTGACGGACATATTTCGAGATATTTCTTCTTCTTGTTGTTCTTCTTCTGCACAGCTAAGCTGGAAGTGGCATTTGCAGCGAGCAATAGTGCAGAGTTATCTCAAAGAGAGGGGCCACGGTGTTTCTGTATCTCTATTATGTTGGTGCGGCTTCGGAACTTTTAAATATCTTGATATATCTCGAGAACTACGCATCTGATCAAGAAATATCATAGAAGATAAAAAGTAGGAAACTTAATTCTCTACAAAAAAGGTCTCTTAACATTCTGCCATAGCTCGCTTCGTTTCCGAGATATTTGCAGATTTATCTGAAGGGAAGGGGCCTGACGGACATATTTCGAGATATTTCTTCTTCTTGTTGTTCTTCTTCTGCACAGCTAAACTGGATGTGGCATTTCCAGCTCGCAATAGTGCAGAGTTATCCCGAAGAAAGGGGCCACGGTGTTTCTGTATCTCTATTATGTTGGTGCGGCTTCGGAACTTTTAAATATCTTGATATATCTCGAAAACTACGCTTCTGATCAAAAAATATCATAGAACATAAATTCTAGGAAACATAGTTCTCTACAAAAAAGGTCTCTTAACATTTTGCCATAGCTCGCTTCGTTTCCGAGATATTTGCAGATATATCTCAAGGGAAGGGTCCTGACGGACATATTTCGGGATATTTCTTCTTCTTGTTGTTCTTCTTCTGCACAGCTAAACTGGAAGTGGCATTTCCAGCTCGCAATAGTGCAGAGTTATCTCAAAGAACGGGGCCACGGTGTTTCTGTATCTCTATTATGTTGGTGCGGCTTCGGATCTTTTAAATATCTCGATATATCGCGAGAACTACGCATCTGATCAAATAATATCATAGAGCATAAAAAGTAGGAAACTTAATTCTCTACAAATAAGGTCTCTTAACATTTTGCCATATCTCGCTTCGTTTCCGAGATATTTGCAGATTTATCTCAACGGAAGGGGCCTGACGGACATATTTCGAGATATTTCTTCTTCTTGTTGTTCTTCTTCTGCACAGCTAACCTGGAAGTGGCATGTCCAGCTCGCAATAGTGCAGAGTTATCCCGAAGAAAGGGGCCACGGTGTTTCTGTATCTCTATTATGTTGGTGCGGCTTCGGAACTTTTAAATATCTCGATATATCTCGAAAACTACGCTTCTGATCAAAAAATATCATAGAACATAAATTCTAGGAAACATAGTTCTCTACAAAAAAGGTCTCTTAACATTTTGCCATAGCTCGCTTCGTTTCCGAGATATTTGCAGATATATCTCAAGGGAAGGGTCCTGACGGACATATTTCGGGATATTTCTTCTTCTTGTTGTTCTTCTTCTGCACAGCTAAACTGGAAGTGGCATTTCCAGCTCGCAATAGTGCAGAGTTATCTCAAAGAACGGGGCCACGGTGTTTCTGTATCTCTATTATGTTGGTGCGGCTTCGGATCTTTTAAATATCTCGATATATCGCGAGAACTACGCATCTGATCAAATAATATCATAGAGCATAAAAAGTAGGAAACTTAATTCTCTACAAAAAAGGTCTCTTAACATTTTGCCATAGCTCGCTTCGTTTCCGAGATATTCGCAGATATATCTCAAGGGAAGGGGCCTGACGGACATATTCCGAGATGTTTCTTCTTCTTGTTGTTCTTCTTCTGCACAGCTAAGCTGGAAGTGGCATTTACAGCTCGCAATAGTGCAGAGTTATCTCAAAGAAAGGGGCCACGGTGTTTCTGTATCTCTATTATGTTGTTGCGGCTTCGGAACTTTTAAATATCTTGATATATCTCGAGAATTACGCATCTGCTCAAAAAATATCATAGAACATAAATAGTAGGAAACTTAATTCTCTACATGAAAGGTCTCTAAACATTTTGCCATAGCTCGCTTCGTTTCCGAGATATTTGCAGATTTATCTCAAGGGAAGGGGCCTGACGGACATATTTCGAGATATTTCTTCTTCTTGTTGTTCTTCTTCTGCACAGCTAAGCTGGAAGTGGCATTTACAGCTCGCAATAGTGCAGAGTTATCTCAAAGAAAGAGGCCACGGTGTTTCTGTATCTCTATTATGTTGGTGCGGCTTCGGAACTTTTAAATATCTTGATATATCTCGAGAACTACGCATCTAATCAAAAAATATCATAGTACATAAAAAGTAGGAAACTTAATTCTCTACAAAAAAGGTCTCTTAACATTTTGCCATAGCTCGCTTCGTTTCCGAGATATTTGCAGATTTATCTCAGAGGAAGGGGCCTGACGGACATATTTCGAGGTATTTCTTCTTCTTGTTGTTCTTCTTCTGCACAGCTAAGCTGGAAGTGGCATTTACAGCTCGCAATAGTGCAGAGTTATCTCATAGAAAGGGGCCACGGTGTTTCTGTATCTCTATTATGTTGGTGCGGCTTCGGAACTTTTAAATATCTCGATATATCTCGAGAACTACGCGTCTGATCAAAAAATATCATAGAACATAAAAAGTAGGCAACTTAATTCTCTACAAAAAAGGTCTCTTAACATTTTGCCATAGCTCGCTTCGTTTCCGAGATATTTGCAGATATATCTCAAGGGAAGGGGCCTGACGGACATATTTCGAGATATTTCTTCTTCTTGTTGTTCTTCTTCTGCACAGCTAAGCTGGAAGTGGCATTTGCACTTCGCAATAGTGCATAGTTATCTCAAAGAAAGGGGCCACGGTGTTTCTGTATCTCTATTATGTTGGTGCGGCTTCGGAACTTTTAAATATCTTGATATATCTCGAGAACTACGCATCTGATCAAAAAATATCATAGAACATAAAAAGTCGGAAACCTAATTTTCTACAAAAAAGGTCTCTTAACATTTTGCAATAGCTCGCTTCGTTTCCGAGATATTTGCAGATTTATCTCAAGGGAAGGGGCCTAACGGACATATTTCGTGATATTTCTTCTTCTTGTTGTTCTTCTTCTGAACAGCTAAGCTGGAAGTGGCATTTGCAGCTCGCAACAGTGCAGAGTTATCTCAAAGAAAGGGGCCACGGTGTTTCTGTATCTCTATTATGTTGGTGCGGTATCTTAACTTTTAAATATCTTGATATATCTCGAGAACTACGCATCTGATCAAAAAATATCATAGAACATAAAAAATAGGAGACTTAATTCTCTACAAAAAAGGTCTGTTAACATTTTGCCATAGCTCGCTTCGTTTCCGAGATATTTGCAGATTTATCTCAAGGGAAGGGGCCTGACGGACATATTTCGAGATATTTCTTCTTCTTGTTGATCTTCTTCTGCACAGCTAAGCTGGAAGTGGCATTTGCAGCTCGCAATAGTGCATAGTTATCTCAAAGACAGGGGCCACGGTGTGTCTGTATCTCTATTATGTTGGTGCGGCTTCGGAACTTTTAAATATCTTGATATATCTCGAGAACTACGCATCTGATCAAAAAATATCATAGAAGATAAAAAGTAGGAAGCTTAATTCTCTACAAAAAAGGTCTCTTAACATTTTGCCATAGCTCGCTTCGTTTCCGGGATATTTGCAGATTTATCTCAAGGGAAGGGGCCTCACGGACATATTTCGAGATATTTCTTCTTCTTGTTGATCTTCTTCTGCACAGCTAAGCTGGAAGTGGCATTTGCAGCTCGCAATAGTGCAGAGTTATCTCAAAGTGAGGGGCCACGGTGTTTCTGTATCTCTATTATGTTGGTGCGGCTTCGGAACTTTTAAATATCTTGATATATCTCGAGAACTACGCATCTGATCAAAAAATATCATAGAAGGTAAAAAGTAGGAAACTTAATTCTCTACAAAAAAGGTCTCTTAACATTTTGCCATAGCTCGCTTCGTTTCCGGGATATTTGCAGATTTATCTCAAGGGAAGGGGCCTCACGGACATATTTCGAGATATTTCTTCTTCTTGTTGTTCTTCTTCTGCACAGCTAAGCTGGAAGTGGCATTTGCGGCTCGCACTAGTGCAGAGTTATCTCAAAGAAAGGGGCCACGGTGTTTCTGTATCTCTATTATGTTGGTGCGGCTTCGGAACTTTTAAATATCTTGATATATCTCGAGAACTACGCATCTGATCAAAAAATACCATACTACATAAAAAGTAGGAAACTTAATTCTCTACAAGAAAGGTCTCTAAACATTTTGCCATAGCTCGCTTCGTTTCCGAGATATTTGCAGATATATATCAAGGGAAGGGGCCTGACGGACATATTTCGAGATATTTCTTCTTCTTGTTGATCTTCTTCTGCACAGCTAAGCTGGAAGTGGCATTTGCAGCTCGCAATAGTGCAGGGTTATCTCAAAGTGAGGGGCCACGGTGTTTCTGTATCTCTATTATGTTGGTGCGGCTTCGGAACTTTTAAATATCTTGATATATCTCGAGAACTACGCATCTGATCAAAAAATATCATAGAAGATAAAAAGTAGGAAGCTTAATTCTCTACAAAAAAGGTCTCTTAACATTTTGCCATAGCTCGCTTCGTTTCCGGGATATTTGCAGATTTATCTCAAGGGAAGGGGCCTCACGGACATATTTCGAGATATTTCTTCTTCTTGTTGTTCTTCTTCTGCACAGCTAAGTTGGAAGTGGCATTTGCGGCTCGCACTAGTGCAGAGTTATCTCAAAGAAAGGGGCCACGGTGTTTCTGTATCTCTATTATGTTGGTGCGGCTTCGGAACTTTTAAATATCTTGATATATCTCGAGAACTACGCATCTGATCAAAAAATATCATAGAAGATAAAAAGTAGGAAACTTAACTCTCTACAAAAAAGTTCTCTTCACATTTTGCCATAGCTCGCTTCGTTTCCGAGATATTTGCAGATTTATCTCAAGGGAAGGGGCCTAACGGACATATTTCGTGATATTTCTTCTTCTTGTTGTTCTTCTTCTGCACAGCTAAGCTGGAAGTGGCATTTGCAGCTCGCAATAGGGCAGAGTTATCTCAAAGAAAGGGGCCACGGTGTTTCTGTATCTCTATTATGTTGGTGCGGCTTCTTAACTTTTAAATATCTTGATATATCTCGAGAACTACGCATCTGATCAAAAAATATCATAGAACATAAAAAGTAGGAGACTTAATTCTCTACAAGAAAGGTCTCTTAACATTTTGCCATAGCTCGCTTCGTTTCCGAGATATTTGCAGATATATCTCAAGGGAAGGGGCCTGACGGACATATTTCGAGATATTTCTTCTTGTTGTTCTTCTTCTGCACAGCTTAGCTGGAAGTGGCATTTGCGGCTCGCACTAGTGCAGAGTTATCTCAAAGAAAGGGGCCACGGTGTTTCTGAATCTCTATTATGTTGGTGCGGCTTCGGAACTTTTAAATATCTCGATATATCTCGAAAACTACGCTTCTGATCAAAAAATATCATGGAACATAAATTGTAGGAAACTTAATTCTCTACAAAGAAAGTCTCTTAACATTTTGCCATAGCTCGCTTCGTTTCCGAGATATTTGGAGATTTATCTCAAGGGAAGGGGCCTGACGGACATATTTCGAGATATTTCTTCTTCTTGTTATTCTTCTTCTGCACAGCTAAGCTGGAAGTGGCATTTGCGGCTCGCACTAGTGCAGAGGTATCTCAAAGAAAGGGGCCACGGTGTTTCTGTATCTGTATTATGTTGGTGCAGTTTCGGAACTTTTAAATATCTTGATATATCTCGAGAACTACCCATCTGATCAAAAAATATCATGGAACATAAAAAGTAGAAAATTTAATTCTCTACAAAAAAGGTCTCTTAACATTTTGCCATAGCTCGATTCGTTTCCGAGATATTTGCAGATTTATCTCAAGGGGGCCTGACGGACATATTTCGAGATATTTCTTCTTCTTGTTGTTCTTCCTCTGCACAGCTAAGCTGGAAGTGGCATTTGCAGCTCGCAATAGTGCAGAGTTATCTCAAAGAAAGGGGCCACGGTGTTTCTGTATCTCTATTATGTTGGTGCGGCTTCGGAACTTTTAAATATCTTGATATATCTCGAGAACTACGCATCTGATCAAAAAATATCATAGAACATAAAAAGTAGGAAACTTAATTCTCTACAAAAAGGTCTGTTAACATTTTGCCATAGCTCGCTTCGTTTCCGAGATATTTGCAGATTTATCTCAAGGGAAGGGGCCTGACGGACATATTTCGAGATATTTCTTCTTCTTGTTGTTCTTCTTCTGCACAGCTAAGCTGGAAGTGGCATTTGCGGCTCGCACTAGTGCAGAGTTATCTCAAAGAAAGGGGCAACGGTGTTTCTGTATCTCTATTATGTTGGTGGAGCTTCGGAACTTTTAAATATCTTGATATATCTCGAGAACTACGCATCTGATCAAAAAATATCATGGAACATAAAAAGTAGAAAACTTAATTCTCTACAAAAAAGGTCTCTTAACATTTTGCCATAGCTCGCTTCGTTTCCGAGATATTTGCAGATTTATATCAAGGGAAGGGGCCTGACGGACATATTTCGAGATACTTCTTCTTCTTGTTGTTCTTCTTCTGCACAGCTAAGCTGGAAGTGGCATTTGCGGCTCGCACTAGTGCAGAGGTATCTCAAAGAAAGGGGCCACGGTGTTTCTGTATCTCTATTATGTTGGTGCAGTTTCGGAACTTTTAAATATCTTGATATATCTCGAGAACTACCCATCTGATCAAAAAATATCATGGAACATAAAAAGTAGAAAACTTAATTCTCTACAACTAGGTCTCTTAACATTTTGCCATAGCTCGCTTCGTTTCCGAGATATTTGCAGATTTATCTCAAGGGAAGGGGCCTGACGGACATATTTCGAGATATTTCTTCTTGTTGTTCTTCTTCTGCACAGCTTAGCTGGAAGTGGCATTTGCGGGTCGCACTAGTGCAGAGTTATCTGAAAGAAAGTGGCCACGGTGTTTCTGAATCTCTATTATGTTGGTGCGACTTCGGAACTTTTAAATATCTCGATATATCTCGAAAACTACGCTTCTGATCAAAAAATATCATGGAACATAAATTGTAGGAAACTTAATTCTCTACAAATAAAGTCTCTTAACATTTTGCCATAGCTCGCTTCGTTTCCGAGATATTTGGAGATTTATCTCAAGGGAAGGGGCCTGACGGACATATTTCGAGATATTTCTTCTTCTTGTTGTTCTTCTTCTGCACAGCTAAGCTGGAAGTGGCATTTGCGGCTCGCACTAGTGCAGAGGTATCTCAAAGAAAGGGGCCACGGTGTTTCTGTATCTCTATTATGTTGGTGCAGTTTCGGAACTTTTAAATATCTTGATATATCTCGAGAACTACCCATCTGATCAAAAAATATCATGGAACATAAAAAGTAGAAAATTTAATTCTCTACAAAAAAGGTCTCTCAACATTTTGCCATAGCTCGATTCGTTTCCGAGATATTTGCAGATTTATCTCAAGGGGGCCTGACGGACATATTTCGAGATATTTCTTCTTCTTGTTGTTCTTCTCCTGCACAGCTAAGCTGGAAGTGGCATTTGCAGCTCGCAATAGTGCAGAGTTATCTCAAAGAAAGGGGCCACGGTGTTTCTGTATCTCTATTATGTTGGTGCCGCTTCGGAACTTTTAAATATCTTGATATATCTCGAGATCTACGCATCTGATCAAAAAATATCATAGAACATAAAAAGTAGGAAACTTAATTCTCTAGAAAAAAGGTCTCTTAACATTTTGCCATAGCTCGCTTCGTTTCCGAGATATTTGCAGATTTATCTCAAGGGAAGTAGGCTTCGGAACTTTTAAATATCTCGATATATCTCGAAAACTACGCTTCTGATCAAAAAATATCATAGAACATAAATTGTAGGAAACATAATTCTCTACAAAAAACGTCTCTTAACATTTTGCCATAGCTCGCTTCGTTTCCGAGATATTTGCAGATTCATCTCAAAGGAACGGGCCTGACGGACATATTTCGAGATATTTCTTCTTCTTGTTGTTCTTCCTCTGCACAGCTAAGCTGGAAGTGGCATTTGCAGCTCGCAATAGTGCAGAGTTATCTCAAAGAAAGGGGCCACGGTGGTTCTGTATCTCTATTATGTTGGTGCGGCTTCGGAACTTTTAAATATCTTGATATATCTCGAGAACTACGCATCTGATCAAAAAATATCATAGAACATAAAAAGTAGGAAACTTAATTCTCTACAAAAAAGGTATCTTAACATTTTGCCATAGCTCGCTTCGTTTCCGAGATATTTGCAGATCTTTCTCAAGGGAAGGGGCCTGACGGACATATTTCGAGATATTTCTTCTTCTTGTTGTTCTTCTTCTGCACAGCTAAGCTGGAAGTGGCATTTGCAGCTCGCAATAGTGCAGAGTTATCGCAAAGAAAGGGGCCACGGTGTTTCTGTATCTCTATTATGTTGGTGCGGCTTCGGAACTTTTAAATATCTTGATATATCTCGAGAACTACGCATCTAATCAAAAAATATCATAGAACATGAAAAGTAGGAAACTTAATTCTCTACAAGAAAGGTCTCTTAACATTTTGCCATAGCTCGCTTCGTTTCCGAGATATTTGCAGATTTATCTCAAGGGAAGGGGCCTGACGGACATATTTCGAGATATTTCTTCTTCTTGTTGTTCTTCTTCTGCACAGCTAAGCTGGAAGTGGCATTTGCAGCTCGCAATAGTGCGGAGTTATCTCAAAGAAAGGGGCCACGGTGTTTCTGTACCTCTATTATGTTGGTGCAGCTTCGGAACTTTTAAATATCTTGATATATCTCGAGAATTACGCATCTGCTCAAAAAATATCATAGAACATAAATAGTAGGAAACTTAATTCTCTACATGAAAGGTCTCTAAGCATTTTGCCATAGCTCGCTTCGTTTCCGAGATATTTGCAGATTTATCTCAAGGGAAGGGGCCTGACGGACATATTTCGAGATATTTCTTCTTCTTGTTGTTCTTCTTCTGCACAGCTAAGCTGGAAGTGGCATTTGCAGCTCGCAATAGTGCAGAGTTATCGCAAAGAAAGGGGCCACGGTGTTTCTGTATCTCTATTATGTTGGTGCGGCTTCGGAACTTTTAAATATCTTGATATATCTCGAGAACTACGCATCTGATCAAAAAATATCATAGAACATGAAAAGTAGGAAACTTAATTCTCTACAAGAAAGGTCCCTTAACATTTTGCCATAGCTCGCTTCGTTTCCGAGATATTTGCAGATTTATCTCAAGGGAAGGGGTCTGACGGACATATTTCGAGATATTTCTTCTTCTTGTTGTTCTTCTTCTGCACAGCTAAGCTGGAAGTGGCATTTGCAGCTCGCAATAGTGCAGAGTTATCTCAAAGAAAGGGGCCACGGTGTTTCTGTACCTCTATTATGTTGGTGCAGCTTCGGAGCTTTTAAATATCCTGATATATCTCGAGAACTACGCATCTGATAAAAAAATATCATAGAACATAGAAAGTAGGAAACCTAATTTTCTACAAAAAAGGTCTGTTAACATTTTGCCGTAGCTCGCTTCGTTTCCGAGATATTTGCAGATTTATCTCAAGGGAAGGGGCCTGACGGACATATTTCGAAATATTTCTTATTCTTGTTGTTCTTCTTCTGCACAGCTAAGCTGGAAGTGGCATTTGCAGCTCGCAATAGTGCAGGGTTATCTCAAAGAAAGGGGCCACGGTGTTTCTGTACCTCTATTATGTTGGTGCAGCTTCGGAGCTTTTAAATATCTTGATATATCTCGAGAACTACGCATCTGATCAAAAAATATCATAGAACATAAAAAGTAGGGAACTTAATTCTCTACAAAAAAGGTATCTTAACATTTTGCCATAGCTCGCTTCGTTTCCGAGATATTTGCAGATCTTTCTCAAGGGAAGGGGCCTGACGGACATATTTCGAGATATTTCTTCTTCTTGTTGTTCTTCTTCTGCACAGCTAAGCTGGAAGTGGCATTTACAGCTCGCAATAGTGCAGAGTTATCTCAAAGAAAGGGGCCACGGTGTTTCTGTATCTCTATTATGTTGGTGCGGCTTCGGAACTTTTAAATATCTTGATATATCTCGAGAACTACGCATCTGCTCAAAAAATATCATAGAACATAAATAGTAGGAAACTTAATTCTCTACATGAAAGGTCTCTAAACATTTTGCCATAGCTCGCTTCGTTTCCGAGATATTTGCAGATTTATCTCAAGGGAAGGGGCCTGACGGACATATTTCGAGATATTTCTTCTTCTTGTTGTTCTTCTTCTGCACAGCTAAGCTGGAAGTGGCATTTGCAGCGAGCAATAGTGCAGAGTTATCTCAAAGAGAGGGGCCACGGTGTTTCTGTATCTCTATTATGTTGGTGCGGCTTCGGAACTTTTAAATATCTTGATATATCTCGAGAACTACGCATCTGATCAAGAAATATCATAGAAGATAAAAAGTAGGAAACTTAATTCTCTACAAAAAAGGTCTCTTAACATTCTGCCATAGCTCGCTTCGTTTCCGAGATATTTGCAGATTTATCTCAAGGGAAGGGGCCTGACGGACATATTTCGAGATATTTCTTCTTCTTGTTGTTCTTCTTCTGCACAGCTAAACTGGAAGTGGCATTTCCAGCTCGCAATAGTGCAGAGTTATCTCAAAGAACGGGGCCACGGTGTTTCTGTATCTCTATTATGTTGGTGCGGCTTCGGATCTTTTAAATATCTCGATATATCGCGAGAACTACGCATCTGATCAAATAATATCATAGAGCATAAAAAGTAGGAAACTTAATTCTCTACAAATAAGGTCTCTTAACATTTTGCCATATCTCGCTTCGTTTCCGAGATATTTGCAGATTTAGCTCAACGGAAGGGGCCTGACGGACATATTTCGAGATATTTCTTCTTCTTGTTGTTCCTCTTCTGCACAGCTAAGCTGGAAGTGGCATTTGCAGCTCGCAATAGTGCAGAGTTATCTCAAAGAAAGAGGCCACGGTGTTTCCGTACCTCTATTAGGTTGGTGCAGCTTCGGAACTTTTAAATATCCTGATATATCTCGAGAACTACGCATCTGATAAAAAAATATCATAGAACATAGAAAGTAGGAAACCTAATTTTCTACAAAAAAGGTCTGTTAACATTTTGCCGTAGCTCGCTTCGTTTCCGAGATATTTGCAGATTTATCTCAAGGGAAGGGGCCTGACGGACATATTTCGAAATATTTCTTATTCTTGTTGTTCTTCTTCTGCACAGCTAAGCTGGAAGTGGCATTTGCAGCTCGCAATAGTGCAGAGTTATCTCAAAGAAAGGGGCCACGGTGTTTCTGTACCTCTATTATGTTGGTGCAGCTTCGGAGCTTTTAAATATCTTGATATATCTCGAGAACTACGCATCTGATCAAAAAATATCATAGAACATAAAAAGTAGGAAACTTAATTCTCTACAAAAAAGGTCTCTTAACATTTTCCCATAGCTGGCATCGTTTCCGAGATATTTGCAGATTTATCTCAAGGGAAGGGGCCTGACGGACATATTTCGAGATATTTCTTCTTCTTGTTGTTCTTCTTCTGCACAGCTAAGCTGGAAGTGGCATTTGCAGCTCGCAATAGTGCGGAGTTATCTCAAAGAAAGGGGCCACGGTGATTCTGTATCTCTATTATGTTGATGCGGCTTCGGAAGTTTTAAATATCTCGATATATCTCGAGAACTACGCATCTGATCAAAAAATATCATAGAACATAAAAAGTAGGAAACTTAATTCTCTACAAAAAAGGTCTCTTAACATTTTCCCATTGCTGGCATCGTTTCCGAGATATTTGCAGATTTAGCTCAAGGGAAGGGGCCTGACGGACATATTCCGAGATATTTCTTCTTCTTGTTGTTCCTCTTCTGCACAGCTAAGCTGGAAGTGGCATTTGCAGCTCGCAATAGTGCAGAGTTATCTCAAAGAAAGAGGCCACGGTGTTTCCGTACCTCTATTAGGTTGGTGCAGCTTCGGAACTTTTAAATATCCTGATATATCTCGAGAACTACGCATCTGATAAAAAAATATCATAGAACATAGAAAGTAGGAAACCTAATTTTCTACAAAAAAGGTCTGTTAACATTTTGCCGTAGCTCGCTTCGTTTCCGAGATATTTGCAGATTTATTTCAAGGGAAGGGGCCTGACGGACATATTTCGAAATATTTCTTATTCTTGTTGTTCTTCTTCTGCACAGCTAAGCTGGAAGTGGCATTTGCAGCTCGCAATAGTGCAGAGTTATCTCAAAGAAAGGGGCCACGGTGTTTCTGTACCTCTATTATGTTGGTGCAGCTGCGGAGCTTTTAAATATCTTGATATATCTCGAGAACTACGCATCTGATCAAAAAATATCATAGAACATAAAAAGTAGGAAACTTACTTCTCTACAAAAAAGGTATCTTAACATTTTGCCATAGCTCGCTTCGTTTCCGAGATATTTGCAGATCTTTCTCAAGGGAAGGGGCCTGACGGACATATTTCGAGATATTTCTTCTTCTTGTTGTTCTTCTTCTGCACAGCTAAGCTGGAAGTGGCATTTGCAGCTCGCAATAGTGCGGAGTTATCGCAAAGAAAGGGGCCACGGTGTTTCTGTATCTCTATTATGTTGGTGCGGCTTCGGAACTTTTAAATATCTTGATATATCTCGAGAACTACGCATCTGATCAAAAAATATCATAGAACATGAAAAGTAGGAAACTTAATTCTCTACAAGAAAGGTCTCTTAACATTTTGCCATAGCTCGCTTCGTTTCCGAGATATTTGCAGATTTATCTCAAGGGAAGGGGCCTGACGGACATATTTCGAGATATTTCTTCTTCTTGTTGTTCTTCTTCTGCACAGCTAAGCTGGAAGTGGCATTTGCAGCTCGCAATAGTGCGGAGTTATCTCAAAGAAAGGGGCCACGGTGTTTCTGTATCTCTATTATGTTGATGGGGCTTCGGAACTTTTAAATATCTCGATATATCTCGAGAACTACGCATCTGATCAAAAAATATCATAGAAGATAAAAAGTAGGAAACTAAATTCTCTACAAAAAAGGTCTCTTAACATTTTGCCATAGCTCGCTTCGTTTCCGAGATATTTGCAGATTTATCTCAAGGGAAGGGGCCTGACGGACATATTTCGAGATATTTCTTCTTCTTGTTGTTCTTCTTCTGCACAGCTAAGCTGGAAGTGGCATTTGCAGCTCGCAATAGTGCGGAGTTATCTCAAAGAAAGGGGCCACGGTGTTTCTGAATCTCTATTATGTTGAAGGGGCTTCGGAACTTTTAAATATCTCGATATATCTCGAGAACTACGCATCTGATCAAAAAATATCATAGAAGATAAAAAGTAGGAAACTAAATTCTCTACAAAAAAGGTCTCTTAACATTTTGCCATAGCTCGCTTCGTTTCCGAGATATTTGCAGATTTATCTCAAGGGAAGGGGCCTAACGGACATATTTCGAGATATTTCTTCTTCTTGTTGTTCTTCTTCTGCACAGCTAAGCTGGAAGTGGCATTTGCAGGTCGCAATAGTGCAGAGTTATCTCAAAGAAAGGGGCCACGGTGTTTCTGTATCTCTATTATGTTGGTGCGGCTTCGGAACTTTTAAATATCTTGATATATCTCGAGAACTACGCATCTGCTCAAAAAATATCATAGAACATAAATAGTAGGAAACTTAATTCTCTACATGAAAGGTCTCAAAACATTTTGCCATAGCTCGCTTCGTTTCCGAGATATTTGCAGATTTATCTCAAGGGAAGGGGCCTGACGGACATATTTCGAGATATTTCTTCTTCTTGTTGTTCTTCTTCTGCACAGCTAAGCTGGAAGTGGCATTTGCAGCTAGCAATAGTGCAGAGTTATCTCAAAGAGAGGGCCACGGTGTTTCTGTATCTCTATTATGTTGGTGCGGCTTCGGAACTTTTAAATATCTTGATATATCTCGAGAACTACGCGTCTGATCAATAAATATCATAGAAGATGAAAAGTAGGAAACTTAATTCTCTACAAAAAAGGTCTCTTAACATTCTGCCATAGCTCGCTTCGTTTCCGAGATATTTGCAGATTTATCTCAAGGGAAGGGGCCTGACGGACATATTTCGAGATATTTCTTCTTCTTGTTGTTCTTCTTCTGCACAGCTAAACTGGATGTGGCATTTCCAGCTCGCAATAGTGCAGAGTTATCCCGAAGAAAGGGGCCACGGTGTTTCTGTATCTCTATTATGTTGGTGCGGCTTCGGAACTTTTAAATATCTTGATATATCTCGAAAACTACGCTTCTGATCAAAAAATATCATAGAACATAAATTCTAGGAAACATAGTTCTCTACAAAAAAGGTCTCTTAACATTTTGCCATAGCTCGCTTCGTTTCCGAGATATTTGCAGATATATCTCAAGGGAAGGGTCCTGACGGACATATTTCGGGATATTTCTTCTTCTTGTTGTTCTTCTTCTGCACAGCTAAACTGGAAGTGGCATTTCCAGCTCGCAGTAGTGCAGAGTTATCTCAAAGAACGGGGCCACGGTGTTTCTGTATCTCTATTATGTTGGTGCGGCTTCGGATCTTTTAAATATCTCGATATATCGCGAGAACTACGCATCTGATCAAATAATATCATAGAGCATAAAAAGTAGGAAACTTAATTCTCTACAAATAAGGTCTCTTAACATTTTACCATATCTCGCTTCGTTTCCGAGATATTTGCAGATTTATCTCAAGGGAAGGGGCCTGACGGACATATTTCGAGATATTTCTTCTTCTTGTTGTTCTTCTTCTGCACAGCTAACCTGGAAGTGGCATGTCCAGCTCGCAATAGTGCAGAGTTATCTCAAAGAAAGGGGCCACGGTGTTTCTGTATCTCTATTATGTTGGTGCGGCTTCGGAACTTTTAAATATCTCGATATATCTCGAAAACTGCGCTTCTGATCAAAAAATATCATAGAACATAAATAGTAGGAAACATAATTCTCTACATGAAAGGTCTCAAAACATTTTGCCATAGCTCGCTTCGTTTCCGAGATATTTGCAGATTTATCTCAAGGGAAGGGGCCTGACGGACATATTTCGAGATATTTCTTCTTCTTGTTGTTCTTCTTCTGCACAGCTAAGCTGGAAGTGGCATTTGCAGCTAGCAATAGTGCAGAGTTATCTCAAAGAGAGGGGCCACGGTGTTTCTGTATCTCTATTATGTTGGTGCGGCTTCGGAACTTTTAAATATCTTGAAATATCTCGAGAACTACGCATCTGATCAATAAATATCATACAAGATGAAAAGTAGGAAACTTAATTCTCTACAAAAAAGGTCTCTTAACATTCTGCCATAGCTCGCTTCGTTTCCGAGATATTTGCAGATTTATCTCAAGGGAAGGGGCCTGACGGACATATTTCGAGATATTTCTTCTTCTTGTTGTTCTTCTTCTGCACAGCTAAACTGGATGTGGCATTTCCAACTCGCAATAGTGCAGAGTTATCCCGAAGAAAGGGGCCACGGTGTTTCTGTATCTCTATTATGTTGGTGCGGCTTCGGAACTTTTAAATATCTTGATATATCTCGAAAACTACGCTTCTGATCAAAAAATATCATAGAACATAAATTCTAGGAAACATAGTTCTCTACAAAAAAGGTCTCTTAACATTTTGCCATAGCTCGCTTCGTTTCCGAGATATTTGCAGATATATCTCAAGGGAAGGGTCCTGACGGACATATTTCGGGATATTTCTTCTTCTTGTTGTTCTTCTTCTGCACAGCTAAACTGGAAGTGGCATTTGCAGCTCGCAATAGTGCAGAGTTATCTCAAAGAAAGGGGCCACGGTGTTTCTGTACCTCTATTATGTTGGTGCAGCTTCGGAGCTTTTAAATATCCTGATATATCTCGAGAACTACGCATCTGATAAAAAAATATCATAGAACATAGAAAGTAGGAAACCTAATTTTCTACAAAAAAGGTCTGTTAACATTTTGCCGTAGCTCGCTTCGTTTCCGAGATATTTGCAGATTTATCTCAAGGGAAGGGGCCTGACGGACATATTTCGAAATATTTCTTATTCTTGTTGTTCTTCTTCTGCACAGCTAAGCTGGAAGTGGCATTTGCAGCTCGCAATAGTGCAGGGTTATCTCAAAGAAAGGAGCCACGGTGTTTCTGTACCTCTATTATGTTGGTGCAGCTTCGGAGCTTTTAAATATCTTGATATATCTCGAGAACTACGCATCTGATCAAAAAATATCATAGAACATAAAAAGTAGGGAACTTAATTCTCTACAAAAAAGGTATCTTAACATTTTGCCATAGCTCGCTTCGTTTCCGAGATATTTGCAGATCTTTCTCAAGGGAAGGGGCCTGACGGACATATTTCGAGATATTTCTTCTTCTTGTTGTTCTTCTTCTGCACAGCTAAGCTGGAAGTGGCATTTACAGCTCGCAATAGTGCAGAGTTATCTCAAAGAAAGGGGCCACGGTGTTTCTGTATCTCTATTATGTTGGTGCGGCTTCGGAACTTTTAAATATCTTGATATATCTCGAGAACTACGCATCTGCTCAAAAAATATCATAGAACATAAATAGTAGGAAACTTAATTCTCTACATGAAAGGTCTCTAAACATTTTGCCATAGCTCGCTTCGTTTCCGAGATATTTGCAGATTTATCTCAAGGGAAGGGGCCTGACGGACATATTTCGAGATATTTCTTCTTCTTGTTGTTCTTCTTCTGCACAGCTAAGCTGGAAGTGGCATTTGCAGCGAGCAATAGTGCAGAGTTATCTCAAAGAGAGGGGCCACGGTGTTTCTGTATCTCTATTATGTTGGTGAGGCTTCGGAACTTTTAAATATCTTGATATATCTCGAGAACTACGCATCTGATCAAGAAATATCATAGAAGATAAAAAGTAGGAAACTTAATTCTCTACAAAAAAGGTCTCTTAACATTCTGCCATAGCTCGCTTCGTTTCCGAGATATTTGCAGATTTATCTCAAGGGAAGGGGCCTGACGGACATATTTCGAGATATTTCTTCTTCTTGTTGTTCTTCTTCTGCACAGCTAAACTGGAAGTGGCATTTCCAGCTCGCAATAGTGCAGAGTTATCTCAAAGAACGGGGCCACGGTGTTTCTGTATCTCTATTATGTTGGTGCGGCTTCGGATCTTTTAAATATCTCGATATATCGCGAGAACTACGCATCTGATCAAATAATATCATAGAGCATAAAAAGTAGGAAACTTAATTCTCTACAAATAAGGTCTCTTAACATTTTGCCATATCTCGCTTCGTTTCCGAGATATTTGCAGATTTAGCTCAACGGAAGGGGCCTGACGGACATATTTCGAGATATTTCTTCTTCTTGTTGTTCCTCTTCTGCACAGCTAAGCTGGAAGTGGCATTTGCAGCTCGCAATAGTGCAGAGTTATCTCAAAGAAAGAGGCCACGGTGTTTCCGTACCTCTATTAGGTTGGTGCAGCTTCGGAACTTTTAAATATCCTGATATATCTCGAGAACTACGCATCTGATAAAAAAATATCATAGAACATAGAAAGTAGGAAACCTAATTTTCTACAAAAAAGGTCTGTTAACATTTTGCCGTAGCTCGCTTCGTTTCCGAGATATTTGCAGATTTATCTCAAGGGAAGGGGCCTGACGGACATATTTCGAAATATTTCTTATTCTTGTTGTTCTTCTTCTGCACAGCTAAGCTGGAAGTGGCATTTGCAGCTCGCAATAGTGCAGAGTTATCTCAAAGAAAGGGGCCACGGTGTTTCTGTACCTCTATTATGTTGGTGCAGCTTCGGAGCTTTTAAATATCTTGATATATCTCGAGAACTACGCATCTGATCAAAAAATATCATAGAACATAAAAAGTAGGAAACTTAATTCTCTACAAAAAAGGTATCTTAACATTTTGCCATAGCTCGCTTCGTTTCCGAGATATTTGCTGATCTTTCTCAAGGGAAGGGGCCTGACGGACATATTTAGAGATATTTCTTCTTCTTGTTGTTCTTCTTCTGCACAGCTAAGCTGGAAGTGGCATTTGCAGCTCGCAATAGTGCGGAGTTATCTCAAAGAAAGGGGCCACGGTGTTTCTGTATCTCTATTATGTTGGTGCGGCTTCGGAACTTTTAAATATCTTGATATATCTCGAGAACTACGCATCTGATCAAAAAATATCATAGAACATGAAAAGTAGGAAACTTAATTCTCTACAAAAAAGGTCTCTTAACATTTTCCCATAGCTGGCATCGTTTCCGAGATATTTGCAGATTTATCTCAAGGGAAGGGGCCTGACGGACATATTTCGAGATATTTCTTCTTCTTGTTGTTCTTCTTCTGCACAGCTAAGCTGGAAGTGGCATTTGCAGCTCGCAATAGTGCGGAGTTATCTCAAAGAAAGGGGCCACGGTGATTCTGTATCTCTATTATGTTGATGCGGCTTCGGAAGTTTTAAATATCTCGATATATCTCGAGAACTACGCATCTGATCAAAAAATATCATAGAACATAAAAAGTAGGAAACTTAATTCTCTACAAAAAAGGTCTCTTAACATTTTCCCATTGCTGGCATCGTTTCCGAGATATTTGCAGATTTAGCTCAAGGGAAGGGGCCTGACGGACATATTCCGAGATATTTCTTCTTCTTGTTGTTCCTCTTCTGCACAGCTAAGCTGGAAGTGGCATTTGCAGCTCGCAATAGTGCAGAGTTATCTCAAAGAAAGAGGCCACGGTGTTTCCGTACCTCTATTAGGTTGGTGCAGCTTCGGAACTTTTAAATATCCTGATATATCTCGAGAACTACGCATCTGATAAAAAAATATCATAGAACATAGAAAGTAGGAAACCTAATTTTCTACAAAAAAGGTCTGTTAACATTTTGCCGTAGCTCGCTTCGTTTCCGAGATATTTGCAGATTTATTTCAAGGGAAGGGGCCTGACGGACATATTTCGAAATATTTCTTATTCTTGTTGTTCTTCTTCTGCACAGCTAAGCTGGAAGTGGCATTTGCAGCTCGCAATAGTGCAGAGTTATCTCAAAGAAAGGGGCCACGGTGTTTCTGTACCTCTATTATGTTGGTGCAGCTTCGGAGCTTTTAAATATCTTGATATATCTCGAGAACTACGCATCTGATCAAAAAATATCATAGAACATAAAAAGTAGGAAACTTACTTCTCTACAAAAAAGGTATCTTAACATTTTGCCATAGCTCGCTTCGTTTCCGAGATATTTGCAGATCTTTCTCAAGGGAAGGGGCCTGACGGACATATTTCGAGATATTTCTTCTTCTTGTTGTTCTTCTTCTGCACAGCTAAGCTGGAAGTGGCATTTGCAGCTCGCAATAGTGCGGAGTTATCGCAAAGAAAGGGGCCACGGTGTTTCTGTATCTCTATTATGTTGGTGCGGCTTCGGAACTTTTAAATATCTTGATATATCTCGAGAACTACGCATCTGATCAAAAAATATCATAGAACATGAAAAGTAGGAAACTTAATTCTCTACAAGAAAGGTCTCTTAACATTTTGCCATAGCTCGCTTCGTTTCCGAGATATTTGCAGATTTATCTCAAGGGAAGGGGCCTGACGGACATATTTCGAGATATTTCTTCTTCTTGTTGTTCTTCTTCTGCACAGCTAAGCTGGAAGTGGCATTTGCAGCTCGCAATAGTGCGGAGTTATCTCAAAGAAAGGGGCCACGGTGTTTCTGTATCTCTATTATGTTGATGGGGCTTCGGAACTTTTAAATATCTCGATATATCTCGAGAACTACGCATCTGATCAAAAAATATCATAGAAGATAAAAAGTAGGAAACTAAATTCTCTACAAAAAAGGTCTCTTAACATTTTGCCATAGCTCGCTTCGTTTCCGAGATATTTGCAGATTTATCTCAAGGGAAGGGGCCTGACGGACATATTTCGAGATATTTCTTCTTCTTGTTGTTCTTCTTCTGCACAGCTAAGCTGGAAGTGGCATTTGCAGCTCGCAATAGTGCGGAGTTATCTCAAAGAAAGGGGCCACGGTGTTTCTGAATCTCTATTATGTTGAAGGGGCTTCGGAACTTTTAAATATCTCGATATATCTCGAGAACTACGCATCTGATCAAAAAATATCATAGAAGATAAAAAGTAGGAAACTAAATTCTCTACAAAAAAGGTCTCTTAACATTTTGCCATAGCTCGCTTCGTTTCCGAGATATTTGCAGATTTATCTCAAGGGAAGGGGCCTAACGGACATATTTCGAGATATTTCTTCTTCTTGTTGTTCTTCTTCTGCACAGCTAAGCTGGAAGTGGCATTTGCAGGTCGCAATAGTGCAGAGTTATCTCAAAGAAAGGGGCCACGGTGTTTCTGTATCTCTATTATGTTGGTGCGGCTTCGGAACTTTTAAATATCTTGATATATCTCGAGAACTACGCATCTGCTCAAAAAATATCATAGAACATAAATAGTAGGAAACTTAATTCTCTACATGAAAGGTCTCAAAACATTTTGCCATAGCTCGCTTCGTTTCCGAGATATTTGCAGATTTATCTCAAGGGAAGGGGCCTGACGGACATATTTCGAGATATTTCTTCTTCTTGTTGTTCTTCTTCTGCACAGCTAAGCTGGAAGTGGCATTTGCAGCTAGCAATAGTGCAGAGTTATCTCAAAGAGAGGGGCCACGGTGTTTCTGTATCTCTATTATGTTGGTGCGGCTTCGGAACTTTTAAATATCTTGATATATCTCGAGAACTACGCATCTGATCAATAAATATCATAGAAGATGAAAAGTAGGAAACTTAATTCTCTACAAAAAAGGTCTCTTAACATTCTGCCATAGCTCGCTTCGTTTCCGAGATATTTGCAGATTTATCTCAAGGGAAGGGGCCTGACGGACATATTTCGAGATATTTCTTCTTCTTGTTGTTCTTCTTCTGCACAGCTAAACTGGATGTGGCATTTCCAGCTCGCAATAGTGCAGAGTTATCCCGAAGAAAGGGGCCACGGTGTTTCTGTATCTCTATTATGTTGGTGCGGCTTCGGAACTTTTAAATATCTTGATATATCTCGAAAACTACGCTTCTGATCAAAAAATATCATAGAACATAAATTCTAGGAAACATAGTTCTCTACAAAAAAGGTCTCTTAACATTTTGCCATAGCTCGCTTCGTTTCCGAGATATTTGCAGATATATCTCAAGGGAAGGGTCCTGACGGACATATTTCGGGATATTTCTTCTTCTTGTTGTTCTTCTTCTGCACAGCTAAACTGGAAGTGGCATTTCCAGCTCGCAGTAGTGCAGAGTTATCTCAAAGAACGGGGCCACGGTGTTTCTGTATCTCTATTATGTTGGTGCGGCTTCGGATCTTTTAAATATCTCGATATATCGCGAGAACTACGCATCTGATCAAATAATATCATAGAGCATAAAAAGTAGGAAACTTAATTCTCTACAAATAAGGTCTCTTAACATTTTACCATATCTCGCTTCGTTTCCGAGATATTTGCAGATTTATCTCAAGGGAAGGGGCCTGACGGACATATTTCGAGATATTTCTTCTTCTTGTTGTTCTTCTTCTGCACAGCTAACCTGGAAGTGGCATGTCCAGCTCGCAATAGTGCAGAGTTATCTCAAAGAAAGGGGCCACGGTGTTTCTGTATCTCTATTATGTTGGTGCGGCTTCGGAACTTTTAAATATCTCGATATATCTCGAAAACTGCGCTTCTGATCAAAAAATATCATAGAACATAAATAGTAGGAAACATAATTCTCTACATGAAAGGTCTCAAAACATTTTGCCATAGCTCGCTTCGTTTCCGAGATATTTGCAGATTTATCTCAAGGGAAGGGGCCTGACGGACATATTTCGAGATATTTCTTCTTCTTGTTGTTCTTCTTCTGCACAGCTAAGCTGGAAGTGGCATTTGCAGCTAGCAATAGTGCAGAGTTATCTCAAAGAGAGGGGCCACGGTGTTTCTGTATCTCTATTATGTTGGTGCGGCTTCGGAACTTTTAAATATCTTGAAATATCTCGAGAACTACGCATCTGATCAATAAATATCATACAAGATGAAAAGTAGGAAACTTAATTCTCTACAAAAAAGGTCTCTTAACATTCTGCCATAGCTCGCTTCGTTTCCGAGATATTTGCAGATTTATCTCAAGGGAAGGGGCCTGACGGACATATTTCGAGATATTTCTTCTTCTTGTTGTTCTTCTTCTGCACAGCTAAACTGGATGTGGCATTTCCAACTCGCAATAGTGCAGAGTTATCCCGAAGAAAGGGGCCACGGTGTTTCTGTATCTCTATTATGTTGGTGCGGCTTCGGAACTTTTAAATATCTTGATATATCTCGAAAACTACGCTTCTGATCAAAAAATATCATAGAACATAAATTCTAGGAAACATAGTTCTCTACAAAAAAGGTCTCTTAACATTTTGCCATAGCTCGCTTCGTTTCCGAGATATTTGCAGATATATCTCAAGGGAAGGGTCCTGACGGACATATTTCGGGATATTTCTTCTTCTTGTTGTTCTTCTTCTGCACAGCTAAACTGGAAGTGGCATTTCCAGCTCGCAGTAGTGCAGAGTTATCTCAAAGAACGGGGCCACGGTGTTTCTGTATCTCTATTATGTTGGTGCGGCTTCGGATCTTTTAAATATCTCGATATATCGCGAGAACTACGCATCTGATCAAATAATATCATAGAGCATAAAAAGTAGGAAACTTAATTCTCTACAAATAAGGTCTCTTAACATTTTACCATATCTCGCTTCGTTTCCGAGATATTTGCAGATTTATCTCAACGGAAGGGGCCTAACGGACATATTTCGAGATATTTCTTCTTCTTGTTGTTCTTCTTCTGCACAGCTAACCTGGAAGTGGCATGTCCAGCTCGCAATAGTGCAGAGTTATCCCGAAGAAAGGGGCCACGGTGTTTCTGTATCTCTATTATGTTGGTGCGGCTTCGGAACTTTTAAATATCTCGATATATCTCGAAAACTACGCTTCTGATCAAAAAATATCATAGAACATAAATTGTAGGAAACATAGTTCTCTACAAAAAATGTCTCTTAACATTTTGCCATAGCTCGCTTCGTTTCCGAGATATTTGCAGGTGTTTCTCAAGGGAAGGGGCCTGACGGACATATTTCGAGATATTTCTTCTTCTTGTTGTTCTTCTTCTGCACAGCTAAGCTGGAAGTGGAATTTGCAGCTCGCAATAGTGCAGAGTTATCGCAAAGGAAGAGGCCACGGTGTTTCTGTACCTCTATTATGTTGGTGCGGCTTCGGAACTTTTAAATATCTTGATATATCTCGAGAACTACGCATCTGATCAAAAAATATCATAGAAGATAAAAAGTAGGAAACTAAATTCTCTACAAAAAAGGTCTCTTAACATTTTGCCATAGCTCGCTTCGTTTCCGAGATATTTGCAGATTTATCTCAAGGGAAGGGGCCTAACGGACATATTTCGAGATATTTCTTCTTCTTGTTGTTCTTCTTCTGCACAGCGAAGCTGGAAGTAGCATTTGCAGGTCGCAATAGTGCAGAGTTATCTCAAAGAAAGGGGCCACGGTGTTTCTGTATCTCTATTATGTTGGTGCGGCTTCGGAACTTTTGAATATCTCGATATATCTCGAAAACTGCGCTTCTGATCAAAAAATATCAGAGAACGTAAATTGTAGGAAACATAATTCTCTACAAAAAGGTCTGTTAACATTTTGCCATAGCTCGCTTCGTTTCCGAGATATTTGCAGATTTATCTCAAGGGAAGGGGCCTGACGGACATATTTCGAGATATTTCTTCTTCTTGTTGTTCTTCTTCTGCACAGCTAAGCTGGAAGTGGCATTTGCAGCTCGCAATAGTGCGGAGTTATCTCAAAGAAAGGGGCCACGGTGTTTCTGTATCTCTATTATGTTGGTGCGGCTTCGGAACTTTTAAATATCTTGATATATCTCGAGAACTACGCATCTGATCAAAAAATATCATAGAACATGAAAAGTAGGAAACATAATTCTCTACAAAAAAGGTCTCTTAACATTTTCCCATAGCTGGCATCGTTTCCGAGATATTTGCAGATTTAGCTCAAGGGAAGGGGCCTGACGGACATATTCCGAGATATTTCTTCTTCTTGTTGTTCCTCTTCTGCACAGCTAAGCTGGAAGTGGCATTTGCAGCTCGCAATAGTGCAGAGTTATCTCAAAGAAAGAGGCCACGGTGTTTCCGTACCTCTATTAGGTTGGTGCAGCTTCGGAACTATTAAATATCTTGATATATCTCGAGAACTACGCATCTGATAAAAAAATATCATAGAACATAGAAAGTAGGAAACCTAATTTTCTACAAAAAAGGTCTGTTAACATTTTGCCGTAGCTCGCTTCGTTTCCGAGATATTTGCAGATTTATCTCAAGGGAAGGGGCCTGACGGACATATTTCGAAATATTTCTTATTCTTGTTGTTCTTCTTCTGCACAGCTAAGCTGGAAGTGGCATTTGCAGCTCGCAATAGTGCAGAGTTATCTCAAAGAAAGGGGCCACGGTGTTTCTGTACCTCTATTATGTTGGTGCAGCTTCGGAGCTTTTAAATATCTTGATATATCTCGAGAACTACGCATCTGATCAAAAAATATCATAGAACATAAAAAGTAGGAAACTTAATTCTCTACAAAAAAGGTATCTTAACATTTTGCCATAGCTCGCTTCGTTTCCGAGATATTTGCAGATATTTCTCAAGGGAAGGGGCCTGACGGACATATTTCGAGATATTTCTTCTTCTTGTTGTTCTTCTTCTGCACAGCTAAGCTGGAAGTGGCATTTGCAGCTCGCAATAGTGCAGAGTCATCGCAAAGAAAGGGGCCACGGTGTTTCTGTATCTCTATTATGTTGGTGGGGCTTCGGAACTTTTAAATATCTCGATATATCTCGAAAACTACGCTTCTGATCAAAAAATATCATAGAACATAAATTGTAGGAAACATAGTTCTCTACAAAAAATGTCTCTTAACATTTTGCCATAGCTCGCTTCGTTTCCGAGATATTTGCAGGTGTTTCTCAAGGGAAGGGGCCTGACGGACATATTTCGAGATATTTCTTCTTCTTGTTGTTCTTCTTCTGCACAGCTAAGCTGGAAGTGGAATTTGCAGCTCGCAATAGTGCAGAGTTATCGCAAAGGAAGAGGCCACGGTGTTTCTGTACCTCTATTATGTTGGTGCGGCTTCGGAACTTTTAAATATCTTGATATATCTCGAGAACTACGCATCTGATCAAAAAATATCATAGAAGATAAAAAGTAGGAAACTAAATTCTCTACAAAAAAGGTCTCTTAACATTTTGCCATAGCTCGCTTCGTTTCCGAGATATTTGCAGATTTATCTCAAGGGAAGGGGCCTAACGGACATATTTCGAGATATTTCTTCTTCTTGTTGTTCTTCTTCTGCACAGCGAAGCTGGAAGTAGCATTTGCAGGTCGCAATAGTGCAGAGTTATCTCAAAGAAAGGGGCCACGGTGTTTCTGTATCTCTATTATGTTGGTGCGGCTTCGGAACTTTTGAATATCTCGATATATCTCGAAAACTGCGCTTCTGATCAAAAAATATCAGAGAACGTAAATTGTAGGAAACATAATTCTCTACAAAAAGGTCTGTTAACATTTTGCCATAGCTCGCTTCGTTTCCGAGATATTTGCAGATTTATCTCAAGGGAAGGGGCCTGACGGACATATTTCGAGATATTTCTTCTTCTTGTTGTTCTTCTTCTGCACAGCTAAGCTGGAAGTGGCATTTGCAGCTCGCAATAGTGCGGAGTTATCTCAAAGAAAGGGGCCACGGTGTTTCTGTATCTCTATTATGTTGGTGCGGCTTCGGAACTTTTAAATATCTTGATATATCTCGAGAACTACGCATCTGATCAAAAAATATCATAGAACATGAAAAGTAGGAAACATAATTCTCTACAAAAAAGGTCTCTTAACATTTTCCCATAGCTGGCATCGTTTCCGAGATATTTGCAGATTTAGCTCAAGGGAAGGGGCCTGACGGACATATTCCGAGATATTTCTTCTTCTTGTTGTTCCTCTTCTGCACAGCTAAGCTGGAAGTGGCATTTGCAGCTCGCAATAGTGCAGAGTTATCTCAAAGAAAGAGGCCACGGTGTTACCGTACCTCTATTAGGTTGGTGCAGCTTCGGAACTATTAAATATCTTGATATATCTCGAGAACTACGCATCTGATAAAAAAATATCATAGAACATAGAAAGTAGGAAACCTAATTTTCTACAAAAAAGGTCTGTTAACATTTTGCCGTAGCTCGCTTCGTTTCCGAGATATTTGCAGATTTATCTCAAGGGAAGGGGCCTGACGGACATATTTCGAAATATTTCTTATTCTTGTTGTTCTTCTTCTGCACAGCTAAGCTGGAAGTGGCATTTGCAGCTCGCAATAGTGCAGAGTTATCTCAAAGAAAGGGGCCACGGTGTTTCTGTACCTCTATTATGTTGGTGCAGCTTCGGAGCTTTTAAATATCTTGATATATCTCGAGAACTACGCATCTGATCAAAAAATATCATAGAACATAAAAAGTAGGAAACTTAATTCTCTACAAAAAAGGTATCTTAACATTTTGCCATAGCTCGCTTCGTTTCCGAGATATTTGCAGATATTTCTCAAGGGAAGGGGCCTGACGGACATATTTCGAGATATTTCTTCTTCTTGTTGTTCTTCTTCTGCACAGCTAAGCTGGAAGTGGCATTTGCAGCTCGCAATAGTGCAGAGTTATCGCAAAGAAAGGGGCCACGGTGTTTCTGTATCTCTATTATGTTGGTGGGGCTTCGGAACTTTTAAATATCTTGATATATCTCGAGAACTACGCATCTGATCAAAAAATATCATAGAACATGAAAAGTAGGAAACTTAATTCTCTACAAGAAAGGTCTCTTAACATTTTGCCATAGCTCGCTTCGTTTCCGAGATATTTGCAGATTTATCTCAAGGGAAGGGGCCTGACGGACATATTTCGAGATATTTCTTCTTCTTGTTGTTCTTCTTCTGCACAGCTAAGCTGGAAGTGGCATTTGCAGCTCGCAATAGTGCGGAGTTACCTCAAAGAAAGGGGCCACGGTGTTTCTGTATCTCTATTATGTTGTGCGGCTTCGGAACTTTTAAATATCTCGATATATCTCGAGAACTACGCATCTGATCAAAAAATATCATAGAAGATAAAAAGTAGAAAACTAAATTCTCTACAAAAAAGGTCTCTTAACATTTTGCCATAGCTCGCTTCGTTTCCGAGATATTTGCAGATTTATCTCAAGGGAAGGGGCCTAACGGACATATTTCGAGACATTTCTTCTTCTTGTTGTTCTTCTTCTGCACAGCTAAGCTGGAAGTGGCATTTGCAGGTCGCAATAGTACAGAGTTATCTCAAAGAAAGGGGCCACGGTGTTTCTGTATCTCTATTATGTTGGTGCGGCTTCGGAACTTTTAAATATCTCGATATATCTCGAAAACTGCGCTTCTGATCAAAAAATATCAGAGAGCGTAAATTGTAGGAAACATAATTCTCTACAAAAAAGGTCTCTTAACGTTTTGCCATAGCTCGCTTCGTTTCCGAGATATTTGCAGATCTTTCTCAAGGGAAGGGGCCTGACGGACATATTTCGAGATATTTCTTCTTCTTGTTGTTCTTCTTCTGCACAGCTAAGCTGGAAGTGGCATTTACAGCTCGCAATAGTGCAGAGTTATCCCGAAGAAAGGGGCCACGGTGTTTCTGTATCTCTATTATGTTGGTGCGGCTTCGGAACTTTTAAATATCTCGATATATCTCGAAAACTACGCTTCTGATCAAAAAATATCGTAGAACATAAATTGTAGGAAACATAGTTCTCTACAAAAAAGGTCTCTTAACATTTTGCCATAGCTCGCTTCGTTTCCGAGATATTCGCAGATTTACCTCAAGGGAAGGGTCCTGACGGACATATTTCGGGATATTTCTTCTTCTTGTTGTTCTTCTTCTGCACAGCTAACCTGGAAGTGGCATGTCCAGCTCGCAATAGTGCAGAGTTATCCCGAAGAAAGGGGCCACGGTGTTTCTGTATCTCTATTATGTTGGTGCGGCTTCGGAACTTTTAAATATCTCGATATATCTCGAAAACTACGCTTCTGATCAAAAAATATCATAGGACATAAATTGTAGGAAACGTAGTTCTCTACAAAAAAGGTCTCTTAACATTTTGCCATAGCTCGCTTCGTTTCCGAGATATTTGCAGATTTATCTCAAGGGAAGGGTCCTGACGGACATATTTCGGGATATTTCTTCTTCTTGTTGTTCTTCTTCTGCACAGCTAAACTGGAAGTGGCATTTCCAGCTCGCAATAGTGCAGAGTTATCTCAAAGAAAGGGGCCACGGTGTTTCTGTACCTCTATTATGTTGGTGCGGCTTCGGAACTTTTAAATATCTTGATATATCTCGAGAACTACGCATCTGATCAAAAAATATCATAGAACATGAAAAGTAGGAAACTTAATTCTCTACAAAAAAGGTCTCTTAACATTTTCCCATAGCTGGCATCGTTTCCGAGATATTTGCAGATTTAGCTCAAGGGAAGGGGCCTGACGGACATATTCCGAGATATTTCTTCTTCTTGTTGTTCCTCTTCTGCACAGCTAAGCTGGAAGTGGCATTTGCAGCTCGCAATAGTGCAGAGTTATCTCAAAGAAAGAGGCAACGGTGTTTCCGTACCTCTATTAGGTTGGTGCAGCTTCGGAACTTTTAAATATCTTGATATATCTCGAGAACTACGCATCTGATAAAAAAATATCATAGAACATAGAAAGTAGGAAACCTAATTTTCTACAAAAAAGGTCTGTTAACATTTTGCCGTAGCTCGCTTCGTTTCCGAGATATTTGCAGATTTATCTCAAGGGAAGGGGCCTGACGGACATATTTCGAAATATTTCTTATTCTTGTTGTTCTTCTTCTGCACAGCTAAGCTGGAAGTGGCATTTGCAGCTCGCAATAGTGCAGAGTTATCTCAAAGAAAGGGGCCACGGTGTTTCTGTACCTCTATTATGTTGGTGCAGCTTCGGAGCTTTTAAATATCTTGATATATCTCGAGAACTACGCATCTGATCAAAAAATATCATAGAACATGGAAAGTAGGAAACTTAATTCTCTACAAGAAAGGTCTCTTAACATTTTGCCATAGCTCGCTTCGTTTCCGAGATATTTGCAGATTTATCTCAAGGGAAGGGGCCTGACGGACATATTTCGAGATATTTCTTCTTCTTGTTGTTCTACTTCTGCACAGCTAAGCTGGAAGTGGCATTTGCAGCTCGCAATAGTGCGGAGTTATCTCAAAGAAAGGGGCCACGGTGTTTCTGTATCTCGATTATGTTGATGCGGCTTCGGAACTTTTAAATATCTCGATATATCTCGAGAACTACGCATCTGATCAAAAAATATCATAGAAGATAAAAAGTAGAAAACTAAATTCTCTACAAAAAAGGTCTCTTAACATTTTGCCATAGCTCGCTTCGTTTCCGAGATATTTGCAGATTTATCTCAAGGGAAGGGGCCTAACGGACATATTTCGAGACATTTCTTCTTCTTGTTGTTCTTCTTCTGCACAGCTAAGCTGGAAGTGGCATTTGCAGGTCGCAATAGTGCAGAGTTATCTCAAAGAAAGGGGCCACGGTGTTTCTGTATCTCTATTATGTTGGTGCGGCTTCGGAACTTTTAAATATCTCGATATATCTCGAAAACTGCGCTTCTGATCAAAAAATATCAGAGAGCGTAAATTGTAGGAAACATAATTCTCTACAAAAAAGGTCTCTTAACATTTTGCCATAGCTCGCTTCGTTTCCGAGATATTTGCAGATTTATCTCAAGGGAAGGGGCCTGACGGACATATTCCGAGATATTTCTTCTTCTTGTTGTTCTTCTTCTGCACAGCTAAGCTGGAAGTGGCATTTGCAGCTCGCAATAGTGCGGAGTTATCTCAAAGAAAGGGGCCACGGTGATTCTGTAACTCTATTATGTTGATGCGGCTTCGGAAGTTTTAAATATCTCGATATATCTCGAGAACTACGCATCTGATCAAAAAATATCATAGAACATAAAAAGTAGGAAACTTAATTCTCTACAAAAAAGGTCTCTTAACATTTTCCCATTGCTGGCATCGTTTCCGAGATATTTGCAGATTTAGCTCAAGGGAAGGGGCCTGACGGACATATTCCGAGATATTTCTTCTTCTTGTTGTTCCTCTTCTGCACAGCTAAGCTGGAAGTGGCATTTGCAGCTCGCAATAGTGCAGAGTTATCTCAAAGAAAGAGGCCACGGTGTTTCTGTACCTCTATTAGGTTGGTGCAGCTTCGGAACATTTAAATATCTTGATATATCTCGAGAACTACGCATCTGATAAAAAAATATCATAGAACATAAAAAGTAGGAAACCTAATTTTCTACAAAAAAGGTCTGTTAACATTTTGCCGTAGCGCGCTTCGTTTCCGAGATATTTGCAGATTTATCTCAAGGGAAGGGGCCTGACGGACATATTTCGAAATATTTCTTATTCTTGTTGTTCTTCTTCTGCACAGCTAAGCTGGAAGTGGCATTTGCAGCTCGCAATAGTGCAGAGTTATCTCAAAGAAAGGGGGCACGGTGTTTCTGTACCTCTATTATGTTGGTGCAGCTTCGGAGCTTTTAAATATCTTGATATATCTCGAGAACTACGCATCTGATCAAAAAATATCATAGAACATAAAAAGTAGGAAACTTAATTCTCTACAAAAAAGGTATCTTAACATTTTGCCATAGCTCGCTTCGTTTCCGAGATATTTGCAGATCTTTCTCAAGGGAAGGGGCCTGACGGACATATTTCGAGATATTTCTTCTTCTTGTTGTTCTTCTTCTGCACAGCTAAGCTGGAAGTGGCATTTACAGCTCGCAATAGTGCAGAGTTATCTCAAAGAAAGGGGCCACGGTGTTTCTGTATCTCTATTATGTTGGTGCGGCTTCGGAACTTTTAAATATCTTGATATATCTCGAGAACTACGCATCTGCTCAAAAAATATCATAGAACATAAATAGTAGGAAACTTAATTCTCTACAAATAAGGTCTCTAAACATTTTGCCATATCTCGCTTCGTTTCCGAGATATTTGCAGATTTATCTCAAGGGAAGGGTCCTGACGGACATATTTCGGGATATTTCTTCTTCTTGTTGTTCTTCTTCTGCACAGCTAAACTGGAAGTGGCATTTCCAGCTCGCAATAGTGCAGAGTTATCTCAAAGAAAGGGGCCACGGTGTTTCTGTACCTCTATTATGTTGGAGCGGCTTCGGAACTTTTAAATATCTTGATATATCTCGAGAACTACGCATCTGATCGAAAAATATCATAGAACATAAAAAGTAGGAAACTTAATTCTCTACAAGAAAGGTCTCTTAACATTTTGCCATAGCTCGCTTCGTTTCCGAGATATTTGCAGATATATCTCAAGGGAAGGGGCCTGACGGACATATTTCGAGATATTTCTTCTTCTTGTTGTTCTTCTTCTGCACAGCTAAGCTGGAAGTGGCATTTGCAGCTCGCAATAGTGCAGAGTTATCTCAAAGAAATGGGCCACGGTGTTTCTGTACCTCTATTATGTTGGTGCGGCTTCGCATCTTTTAAATATCTCGATATATCGCGAGAACTACGCATCTGATCAAATAATATCATAGAACATAAAAAGTAGGAAACTTAATTCTCTACAAATAAGGTCTCTTAACATTTTGCCATAGCTCGCTTCGTTTCCGAGGTATTTGCAGATTTATCTCAGGGGAAGGGGCCTGACGGACATATTTCGAGATATTTCTTCTTCTTGTTGTTCTTCTTCTGCACAGCTAACCTGGAAGTGGCATGTCCAGCTCGCAATAGTGCAGAGTTATCCCGAAGAAAGGGGCCACGGTGTTTCTGTATCTCTATTATGTTGGTGCGGCTTCGGAACTTTTAAATATCTCGATATATCTCGAAAACTACGCTTCTGATCCAAAAATATCATAGAACATAAATTGTAGGAAACGTAGTTCTCTACAAAAAAGGTCTCTTAACATTTTGCCATAGCTCGCTTCGTTTCCGAGATATTTGCAGATTTATCTCAAGGGAAGGGTCCTGACGGACATATTTCGGGATATTTCTTCTTCTTGTTGTTCTTCTTCTGCACAGCTAAACTGGAAGTGGCATTTCCAGCTCGCAATAGTGCAGAGTTATCTCAAAGAAAGGGGCCACGGTGTTTCTGTACCTCTATTATGTTGGTGCGGCTTCCGAACTTTTAAATATCTCGATATATCTCGAGAACTACGCATCTGATCGAAAAATATCATAGAACATAAAAAGTAGGAAACTTAATTCTCTACAAGAAAGGTCTCTTAACATTTTGCCGTAGCTCGCTTCGTTTCCGAGATATTTGCAGATTTATCTCAAGGGAAGTGGCCTGACGGACATATTTCGAAATATTTCTTCTTCTTGTTGTTCTTCTTCTGCACAGCTAAGCTGGAAGTGGCATTTGCGGCTCGCACTAGTGCAGAGTTATCTCAAAGAAAGGGGCCACGGTGTTTCTGTATCTCTATTATGTTGGTGCGGCTTCGGAACTTTTAAATATCATGATATATCTCGAGAACTTCGCATCTGATCAAAAAATATCATAGAACATAAAAAGTATGAAGCTTAATTCTCTACAGAAAAGGTCTCCTAACATTTTGCCATAGCTCTCTTCGTTTCCGAGATATTTGCAGATATATCTCAAGGGAAGGGGCCTGACGGACATATTTCGAGATATTTCTTCTTCTTGTTGTTCTTCTTCTGCACAGCTAAGCTGGAAGTGGCATTTGCGGCTCGCACTAGTGCAGAGTTGTCTCAAAGAAAGGGGCCACGGTGCTTCTGTATCTCTATTATGTTGGTGCGGCTTCGGAACTTTTAAATATCTCGATATATCTCGAAAACTACGCATCTGATCAAAAAATATCATAGAACATAAAAGTAGGAAACTTAATTCTCTACAAAAAAGGTCTCTTAACATTTTGCCATAGCTCGCTTCGTTTCCGAGATATTTGCAGATTTATCTCAAGGGAAGGGGCCTGACGGACATATTTCGAGATATTTCTTCTTCTTGTTGTTCTTCTTCTGCACAGCTAAGCTGGAAGTGGCATTTACAGCTCGCAATAGTGCAGAGTTATCTCAAAGAAAGGGGCCACGGTGTTTCTGTATCTCTATTATGTTGGTGCGGCTTCGGAACTTTTAAGTATCTCGATATATCTCGAGAACTACGCATCTGATCAAATAATATCATACAACATAAAAAGTAGGAAACTTAATTCTCTACAAATAAGGTCTCTTATCATTTTGCCATAGCTCGCTTCGTTTCCGAGATATTTGCAGATTTATCTCAAGGGAAGGGGCCTGACGGACATATTTCGAGATATTTCTTCTTCTTGATGTTCTTCTTCTGCACAGCTAAGCTGGAAGTGGCATTTGGAGCTCGCAATAGTGCAGGGTTATCTCAAAGAAAGGGGCCACGGTGTTTCTGTATCTCTATTATGTTGGTGCGGCTTCGAAACTTTTAAATATCTCGATATATCTCAAAAACTACGCTTCTGATCAAAAAATATCATAGAACATAAATTGTAGGAAACATAATTCTCTACAAAAAGGGTCTCTTAACATTTTGCTATAGCTCGCTTCGTTTCCGAGATATTTGCAGATTTATCTCAAGGGAAGGGTCCTGACGGACATATTTCGAGATATTTCTTCTTCTTGTTGTTTTTCTTCTGCACAGCTAACCTGGAAGTGGCATTTCCAGCTCGCAATAGTGCAGAGTTATCCCGAAGAAAGGGGCCACGGTGTTTCTGTATCTCTATTATGTTGGTGCGGCTTCGGAACTTTTAAATCTCTTGATATATCTCGAGAACTACGCATCTGATCAAAAAATATCATAGAACATAAATAGTAGGAAACTTAATTCTCTACAAAAAAGGTCTCTCAACATTTTGCCATACCTCGCTTCGTTTCCGAGATATTTGCAGATTTATCTCAAGGGAAGGGGCCTGACGGACATATTTCGAGATATTTCTTCTTCTTGTTGTTCTTCCTCTGCACAGCTAAGCTGGAAGTGGCATTTGCAGCTCGCAATAGTGCAGAGTTATCTCAAAGAAAGGGGCCACGGTGTTTCTGTATCTTTTTTGTAGGAAATTAGGTTTCCTACTATTTATGTTGTATGATATTTTTTGGTCAGATGCGTAGTTTTCGAGATATATCGAGATATTTAAAAGTTCCGAAGCCGCACCAACATAATAGAGATACTTAAACACCGTGGCCCCATTCTTTGAGATAACTCTGCACTATTCCGAGCTGCAAATGCAACTTCCAGCTTGGCTGTGCAGAAGAAGAACAACAAGAAGAAGAAATGTCACGAATTATGTCCGTCAGGCCCCTTCCCTTGAGTTAAATCTGCAAATATCTTGGAAACGACGCAAGCTATGGTAAAATGTTAAGAGACCTTTTTTGTAGGAAATTAAGTTTCCTACAATTTATGTTCTATTATATTTTTTGATCAGATGGGTAGTTCTCGAGATATATCAAGATATTTAAAAGTTCCGAAGCCGCACCAACATAATAGAGATACAGAAACACCGTGGCCCCTTTCTGTGAGATAACTCTGCACTATTGCGAGCAGCAAATGCCAGTTCCAGCTTAGCTGTGCAGAAGAAGCACAACAAGAACAAGAAATAACTCGGAATATGTCCGTCAGGCCCCTTCCCTTGAGCTAAATCTGCAAATATCTTGGAAACGATGCGAGCTATGGCAAAATGTTGAGACATCTTTTTTATAGGAAATTAAGTTTCCTACCATTTATGTTCTATGATATTTTTTGGTCAGATGCGTAGTTTTCGAGAAATATCGAGATATTTAAAAGTTCCGAAGCCGCACCAACATAATAAAGATACAGAAACACCGTGGATCCTTTCTTTGAGATAACATTGCACTATTGCGGGCTGGAAATGCCACTTCCTGTTTAGCTGTGCAGAAGAAGAACAACAAGAAGAAGAAATATCTCGAAATATGTCCGTCAGGCCCCTTCCTTTGAGGTAAATCTGCAAATATCTCGGAAACCTTGCGAGCTGTGGCAAAATGTTGAGAGAACTTTTTTGTAGGCAATTAAGTTTCCTACTATTTATGTTCTATGATATTTTTGGATCAGACGCGTAGTTTTCGAGATATATCAAGATATTTAAAAGTTCCGAAGCCGCACCAACATAATAGAGATACAGAAACACCGTGGCCCCTTTCTTTGAGATAACTCTGCACTATTGCCAGCTGCAAATGCCACTTCCATCTTAGCTGTGCAGAAGAAGCACAAGAACAAGAAATATCTCGGAATATGTCCGTCAGGCCCCTTCACTTGAGCTACATCTGCAAATATCTCGGAAACGATGCGAGCTATGGCAAAATGTTGATAGACCTTTTTTGTAGGAAATTAAGTTTCCTACTATTCATGTTCTATGATATTTTTGGATCAGACGCGTAGTTTTCGAGATATATCAAGATATTTAAAAGTTCCGAAGCCGCACCAACATAATAAAGATACAGAAACACCGTGGATCCTTTCTTTGAGATAACTCTGCACTATTGCGGGCTGGAAACGCCACTTCCAGCTTAGCTGTGCTGAAGAGGAACAACAAGATGAAGAAATAACTCGAAATATGTCCGTCAGGCCCCTTCCCTTGAGATATATCTGCAAATAACTCGGAAACGAAGCGAGCTATGGCAAAATGTTAAGAGACCTTTTTTGTAGAGAATTAAGTTTCCTACTTTTTATTTTCTATGATATTTTTTGATCAGATGCGTAGTTCTCGAGATATATCAGGACATTTAAAAGTTCCGAAGCCGCACCAACATAATAGAGATACAGAAACACCGTGGCCCCTTTCTTTGAGATAACTCTGCACTATTGCGGGCTGGAAATGCCACTTCCAGCTTAGCTGTGCTGAAGAGGAACAACAAGAAGAAGAAATATCTCGAAATATGTCCGTCAGGCCCCTTCTCTTGAGCTATATCTGCAAATATCTCGGAAACGATGCGAGCTATGGCAAAATGTTAAGAGACCTTTTTTGTAGTGAATTAAGTTTCCTACTATTCATGTTCTATGATGTTTTTTCATGAGATACTTCGTTTTCGAGATATATCAAGATATTTAAAAGTTCCGAAGCCGCACCAACAGAATAAAGATACAGAAACACCGTGGCCCCTTTCTTTGAGATAACTCTGCACTATTGCGAGCTGGAAATGCCACTTCCAGTTTAGCTGTGCAGAAGAAGAACAACAAGAAGAAGAAATATCTCGAAATATGTCCGTCAGGCCCCTTCCTTTGAGCTAAATCTGCAAATATCTCGGAAACGATGCGAGCTCTGGCAAAATGTTAAGAGACCTTTTTTGTAGGAAACTAAGTTCCCTACTATTTATCTTTTACGATATTTTTTGGTCAGATGGGTAGTTTTCGAGATATATCGAGATATTTAAAAGTTCCGAAGCCGCACCAACAGAATAAAGATACAGAAACACCGTGGCCCCTTTCTTTGAGATACCTCTGCACTATTGAGAGCTGGAAATGCCAGTTCCAGCTTAGCTGTGCAGAAGAGGCACAACAAGAACAAGAAATATTTCGGAATATGTCCGTCAGGCCCCTTCCCTTGAGCTAAATCTGCATATATCTCGCAAACGATGCGGGCTATTGCAAAACGCTAAGACATCTTTTTTGTAGAGAATACAGTTTCCCACTTTTTATGTTCTATGATATTTTTTGATCAGATGCGTAGTTTTCGAGATATATCGAGATATTTAAAAGTTCCGAAGCCGCACCAACATAATAAAGATACAGAAACACCGTGGATCCTTTCTTTGAGATAACTCTGCACTATTGCGGGCTGGAAATGCCACTTCCAGCTTAGCTGTGCTGAAGAGGAACAACAAGAAGAGGAAATATCCCGAAATATGTCCGTCAGGCCCCTTCCTTTGAGCTAAATCTGCAAATATCTCGGAAACGATGCGAGCTATGGCAAAATGTTGAGAGACCTGTTTTGTAGAGAATTAAGTTTCCTACTATTCATGTTCTATGATGTTCTTTGATCAGATGCTTAGTTTTCGAGATATATCAGGATATTTAAAAGTTCCGAAGCCGCACGAACATAATAGAGATACAGAAACACCGTGGCCCCTTTCTCTGAGATAACTCTGCACTATTGCGAGCTGGAAATGCCAGTTCCAGCTTAGTTGTGCAGAAGAAGAACAACAAGAAGAAGAAATATCTCGAAATATGTCCGTCCGGCCCCTTCCCTTGAGATAAATCTGCAAATATCTCGGAAACGATGCGAGCTCTGGCAAAATGTTGAGAGACCTTTTTTGTAGAGAATTAAGTTCCCTACTATTCATGTTCTATGATGTTTTTTGATCAGATGCTTAGTTTTCGAGATATACCAAGATATTTAAAAGTTCCGAAGCCGCACCAACATAATAAAGATACAGAAACACCGTGGCCCCTTTCTTTGAGATACCTCTGCACTATTGAGACCTGGAAATGCCAGTTCCAGCTTAGTTGTGCAGAAGAAGAACAACAAGAAGAAGAAATATCTCGAAATATGTCCGTCCGGCCCCTTCCCTTGAGATAAATCTGCAAATATCTCGGAAACGATGCGAGCTCTGGCAAAATGTTGAGAGACCTTTTTTGTAGAGAATTAAGTTCCCTACTATTCATGTTCTATGATGTTTTTTGATCAGATGCTTAGTTTTCGAGATATACCAAGATATTTAAAAGTTCCGAAGCCGCACCAACATAATAAAGATACAGAAACACCGTGGCCCCTTTCTTTGAGATACCTCTGCACTATTGAGACCTGGAAATGTCAGTTCCAGCTTAGCTGTGCAGAAGAGGCACAACAAGAACAAGAAATATCTCGGAATATGTCCGTCAGGCCCCTTCCCTTGAGCTAAATCTGCATATATCTCGCAAACGATGCGAGCTATTGCAAAACGTTAAGACATCTTTTTTGTAGAGAATTCAGTTTCCTACTTTTTATGTTCTATGATATTTTTTGATGCGAGGCGTAGTTCTCGAGATATGTCAAGATATTTAAAAGTTCCGAAGCCGCACCAACATAATAGAGATACAGAAACACCGTGGCCCCTTTCTTTGAGATAACTCTGCACTATTGCGAGCTGCAAATGCCACTTCCAGCTTAGCTGTGCAGAAGAAGCACAACAAGAACAAGAAATATCTCGGAATATGTCCGTCAGGCCCCTTCACTTGAGCTACATCTGCAAATATCTCGGAAACGAAGCGAGCTATGGCAAAATATTAAGAGACCTTTTTTGTAGAGAATTAAGTTCCCTACTATTCATGTTCTATGATGTTTTTTGATCAGATGCTTAGTTTTCGAGATATACCAAGATATTTAAAAGTTCCGAAGCCGCACCAACATAATAAAGATACAGAAACACCGTGGCCCCTTTCTTTGAGATACCTCTGCACTATTGAGAGCTGGAAATGTCAGTTCCAGCTTAGCTGTACAGAAGAGGCACAACAAGAACAAGAAATATCTCGGAATATGTCCGTCAGGCCCCTTCCCTTGAGCTAAATCTGCATATATCTCGCAAACGATGCGAGCTATTGCAAAACGTTAAGACATCTTTTTTGTAGAGAATTCAGTTTCCTACTTTTTATGTTCTATGATATTTTTTGATGCGAGGCGTAGTTCTCGAGATATGTCAAGATATTTAAAAGTTCCGAAGCCGCACCAACATAATAGAGATACAGAAACACCGTGGCCCCTTTCTTTGAGATAACTCTGCACTATTGCGAGCTGCAAATGCCACTTCCAGCTTAGCTGTGCAGAAGAAGCACAACAAGAACAAGAAATATCTCGGAATATGTCCGTCAGGCCCCTTCACTTGAGCTACATCTGCAAATATCTCGGAAACGAAGCGAGCTATGGCAAAATATTAAGAGACCTTTTTTGTAGAGAATTAAGTTCCCTACTATTCATGTTCTATGATGTTTTTTGATCAGATGCTTAGTTTTCGAGATATACCAAGATATTTAAAAGTTCCGAAGCCGCACCAACATAATAAAGATACAGAAACACCGTGGCCCCTTTCTTTGAGATACCTCTGCACTATTGAGAGCTGGAAATGTCAGTTCCAGCTTAGCTGTGCAGAAGAGGCACAACAAGAACAAGAAATATCTCGGAATATGTCCGTCAGGCCCCTTCCCTTGAGCTAAATCTGCATATATCTCGCAAACGATGCGAGCTATTGCAAAACGTTAAGACATCTTTTTTGTAGAGAATTCAGTTTCCTACTTTTTATGTTCTATGATATTTTTTGATGCGAGGCGTAGTTCTCGAGATATATCAAGATATTTAAAAGTTCCGAAGCCGCACCAACATAATAGAGATACAGAAACACCGTGGCCACTTTCTGTGAGATAACTCTGCACTATTGCGAGCTGCAAATGCTAGTTCCAGCTTAGCTGTGCAGAAGAAGCACAACAAGAACAAGAAATATCTCGGAATATGTCCGTCAGGCCCCTTCCTTTGAGATAAATCTGCAAATATCTCGGAAACGATGCGAGCTATGGCAAAATGTTGAGAGACCTTTTTTGTAGGAAATTAAGTTTCCTACTATTTATGTTCTATGATATTTTTTGAACAGATGCGTAGTTTTCGAGATATATCAAGATATTTAAAAGTTCCGAAGCCGCACGAACATAATAGAGATACAGAAACACCGTGGCCCCTTCCTTTGAGATAACTCTGCACTATTGCGAGCTGCAAATGCCAGTTCCAGCTTAGCTGTGCAGAAGAAGAACAACAAGAAGAAGAAATATCTCGAAATATGTCCGTCAGGCCCCTTCCCTTGAGATAAATCTGCAAATATCTCGGAAACGAAGCGAGCTATGGCAAAATGTTAAGAGACCTTTTTTGTAGAGAATTAAGTTCCCTACTATTCATGTTCTATGATGTTTTTTGATCAGATGCTTAGTTTTCGAGATATACCATGATATTTAAAAGTTCCGAAGCCGCACCAACATAATAAAGATACAGAAACACCGTGGCCCCTTTCTGTGAGATAACTCCGCACTATTGCGAGCAGCAAATGCCAGTTCCAGCTTAGCTGTGCAGAAAAAGCACAACAAGAACAAGAAATATCTCGGAATATGTCCGTCAGGCCCCTTCACTTGAGCTAAATCTGCATATATCTCGGAAACGATGCGAGCTATGGCAAAACGTTAAGACACCTTTTTTGTAGAGAATTAAGTTTCCTACTTTTTATGTTCTATGATATTTTTTGATCAGATGCGTAGTTTTTAAGATATATCAAGACATTTAAAAGTTCCGAAGCCGCTCCAACATAATAGAGATACAGAAACACCGTGGCCCCTTTCTTTGAGATAACTCTGCACTATTGCGAGCTGCAAATGCCACTTCCAGCTTAGCTGTGCAGAAGAAGCACAACAAGAACAAGAAATATCTCGGAATATGTCCGTCAGGCCCCTTCACTTGAGCTACATCTGCAAATATCTCGGAAACGATGCGAGCTATGGCAAAACGTTAAGACACCTTTTTTGTAGAGAATTAAGTTTCCTACTTTTTATGTTCTATGATATTTTTTGATCAGATGCGTAGTTTTCAAGATATATCAAGACATTTAAAAGTTCCGAAGCCGCACCAACATAATAGAGATACAGAAACACCGTGGCCCCTTTCTTTGAGATAACTCTGCACTATTGCGGGCTGGAAATGCCACTTCCAGCTTAGCTGTGCAGAAGAAGCACAACAAGAACAAGAAATATCCCGGAATATGTCCGTCAGGACCCTTCACTTGAGCTACATCTGCAAATATCTCGGAAACGATGCGAGCTCTGGCAAAATGTTGAGAGACCTTTTTTGTAGGAAATTAAGTTTCCTACTGTTTATGTTCTATGATATTTTTTGATCAGATGCGTAGTTTTCGAGATATATCAAGATATTTAAAAGTTCCGAAGCCGCACCAACATAATAGAGATACAAAAACACCGTGGCCCCTTTCTGTGAGATAACTCTGCACTATTGCGAGCTGCAAATGCCAGTTCCAGGTTAGCTGTGCTGAAGAGGAACAACAAGAAGAAGAAATCTCTCGGAATATGTCCGTCAGGCCCCTTCCTTTCAGCTAAATCTGCAAATATCTCGGAAACGATGCGAGCTATGGCAAAATGTTTAGAGACCTTTTTTGTAGGAAATTAAGTTTCCTACTATTTATGTTCTATGATATTTTTTGGTGAGATGCGTAGTTTTCGAGATATATCGAGATATTTAAAAGTTCCGGACACGCACCAACATAATAGAGATACAGAAACACCGCGGCCCCTTTCTCTTAGATAACTCTGCACTATTGCGAGCTGCAAATGGCACTTCCAGCTTAGCTGTGCAGAAGAAGCACAACAAGAACGAGAAATATCTCGGAATATGTCCGTCAGGCCCCTTCCCTTGAGTTAAATCTGCAAATATCTCGGAAACGATGCGAGCTATGGCAGAATGTTGAGAGACCTTTTTTGTAGGAAATTAAGTTTCCTACTATTTATGTTGTATGATATTTTTTGGTCAGATGCGTAGTTTTCGAGATATATCGAGATATTTAAAAGTTCCGAAGCCGCACCAACATAATAGAGATACAGAAACACCGTGGCCCCTTTCTTTGAGATAACTCTGCACTATTGCGAGCTGGAAGTGCCCCTTCCAGTTCAGCTGTGCAGAAGAAGAACAACAAGAAGAAGAAATATCTCGAAATATGTCCGTCAGGCCCCGTCCTTTGAGCTAAATCTGCAAATATCTCGGAAACGATGCGAGCTCTGGCAAAATGTTGAGAGACCTTTTTTGTAGAAAATTAAATTTCCTACTGTTTATGTTCTATGATATTTTTTGATCAGATGCGTAGTTTCCGAGATATGTCAAGATATTTAAAAGTTCCGAAGCCGCACCAACATAGTAGAGATACAGAAACACCGTGGCCCCTTTCTGTGAGATAATTCTGCACTATTGCGAGCTGCAAATGCCAGTTCCAGCTTAGCTGTGCTGAAGAGGAACAACAAGAAGAAGAAATATCTCGGAATATGTCCGTCAGGCCCCTCCCTTTCAGCTAAATCTGCAAATATCTCGCAAACGATGCGAGCTATGGCAAAATGTTGAGAGACCTTTTTTGTAGGAAATTAAGTTTCCTACTATTTATGTTCTATGATATTTTTTGGTCAGATGCGTAGTTTTCGAGATATATCGAGATATTTAAAAGTTCCGGACCCGCACCAACATAATAGACATACAGAAACACCATGGCCCCTTTCTCTTAGATAACTCTGCACTATTGCGAGCTGCAAATGGCACTTCCCGCTTAGCTGTGCAGAAGAAGCACAACAAGAACGAGAAATATCTCGGAATATGTCCGTCAGGCCCCTTCCCTTGAGCTAAATCTGCAAATATCTCGGAAACGATGCGAGCTATGGCAAAATGTTGAGAGACCTTTTTTGTAGGAAATTAAGTTTCCTACTATTTATGTTCTATGATATTTTTTGGTCAGATGCGTAGTTTTCGAGATATATCGAGATATTTAAAAGTTCCGAAGCCGCACCAACATAATAGAGATACAGAAACACCGTGGCCCCTTTCTGTGAGATAACTCTGCACTATTGCGAGCTGCAAATCCCACTTCCAGCTTAGCTGTGCAGAAGAAGCACAACAAGAACAAGAAATATCTCGGAATATGTCCGTCAGGCCACTTCCCTTGAGCTAAATTTGCATATATCTCGGAAACGATGCGAGCTATGGCAAAATGTTAAGAGACCTTTTTTGTAGACAATCAAGTTTCCTACTTTTTATGTTCTATGATATTTTTTGATCAGATGCGTAGTTTTCAAGATATATCATGATATTTAAAAGTTCCGAAGCCGCACCAACATAATAGAGATACAGAGACACCGTGGCCCCTTTCTGTGAGATAACTCTGCACTATTGCGAGCTGCAAATCCCACTTCCAGCTTAGCTGTGCAGAAGAAGCACAACAAGAACAAGAAATATCTCGGAATATGTCCGTCAGGCCCCTTCCCTTGAGCTAATCTGCAAATATCTCGCAAACGATGCGAGCTATGGCAAAATGTTTGTAGACCTTTTTTGTAGAGAATTATGTTTCCTACTATTTATGTTCTATGATATTTTTTGGTCAGATGCGTAGTTTTCGAGATATATCGAGATATTTAAAAGGTCCGGACCCGCACCAACATAATAGAGATACAGAAACACCGTGGCCCCTTTCTCTTAGATAACTCTGCACTATTGCGAGCTGCAAATGGCACTTCCAGCTTAGCTGTGCAGAAGAAGCACAACAAGAACGAGAAATATCTCGGAATATGTCCGTCAGGCCCCTTCCCTTGAGCTAAATCTGCAAATATCTCGGAAACGATGCGAGCTATGGCAAAATGTTGAGAGAGCTTTTTTGTAGGAAATGAAGTTTCCTACTATTTATGTTCTATGATATTTTTTGGTCAGATGCGTAGTTTTCGAGATATATCGAGATATTTAAAAGTTCCGAAGCCGCACCAACATAATAGAGATACAGAAACACCGTGGCCCCTTTCTGTGAGATAACTCTGCACTATTGCGAGCTGCAAATGCCAGTTCCAGCTTGGCTGTGCAGAAGAAGCACAACAAGAACAAGAAATACCTCGGTATATGTCCGTCAGGCCCCTTCCCTTGAGCTAAATCTGCAAATATCTCGGAAACGATGCCAGCTATGGCAAAATGTTCAGAGACCTTTTTTGTAGGAAATTAAGTTTCCTACTGTTTATGTTCTATGATATTTTTGGATCAGATGCGTAGTTTTCGAGATATGTCAAGATATTTAAAAGTTCCGAAGCCGCACCAACATAATAGAGATACAGAAACACTGTGGCCCCTTTCTGTGAGATAACTCTGCACTATTGCGAGCTGCAAATCCCACTTCCAGCTTAGCTGTGCAGAAGAAGCACAACAAGAACAAGAAATATCTCGGAATATGTCCGTCAGGCCCCTTCCCTTGAGCTAAATTTGCAAATATCTCGGAAACGATGCGAGCTATGGCAAAATGTTAAGAGACCTTTTTTGTAGACAATTAAGTTTCCTACTTTTTATGTTTTATGATATTTTTTGATCAGATGAGTAGTTTTCAAGATATATCATGATATTTAAAAGTTCCGAAGCCGCACCAACATAATAGAGATACAGAAACACCGTGGATCCTTTCTTTGAGACAACTCTGCACTATTGCGGGCTGTAAATCCCACTTCCAGCTTAGCTGTGCTGAAGAGGAACAACAAGAAGAAGAAATATCTCGAAATATGTCCGTCAGGCCCCTTCCTTTGAGCTAAATCTGGAAATATCTCGGAAACGATGCGAGCTCTGGCAAAATGTTGAGAGACCTTTTCTGTAGGAAATTAAGTTTCCTACTATTTATGTTCTATGATATTTTTTGATCAGATGCGTAGTTCTCGAGATATATCAAGATATTTAAAAGTTCCGAAGCCGCACCAACATAATAGAGATACAGAAACACCGTGGATCCTTTCTTTGAGACAACTCTGCACTATTGCGGGCTGTAAATGCCACTTCCAGCTTAGCCGTGCTGAAGAGGAACAACAAGAAGAAGAAATATCTCGAAATATGTCCGTCAGGCCCCTTCCCTTGAGCTATATCTGCAAATATCTCGGAAACGATGCGAGCTGTGGCAAAATGTTCGGAGACCTTTTTTGTAGAGAATTAAGTTTCCTACTATTCATGGTCTATGATCTTTTTTGATCAGATGCTTAGTTTTCGAGATATATCAAGATATTTAAAAGTTCCGAAGCCGCACCAACATAATAGAGATACAGAAACACCGTGGATCCTTTCTATGAGATAACTCTGCACTATTGCGGGCTGGAAATGCCACTTTCAGCTTAGCTGTGCTGAAGAGGAACAACATGAAGGAGAAATATCTCGGAATATGTCCGTCAGGCCCCTTCCCTTGAGATACACCTGCAAATATCTCGGAAACGAAGCGAGCTATGGCAAAATGTTAAGAGACCTTTTTTATAGAGAATTACGTTTCCTACTTTTTATGTTCTATGATATTTTTTGATCAGATGCGTAGTTCTCGAGATATATCAAGATATTTAAAAGTTCCGAAGCCGCACCAACATAATAGAGATACAGAAACACCGTGGCCCCTTTCTGTGACATAACTCTGCACTATTGCGAGCAGCAAATGCCAGTTCCAGCTTAGCTGTGCAGAAGAAGCACAACAAGAACAAGAAATATCTCGGAATATGTCCGTCAGGCCCCTTCCCTTGAGCTAAATCTGCAAATATGTCGCAAACGATGCGAGCTAGGGCAAAATGTTAAGAGACCTTTTTTGTAGAGAATTAAGTTTCCGACTTTTTATATTCTATGATATTTTTTGATCAGATGCGTAGTTCTCGAGATACATCAAGATATTTAAAAGTTCCGAAGCCGCACCAACATAATAGAGATACAGAAACACCGTGGCCCCTTTCTGTGGGATAACTCTGCACTATTGCGAGCAGCAAATGCCAGTTCCAGCTTACCTGTGCAGAAAAAGCACAACAAGAACAAGAAATATCTGGGAATATGTCCGTCAGGGCCTTACCTTGAGCTAAATCTGCATATATCTCGCAAACGATGCGAGCTATGGCAAAACGTTAAGACACCTTTTTTGTAGAGAATTAAGTTTCCTACCATTTATGTTCTATGATATTTTTTGATCAGACGCGTAGTTTTCGAGATATAACAAGTTATTTAAAAGTTCCGAAGCCGCATCAACATAATAGAGATACAGAAACACCGTGGCCCCTTTCTTTCAGATAACTCTGCACTAATGCGAGCTGCAAATGCCACTTCCAGCTTAGCTGTGCAGAAGAAGCACAACAAGAACAAGAAATATCTCGGAATATGTCCGTCAGGCCCCTTCACTTGAGGGACATCTGCAAATATCTCGGAAACGATGCGAGCTATGGCAAAATGTTGAGAGACCTTTTTTGTAGGAAATTAAGTTTCCTACTATTTATGTTCTATGACATTTTTTGGTCAGATGCGTAGTTTTCGAGATATATCGAGATATTTAAAAGTTCCGAAGCCGCACCAACATAATAAAGATACAGAAACACCGTGGATCCTGTCTTTGAGATAACTCTGCACTATTGCGGGCTGGAAATGCCACTTCCAGCTTAGCTGTGCTGAAGAAGCACAACAAGAACAAGAAATATCTCGAAATATGTCCGTCAGGCCCCTTCCCTTGAGATATATCTGCAAATATCTCGGAAACGATCCGAGCTATGGCAAAATGTTAAGAGACCTTTTTTGTAGAGAATTAAGTTTCCTACTTTTTATGTTCTATGATATTTTTTGATCAGATGCGTAGTTCTCGAGATATATCAGGACATTTAAAAGTTCCGAAGCCGCACTAACATAATAGAGATACAGAAACACCGTGGATCCTTTCTTTGAGATAACTCTGCACTATTGCGGGCTGGAAATGCCACTTCCAGCTTAGCTGTGCTGAAGAGGAACAACAAGAAGAAGAAATATCTCGCAATATGTCCGTCAGGCCCCTTCCCTTGAGCTAAATCTGCAAATACCTTGCAAACAAAGCGAGCTATGGCAAAATGTTAAAAGACCTTTTTTGTAGAGAATTAAGTTTCCTACTTTTTATGTTCTATAATATTTTTTGATCAGATGCGTAGTTCTCGAGATATATCAAGATATTTATAAGTTCCGAAGCCGCACCAACACAATAGAGATACAGAAACACCGTGGCCCCTTTCTTTGAGATAACTCTGCACTATTGCGAGCTGGAATTGCCACTTCCAGTTTAGCTGTGCAGAAGAAGAACAACAAGAAGAAGAAATATCTCGAAATATGTCCGTCAGGCCCCTTCCCTTGAGCTATATCTGCGAATATCTCGGAAACGATGCGAGCTGTGGCAAAATGTTCAGAGACCTTTTTTGTAGAGAATTAAGTTTCCTACTATTCATGGTCTATGATCTTTTTTGATCAGATGCTTAGTTTTCGAGATATACCAAGATATTTAAAAGTTCCGAAGCCGCACCAACATAATAGAGATAGAGAAACACCGTGGATCCTTTCTTTGAGATAACTCTGCACTACTGCGGGCTGGAAATGCCACTTCCAGCTTAGCTGTGCTGAAGAGGAACAACAAGAAGAAGAAATATCTCGGAATATGTCCGTCAGGCCCCTTCCCTTGAGATACACCTGCAAATATCTCGGAAACGAAGCGAGCTATGGCAAAATGTTAACAGACCTTTTTTGTAGAGAATTAAGTTTCCTACTTTTTATGTTGTATGATATTTTTTGATCAGATGCGTAGTTCTCGAGATATATCAAGATATTTAAAAGTTCCGAAGCCGCACCAACATAATAGAGATACAGAAACACCGTGGCCCCTTTCTTTGAGATAACTCTGCACTATTGCGAGCTGGAAATGCCACTTCCAGTTTAGCTGTGCAGAAGAAGAACAACAAGAAGAAGAAGTATCTCGAAATATGTCCGTCAGGCCCGTTCCTTTGAGCTGAATCTGCAAATATCTCGGAAACGAAGCGAGCTATGGCAAAATGTTAAGAGACGTTTTTTGTAGAGAATTATGTTTCCTACAATTTATGTTGTATGATATTTTTTGATCAGAAGCGTAGTTTTCGAGATATATCGAGATATTTAAAAGTTCCGAAGCCGCACCAACATAATAGAGATACAGAAAAACCGTGGCCCCTTTCTTTGAGATAACTCTGCACTAGTGCGAGCCGCAAATGCCACTTCCAGCTTAGCTGTGCGGAAGAAGAACAACGAGAAGAAGAAATATCTCGAAACATGTCCGTCAGGCCCCTTCCCTTGAGGTAAATCTGCAAATATCTCGGAAACGAAGCGAGCTATGGCAAAATGTTAAGAGACCTTTTTTGTAGCGAATTAAGTTTCCTACTTTTTATGTTCTATGATATTTTTTGATCAGATGCGTAGTTCTCGAGATATATCAAGATATTTAAAAGTTCCGAAGCCGCACCAACATAATAGAGATACAGAAACACCGTGGCCCCTTTCTTTGAGATAACTCTGCACTATTGCGAGCTGGAAATGCCACTTCCAGTTTAGCTGTGCAGAACAAGAACAACAAGAAGAAGAAATATCTCGAAATATGTCCGTCAGGCCCGTTCCTTTGAGCTGAATCTGCAAATATCTCGGAAACGAAGCGAGCTATGGCAAATTGTTGAGGGACGTTTTTTGTAGAGAATTATGTTTCCTACAATTTATGTTCTATGATATTTTTTGATCAGAAGCGTAGTTTTCGAGATATATCGAGATATTTAAAAGTTCCGAAGCCGCACCAACATAATAGAGATACAGAAACACCGTGGCCCCTTTCTTTGAGATAACTCTGCACTATTGCGAGCTGCAAATGCCACTTCCAGCTTAGCTGTGCAGAAGAAGAACAACAAGAAGAAGAAATATTTCGAAATATGTCCGTCAGGCCCCTTCCCTTGAGATAAATCTGCAAATATCACGGAAACGAAGCGAGCTACGGCAAAATGTTAAGAGACCTTTTTTGTAGAAAATTAGGTTTCCTACTTTTTATCCTCTATGATATTTTTTGATCAGATGCGTAGTTCTCGAGATATATCAAGATATTTAAAAGTTCCGAAGCCGCACCAACATAATAGAGATACAGAAACACCGTGGCCCCTTTCTTTGAGATAACTCTGCACTATTGCGCGCTGCAAATGCCACTTCCAGCTTAACTGTGCAGAAGAAGAACAACAAGAAGAAGATATATCTCGAAATATGTCCGTCAGGCCCGTTCCTTTGAGATGAATCTGCAAATATCTCGGAAACGAAGCGAGCTATGGCAAAATGTTAAGAGACCTTTTTTGTAGCGAATTAAGTTTCCTACTTTTTATGTTCTATGATATTTTTTGATCAGATGCGTAGTTCTCGAGATATATCAAGATATTTAAAAGTTCCGAAGCCGCACCAACATAATAGAGATACAGAAACACCGTGGCCCCTTTCTTTGAGATAACTCTGCACTATTGCGCGCTGCAAATGCCACTTCCAGCTTAGCTGTGCAGAAGAAGAACAACAAGAAGAAGATATATCTCGAAATATGTCCGTCAGGCCCGTTCCTTTGAGATGAATCTGCAAATATCTCGGAAACGAAGCGAGCTATGGCAAAATGTTGAGAGACCTTTTTTGTAGAGAATTAAGTTTCCTACTTTTTATGTTCTATGATATTTTTTGATCAGATGCGTAGTTCTCGAGATATATCAAGATATTTAAAAGTTCCGAAGCCGCACCAACATAATAGAGATGCAGAAACACCGTGGCCCCTTTCTTTGAGATAACTCTGCACTATTGCGAGCTGTAAATGCCACTTCCAGCTCAGCTGTGCAGAAGAAGAACAACAAGAAGAAGAAATATCTCGATATATGTCCGTCAGGCCCCTTCCCTTGAGATAAATCTGCAAATATCTCGGAAACGAAGCGAGCTATGGCAAATTGTTAAGAGACCTTTCTTGTAGAGAATTACGTTTCCTACTTTTTATGTAGTATGATATTTTTTGATCAGATGCGTAGTTCTCGAGATATATCAAGATATTTAAAAGTTCCGAAGCCGCACCAACATAATAGAGATACAGAAACACCGTGGCCCCTTTCTTTGAGATAACTCCGCACTATTGCGACCTGCAAATGCCACTTCCAGCTTAGCTGTGCAGAAGAAGAACAACAAGAAGAAGAAATATCACGAAATATATCCGTTAGGCCCCTTCCCTTGAGATAAATCTGCAAACATCTCGGAAACGAAGCGAGCTATGGCAAAATGTTAAGAGACCTTTTTTGTAGAGAATTAAGTTTCCTACTTTTTATGTTCTATGATATTTTTTGATCAGATGCGTGGTTCTCGAGATATATCAAGATATTTAAAAGTTCCGAAGCCGCACCAACATAATAGAGATACAGAAACACCGTGGCCCCTTTCTTTGAGATAACTATGCACTATTGCGAGCTGCAAATGCCACTTGCAGCTTAGCTGTGCAGAAGAAGAACAACAAGAAGAAGAAATATCTCGAAATATGTCCGTCAGGCCCCTTCCCTTGAGATAAATCTGCAAATATCTCGGAAACGAAGCGAGCTATGGCAAATTGTTAAGAGACCTTTCTTGTAGAGAATTACGTTTCCTACTTTTTATGTAGTATGATATTTTTTGATCAGATGCGTAGTTCTCGAGATATATCAAGATATTTAAAAGTTCCGAAGCCGCACCAACATAATAGAGATACAGAAACACCGTGGCCCCTTTCTTTGAGATAACTCTGCACTATTGCGACCTGCAAATGCCACTTCCAGCTTAGCTGTGCAGAAGAAGAACAACAAGAAGAAGAAATATCTCGAAATATGTCCGTCAGGCCCCTTCCCTTGAGATAAATCTGCAAATATCTCGGAAACGAAGCGCGCTATGGCAAAATGTTAAGAGACCTTTTTTGTAGAGAATTATGTTTCCTACAATTTATGTTCTCCGATATTTTTTGATCAGAAGCGTAGTTTTCGAGATATATCGAGATATTTAAAAGTTCCGAAGCCGCACCAACATAATAGGGATACAGAAACACCGTGGCCCCTTTCTTTGAGATAACTCTGCACTATTGCGAGCTGCAAATGCCACTTCCAGCTTAGCTGTGCAGAAGAAGAACAACAAGAAGAAGAAATATCTCGAAATATGTCCGTCAGGCCCCTTCCCTTGAGATAAATCTGCAAATATCTCGGAAACGAAGCGAGCTATGGCAAAATGATAAGAGCCCTTTTTTGTAGAGAATTAAGTTTCCTACTTTTTACGTTCTATGATATTTTTTCATCAGATGCGTAGTTCTCGAGATATATCAAGATATTTAAAAGTTCCGAAGCCGCACCAACATAATAGAGATACAGAAACACCGTGGCCTCTTTCATTGAGATAACTCTGCACTATTGTGAGCTGCAAATGCCACTTCCAGCTTAGCTGTGCAGAAGAGGAACAACAAGAAGAAGAAATATCTCGGAATATGACCGTCAGGCCCCTTCCCTTGAGCTAAATCTACAAATATCTCGGAAACGATGCCAGCTATGGGAAAACGTTAAGAGACCTTTTTTGTAGAGAATTAAGTTTCCTACTTTTTATGTTCTATGATATTTTTTGATCAGATGCGTAGTTCTCGAGATATATCAAGATATTTAAAAGTTCCGAAGCCGCAACAACATAATAGAGGTACAGAAACACCGTGGCCCCTTTCTTTGAGATAACTCTGCACTATTGCGCGCTGCAAATGCCACTTCCAGCTTAGCTGTGCAGAAGAAGGACAACAAGAAGAAGAAATATCTCGAAATATGTCCGTCAGGCCCCTTCCCTTGAGATACATCTGCAAATATCTCGGAAACGAAGCGAGCTATGGCAAAATGTTAAGAGACCTTTTTTGTAGAGAATTATGTTTCCTACAATTTACGTTCTCTGATATTTTTTGATCAGAAGCGTAGTTTTCGAGATATATCGAGATATTTAAAAGTTCCGAAGCCGCACCAACATAACAGAGATACAGAAACACCGTGGCCCCTTTCTTTGAGATAACTCTGCACTATTGCGACCTGCAAATGCCACTTCCAGCTTAGCTGTGCAGAAGAAGAACAACTAGAAGAAGAAATATCTCGAAATATGTCCGTCAGGCCCCTTCCCTTGAGATAAATCTGCAAATATCTCGGAAACGAAGCGAGCTATGGCAAAATGTTAACAGACCTTTTTGGAGAGAATTAAGTTTCCCACTTTTTATGTTCTATGATATTTTTTGATCAGATGCGTAGTTCTCGAGATACATCTCAAGATATTTAAAAGTTCCGAAGCCGCACCAACATAATAGAGGTACAGAACCACCGTGGCCCCTTTCTTTGAGATATCTCTGCACTATTGCGAGCTGCAAATGCCACTTCCAGCTTAGCTGTGCAGAAGAAGAACAACAAGAAGAAGAAATATCTCGAAATATGTCCGTCAGGCCCCTTCCCTTGAGATAAATCTGCAAATATCTCGGAAACGAAGCGAGCTATGGCAAAATGTTAAGAGACCTTTCTTGTAGAGAATTACGTTTCCTACTTTTTATGTAGTATGATATTTTTTGATCAGATGCGTAGTTCTCGAGATATATCAAGATATTTAAAAGTTCCGAAGCCGCACCAACATAATAGAGATACAGAAACACCGTGGCCCCTTTCTTTGAGATAACTCTGCACTATTGCGCGCTGCAAATGCCACTTCCAGCTTAGCTGTGCAGAAGAAGGACAACAAGAAGACGAAATATCTCGAAATATGTCCGTCAGGCCCCTTCCCTTGAGATACATCTGCAAATATCTCGGAAACGAAGCGAGCTATGGCAAAATGTTAAGAGACCTTTTTTGTAGAGAATTATGTTTCCTACAATTTACGTTCTCTGATATTTTTTGATCAGAAGCGTAGTTTTCGAGATATATCGAGATATTTAAAAGTTCCGAAGCCGCACCAACATAACAGAGATACAGAAACACCGTGGCCCCTTTCTTTGAGATAACTCTGCACTATTGCGACCTGCAAATGCCACTTCCAGCTTAGCTGTGCAGAAGAAGAACAACAAGAAGAAGAAATATCTCGAAATATGTCCGTCAGGCCCCTTCCCTTGAGATAAATCTGCAAATATCTCGGAAACGAAGCGAGCTATGGCAAAATGTTAACAGACCTTTTTGGAGAGAATTAAGTTTCCCACTTTTTATGTTCTATGATATTTTTTGATCAGATGCGTAGTTCTCGAGATACATCTCAAGATATTTAAAAGTTCCGAAGCCGCACCAACATAATAGAGGTACAGAAACACCGTGGCCCCTTTCTTTGAGATATCTCTGCACTATTGCGAGCTGCAAATGCCACTTCCAGCTTAGCTGTGCAGAAGAGGAACAACAAGAAGAAGAAATATCTCGGAATATGACCGTCAGGCCCCTTCCCTTGAGCTAAATCTACAAATATCTCGGAAACGATGCCAGCAATGGGAAAATGTTAAGAGACCTTTTTTGTAGAGAATTATGTTTCCTACAATTTACGTTCTCTGATATTTTTTGATCAGAAGCGTAGTTTTCGAGATATATCGGGATATTTAAAAGTTCCGAAGCCGCACCAACATAATAGAGATACAGAAACACCGTGGCCCCTTTGTTTGAGATAACTCTGCACTATTGCGACCTGCAAATGCCACTTCCAGCTTAGCTGTGCAGAAGAAGAACAACAAGAAGAAGAAATATCTCGAAATATGTCCGTCAGGCCCCTTCCCTTGAGATAAATCTGCAAATATCTCGGAAACGAAGCGAGCTATGGCAAAATGTTAAGAGACCTTTTTTGTAGAGAATTAAGTTTCCCACTTTTTATGTTCTATGATATTTTTTGATCAGATGCGTAGTTCTCGAGATATATCTCAAGATATTTAAAAGTTCCGAAGCCGCACCAACATAATAGAGATACAGAAACACCGTGGCCCCGTTCTTTGAGATAACTCTGCACTATTGCGTGCTGCAAATGTCACTTCCAGCTTAGCTGTGCAGAAGAAGAACAACACGAAGAAGAGATATCTCGAAATATGTCCGTCAGGCCCCTTCCCTTGAGATAAATCTGCAAATATCTCGGAAACGAAGCGAGCTATGGCAAAATGTTAAGAGACCTTTCTTGTAGAGAATTACGTTTCCTACTTTTTATGTAGTATGATATTTTTTGATCAGATGCGTAATTCTCGAGATATATCTCAGGATATTTAAAAGTTCCGAAGCCGCACCAACATAATAGAGATACAGAAACACCGTGGCCCCTTTCTTTGAGATAACTCCGCACTATTCCGACCTGCAAATGCCACTTCCAGCTTAGCTGTGCAGAAGAAGAACAACAAGAAGAAGAAATATCACGAAATATATCCGTTAGGCCCCTTCCCTTGAGATAAACCTGCAAATATCTCGGAAACGAAGCGAGCTATGGCAAAATGTTAAGAGACCTTTTTTGTAGAGAATTAAGTTTCCTACTTTTTATGTTCTATGATATTTTTTGATCAGATGCGTGGTTCTCGAGATATATCAAGATATTTAAAAGTTCCGAAGCCGCACCAACATAATAGAGATACAGAAACACCGTGGCCCCTTTCTTTGAGATAACTCTGCGCTATTGCGAGCTGCAAATGCCACTTCCAGCTTAGCTGTGCAGAAGAAGAACAACAAGAAGAAGAAATATCTCGAAATATGTCCGTCAGGCCCCTTCCCTTGAGATAAATCTGCAAATATCTCGGAAACGAAGCGCGCTATGGCAAAATGTTAGGAGACCTTTTTTGTAGAGAATTATGTTTCCTACAATTTACGTTCTCTGATATTTTTTGATCAGAAGCGTAGTTTTCGAGATATATCGAGATATTTAATAGTTCCGAAGCCGCACCAACATAATAGAGATACAGAAACACCGTGGCCCCTTTCTTTGAGATAACTATGCACTATTGCGACCTGCAAATGCCACTTCCAGCTTAGCTGTGCACAAGAAGAACAACAAGAAGAAGAAATATCTCGAAATATGTCCGTCAGGCCCCTTCCCTTGAGATAAATCTGCAAATATCTCGGAAACGAAGCGAGCTATGGCAAAATGTTAAGAGACCTTTCTTGTAGAGAATTACGTTTCCTACTTTTCATGTAGTATGATATTTTTTGATCAGATGCGTAGTTCTCGAGATATATCAAGGTATTTAAAAGTTCCGAAGCCGCACCAACATAATAGAGATACAGAAACACCGTGGCCCCTTTCTTTGAGATAACTCTGCACTATTGCGAGATGCAAATGCCACTTCCAGCTTAGCTGTGCAGAAGAAGAACAACAAGAAGAAGAAATATCTCGATATATGTCCGTCAGGCCCCTTCCCTTGAGATAAATCTGCAAATATCTCGGAAACGAAGCGAGCTATGGCAAAATGTTAAGAGACCTTTTTTGTAGAGAATTATGTTTCCTACAATTTAGGTTCTCTGATATTTTTTGATCAGAAGCGTAGTTTTCGAGATATATCGAGATATTTAGAAGTTCCGAAGCCGCACCAACATAATAGAGATACAGAAACACCGTGGCCCCTTTCTTTGAGATAACTCCGCACTATTGCGACCTGCAAATGCCACTTCCAGCTTAGCTGTGCAGAAGAAGAACAACAAGAAGAAGAAATATCACGAAATATATCCGTTAGGCCCCTTCCCCTGAGATAAATCTGCAAATATCTCGGAAACGAAGCGAGCTATGGCAAAATGTTAAGAGACCTTTTTTGTAGAGAATTAAGTTTCCTACTTTTTATGTTCTATAATATTTTTTGATCAGATGCGTGGTTCTCGAGATATATCAAGATATTTAAAAGTTCCGAAGCCGCACCAACATAATAGAGATACAGAAACACCGTGGCCCCTTTCTTTGAGATAACTATGCACTATTGCGAGCTGCAAATGCCACTTGCAGCTTAGCTGTGCAGAAGAAGAACAACAAGAAGAAGAAATATCTCGAAATATGTCCGTCAGGCCCCTTCCCTTGAGATAAATCTGCAAATATCTCGGAAACGAAGCGCGCTATGGCAAAATGTTAAGAGACCTTTTTTGTAGAGAATTATGTTTCCTACAATTTACGTTCTCTGATATTTTTTGATCAGAAGCGTAGTTTTCGAGATATATCGAGATATTTAAAAGTTCCGAAGCCGCACCAACATAATAGAGATACAGAAACACCGTGGCCCCTTTCTTTGAGATAACTCTGCACTATTGCGACCTGCAAATGCCACTTCCAGCTTAGCTGTGCAGAAGAAGAACAACAAGAAGAAGAAATATCTCGAAATATGTCCGTCAGGCCCCTTCCCTTGAGATAAATCTGCAAATATCTCGGAAACGAAGCGAGCTATGGCAAAATGTTAAGAGACCTTTCTTGTAGAGAATTACGTTTCCTACTTTTTATGTAGTATGATATTTTTTGATCAGATGCGTAGTTCTCGAGATATATCAAGATATTTAAAAGTTCCGAAGCCGCACCATCATAATAGAGATACAGAAACACCGTGGCCCCTTTCTTTGAGATAACTCTGCACTATTGCGAGATGCAAATGCCACTTCCAGCTTAGCTGTGCAGAAGAAGAACAACAAGAAGAAGAAATATCTCGATATATGTCCGTCAGGCCCCTTCCCTTAAGATAAATCTGCAAATATCTCGGAAACGAAGCGAGCTATGGCGAAATGTTAAGATACCTTTTTTGTAGAGAATTAAGTTTCCTACTTTTCATGTTCAATGATATTTTTTGATCAGATGCGTAGTTCTCGAGATATATCAAGATATTTAAAAGTTCCGAAGCCGCACCAACATAATAGAGATACAGAAACAACGTGGCCCCTTTCTTTGAGATAACTCTGCGCTATTGCGAGCTGCAAATGCCACTTCCAGCTTAGCTGTGCAGAAGAAGAACAACAAGAAGAAGAAATATCACGAAATATATCCGTTAGGCCCCTTCCCTTGAGATAAATCTGCAAATATTTCGGAAACGAAGCGAGCTATGGCAAAATGTTAAGAGACCTTTTTTGTAGAGAATTAAGTTTCCTACTTTTTATGTTGTATGATATTTTTTGATCAGATGCGTGGTTCTCGAGATATATCAAGATATTTAAAAGTTCCGAAGCCGCACCAACATAATAGAGATACAGAAACACCGTGGCCCCTTTCTTTGAGATAACTCTGCACTATTGCGACCTGCAAATGCCACTTCCAGCTTAGCTGTGCAGAAGAAGAACAACAAGAAGAAGAAATATCTCGAAATATGTCCGTCAGGCCCCTTCCCTTGAGATAAATCTGCAAATATCTCGGAAACGAAGCGAGCTATGGCAAAATGTTAAGAGACCTTTCTTGTAGAGAATTACGTTTCCTACTTTTTATGTAGTATGATATTTTTTGATCAGATTGCGTAGTTCTCGAGATATATCAAGATATTTAAAAGTTCCGAAGCCGCACCAACATAATAGAGATACAGAAACACCGTGGCCCCTTTCTTTGAGATAACTCTGCACTATTGCGAGATGCAAATGCCACTTCCAGCTTAGCTGTGCAGAAGAAGAACAACAAGAAGAAGAAATATCTCGATATATATCCGTCAGGCCCCTTCCCTTGAGATAAATCTGCAAATATCTCGGAAACGAAGCGAGCTATGGCAAAATGTTAAGAGACCTTTTTTGTAGAGAATTATGTTTCCTACAATTTGCGTTCTCTGATATTTTTTGATCAGAAGCGTAGTTTTCGAGATATATCGAGATATTTAAAAGTTCCGAAGCCGCACCAACATAATAGAGATACAGAAACACCGTGGCCCCTTTCTTTGAGATAACTCCGCACTATTGCGACCTGCAAATGCCACTTCCAGCTTAGCTGTGCAGAAGAAGAACAACAAGAAGAAGAAATATCTCGAAATATGTCCGTCAGGCCCCTTCCCTTAAGATAAATCTGCAAATATCTCGGAAACGAAGCGAGCTATGGCGAAATGTTAAGATACCTTTTTTGTAGAGAATTAAGTTTCCTACTTTTCATGTTCTATGATATTTTTTGATCAGATGCGTAGTTCTCGAGATATATCAAGATATTTAAAAGTTCCGAAGCCGCACCAACATAATAGAGATACAGAAACACCGTGGCCCCTTTCTTTGAGATAACTCTGCGCTATTGCGAGCTGCAAATGCCACTTCCAGCTTAGCTGTGCAGAAGAAGAAATATCACGAAATATATCCGTTAGGCCCCTTCCCTTGAGATAAATGTGCAAATATCTCGGAAACGAAGCGAGCTATGGCAAAATGTTAAGAGACCTTTTTTGTAGAGAATTAAGTTTCCTACTTTTTATGTTCTATGATATTTTTTGATCAGATGCGTGGTTCTCGAGATATATCAAGATATTTAAAAGTTCCGAAGCCGCACCTTCATAATAGAGATACAGAAACACCGTGGCCCCTTTCTTTGAGATAACTATGCACTATTGCGAGCTGCAAATGCCACTTCCAGCTTAGCTGTGCAGAAGAAGAACAACAAGAAGAAGAAATATCTCGAAATATGTCCGTCAGGCCCCTTCCCTTGAGATAAATCTGCAAATATCTCGGAAACGAAGCGAGCTATGGCAAAATGTTAAGAGACCTTTCTTGTAGAGAATTACGTTTCCTACTTTTTATGTAGTATGATATTTTTTGATCAGATGCGTAGTTCTCGAGATATATCAAGATATTTAAAAGTTCCGAAGCCGCACCAACATAATAGAGATACAGAAACACCGTGGCCCCTTTCTTTGAGATAACTCTGCACTATTGCGACCTGCAAATGCCACTTCCAGCTTAGCTGTGCAGAAGAAGAACAACAAGAAGAAGAAATATCTCGAAATATGTCCGTCAGGCCCCTTCCCTTGAGATAAATCTGCAAATATCTCGGAAACGAAGCGCGCTATGGCAAAATGTTAAGAGACCTTTTTTGTAGAGAATTATGTTTCCTACAATTTACGTTCTCTGATATTTTTTGATCAGAAGCGTAGTTTTCGAGATATATCGAGATATTTAAAAGTTCCGAAGCCGCACCAACATAATAGAGATACAGAAACACCGTGGCCCCTTTCTTTGCGATAACTCCGCACTATTGCGACCTGCAAATGCCACTTCCAGCTTAGCTGTGCAGAAGAAGAACAACAAGAAGAAGAAATATCTCGAAATATGTCCGTCAGGCCCCTTCCCTTAAGATAAATCTGCAAATATCTCGGAAACGAAGCGAGCTATGGCAAAATGTTAAGATACCTTTTTTGTAGAGAATTAAGTTTCCTACTTTTCATGTTCTATGATATTTTTTGATCAGATGCGTAGTTCTCGAGATATATCAAGATATTTAAAAGTTCCGAAGCCGCACCAACATAATAGAGATACAGAAACACCGTGGCCCCTTTCTTTGAGATAACTCTGCACTATTGCGAGCTGTAGATGCCACTTCCAGCTTAGCTGTGCAGAAGAAGAACAACAAGAAGAGGAAATATCTCGAAATATGTCCGTCAGGCCCCTTCCCTTGAGATAAATCTGCAAATATCTCGGAAAAGAAGCGAGCTATGGCAAAATGTTAAGAGACCTTTCTTGTAGAGAATTACGTTTCCTACTTTTTATGTAGTATGAAATTTTTTGATCGGATGCGTAGTTCTCGAGATATATCAAGATATTTAAAAGTTCCGAAGCCGCACCAACATAATAGAGATACAGAAACACCGTGGCCCCTTTCTTTGAGATAACTCTGCACTATTGCGAGCTGCAAATGCCACTTCCAGCTTAGCTGTGCAGAAGAAGAACAACAAGAAGAAGAAATATCTCGAAATATGTCCGTCAGGCCCCTTCCCTTGAGATAAATCTGCAAATATCTCGGAAACGAAGCGAGCTATGGCAAAATGTTAAGAGACCTTTTTTGTAGAGAATTATGTTTCCTACAATTTACGTTCTCTGATATTTTTTGATCAGAAGCGTAGTTTTCGAGATATATCGAGATATTTAAAAGTTCCGAAGCCGCACCAACATAATAGAGATACAGAAACACCGTGGCCCCTTTCCTTGAGATAACTCCGCACTATTGCGACCTGCAAATGCCACTTCCAGCTTAGCTGTGCAGAAGAAGAACAACAAGAAGAAGAAATATTTCGAAATATTTCCGTCAGGCCCCTTCCCTTGAGATAAATCTGCAAATATCTCGGAAACGAAGCGAGCTACGGCAAAATGTTAAGAGACCTTTTTTGTACAGAATTAAGTTTCCTACTTTTCATCTTCTATGATATTTTTTGATCAGATGCGTAGTTCTCGAGATATATCAAGATATTTAAAAGTTCCGAAGCTGCACCAACATAATGGGGGTACAGAAACACCGTGGCCTCTTCCTTTGAGATAACTCTGCACTATTGCGAGCTGCAAATGCCACTTCCAGCTTAGCTGTGCAGAAGAAGAACAACAAGAAGAAGAAATATCTCGAAATATGTCCGTCAGGCCCCTTCCCTTGAGATAAATCTGCAAATATCTCGGAAACGAAGCGAGCTATGGCAAAATGTTAAGAGACCTTTTTTGTAGAGAATTAAGTTTCCTACTTTTTATGTTCTATGATATTTTTTGATCAGATGCGTAGTTCTCGAGATATATAAAGATATTTAAAAGTTCCGAAGCCGCACCAACATAATAGAGATACAGAAACACCGTGGCCCCTTTCTTTGAGATAACTCTGCACTATTGCGAGCTGCAAATGCCACTTCCAGCTTAGCTGTGCAGAAGAAGAACAACAAGAAGAAGAAATATCTCGAAATATGTCCGTCAGGCCCCTTCCCTTGAGATAAATCTGCAAATATCTCGGAAACGAAGCAAGCTATGGCAAAATGTTAAGAGACCTTATTTGTAGAGAATTAAGTTTCCTCCTTTTTATGTTCCATGATATTTTTTGATCAGATGCGTAGTTCTCGAGATATATCAAGATATTTAAAAGTTCCGAAGCCGCACCAACATAATAGAGATACAGAAACACCGTGGCCCCTTTCTTTGAGATAACTCTGCACTATTGCGAGCTGCAAATGCCACTTCCAGCTTAGCTGTGCAGAAGAAGAACAACAAGAAGAAGAAATATCTCGAAATATGTCCGTCAGGCCCCTTCCCTTGAGATAAATCTGCAAATATCTCGGAAACGAAGCGAGCTATGGCAAAATGTTAAGAGACCTTTTTTGTAGAGAATTATGTTTCCTACAATTTACGTTCTCTGATATTTTTTGATCAGAAGCGTAGTTTTCGAGATATATCGAGATATTTAAAAGTTCCGAAGCCGCACCAACATAATAGAGATACAGAAACACCGTGGCCCCTTTCTTTGAGATAACTCCGCACTATTGCGACCTGCAAATGCCACTTCCAGCTTAGCTGTGCAGAAGAAGAACAACAAGAAGAAGAAATATTTCGAAATATTTCCGTCAGGCCCCTTCCCTTGAGATAAATCTGCAAATATCTCGGAAACGAAGCGAGCTACGGCAAAATGTTAAGAGACCTTTTTTGTAGAGAATTAAGTTTCCTACTTTTCATCTTCTATGATATTTTTTGATCAGATGCGTAGTTCTCGAGATATATCAAGATATTTAAAAGTTCCGAAGCTGCACCAACATAATGGGGGTACAGAAACACCGTGGCCTCTTCCTTTGAGATAACTCTGCACTATTGCGAGCTGCAAATGCCACTTCCAGCTTAGCTGTGCAGAAGAAGAACAACAAGAAGAAGAAATATCTCGAAATATGTCCGTCAGGCCCCTTCCCTTGAGATAAATCTGCAAATATCTCGGAAACGAAGCGAGCTATGGCAAAATGGTAAGAGACCTTTTTTGTAGAGAATTAAGTTTCCTACTTTTTATGTTCTATGATATTTTTTGATCAGATGCGTAGTTCTCGAGATATATAAAGATATTTAAAAGTTCCGAAGCCGCACCAACATAATAGAGATACAGAAACACCGTGGCCCCTTTCTTTGAGATAACTCTGCACTATTGCGAGCTGCAAATGCCACTTCCAGCTTAGCTGTGCAGAAGAAGAACAACAAGAAGAAGAAATATCTCGAAATATGTCCGTCAGGCCCCTTCCCTTGAGATAAATCTGCAAATATCTCGGAAACGAAGCAAGCTATGGCAAAATGTTAAGAGACCTTATTTGTAGAGAATTAAGTTTCCTCCTTTTTATGTTCCATGATATTTTTTGATCAGATGCGTAGTTCTCGAGATATATCACGATATTTAAAAGTTCCGAAGCCGCACCAACATAATAGAGGTACAGAAACACCGTGGCCCCTTTCTTTGCGATAACTCTGCACTATTGCGAGCTGCAAATGCCACTTCCAGCTTAGCTGTGCAGAAGAAGAACAACAAGAACAAGAAATATCTCGAAATATGTCCGTCAGGCCCCTTCCCTTGAGATAAATCTGCAAATATCTCGGAAACGAAGAGAGCTATGGCAAAATCTTAAGAGACCTTTATTGTAGAGAATTAAGTTTCCTACTTTTAATGTTCTATGATATTTTTTGATCAGTTGCGTAGTTCTCGAGATATATCAAGATATTTAAAAGTTCCGAAGCCGCACCAACATAATAGAGATACAGAAACACCGTGGCCCCTTTCTTTGAGATAACTCTGCACTATTGCGAGCTGTAAATGCCACTTCCAGCTTAGCTGTGCAGAAGTAGAACAACAAGAAGAGGAAATATCTCGAAATATGTCCGTCAGGCCCCTTCCCTTGAGATATATCTGCAAATATCTCGGAAACGAAGTGAGCTATGGCAAAATGTTAACAGACCTTTTTTGTAGAGAATTATATTTCCTACAATTTATGTTCTATGATATTTTTTGATCAGAAGCGTAGTTTTCGAGATATATCGAGATATTTAAAAGTTCCGAAGCCGCACCAACATAATAGAGATACAGAAACACCGTGGCCCCTCTCTTTGAGATAACTCTGCACTAGTGCGAGCCGCAAATGCCACTTCCAGCTTAGCTGTGCAGAAGAAGCACAACAAGAAGAAGAAATATCTCGAAATATGTCCGTTAGGCCCCTTCCCTTGAGATAAATCTGCAAATATCTCGGAAACGAAGCGAGCTATGGCAAAATGTGAAGAGACCTTTTTTGTAGAGAATTATGTTTCCTACAATTTACGTTCTCTGATATTTTTTGATCAGAAGCGTAGTTTTCGAGATATATCGAGATATTTAAAAGTTCCGAAGCCGCACCAACATAATAGAGATACAGAAACACCGTGGCCCCTTTCTTTGAGATAACTCTGCACTAGTGCGAGCCGCAAATGCCACTTCCAGCTTAGCTGTGCAGAAGAAGAACAACAAGAAGAAGAAATATCTCGAAATATGTCCGTCAGGCCCCTTCCCTTGAGATAAGTCCGCAAATATCTCGGAAACGAAGCGAGCTATGGCAAAATGTTAATAGACCTTTTTTGTAGAGAATTAAGTTTCCTACTTTTTATCTTGTATGATATTTTTTGAACAGATGCGTAGTTCTCGAGATATATCAAGGTATTTAAAAGTTCCGAAGCCGCACCAAAATAATAGAGATACAGAAACACCGTGGCCCCTCTCTTTGAGATAACTCTGCACTATTGCGAGCTGGAAATGCCACTTCCAGTTTAGCTGTGCAGAAGAAGAACAACAAGAAGAAGAAATATCTCGAAATATGTCCGTTAGGCCCCTTCCCTTGAGATAAATCTGCAAATATCTCGGAAACGAAGCGAGCTATGGCAAAATGTTAAGAGACCCTTTTTGTAGAGAATTAAGTTTTCTACTTTTTATGTTCTATGATATTTTTTGATCAGATGCGTAGTTCTCGAGATATATCAAGATATTTAAAAGTTCCGAAGCCGCACCAACATAATAGAGATACAGTAACGCCGTGGCCCCTTTCTTTGAGATAACTCTGCACTATTGCGAGCTGCAAATGCCACTTCCAGCTTAGCTGTGCAGAAGAAGAACAACAAGAAGAAGAAATATCTCGAAATATGTCCGTCAGGCCCCTTCCCTTGAGATAAATTTGCAAATATCTAGGATACGAAGAGAGCTATGGCAAAATGTTAAGAGACCTTTTTTGTAGACAATTAAGTTTCCTAATTTTCATGTTCTATGATATTTTTTGATCAGATGCGTTGTTCCCGAGATATATCAAGATATTTAAAAGTTCCGAAGCCGCACCAGCATAATAGAGATACAGAAACACCGTGGCCCCTTTCTTTGAGATAACTCTGCACTATTGCGAGCTGTAAATGCCACTTCCAGCTTAGCTGTGCAGAAGAAGAACAACAAGAAGAAGAAATATCTCGAAATATGTCCGTCAGGCCCCTTCCCTTGAGATATATCTGCAAATATCTCGGAAACGAAGCAAGCTATGGCAAAATGTTAAGAGACCTTTTTGTAGAGAATTATGTTTCCTACAATTTATGTTCTATGATATTTTTTGATCAGAAGCGTAGTTTTCGAGATATATCGAGATATTTAAAAGTTCCGAAGCCGCACCAACATAATAGAGATACAGAAACACCGTGGCCCCTTTCTTTGAGATAACTCTGCACTAGTGCGAGCCGCAAATGCCACTTCCAGCTTAGCTGTGCAGAAGAAGAACAACAAGAAGAAGAAATATCTCGAAATATGTCCGTCAGGCCCCTTCCCTTGAGATAAATCTGCAAATATCTCGGAAACGAAGCGAGCTATGGCAAAATGTTAAGAGACCTTTTTTGTAGAGAATTAAGTTTCCTACTTTTTATGTTCTATGATATTTTTTGATCAGATGCGTAGTTCTCGAGATATATAAAGATATTTAAAAGTTCCGAAGCCGCACCAACATAATAGAGATACAGAAACACCGTGGCCCCTTTCTTTGAGATAACTCTGCACTATTGCGAGCTGCAAATGCCACTTCCAGCTTAGCTGTGCAGAAGAAGAACAACAAGAAGAAGAAATATCTCGAAATATGTCCGTCAGGCCCCTTCCCTTGAGATAAATCTGCAAATATCTCGGAAACGAAGCAAGCTATGGCAAAATGTTAAGAGACCTTATTTGTAGAGAATTAAGTTTCCTCCTTTTTATGTTCCATGATATTTTTTGATCAGATGCGTAGTTCTCGAGATATATCAAGATATTTAAAAGTTCCGAAGCCGCACCAACATAATAGAGATACAGAAACACCGTGGCCCCTTTCTTTGAGATAACTCTGCACTATTGCGAGCTGCAAATGCCACTTCCAGCTTAGCTGTGCAGAAGAAGAACAACAAGAAGAAGAAATATCTCGAAATATGTCCGTCAGGCCCCTTCCCTTGAGATAAATCTGCAAATATCTCGGAAACGAAGCGAGCTATGGCAAAATGTTAAGAGACCTTTTTTGTAGAGAATTATGTTTCCTACAATTTACGTTCTCTGATATTTTTTGATCAGAAGCGTAGTTTTCGAGATATATCGAGATATTTAAAAGTTCCGAAGCCGCACCAACATAATAGAGATACAGAAACACCGTGGCCCCTTTCTTTGAGATAACTCCGCACTATTGCGACCTGCAAATGCCACTTCCAGCTTAGCTGTGCAGAAGAAGAACAACAAGAAGAAGAAATATTTCGAAATATTTCCGTCAGGCCCCTTCCCTTGAGATAAATCTGCAAATATCTCGGAAACGAAGCGAGCTACGGCAAAATGTTAAGAGACCTTTTTTGTAGAGAATTAAGTTTCCTACTTTTCATCTTCTATGATATTTTTTGATCAGATGCGTAGTTCTCGAGATATATCAAGATATTTAAAAGTTCCGAAGCTGCACCAACATAATGGGGGTACAGAAACACCGTGGCCTCTTCCTTTGAGATAACTCTGCACTATTGCGAGCTGCAAATGCCACTTCCAGCTTAGCTGTGCAGAAGAAGAACAACAAGAAGAAGAAATATCTCGAAATATGTCCGTCAGGCCCCTTCCCTTGAGATAAATCTGCAAATATCTCGGAAACGAAGCGAGCTATGGCAAAATGGTAAGAGACCTTTTTTGTAGAGAATTAAGTTTCCTACTTTTTATGTTCTATGATATTTTTTGATCAGATGCGTAGTTCTCGAGATATATAAAGATATTTAAAAGTTCCGAAGCCGCACCAACATAATAGAGATACAGAAACACCGTGGCCCCTTTCTTTGAGATAACTCTGCACTATTGCGAGCTGCAAATGCCACTTCCAGCTTAGCTGTGCAGAAGAAGAACAACAAGAAGAAGAAATATCTCGAAATATGTCCGTCAGGCCCCTTCCCTTGAGATAAATCTGCAAATATCTCGGAAACGAAGCAAGCTATGGCAAAATGTTAAGAGACCTTATTTGTAGAGAATTAAGTTTCCTCCTTTTTATGTTCCATGATATTTTTTGATCAGATGCGTAGTTCTCGAGATATATCACGATATTTAAAAGTTCCGAAGCCGCACCAACATAATAGAGGTACAGAAACACCGTGGCCCCTTTCTTTGCGATAACTCTGCACTATTGCGAGCTGCAAATGCCACTTCCAGCTTAGCTGTGCAGAAGAAGAACAACAAGAACAAGAAATATCTCGAAATATGTCCGTCAGGCCCCTTCCCTTGAGATAAATCTGCAAATATCTCGGAAACGAAGAGAGCTATGGCAAAATCTTAAGAGACCTTTATTGTAGAGAATTAAGTTTCCTACTTTTAATGTTCTATGATATTTTTTGATCAGTTGCGTAGTTCTCGAGATATATCAAGATATTTAAAAGTTCCGAAGCCGCACCAACATAATAGAGATACAGAAACACCGTGGCCCCTTTCTTTGAGATAACTCTGCACTATTGCGAGCTGTAAATGCCACTTCCAGCTTAGCTGTGCAGAAGTAGAACAACAAGAAGAGGAAATATCTCGAAATATGTCCGTCAGGCCCCTTCCCTTGAGATATATCTGCAAATATCTCGGAAACGAAGTGAGCTATGGCAAAATGTTAACAGACCTTTTTTGTAGAGAATTATATTTCCTACAATTTATGTTCTATGATATTTTTTGATCAGAAGCGTAGTTTTCGAGATATATCGAGATATTTAAAAGTTCCGAAGCCGCACCAACATAATAGAGATACAGAAACACCGTGGCCCCTCTCTTTGAGATAACTCTGCACTAGTGCGAGCCGCAAATGCCACTTCCAGCTTAGCTGTGCAGAAGAAGCACAACAAGAAGAAGAAATATCTCGAAATATGTCCGTTAGGCCCCTTCCCTTGAGATAAATCTGCAAATATCTCGGAAACGAAGCGAGCTATGGCAAAATGTGAAGAGACCTTTTTTGTAGAGAATTATGTTTCCTACAATTTACGTTCTCTGATATTTTTTGATCAGAAGCGTAGTTTTCGAGATATATCGAGATATTTAAAAGTTCCGAAGCCGCACCAACATAATAGAGATACAGAAACACCGTGGCCCCTTTCTTTGAGATAACTCTGCACTAGTGCGAGCCGCAAATGCCACTTCCAGCTTAGCTGTGCAGAAGAAGAACAACAAGAAGAAGAAATATCTCGAAATATGTCCGTCAGGCCCCTTCCCTTGAGATAAGTCCGCAAATATCTCGGAAACGAAGCGAGCTATGGCAAAATGTTAATAGACCTTTTTTGTAGAGAATTAAGTTTCCTACTTTTTATCTTGTATGATATTTTTTGAACAGATGCGTAGTTCTCGAGATATATCAAGGTATTTAAAAGTTCCGAAGCCGCACCAAAATAATAGAGATACAGAAACACCGTGGCCCCTCTCTTTGAGATAACTCTGCACTATTGCGAGCTGGAAATGCCACTTCCAGTTTAGCTGTGCAGAAGAAGAACAACAAGAAGAAGAAATATCTCGAAATATGTCCGTTAGGCCCCTTCCCTTGAGATAAATCTGCAAATATCTCGGAAACGAAGCGAGCTATGGCAAAATGTTAAGAGACCCTTTTTGTAGAGAATTAAGTTTTCTACTTTTTATGTTCTATGATATTTTTTGATCAGATGCGTAGTTCTCGAGATATATCAAGATATTTAAAAGTTCCGAAGCCGCACCAACATAATAGAGATACAGTAACGCCGTGGCCCCTTTCTTTGAGATAACTCTGCACTATTGCGAGCTGCAAATGCCACTTCCAGCTTAGCTGTGCAGAAGAAGAACAACAAGAAGAAGAAATATCTCGAAATATGTCCGTCAGGCCCCTTCCCTTGAGATAAATTTGCAAATATCTAGGATACGAAGAGAGCTATGGCAAAATGTTAAGAGACCTTTTTTGTAGACAATTAAGTTTCCTAATTTTCATGTTCTATGATATTTTTTGATCAGATGCGTTGTTCCCGAGATATATCAAGATATTTAAAAGTTCCGAAGCCGCACCAGCATAATAGAGATACAGAAACACCGTGGCCCCTTTCTTTGAGATAACTCTGCACTATTGCGAGCTGTAAATGCCACTTCCAGCTTAGCTGTGCAGAAGAAGAACAACAAGAAGAAGAAATATCTCGAAATATGTCCGTCAGGCCCCTTCCCTTGAGATATATCTGCAAATATCTCGGAAACGAAGCAAGCTATGGCAAAATGTTAAGAGACCTTTTTGTAGAGAATTATGTTTCCTACAATTTATGTTCTATGATATTTTTTGATCAGAAGCGTAGTTTTCGAGATATATCGAGATATTTAAAAGTTCCGAAGCCGCACCAACATAATAGAGATACAGAAACACCGTGGCCCCTTTCTTTGAGATAACTCTGCACTAGTGCGAGCCGCAAATGCCACTTCCAGCTTAGCTGTGCAGAAGAAGAACAACTAGAAGAAGAAATATCTCGAAATATGTCCGTCAGGCCCCTTCCCTTGAGATAAATCTGCAAATATCTCGGAAACGAAGCGAGCTATGGCAAAATGATAAGAGCCCTTTTTTGTAGAGAATTAAGTTTCCTACTTTTTACGTTCTATGATATTTTTTGATCAGATGCGTAGTTCTCGAGATATATCAAGATATTTAAAAGTTCCGAAGCCGCACCAGCATAATAGAGATACAGAAACACCGTGGCCCCTTTCTTTGAGATAACTCTGCACTATTGCGAGCTGTAAATGCCACTTCCAGCTTAGCTGTGCAGAAGAAGAACAACAAGAAGAAGAAATATCTCGAAATATGTCCGTCAGGCCCCTTCCCTTGAGATATATCTGCAAATATCTCGGAAACGAAGCAAGCTATGGCAAAATGTTAAGAGACCTTTTTTGTAGAGAATTATGTTTCCTACAATTTATGTTCTATGATATTTTTTGATCAGAAGCGTAGTTTTCGAGATATATCGAGATATTTAAAAGTTCCGAAGCCGCACCAACATAATAGAGATACAGAAACACCGTGGCCCCTTTCTTTGAGATAACTCTGCACTAGTGCGAGCCGCAAATGCCACTTCCAGCTTAGCTGTGCAGAAGAAGAACAACAAGAAGAAGAAATATCTCGAAATATGACCGTCAGGCCCCTTCCTTTGAGATAAATCTGCAAATATCTCGGAAACGAAGCGAGCTATGGCAAAATGATAAGAGCCCTTTTTTGTAGAGAATTAAGTTTCCTACTTTTTACGTTCTATGATATTTTTTGATCAGATGCGTAGTTCTCGAGATATATCAAGATATTTAAAAGTTCCGAAGCCGCACCAACATAATAGAGATACAGAAACACCGTGGCCCCTTTCTTTGAGATAACTCTGCACTATTGCGAGCTGAAAATGCCACTTCCAGCTTAGCTGTGCAGAGGAAGAACAACAAGAAGAAGAAATATCTCGAAATATGTCCGTCAGGCCCGTTTCTTTGAGCTGAATCTGCAAATATCTCGGAAACGAAGCGAGCCATGGCAAAATGTTAAGAGACGTTTTGTGTAGAGAATTATGTTTCCTACAATTTATGTTCTATGATATTTTTTGATCAGAAGCGTAGTTTTCGAGATATATCGAGATATTTAAAAGTTCCGAAGCCGCACCAACATAATAGAGATACAGAAACACCGTGGCCCCTTTCTTTGAGATAACTCTGCACTAGTGCGAGCCGCAAGTGCCACTTCCAGCTTAGCTGTGCAGAAGAAGAACAACAAGAAGAAGAAATATCTCGAAATATGTCCGTCAGGCCCCTTCCCTTGAGATAAATCTGCAAATATCTCGGAAACGAAGCGAGCTATGGCAAAATGTTAAGAGACCTTTTTTGTAGAGAATTATGTTTCCTACAATTTACGTTCTCTGATATTTTTTGATCAGAAGCGTAGTTTTCGAGATATATCGAGATATTTAAAAGTTCCGAAGCCGCACCAACATAATAGAGATACAGAAACACCGTGGCCCCTTTCTTTGAGATAACTCTGCACTAGTGCGAGCCGCAAATGCCACTTCCAGCTTAGCTGTGCAGAAGAAGAACAACAAGAAGAAGAAATATCTCGAAATATGTCCGTCAGGCCCCTTCCCTTGAGATAAGTCCGCAAATATCTCGGAAACGAAGCGAGCTATGGCAAAATGTTAATAGACCTTTTTTGTAGAGAATTAAGTTTCCTACTTTTTATCTTGTATGATATTTTTTGAACAGATGCGTAGTTCTCGAGATATATCAAGGTATTTAAAAGTTCCGAAGCCGCACCAAAATAATAGAGATACAGAAACACCGTGGCCCCTCTCTTTGAGATAACTCTGCACTATTGCGAGCTGGAAATGCCACTTCCAGTTTAGCTGTGCAGAAGAAGAACAACAAGAAGAAGAAATATCTCGAAATATGTCCGTTAGGCCCCTTCCCTTGAGATAAATCTGCAAATATCTCGGAAACGAAGCGAGCTATGGCAAAATGTTAAGAGACCCTTTTTGTAGAGAATTAAGTTTTCTACTTTTTATGTTCTTTGATATTTTTTGATCAGATGCGTAGTTCTCGAGATATATCAAGATATTTAAAAGTTCCGAAGCCGCACCAACATAATAGAGATACAGTAACGCCGTGGCCCCTTTCTTTGAGATAACTCTGCACTATTGCGAGCTGCAAATGCCACTTCCAGCTTAGCTGTGCAGAAGAAGAACAACAAGAAGAAGAAATATCTCGAAATATGTCCGTCAGGCCCCTTCCCTTGAGATAAATTTGCAAATATCTAGGATACGAAGAGAGCTATGGCAAAATGTTAAGAGACCTTTTTTGTAGACAATTAAGTTTCCTAATTTTCATATTCTATGATATTTTTTGATCAGATGCGTTGTTCCCGAGATATATCAAGATATTTAAAAGTTCCGAAGCCGCACCAGCATAATAGAGATACAGAAACACCGTGGCCCCTTTCTTTGAGATAACTCTGCACTATTGCGAGCTGTAAATGCCACTTCCAGCTTAGCTGTGCAGAAGAAGAACAACAAGAAGAAGAAATATCTCGAAATATGTCCGTCAGGCCCCTTCCCTTGAGATATATCTGCAAATATCTCGGAAACGAAGCAAGCTATGGCAAAATGTTAAGAGACCTTTTTGTAGAGAATTATGTTTCCTACAATTTATGTTCTATGATATTTTTTGATCAGAAGCGTAGTTTTCGAGATATATCGAGATATTTAAAAGTTCCGAAGCCGCACCAACATAATAGAGATACAGAAACACCGTGGCCCCTTTCTTTGAGATAACTCTGCACTAGTGCGAGCCGCAAATGCCACTTCCAGCTTAGCTGTGCAGAAGAAGAACAACTAGAAGAAGAAATATCTCGAAATATGACCGTCAGGCCCCTTCCCTTGAGATAAATCTGCAAATATCTCGGAAACGAAGCGAGCTATGGCAAAATGATAAGAGCCCTTTTTTGTAGAGAATTAAGTTTCCTCCTTTTTACGTTCTATGATATTTTTTGATCAGATGCGTAGTTCTCGAGATATATCAAGATATTTAAAAGTTCCGAAGCCGCACCAGCATAATAGAGATACAGAAACACCGTGGCCCCTTTCTTTGAGATAACTCTGCACTATTGCGAGCTGTAAATGCCACTTCCAGCTTAGCTGTGCAGAAGAAGAACAACAAGAAGAAGAAATATCTCGAAATATGTCCGTCAGGCCCCTTCCCTTGAGATATATCTGCAAATATCTCGGAAACGAAGCAAGCTATGGCAAAATGTTAAGAGACCTTTTTTGTAGAGAATTATGTTTCCTACAATTTATGTTCTATGATATTTTTTGATCAGAAGCGTAGTTTTCGAGATATATCGAGATATTTAAAAGTTCCGAAGCCGCACCAACATAATAGAGATACAGAAACACCGTGGCCCCTTTCTTTGAGATAACTCTGCACTAGTGCGAGCCGCAAATGCCACTTCCAGCTTAGCTGTGCAGAAGAAGAACAACAAGAAGAAGAAATATCTCGAAATATGACCGTCAGGCCCCTTCCTTTGAGATAAATCTGCAAATATCTCGGAAACGAAGCGAGCTATGGCAAAATGATAAGAGCCCTTTTTTGTAGAGAATTAAGTTTCCTACTTTTTACGTTCTATGATATTTTTTGATCAGATGCGTAGTTCTCGAGATATATCAAGATATTTAAAAGTTCCGAAGCCGCACCAACATAATAGAGATACAGAAACACCGTGGCCCCTTTCTTTGAGATAACTCTGCACTATTGCGAGCTGAAAATGCCACTTCCAGCTTAGCTGTGCAGAGGAAGAACAACAAGAAGAAGAAATATCTCGAAATATGTCCGTCAGGCCCGTTTCTTTGAGCTGAATCTGCAAATATCTCGGAAACGAAGCGAGCCATGGCAAAATGTTAAGAGACGTTTTGTGTAGAGAATTATGTTTCCTACAATTTATGTTCTATGATATTTTTTGATCAGAAGCGTAGTTTTCGAGATATATCGAGATATTTAAAAGTTCCGAAGCCGCACCAACATAATAGAGATACAGAAACACCGTGGCCCCTTTCTTTGAGATAACTCTGCACTAGTGCGAGCCGCAAGTGCCACTTCCAGCTTAGCTGTGCAGAAGAAGAACAACAAGAAGAAGAAATATCTCGAAATATGTCCGTCAGGCCCCTTCCCTTGAGATAAATCTGCAAATATCTCGGAAACGAAGCGAGCTATGGCAAAATGTTAAGAGACCTTTTTTGTAGAGAATTATGTTTCCTACAATTTACGTTCTCTGATATTTTTTGATCAGAAGCGTAGTTTTCGAGATATATCGAGATATTTAAAAGTTCCGAAGCCGCACCAACATAATAGAGATACAGAAACACCGTGGCCCCTTTCCTTGAGATAACTCCGCACTATTGCGACCTGCAAATGCCACTTCCAGCTTAGCTGTGCAGAAGAAGAACAACAAGAAGAAGAAATATTTCGAAATATTTCCGTCAGGCCCCTTCCCTTGAGATAAATCTGCAAATATCTCGGAAACGAAGCGAGCTACGGCAAAATGTTAAGAGACCTTTTTTGTAGAGAATTAAGTTTCCTACTTTTCATCTTCTATGATATTTTTTGATCAGATGCGTAGTTCTCGAGATATATCAAGATATTTAAAAGTTCCGAAGCTGCACCAACATAATGGGGGTACAGAAACACCGTGGCCTCTTCCTTTGAGATAACTCTGCACTATTGCGAGCTGCAAATGCCACTTCCAGCTTAGCTGTGCAGAAGAAGAACAACAAGAAGAAGAAATATCTCGAAATATGTCCGTCAGGCCCCTTCCCTTGAGATAAATCTGCAAATATCTCGGAAACGAAGCGAGCTATGGCAAAATGTTAAGAGACCTTATTTGTAGAGAATTAAGTTTCCTCCTTTTTATGTTCCATGATATTTTTTGATCAGATGCGTAGTTCTCGAGATATATCAAGATATTTAAAAGTTCCGAAGCCGCACCAACATAATAGAGATACAGAAACACCGTGGCCCCTTTCTTTGAGATAACTCTGCACTATTGCGAGCTGCAAATGCCACTTCCAGCTTAGCTGTGCAGAAGAAGAACAACAAGAAGAAGAAATATCTCGAAATATGTCCGTCAGGCCCCTTCCCTTGAGATAAATCTGCAAATATCTCGGAAACGAAGCGAGCTATGGCAAAATGTTAAGAGACCTTTTTTGTAGAGAATTATGTTTCCTACAATTTACGTTCTCCGATATTTTTTGATCAGAAGCGTAGTTTTCGAGATATATCGAGATATTTAAAAGTTCCGAAGCCGCACCAACATAATAGAGATACAGAAACACCGTGGCCCCTTTCTTTGAGATAACTCCGCACTATTGCGACCTGCAAATGCCACTTCCAGCTTAGCTGTGCAGAAGAAGAACAACAAGAAGAAGAAATATTTCGAAATATTTCCGTCAGGCCCCTTCCCTTGAGATAAATCTGCAAATATCTCGGAAACGAAGCGAGCTACGGCAAAATGTTAAGAGACCTTTTTTGTAGAGATTTAAGTTTCCTACTTTTCATCTTCTATGATATTTTTTGATCAGATGCGTAGTTCTCGAGATATATCAAGATATTTAAAAGTTCCGAAGCTGCACCAACATAATGGGGGTACAGAAACACCGTGGCCTCTTTCTTTGAGATAACTCTGCACTAGTGCGAGCCGCAAATGCCACTTCCAGCTTAGCTGTGCAGAAGAAGAACAACAAGAAGAAGAAATATCTCGAAATATGTCCGTCAGGCCCCTTCCCTTGAGATAAATCCGCAAATATCTCGGAAACGAAGCGAGCTATGGCAAAATGTTAATAGACCTTTTTTGTAGAGAATTAAGTTTCCTACTTTTTATCTTGTATGATATTTTTTGAACAGATGCGTAGTTCTCGAGATATATCAAGGTATTTAAAAGTTCCGAAGCCGCACCAAAATAATAGAGATACAGAAACACCGTGGCCCCTCTCTTTGAGATAACTCTGCACTATTGCGAGCTGGAAATGCCACTTCCAGTTTAGCTGTGCAGAAGAAGAACAACAAGAAGAAGAAATATCTCGAAATATGTCCGTTAGGCCCCTTCCCTTGAGATAAATCTGCAAATATCTCGGAAACGAAGCGAGCTATGGCAAAATGTTAAGAGACCCTTTTTGTAGAGAATTAAGTTTTCTACTTTTTATGTTCTATGATATTTTTTGATCAGATGCGTAGTTCTCGAGATATATCAAGATATTTAAAAGTTCCGAAGCCGCACCAACATAATAGAGATACAGTAACGCCGTGGCCCCTTTCTTTGAGATAACTCTGCACTATTGCGAGCTGCAAATGCCACTTCCAGCTTAGCTGTGCAGAAGAAGAACAACAAGAAGAAGAAATATCTCGAAATATGTCCGTCAGGCCCCTTCCCTTGAGATAAATTTGCAAATATCTAGGATACGAAGAGAGCTATGGCAAAATGTTAAGAGACCTTTTTTGTAGACAATTAAGTTTCCTAATTTTTATGTTCTATGATATTTTTTGATCAGATGCGTTGTTCCCGAGATATATCAAGATATTTAAAAGTTCCGAAGCCGCACCAGCATAATAGAGATACAGAAACACCGTGGCCCCTTTCTTTGAGATAACTCTGCACTATTGCGAGCTGTAAATGCCACTTCCAGCTTAGCTGTGCAGAAGAAGAACAACAAGAAGAAGAAATATCTCGAAATATGTCCGTCAGGCCCCTTCCCTTGAGATATATCTGCAAATATCTCGGAAACGAAGCAAGCTATGGCAAAATGTTAAGAGACCTTTTTGTAGAGAATTATGTTTCCTACAATTTATGTTCTATGATATTTTTTGATCAGAAGCGTAGTTTTCGAGATATATCGAGATATTTAAAAGTTCCGAAGCCGCACCAACATAATAGAGATACAGAAACACCGTGGCCCCTTTCTTTGAGATAACTCTGCACTAGTGCGAGCCGCAAATGCCACTTCCAGCTTAGCTGTGCAGAAGAAGAACAACTAGAAGAAGAAATATCTCGAAATATGACCGTCAGGCCCCTTCCCTTGAGATAAATCTGCAAATATCTCGGAAACGAAGCGAGCTATGGCAAAATGATAAGAGCCCTTTTTTGTAGAGAATTAAGTTTCCTACTTTTTCCGTTCTATGATATTTTTTGATCAGATGCGTAGTTCTCGAGATATATCAAGATATTTAAAAGTTCCGAAGCCGCACCAACATAATAGAGATACAGAAACACCGTGGCCCCTTTCTTTGAGATAACTCTGCACTATTGCGAGCTGAAAATGCCACTTCCAGCTTAGCTGTGCAGAGGAAGAACAACAAGAAGAAGAAATATCTCGAAATATGTCCGTCAGGCCCGTTTCTTTGAGCTGAATCTGCAAATATCTCGGAAACGAAGCGAGCCATGGCAAAATGTTAAGAGACGTTTTGTGTAGAGAATTATGTTTCCTACAATTTATGTTCTATGATATTTTTTGATCAGAAGCGTAGTTTTCGAGATATATCGAGATATTTAAAAGTTCCGAAGCCGCACCAACATAATAGAGATACAGAAACACCGTGGCCCCTTTCTTTGAGATAACTCTGCACTAGTGCGAGCCGCAAGTGCCACTTCCAGCTTAGCTGTGCAGAAGAAGAACAACAAGAAGAAGAAATATCTCGAAATATGTCCGTCAGGCCCCTTCCCTTGAGATAAATCTGCAAATATCTCGGAAACGAAGCGAGCTATGGCAAAATGTTAAGAGACCTTTTTTGTAGAGAATTATGTTTCCTACAATTTACGTTCTCTGATATTTTTTGATCAGAAGCGTAGTTTTCGAGATATATCGAGATATTTAAAAGTTCCGAAGCCGCACCAACATAATAGAGATACAGAAACACCGTGGCCCCTTTCCTTGAGATAACTCCGCACTATTGCGACCTGCAAATGCCACTTCCAGCTTAGCTGTGCAGAAGAAGAACAACAAGAAGAAGAAATATTTCGAAATATTTCCGTCAGGCCCCTTCCCTTGAGATAAATCTGCAAATATCTCGGAAACGAAGCGAGCTACGGCAAAATGTTAAGAGACCTTTTTTGTAGAGAATTAAGTTTCCTACTTTTCATCTTCTATGATATTTTTTGATCAGATGCGTAGTTCTCGAGATATATCAAGATATTTAAAAGTTCCGAAGCTGCACCAACATAATGGGGGTACAGAAACACCGTGGCCTCTTCCTTTGAGATAACTCTGCACTATTGCGAGCTGCAAATGCCACTTCCAGCTTAGCTGTGCAGAAGAAGAACAACAAGAAGAAGAAATATCTCGAAATATGTCCGTCAGGCCCCTTCCCTTGAGATAAATCTGCAAATATCTCGGAAACGAAGCGAGCTATGGCAAAATGTTAAGAGACCTTATTTGTAGAGAATTAAGTTTCCTCCTTTTTATGTTCCATGATATTTTTTGATCAGATGCGTAGTTCTCGAGATATATCAAGATATTTAAAAGTTCCGAAGCCGCACCAACATAATAGAGATACAGAAACACCGTGGCCCCTTTCTTTGAGATAACTCTGCACTATTGCGAGCTGCAAATGCCACTTCCAGCTTAGCTGTGCAGAAGAAGAACAACAAGAAGAAGAAATATCTCGAAATATGTCCGTCAGGCCCCTTCCCTTGAGATAAATCTGCAAATATCTCGGAAACGAAGCGAGCTATGGCAAAATGTTAAGAGACCTTTTTTGTAGAGAATTATGTTTCCTACAATTTACGTTCTCCGATATTTTTTGATCAGAAGCGTAGTTTTCGAGATATATCGAGATATTTAAAAGTTCCGAAGCCGCACCAACATAATAGAGATACAGAAACACCGTGGCCCCTTTCTTTGAGATAACTCCGCACTATTGCGACCTGCAAATGCCACTTCCAGCTTAGCTGTGCAGAAGAAGAACAACAAGAAGAAGAAATATTTCGAAATATTTCCGTCAGGCCCCTTCCCTTGAGATAAATCTGCAAATATCTCGGAAACGAAGCGAGCTACGGCAAAATGTTAAGAGACCTTTTTTGTAGAGATTTAAGTTTCCTACTTTTCATCTTCTATGATATTTTTTGATCAGATGCGTAGTTCTCGAGATATATCAAGATATTTAAAAGTTCCGAAGCTGCACCAACATAATGGGGGTACAGAAACACCGTGGCCTCTTTCTTTGAGATAACTCTGCACTAGTGCGAGCCGCAAATGCCACTTCCAGCTTAGCTGTGCAGAAGAAGAACAACAAGAAGAAGAAATATCTCGAAATATGTCCGTCAGGCCCCTTCCCTTGAGATAAATCCGCAAATATCTCGGAAACGAAGCGAGCTATGGCAAAATGTTAATAGACCTTTTTTGTAGAGAATTAAGTTTCCTACTTTTTATCTTGTATGATATTTTTTGAACAGATGCGTAGTTCTCGAGATATATCAAGGTATTTAAAAGTTCCGAAGCCGCACCAAAATAATAGAGATACAGAAACACCGTGGCCCCTCTCTTTGAGATAACTCTGCACTATTGCGAGCTGGAAATGCCACTTCCAGTTTAGCTGTGCAGAAGAAGAACATCAAGAAGAAGAAATATCTCGAAATATGTCCGTTAGGCCCCTTCCCTTGAGATAAATCTGCAAATATCTCGGAAACGAAGCGAGCTATGGCAAAATGTTAAGAGACCCTTTTTGTAGAGAATTAAGTTTCCTACTTTTTACGTTCTATGATATTTTTTGATCAGATGCGTAGTTCTCGAGATATATCAAGATATTTAAAAGTTCCGAAGCCGCACCAGCATAATAGAGATACAGAAACACCGTGGCCCCTTTCTTTGAGATAACTCTGCACTATTGCGAGCTGTAAATGTCACTTCCAGCTTAGCTGTGCAGAAGAAGAACAACAAGAAGAAGAAATATCTCGAAATATGTCCGTCAGGCCCCTTCCCTTGAGATATATCTGCCAATATCTCGGAAACGAAGCAAGCTATGGCAAAATGTTAAGAGACCTTTTTTGTAGAGAATTATGTTTCCTACAATTTATGTTCTATGATATTTTTTGATCAGAAGCGTAGTTTTCGAGATATATCGAGATATTTAAAAGTTCCGAAGCCGCACCAACATAATAGAGATACAGAAACACCGTGGCCCCTTTCTTTGAGATAACTCTGCACTAGTGCGAGCCGCAAATGCCACTTCCAGCTTAGCTGTGCAGAAGAAGAACAACAAGAAGAAGAAATATCTCGAAATATGACCGTCAGGCCCCTTCCTTTGAGATAAATCTGCAAATATCTCGGAAACGAAGCGAGCTATGGCAAAATGATAAGAGCCCTTTTTTGTAGAGAATTAAGTTTCCTACTTTTTACGTTCTACGATATTTTTTGATCAGATGCGTAGTTCTCGAGATATATCAAGATATTTAAAAGTTCCGAAGCCGCACCAACATAATAGAGATACAGAAACACCGTGGCCCCTTTCTTTGAGATAACTCTGCACTATTGCGAGCTGAAAATGCCACTTCCAGCTTAGCTGTGCAGAGGAAGAACAACAAGAAGAAGAAATATCTCGAAATATGTCCGTCAGGCCCGTTTCATTGAGCTGAATCTGCAAATATCTCGGAAACGAAGCGAGCCATGGCAAAATGTTAAGAGACGTTTTTTGTAGAGAATTATGTTTCCTACAATTTATGTTCTATGATATTTTTTGATCAGAAGCGTAGTTTTCGAGATATATCGAGATATTTAAAAGTTCCGAAGCCGCACCAACATAATAGAGATACAGAAACACCGTGGCCCCTTTCTTTGAGATAACTCTGCACTAGTGCGAGCCGCAAGTGCCACTTCCAGCTTAGCTGTGCAGAAGAAGAACAACAAGAAGAAGAAATATCTCGAAATATGTCCGTCAGGCCCCTTCCCTTGAGATAAATCTGCAAATATCTCGGAAACGAAGCGAGCTATTGCAAAATGATAAGAGACCTTTTTTGTAGCGAATTAAGTTTCCTACTTTTTATCTTCTATGATATTTTTTGATCAGATGCGTAGTTCTCGAGATATATCAAGATATTTAAAAGTTCCGAAGCCGCACCAACATAATAGAGATACAGAAACACCGTGGACCCTCTCTTTGAGATAACTCTGCACTATTGCGAGCTGCAAATGCCACCTCCAGCTTAGCTGTGCAGAAGAAGAACAACAAGAAGAAGAAGTATCTAGAAATATGTCCGTCAGGCCCCTTCCCTTGAGATAAATCTGCAAATATCTCGGAAACGAAGCGAGCTATGGCAAAATGTTTAGAGACCTTTCTTGTAGAGAATTAAGTTTCCTACTTTTTATGTAGTATGATATTTTTTGATCAGATGCGTAGTTCTCGAGATATATCAAGATATTTAAAAGTTCCGAAGCCGCACCAACATAATAGAGATACAGAAACACCGTGGCCCCTCTCTTTGAGATAACTCTGCACTATTGCGAGCTGCAAATGCCACTTCCAGCTTAGCTGTGCAGAAGAAGAACAACAAGAAGAAGAAATATCTCGAAATATGTCCGTCAGGCCCCTTCCCTTGAGATAAATCTGCAAATATCTCGGAAACGAAGCGAGCTATGGCAAAATGTTAAGAGACCTTTTTTGTAGAGAATTAAGTTTCCTACTTTTTATGTTCTATGATATTTTTTGATCAGATGCGTAGTTCCCGAGATATATCAAGATATTTAAAAGTTCCGAAGCCGCACCAACATAATAGAGATTCAGAAACACCGTGGCCCCTTTCTTTGAGATAACTCTGCACTAGTGCGAGCCGCAAATGCCACTTCGAGCTTAGCTGTGCAGAAGAAGCACAACAAGAACAAGAAATATCTCGAAACATGTCCGTCAGTCCCTTTCCCTTGAGCTAAATCTGCAAATATCTCGGAAACGATGCGAGCTATGGCAAAATGTTAAGAGAACTTTTTTGTAGAGAATTAAGTTTCCTACTTTTTATGTTGTATGATATTTTTTGATCAGATGCGTAGTTCTCGAGATATAGCAAGATATTTAAAAGTTCCGAAGCCGCACCAACATAATAGAGATACAGAAACACCGTGGCCCCTTTCTTTGAGATAACTGTGCACTATTGCGAGCTCCAAGCGCCACTTCCAGCTTAGCTGTGCAGAAGAAGAACAACAAGAAGAAGAAATATCTCGAAATATGTCCGTCAGGCCCCTTCCCTTGAGATAAATCTGCATATATCTCGGAAACGAAGCGAGCTATGGCAAAATGTTAAGAGACCTTTTTTGTAGAGAATTAAGTTTCCTACTTTTTATGTTCTATGATATTTTTTGATCAGATGCGTAGTTCTCGAGATATATCAAGATATTTAAAAGTTCCGAAGCCGCACCAACATAATAGAGATACAGAAACACCGTGGCCCCTTTCTTTGAGATAACTCTGCACTATTGCGAGCTGTAAATGCCATTTCCAGCTTAGCTGTGCAGAAGAAGAACAACAAGAAGAAGAAATATCTCGAAATATGTCCGTCAGGCCCCTTCCCTTGAGATAAATCTGCAAATATCTCGGAAACGAAGCGAGCTATGGCAAAATGTTAAGAGACCTTTTTTGTAGAGAATTAAGTTTCCTACTTTTTATGTTCTATGATATTTTTTGATCAGATGCGTAGTTCTCGAGATATATCAAGATATTTAAAAGTTCCGAAGCCGCACCAACATAATAGAGATACAGAAACACCGTGGCCCCTTTCTTTGAGATAACTCTGCACTAGTGCGAGCCGCAAATGCCACTTCCAGCTCAGCTGTGCAGAAGAAGAACAACAAGAAGAAATATCTCGAAATATGTCCGTCAGGCCCCTTCCCTTGAGATATATCTGCAAATATCTCGGAAACCAAGCGAGCTATGGCAAAATGTTAAGAGACCTTTTTTGTAGAGAATTAAGTTTCCTACTTTTTATGTTCTATGATATTTTTTGATCAGATGCGTAGCTCTCGAGATATATCAAGATATCTAAAAGTTCCGAAGCCGCTCCAACATAATAGAGATACGGAAACACCGTGGCCCCTTTCTGTGAGATAACTCTGCACTATTGCGAGCTGCAAATGCCACTTCCAGCTTAGCTGTGCAGAAGAAGCACAACAAGAACAAGAAATATCTCGAAATATGTCCGTCAGTCCCTTTCCCTTGAGTTAAATCTGCAAATATCTCGGAAACGATGCGAGCTATGGCAAAATATTAAGAGATCTTTTTTGTAGGAAATTAAGTTTCCTACTATTTATGTTCTATGATATTTTTTGATCAGATGCGTAGTTCTCGAGATATATCAAGATAATTAAAAGTTCCGAAGCCGCACCAACATAATAGAGATACAGAAACAACGTGGCCCCTTTCTGCGAGATAACTCTGCACTAGTGCGAGCCGCAAATGCCACTTCCAGCTTAGCTGCGCAGAAGAAGAACAACAAGAAGAAGAAATATCTCGAAATATGTCCGTCAGGCCCCTTCCCTTGAGATAAATCTGCAAATATCTCGGAAACGAAGCGAGCTATGGCAAAATGTTAAGAGACCTTTTTTGTAGAGAATTAAGTTTCCTACTTTTTATGTTCTATGATATTTTTTGATCAGATGCGTAGTTCTCGCGATATATCAAGATATTTAAAAATTCCGAAGCCGCACCAACATAATAGAGATACAGAAACACCGTGGCCCCTTTCTTTGAGATAACTCTGCACTATTGCGAGCTGTAAATGCCACTTCCAGCTTAGCTGTGCAGAAGAAGAACAACAAGAAGAAGAAATATCTCGAAATATGTCCGTCAGGCCCCTTCCCTTGAGATAAATCTGCAAATATCTCGGAAACGAAGCGAGCTATGGCAAAATGTTAAGAGAGCTTTTTTGTAGAGAATTAAGTTTCCTACTTTTTATGTTCTATGATATTTTTTGATCAGATGCGTAGTTCTCGAGATATATCAAGATAATTAAAAGTTCCGAAGCCGCACCAACATAATAGAGATAGAGAAACAACGTGGCCCCTTTCTGCGAGATAACTCTGCACTAGTGCGAGCCGCAAATGCCACTTCCAGCTTAGCTGTGCAGAAGAAGAACAACAAGAAGAAATATCTCGAAATATGTCCGTCAGGCCCCTTCCCTTGAGATAAATCTGCAAATATCTCGGAAACGAAGCCAGCTATGGCAAAATGTTAAGAGACCTTTTTTGTAGAGAATTAAGTTTCCTACTTTTTATGTTCTATGATATTTTTTGATCAGATGCGTAGTTCTCGAGATATATCAAGATATTTAAAAGTTCCGAAGCCGCACCAACATAATAGAGATACAGAAACACCGTGGCCCCTTTCTTTGAGATAACTCTGCACTATTGCGAGCTGCAAATGCCATTTCCAGCTTAGCTGTGCAGAAGAAGAACAACAAGAAGAAGAAATATCTCGAAATATGTCCGTCAGGCCCCTTCCCTTGAGATAAATCTGCAAATATCTCGGAAACGAAACGAGCTATGGCAAAATGTTAAGAGACCTTTTTTGTAGAGAATTAAGTTTCCTACTTTTTATGTTCTGTGATATTTTTTGATCAGATGCGTAGTTCTCGAGATATATCAAGATATTTAAAAGTTCCGAAGCCGCACCAACATAATAGAGATACAGAAACACCGTGGCCCCTTTCTTTGAGATAACTCTGCTCTATTGCGAGCTGTAAATGCCACTTCCAGCTTAGCTGTGCAGAAGAAGAACAACAAGAAGAAGAAATATCTCGAAATATGTCCGTCAGGCCCCTTCCCCTGAGATAAATCTGCAAATATCTCGGAAAGGAAGCGAGCTATGGCAAAATGTTAAGAGACCTTTTTTGTAGAGAATTAAGTTTCCTACTTTTTATGTTCTATGATATTTTTTGATCAGATGCGTAGTTCTCGAGATATATCAAGATATTTAAAAGTTCCGAAGCCGCACCAACATAATAGAGATACAGAAACACCGTGGCCCCTTTCTTTGAGATAACTCTGCACTAGTGCGAGCCGCAAATGCTACTTCCAGCTTAGCTGTGCAGAAGAAGCACAACAAGAAGAAATATCTCGAAATATGTCCGTCAGGCCCCTTCCCTTGAGATAAATCTGCAAATATCTCGGAAACGAAGCCAGCTATGGCAAAATGTTAAGAGACCTTTTTTGTAGAGAATTAAGTTTCCTACTTTTTATGTTCTATGATATTTTTTGATCAGATGCGTAGTTCTCGAGATATATCAAGATATTTAAAAGTTCCGAAGCCGCACCAACATAATAGAGATACAGAAACACCGTGGCCCCTTTCTTTGAGATAACTCTGCACTATTGCGAGCTGCAAATGCCATTTCCAGCTTAGCTGTGCAGAAGAAGAACAACAAGAAGAAGAAATATCTCGAAATATGTCCGTCAGGCCCCTTCCCTTGAGATAAATCTGCAAATATCTCGGAAACGAAACGAGCTATGGCAAAATGTTAAGAGACCTTTTTTGTAGAGAATTAAGTTTCCTACTTTTTATGTTCTATGATATTTTTTGATCAGATGCGTAGTTCTCGCGATATATCAAGATATTTAAAAGTTCCGAAACCGCACCAACATAATAGAGATACGGAAACACCGTGGCCCCTTTCTGTGAGATAACTCTGCACTATTGCGAGCTGCAAATGCCACTTCCAGCTTAGCTGTGCAGAAGAAGCACAACAAGAACAAGAAATATCTCGAAATATGTCCGTCAGTCCCTTTCCCTTGAGCTAAATCTGCAAATATCTCGGAAACGATGCGAGCTATGGCAAAATGTTAAGAGACCTTTTTTGTAGAGAATTAAGTTTCCTACTTTTTATGTTCTATGATATTTTTTGATCAGATGCGTAGTTCTCGAGATATATCAAGATATTTAAAAGTTCCGAAGCCGCACCAACATAATAGAGATACAGAAACACCGTGGCCCCTTTCTTTGAGATAACTCTGCACTAGTGCGAGCCGCAAATGCTACTTCCAGCTTAGCTGTGCAGAAGAAGCACAACAAGAAGAAATATCTCGAAATATGTCCGTCAGGCCCCTTCCCTTGAGATAAATCTGCAAATATCTCGGAAACGAAGCCAGCTATGGCAAAATGTTAAGAGACCTTTTTTGTAGAGAATTAAGTTTCCTACTTTTTATGTTCTATGATATTTTTTGATCAGATGCGTAGTTCTCGAGATATATCAAGATATTTAAAAGTTCCGAAGCCGCACCAACATAATAGAGATACAGAAACACCGTGGCCCCTTTCTTTGAGATAACTCTGCACTATTGCGAGCTGCAAATGCCACTTCCAGCTTAGCTGTGCAGAAGAAGAACAACAAGAAGAAGAAATATCTCGAAATATGTCCGTCAGGCCCCTTCCCTTGAGCTAAATCTGCAAATATCTCGGAAACGATGCGAGCTATGGCAAAATATTAAGAGATCTTTTTTGTAGGAAATTAAGTTTCCTACTATTTATGTTCTATGATATTTTTTGATCAGATGCGTAGTTCTCGAGATATATCAAGATAATTAAAAGTTCCGAAGCCGCACCAACATAATAGAGATACAGAAACAACGTGGCCCCTTTCTGCGAGATAACTCTGCACTAGTGCGAGCCGCAAATGCCACTTCCAGCTTAGCTGTGCAGAAGAAGAACAACAACAAGAAGAAATATCTCGAAATATGTCCGTCAGGCCCCTTCCCTTGAGATAAATCTGCAAATATCTCGGAAACGAAGCGAGGTATGGCAAAATGTTAAGAGACCTTTTGTGTAGAGAATTAAGTTTCCTACTTTTTATGTTCTATGATATTTTTTGATCAGATGCGTAGTTCTGGAGATATATCAAGATAATTAAAAGTTCCGAAGCCGCACCAACATAATAGAGATACAGAAACAACGTGGCCCCTTTCTGCGAGATAACTCTGCACTAGTGCGAGCCGCAAATGCCACTTCCAGCTTAGCTGTGCAGAAGAAGAACAACAAGAAGAAGAAATATCTCGAAATATGTCCGTCAGGCCCCTTCCCTTGAGATAAATCTGCAAATATCTCGGAAACGAAGCCAGCTATGGCAAAATGTTAAGAGACCTTTTTTGTAGAGAATTAAGTTTCCTACTTTTTATGTTCTATGATATTTTTTGATCAGATGCGTAGTTCTCGAGATATATCAAGATATTTAAAAGTTCCGAAGCCGCACCAACATAATAGAGATACAGAAACACCGTGGCCCCTTTCTTTGAGATAACTCTGCTCTATTGCGAGCTGTAAATGCCACTTCCAGCTTAGCTGTGCAGAAGAAGAACAACAAGAAGAAGAAATATCTCGAAATATGTCCGTCAGGCCCCTTCCCTTGAGCTAAATCTGCAAATATCTCGGAAACGATGCGAGCTATGGCAAAATATTAAGAGATCTTTTTTGTAGGAAATTAAGTTTCCTACTATTTATGTTCTATGATATTTTTTGATCAGATGCGTAGTTCTCGAGATATATCAAGATAATTAAAAGTTCCGAAGCCGCACCAACATAATAGAGATACAGAAACAACGTGACCCCTTTCTGCGAGATAACTCTGCACTAGTGCGAGCCGCAAATGCCACTTCCAGCTTAGCTGTGCAGAAGAAGAACAACAACAAGAAGAAATATCTCGAAATATGTCCGTCAGGCCCCTTCCCTTGAGATAAATCTGCAAATATCTCGGAAACGAAGCGAGGTATGGCAAAATGTTAAGAGACCTTTTGTGTAGAGAATTAAGTTTCCTACTTTTTATGTTCTATGATATTTTTTGATCAGATGCGTAGTTCTGGAGATATATCAAGATACTTAAAAGTTCCGAAGCCGCACCAACATAATAGAGATACAGAAACACCGTAGCCCCTTTCTTTGAGATAACTCTGCACTAGTGCGAGCCGCAAATGCCACTTCCAGCTTAGCTGTGCAGAAGAAGAACAACAAGAAGAAATATCTCGAAATATGTCCGTCAGGCCCCTTCCCTTGAGATAAATCTGCAAATATCTCGGAAACGAAGCGAGCTATGGCAAAATGTTAAGAGACCCTTTTTGTAGAGAATTAAATTTCCTACTTTTTATGTTCTACGATATTTTTTGGTCAGATGCGTAGTTCTCGAGATATATCAAGATATCTAAAAGTTCCGAAGCCGCTCCAACATAATAGAGATACAGAAACACCGTGGCCCCTTTCTTTGAGATAACTCTGCACTATCGCGACCTGCAAATGCCACTTCCAGCTTAGCTGTGCAGAGGAAGAACAACAAGAAGAAGAAATATCTCGAAATATGTCCGTCAGGCCCCTTCCCTTGAGATAAATCTGCAAATATCTCGGAAACGAAGCGAGCTATGGCAAAATGTTAAGAGACCTTTTTTGTAGAGAATTAAGTTTCCTACTTTTTATCTTGTATGATATTTTTTGATCAGACGCGTAGTTCTCGACATATATCAAGATATTTAAAAGTTCCGAAGCCGCACCAACATAATAGAGATACAGAAACACCGTGGCCCCTTTCTTTGAGATAACTCTGCACTATTGCGAGCTGCGAATGCCAATTCCAGCTTAGCTGTGCAGAAGAAGAACAACAAGAAGAAGAAATATCTCGAAATATGTCCGTCAGGCCCCTTCCCTTGAGATAAATCTGCAAATATCTCGGAAACGAAGCTAGCTATGGCAAAATGTTAAGAGACCTTATTTGTAGAGAATTATGTTTCCTACTTTTTATATTCTATGATATTTTCTGATCAGATGCGTAGTTCTCGAGATATATCGAGATATTTAAAAGTTCCGAAGCCGCACCAACATAATAGAGATACAGAAACACCGTGGCTCCTTTCTTTGAGATAACTCTGCACTATTGCGAGCTGGGAAAGCCACTTTCAGTTTAGCTGTGCAGAAGAAGAACAACAAGAAGAACAAATATCTCGAAATATGTCCGTTAGGCCCCTTCCCTTGAGATAAATCTGCAAATATCTCGGAAACGAAGCGAGCTATGGCAAAATGTTAAGAGACCTTTTTTGTAGAGAATTAAGTTCCCTACTTTTTATGTTGTATGATATTTTTTGATCAGATGCGTAGTTCTCGAGATATATCAAGATATTTAAAAGTTCCGAAGCCGCACCAACATAATAGAGATACAGAAACACCGTGGCCCCTTTCTTTGAGATAACTCTGCTCTATTGCGAGCTGTAAATGCCACTTCCAGCTTAGCTGTGCAGAAGAAGAACAACAAGAAGAAGAAATATCTCGAAATATGTCCGTCAGGCCCCTTCCCCTGAGATAAATCTGCAAATATCTCGGAAAGGAAGCGAGCTATGGCAAAATGTTAAGAGACCTTTTTTGTAGAGAATTAAGTTTCCTACTTTTTATGTTCTATGATATTTTTTGATCAGATGCGTAGTTCTCGAGATATATCAAGATATTTAAAAGTTCCGAAGCCGCACCAACATAATAGAGATACAGAAACACCGTGGCCCCTTTCTTTGAGATAACTCTGCACTAGTGCGAGCCGCAAATGCTACTTCCAGCTTAGCTGTGCAGAAGAAGCACAACAAGAAGAAATATCTCGAAATATGTCCGTCAGGCCCCTTCCCTTGAGATAAATCTGCAAATATCTCGGAAACGAAGCCAGCTATGGCAAAATGTTAAGAGACCTTTTTTGTAGAGAATTAAGTTTCCTACTTTTTATGTTCTATGATATTTTTTGATCAGATGCGTAGTTCTCGAGATATATCAAGATATTTAAAAGTTCCGAAGCCGCACCAACATAATAGAGATACAGAAACACCGTGGCCCCTTTCTTTGAGATAACTCTGCACTATTGCGAGCTGCAAATGCCATTTCCAGCTTAGCTGTGCAGAAGAAGAACAACAAGAAGAAGAAATATCTCGAAATATGTCCGTCAGGCCCCTTCCCTTGAGATAAATCTGCAAATATCTCGGAAACGAAACGAGCTATGGCAAAATGTTAAGAGACCTTTTTTGTAGAGAATTAAGTTTCCTACTTTTTATGTTCTATGATATTTTTTGATCAGATGCGTAGTTCTCGCGATATATCAAGATATTTAAAAGTTCCGAAACCGCACCAACATAATAGAGATACGGAAACACCGTGGCCCCTTTCTGTGAGATAACTCTGCACTATTGCGAGCTGCAAATGCCACTTCCAGCTTAGCTGTGCAGAAGAAGCACAACAAGAACAAGAAATATCTCGAAATATGTCCGTCAGTCCCTTTCCCTTGAGCTAAATCTGCAAATATCTCGGAAACGATGCGAGCTATGGCAAAATGTTAAGAGACCTTTTTTGTAGAGAATTAAGTTTCCTACTTTTTATGTTCTATGATATTTTTTGATCAGATGCGTAGTTCTCGAGATATATCAAGATATTTAAAAGTTCCGAAGCCGCACCAACATAATAGAGATACAGAAACACCGTGGCCCCTTTCTTTGAGATAACTCTGCACTAGTGCGAGCCGCAAATGCTACTTCCAGCTTAGCTGTGCAGAAGAAGCACAACAAGAAGAAATATCTCGAAATATGTCCGTCAGGCCCCTTCCCTTGAGATAAATCTGCAAATATCTCGGAAACGAAGCCAGCTATGGCAAAATGTTAAGAGACCTTTTTTGTAGAGAATTAAGTTTCCTACTTTTTATGTTCTATGATATTTTTTGATCAGATGCGTAGTTCTCGAGATATATCAAGATATTTAAAAGTTCCGAAGCCGCACCAACATAATAGAGATACAGAAACACCGTGGCCCCTTTCTTTGAGATAACTCTGCACTATTGCGAGCTGCAAATGCCACTTCCAGCTTAGCTGTGCAGAAGAAGAACAACAAGAAGAAGAAATATCTCGAAATATGTCCGTCAGGCCCCTTCCCTTGAGCTAAATCTGCAAATATCTCGGAAACGATGCGAGCTATGGCAAAATATTAAGAGATCTTTTTTGTAGGAAATTAAGTTTCCTACTATTTATGTTCTATGATATTTTTTGATCAGATGCGTAGTTCTCGAGATATATCAAGATAATTAAAAGTTCCGAAGCCGCACCAACATAATAGAGATACAGAAACAACGTGGCCCCTTTCTGCGAGATAACTCTGCACTAGTGCGAGCCGCAAATGCCACTTCCAGCTTAGCTGTGCAGAAGAAGAACAACAACAAGAAGAAATATCTCGAAATATGTCCGTCAGGCCCCTTCCCTTGAGATAAATCTGCAAATATCTCGGAAACGAAGCGAGGTATGGCAAAATGTTAAGAGACCTTTTGTGTAGAGAATTAAGTTTCCTACTTTTTATGTTCTATGATATTTTTTGATCAGATGCGTAGTTCTGGAGATATATCAAGATAATTAAAAGTTCCGAAGCCGCACCAACATAATAGAGATACAGAAACAACGTGGCCCCTTTCTGCGAGATAACTCTGCACTAGTGCGAGCCGCAAATGCCACTTCCAGCTTAGCTGTGCAGAAGAAGAACAACAAGAAGAAGAAATATCTCGAAATATGTCCGTCAGGCCCCTTCCCTTGAGATAAATCTGCAAATATCTCGGAAACGAAGCCAGCTATGGCAAAATGTTAAGAGACCTTTTTTGTAGAGAATTAAGTTTCCTACTTTTTATGTTCTATGATATTTTTTGATCAGATGCGTAGTTCTCGAGATATATCAAGATATTTAAAAGTTCCGAAGCCGCACCAACATAATAGAGATACAGAAACACCGTGGCCCCTTTCTTTGAGATAACTCTGCTCTATTGCGAGCTGTAAATGCCACTTCCAGCTTAGCTGTGCAGAAGAAGAACAACAAGAAGAAGAAATATCTCGAAATATGTCCGTCAGGCCCCTTCCCTTGAGCTAAATCTGCAAATATCTCGGAAACGATGCGAGCTATGGCAAAATATTAAGAGATCTTTTTTGTAGGAAATTAAGTTTCCTACTATTTATGTTCTATGATATTTTTTGATCAGATGCGTAGTTCTCGAGATATATCAAGATAATTAAAAGTTCCGAAGCCGCACCAACATAATAGAGATACAGAAACAACGTGGCCCCTTTCTGCGAGATAACTCTGCACTAGTGCGAGCCGCAAATGCCACTTCCAGCTTAGCTGTGCAGAAGAAGAACAACAACAAGAAGAAATATCTCGAAATATGTCCGTCAGGCCCCTTCCCTTGAGATAAATCTGCAAATATCTCGGAAACGAAGCGAGGTATGGCAAAATGTTAAGAGACCTTTTGTGTAGAGAATTAAGTTTCCTACTTTTTATGTTCTATGATATTTTTTGATCAGATGCGTAGTTCTGGAGATATATCAAGATACTTAAAAGTTCCGAAGCCGCACCAACATAATAGAGATACAGAAACACCGTAGCCCCTTTCTTTGAGATAACTCTGCACTAGTGCGAGCCGCAAATGCCACTTCCAGCTTAGCTGTGCAGAAGAAGAACAACAAGAAGAAATATCTCGAAATATGTCCGTCAGGCCCCTTCCCTTGAGATAAATCTGCAAATATCTCGGAAACGAAGCGAGCTATGGCAAAATGTTAAGAGACCCTTTTTGTAGAGAATTAAATTTCCTACTTTTTATGTTCTACGATATTTTTTGGTCAGATGCGTAGTTCTCGAGATATATCAAGATATCTAAAAGTTCCGAAGCCGCTCCAACATAATAGAGATACAGAAACACCGTGGCCCCTTTCTTTGAGATAACTCTGCACTATCGCGACCTGCAAATGCCACTTCCAGCTTAGCTGTGCAGAGGAAGAACAACAAGAAGAAGAAATATCTCGAAATATGTCCGTCAGGCCCCTTCCCTTGAGATAAATCTGCAAATATCTCGGAAACGAAGCGAGCTATGGCAAAATGTTAAGAGACCTTTTTTGTAGAGAATTAAGTTTCCTACTTTTTATCTTGTATGATATTTTTTGATCAGACGCGTAGTTCTCGACATATATCAAGATATTTAAAAGTTCCGAAGCCGCACCAACATAATAGAGATACAGAAACACCGTGGCCCCTTTCTTTGAGATAACTCTGCACTATTGCGAGCTGCGAATGCCAATTCCAGCTTAGCTGTGCAGAAGAAGAACAACAAGAAGAAGAAATATCTCGAAATATGTCCGTCAGGCCCCTTCCCTTGAGATAAATCTGCAAATATCTCGGAAACGAAGCTAGCTATGGCAAAATGTTAAGAGACCTTATTTGTAGAGAATTATGTTTCCTACTTTTTATATTCTATGATATTTTCTGATCAGATGCGTAGTTCTCGAGATATATCGAGATATTTAAAAGTTCCGAAGCCGCACCAACATAATAGAGATACAGAAACACCGTGGCTCCTTTCTTTGAGATAACTCTGCACTATTGCGAGCTGGGAAAGCCACTTTCAGTTTAGCTGTGCAGAAGAAGAACAACAAGAAGAACAAATATCTCGAAATATGTCCGTTAGGCCCCTTCCCTTGAGATAAATCTGCAAATATCTCGGAAACGAAGCGAGCTATGGCAAAATGTTAAGAGACCTTTTTTGTAGAGAATTAAGTTCCCTACTTTTTATGTTGTATGATATTTTTTGATCAGATGCGTAGTTCTCGAGATATATCAAGATATTTAAAAGTTCCGAAGCCGCACCAACATAATAGAGATACAGAAACAACGTGGCCCCTTTCTTTGAGATAACTCTGCACTATTGCGAGCTGTAAATGCCACTTCCAGCTTAGCTGTGCAGAAGAAGAACAACAAGAAGAAGAAAAATCTCGAAATATGTCCGTCCGGCCCCTTCCCTTGAGATATATCTGCAAATATCTCGGAAAAGAAGCGAGCTATGGCAAAATGTTAAGAGACCTTTTTTGTAGAGAATTATGTTTCCTACAATTTATGATCTATGATATTTTTTGATCAGAAGCGTAGTTTTCGAGATATATCGAGATATTTAAAAGTTCCGAAGCCGCACCAACATAATAGAGATACAGAAACACCGTGACCCCTTACTTTGAGATAACTCTGCACTATTGCGAGCCGCAAATGCCACTTCCAGCTTAACTGTGCAGAAGAAGAACAACAAGAAGAAGAAATATCTCGAAATATGTCCGTCAGGCCCCTTCCCTTGAGATAAATCTGCAAATATCTCGGAAACGAAGCGAGCTATGGCAAAATGTTTAGAGACCTTTCTTGTAGAGAATTAAGTTTCCTACTTTTTATGTAGTACGATATTTTTTGATCAGATGCGTAGTTCTCGAGATATATCAAGATATTTAAAAGTTCCGAAGCCGCACCAACATAATAGAGATAGGGAAACACCGTGGCCCCTTTCTTTGAGATAACTCTGCACTATTGCGAGCTGTAAATGCCACTTCCAGCTTAGCTGTGCAGAAGAAGAACAACAAGAAGAAGAAATATCTCGAAATATGTCCGTCAGGCCCCTTCCCTTGAGATAAATCTGCAAATATCTCGGAAACGAAGCGAGCTATGGCAAAATGTTAAGAGACGTTTTTTGTAGAGAATTATGTTTCCTACAATTTATGTTCTATGATATTTTTTGATCAGAAGCGTAGTTTTCGAGATATATCGAGATATTTAAAAGTTCCGAACCCGCACCAACATAATAGAGATACAGAAACACCGTGGCCCCTTTCTTTGAGATAACTCTGCACTAGTGCGAGCCGCAAATGCCACTTCCAGCTTAGCTGTGCAGAAGAAGAACAACAAGAAGAAGAAATATCTCGAAATATGTCCGTCAGGCCCCTTCCCTTGAGATAAATCTGCAAATATCTCGGAAACGAAGCGAGCTATGGCAAAATGTTAAGAGACCTTTTTTGTAGAGAATTAAGTTTCCTACTTTTTATCTTGTATGATATTTTTTGATCAGACGCGTAGTTCTCGACATATATCAAGATATTTAAAAGTTCCGAAGCCGCACCAACATAATAGAGATACAGAAACACCGTGGCCCCTTTCTTTGAGATAACTCTGCACTATTGCGAGCTGCAAATGCCACTTCCAGCTTAGCTGTGCAGAAGAAGAACAACAAGAAGAAGAAATATCTCGAAATATGTCCGTCAGGACCCTTCCCTTGAGATAAATTTGCAAATATCTCGGAAACGAAGCGAGCTATGGCAAAACGTTAAAAAACCTTTTTTGTAGAGAATTATGTTTCCTACAATTTATGTTCTATGATATTTTTTGATCAGAAGCGTAGTTTTCGAGATATATCGAGATATTTAAAAGTTCCGATGCCGCACCAACATAATAGAGATACAGAAACACCGTGGCTCCTTTCTTTGAGATAACTCTACACTATTGCGAGCCGCAAATGCCACTTCGAGCTTAGCTGTGCAGAAGAAGAACAACAAGAAGAAGAAATATCTCGAAATATGTCCGTCAGGCCCCTTCCCCTGCGATAAATCTGCAAATATCTCGGAAACGAAGCGAGCTATGGCAAAATGTTAAGAGACCTTTTTTGTAGACAATTAAGTTTCCTACTTTTTATGTTCTATGATATTTTTTGATCAGAGGCGTAGTTCTCGAGATATATCAAGATATTTAAAAGTTCCGAAGCCGCACCAACAAAATAGAGATAGAGAAACACCGTGGCCCCTTTCTTTGAGATAACTCTGCGCTATTGCGAGCTGTAAATGCCACTTCCAGCTTAGCTGTGCAGAAGAAGAACAACAAGAAGAAGAAATATCTCGAAATATGTCCGTCAGGCCCCTTCCCTTGAGATAAATCTGCAAATATCTCGGAAACGAAGCGAGCTATGGCAAAATGTTAAGAGACCTTTTTTGTAGAGAATTAAGTTTCCCACTTTTTATGTTCTATGATATTTTTGGATCAGATGCGTAGTTCTCGAGATATATCAAGATATTTGAAAGTTACGAAGCCGCAGCAACATAATAGAGATACAGAAACACCGTGGCCCCTTTCTTTGAGATAACTCTGCACTACTGCGAGCTGCAAATGCCACTTCCAGCTTAGCTGTGCAGAAGAAGAACAACAAGAAGAAGAAATATCTCGAAATATGTCCGTCAGGCCCCTTCCCTTGAGATAAATCTGCAAATATCTCGGAAACGAAGAGAGCTATGGCAAAATGTTAAGAGACCTTTTTTGTAGAGAACTAGGTTTCCTACTTTTTATGTACTATGATATTTTTTGATCAGATGCGTAGTTCTCGAGATATATCAAGATATTTAAAAGTTCCGAAGCCGCACCAACATAATAGAGATACAGAAACACCGTGGCCCCTTTCTTTGAGATAACTCTGCACTATTGCGAGCTGCAACTGCCACTTCCAGCTTAGCTGTGCAGAAGAAGAACAACAAGAAGAAGAAATATCTCGAAATATGTCCGTCAGGCCCCTTCCCTTGAGATATATCTGCAAATATCTCGGAAACGAAGCGAGCTATGGCAAAATGTTAAGATACCTCTTTTGTAGAGAATTATGTTTCCTACAATTTATGTTCTATGATATTTTTTTATCAGAAGCGTAGTTTTCGAGATATATCGAGATATTTAAAAGTTCCGAAGCCGCACCAACATAATAGAGATACAGACACACCGTGGCCCCTTTCTTTGAGATAACTCTGCACTATTGCGAGCTGCAAATGCCACTTCCAGCTTAGCTGTGCAGAAGAAGAACAACAAGAAGAAGAAATATCTCGAAATATGTCCGTCAGGCCCCTTCCCTTTAGATAAATCTGCAAATATCTCGGAAACGAAGAGAGCTATGGCAAAATGTTAAGAGACCGTTTTTGTAGAGAATTATGTTTCCTACTTTTTATGTTCTATGATATTTTTTGATCAGATGCGTAGTTCTCGAGATATATCAAGATATTTAAAAGTTCCGAAGCCGCACCAACATAATAGAGATACAGAAACACCGTGGCCCCTTTCTTTGAGATAACTCTGCACTATTGCGAGCTGTAAATGCCACTTCCAGCTTAGCTGTGCAGAAGAAGAACAACAAGAAGAAGAAATATCGCGAAATATGTCCGTCAGGCCCCTTCCCTTGAGATAAATCTGCAAATATCTCGGAAACGAAGAGAGCTATGGCAAAATGTTAAGAGACCTTTTTTGTAGAGAACTAAGTTTCCTACTTTTTATGTTCTATGATATTTTTTGATCAGAAGCGTAGTTTTCGAGATATATCGAGATATTTAAAAGTTCCGAAGCCGCACCAACATAATAGAGATACAGAAACACCGTGGCCCCTTTCTTTGAGATAACTCTGCACTATTGCGAGCTGCAAATGCCACTTCCAGCTTAGCTGTGCAGAAGAAGAACAACAAGAAGAAGAAATATCTCGAAATATGTCCGTCAGGCCCGTTCCTTTGAGCTGAATCTGCAAATATCTCGGAAACGAAGCGAGCTATGGCAAAATGTTAAGAGACATTTTTTGTAGAAAATTCTGTTTCCTACAATTTATGTTCTATGATATTTTTTGATCAGAAGCGTAGTTTTCGAGATATATCGAGATATTTAAAAGTTCCGAAGCCGCACCAACATAATAGAGATACAGAAACACCGTGGCCCCTTTCTTTGAGATAACTCTGCACTCGTGCGAGCCGCAAATGCCACTTCCAGCTTAGCTGTGCAGAAGAAGAACAACAAGAAGAAGAAATATCTCGAAATATGTCTGTCAGGCCCCTTCCCTTGAGATAAATCTGCAAATATCTCGGAAACGAAGCGAGCTATGGCAAAATGTTCAGAGACCTTTTTTGTAGAGAATTAAGTTTCCTACTTTTTATATTCTATGATATTTTTCGATCAGGTGCGTAGTTCTCGAGATATATCAAGATATTTAAAAGTTCCGAAGCCGCACCAACATAATAGAGATACAGAAACACCGTGGCCCCTTTCTTTGAGATAACTCTGCACTATTGCGAGCTGCAAATGCCACTTCCAGCTTAGCTGTGCAGAAGAAGAACAACAAGAAGAAGAAATATCTCGAAATATGTCCGTCAGGCCCCTTCCCTTGAGATAAATCTGCAAATATCTCGGAAACGAAGAGAGCTATGGCAAAATGTTAAGAGACCGTTTTTGTAGAGAATTAAGTTTCCTACTTTTTATGTTCTATGATATTTTTTGATCAGATGCGTAGTTCTCGAGATATATCAAGATATTTAAAAGTTCCGAAGCCGCACCAACATAATAGAGATACAGAAACACCGTGGCCCCTTTCTTTGAGATAACTCTGCACTATTGCGAGCTGTAAATGCCACTTCCAGCTTAGCTGTGCAGAAGAAGAACAACAAGAAGAAGAAATATCTCGAAATATGTCCGTCAGGCCCCTTCCCTTGAGATATATCTGCAAATATCTCGGAAACGAAGCGAGCTATGGCAAAATGTTAAGAGACCTTTTTTGTAGAGAATTATGTTTCCTACAATTTATGTTCTATGATATTTTTTGATCAGAAGCGTAGTTTTCAAGATATATCGAGATATTTAAAAGTTCCGAAGCCGCACCAACATAATAGAGATACAGAAACACCGTGGCCCCTTTCTTTGAGATAACTCTGCACTATTGCGAGCTGCAAATGCCACTTCCAGCTTAGCTGTGCAGAAGAAGAACAACAAGAAGAAGAAATATCTCGAAATATGTCCGTCAGGCCCGTTCCTTTGAGCTGAATCTGCAAATATCTCGGAAACGAAGCGAGCTATGGCAAAATGTTAAGAGACGTTTTTTGTAGAAAATTCTGTTTCCTACAATTTACGTTCTATGGTATTTTTTGATCAGAAGCGTAGTTTTCGAGATATATCGAGATATTTAAAAGTTCCGAAGCCGCAACAACATAATAGAGATACAGAAACACCGTGGCCCCTTTCTTTGAGATAACTCTGCACTAGTGCGAGCCGCAAATGCCACTTCCAGCTTAGCTGTGCAGAAGAAGAACAACAAGAAGAAGAAATATCTCGAAATATGTCCGTCAGGCCCCTTCCCTTGAGATAAATCTCCAAATATCTCGGAAACGAAGCGAGCTATGGCAAAATGTTAAGAGACCTTTTTTGTAGAGAATTAAGTTCCCTACTTTTTATGTTCTATGATATTTTTCGATCAGGTGCGTAGTTCTCGAGATATATCAAGATATTTAAAAGTTCCGAAGCCGCACCAACATAATAGAGATACAGACACACCGTGGACCCTTTCTTTGAGATAACTCTGCACTATTGCGAGCTGCAAATGCCACTTCCAGCTTAGCTGTGCAGAAGAAGAACAACAAGAAGAAGAAATATCTCGAAATATGTCCGTCAGGCCCCTTCCCTTGAGATATATCTGCAAATATCTCGGAAACGAAGCGAGCTATGGCAAAATGTTAAGATACCTTTTTTGTAGAGAATTATGTTTCCTACAATTTATGTTCTATGATATTTTTTGATCAGAAGCGTAGTTTTCGAGATATATCGAGATATTTAAAAGTTCCGAAGCCGCACCAACATATTAGAGATACAGAAACACCGTGGCCCCTTTCTTTGAGATAACTCTGCACTAGTGCGAGCCGCAAATGCCACTTCCAGCTTAGCTGTGCAGAAGAAGAACAACAAGAACAAGAAATATCTCGAAATATGTCTGTCAGGCCCCTTCCCTTGAGATAAATCTGCAAATATCTCGGAAACGAAGCGAGCTATGGAAAAATGTTCAGAGACCTTTTTTGTAGAGAATTAAGTTTCCTACTTTTTATGTTCTATGATATTTTTCGATCAGATGCGTAGTTCTCGAGATATATCAAGATATTTAAAAGTTCCGAAGCCGCACCAACATAATAGACATACAGAAACACCGTGGCCCCTCTCTTTGAGATAACTCTGCACTATTGCGAGCTGCAAATGCCACTTCCAGCTTAGCTGTGCAGAAGAATAACAACAAGAAGGAGAAATATCTCGAAATATGTCCGTCAGGCCCCTTCCCTTGAGATATATCTGCAAATATCTCGGAAACGAAGCGAGCTATGGCAAAATGTTAAGATACCTTTTTTGTAGAGAATTATGTTTCCTACAATTTATGTTCTATGATATTTTTTTATCGGAAGCGTAGTTTTCGAGATATATCGAGATATTTAAAAGTTCCGAAGCCGCACCAACATAATAGAGATACAGAAACACCGTGGCCAATTTCTTTGAGATAACTCTGCACTATTGCGAGCTGCAAATGCCACTTCCAGCTTAGCTGTGCAGAAGAAGAACAACAAGAAGAAGAAATATCTCGAAATATGTCCGTCAGGCCCCTTCCCTTGAGATAAATCTCCAAATATCTCGGAAACGAAGCGAGCTATGGCAAAATGTTAAGAGACCTTTTTTGTAGAGAATTAAGTTTCCTACTTTTTATGTTCTATGATATTTTTCGATCAGGTGCGTAGTTCTCGAGATATATCAAGATATTTAAAAGTTCCGAAGCAGCACCAACATAATAGAGATACAGAAACACCGTGGCCCCTTTCTTTGAGATAACTCTGCACTATTGCGAGCTGGAAATGCCACTTCCAGCTTAGCTGTGCAGAAGAAGCACAACAAGAACAAGAAATATCTCGGATTAAGTCCGTCAGGCCCCTTCCCTTGAGCTAAATCTGCAAATATCTCGGAAACAATGCGAGCTATGGCAAAATATTAAGAGACCTTTTTTGTTGGAAATTAAGTTTCCTACTATTTATGTTCTATGATATTTTTTGATCAGATGCGTAGTTCTCGAGATATATCAAGATATTTAAAAGTTCTGAGGCCGCACCAACATAATAGAGATACAGAAACACCGTGGCCCCTTTCTTTGAGATAACTCTGCACTATTGCGAGCTGCAAATGCCACTTCCAGCTTAGCTGTGCAGAAGAAGAACAACAAGAAGAAGAAGTATCTCGAAATATGTCCGTCAGGCCCCTTCCCTTGAGATATATCTGCAAATATCTCGGAAACGAAGCGAGCTATGGCAAAATGTTAAGAGACCTTTTTTGTAGAGAATTAAGTTTCCTACTTTTTATGTTCTATGATATTTTTTGATCAGATGCGTAGCTCTCGAGATATATCAAGATATTTAAAAGTTCCGTAGCCGCACCAACATAATAGAGATACAGAAACACCGTGGCCCCTTTCTTTGAGATAACTCTGCACTATTGCGAGCTGCAAATAGCCAGTTCCAGCTTAGCTGTGCAGAAGAAGCACAACAAGAACAAGAAATATCTCGGATTAAGTGCGTCAGGCCCCTTCCCTTGAGCTAAATCTGCAAATATCTCGGAAACAATGCGAGCTATGGCAAAATATTAAGAGATCTTTTTTGTAGGAAATTAAGTTTCCTACTATTTATGTTCTACGATATTTTTTGATCAGATGCGTAGTTCTCGAGATATATCAAGAAATTTAAAAGTTCCGAAGCCGCACCAACATAATAGAGATACGGAAACACCGTGGCCCCTTTCTGTGAGATAACTCTGCACTATTGCCGGCTGCAAATGCCAGTTCGAGCTTAGCTGTGCAGAAGAAGCACAAAAAGAACAAGAAATATCTCGGATTAAGTCCGTCAGGCCCCTTCCCTTGAGATAAATCTGCAAATATCTCGGAAACGATGCGAGATATGGCAAAATATTAAGAGATCCTTTTTGTAGGAAATTAAGTTTCCTACTATTTATGTTCTATGATATTTTTTGATCAGATCCGTAGTTTTCGGGATATATCAAGATATTTAAAAGGTCCAAAGCCGCACCAACATAATAGAGATACAGAAACACCGTGGCCCCTTTCTGTGAGATAACTCTGCACTATTGCGAGCAGCAAATGCCAGTTCCAGCTTAGCAGTGCAGAAGAAGCACAACAAGAACAAGAAATATCTCGGAATATGTCCGTCTGGCCCCTTCCTTTGAGATAAATCTGCAAATATCTCGGAAACGATGCGAGCTATGGCAAAATGTTAAGAGACATTTTTTGTAGAGAATTACGTTTCCTACAATTTATGTTCTATGATATTTTTTGATCAGATGCGTAGTTTTCGAGATATATCGAGATATTTAAAAGTTCCGGAGCCGCACCAACATAATAAAGATACATAAACACCGTGGCCTCTTTCTTTGAAATAACTCTGCACTATTGCGAGCTGCAAATGCCAGTTCGAGCTTAGCTGTGCAGAAGAAGCACAAAAAGAACAAGAAATATCTCGGATTAAGTCCGTCAGGCCCCTTCCCTTGAGATAAATCTGCAAATATCTCGGAAACGATGCGAGATATGGCAAAATATTAAGAGATCCTTTTTGTAGGAAATTAAGTTTCCTACTATTTATGTTCTATGATATTTTTTGATCAGATCCGTAGTTTTCGGGATATATCAAGATATTTAAAAGGTCCAAAGCCGCACCAACATAATAGAGATACAGAAACACCGTGGCCCCTTTCTGTGAGATAACTCTGCACTATTGCGAGCAGCAAATGCCAGTTCCAGCTTAGCAGTGCAGAAGAAGCACAACAAGAACAAGAAATATCTCGGAATATGTCCGTCTGGCCCCTTCCTTTGAGATAAATCTGCAAATATCTCGGAAACGATGCGAGCTATGGCAAAATGTTAAGAGACATTTTTTGTAGAGAATTACGTTTCCTACAATTTATGTTCTATGATATTTTTTGATCAGATGCGTAGTTTTCGAGATATATCGAGATATTTAAAAGTTCCGGAGCCGCACCAACATAATAAAGATACATAAACACCGTGGCCTCTTTCTTTGAAATAACTCTGCACTATTGCGAGCTGCAAATGCCAGTTCGAGCTTAGCTGTGCAGAAGAAGCACAAAAAGAACAAGAAATATCTCGGATTAAGTCCGTCAGGCCCCTTCCCTTGAGATAAATCTGCAAATATCTCGGAAACGATGCGAGATATGGCAAAATATTAAGAGATCCTTTTTGTAGGAAATTAAGTTTCCTACTATTTATGTTCTATGATATTTTTTGATCAGATCCGTAGTTTTCGGGATATATCAAGATATTTAAAAGGTCCAAAGCCGCACCAACATAATAGAGATACAGAAACACCGTGGCCCCTTTCTGTGAGATAACTCTGCACTATTGCGAGCAGCAAATGCCAGTTCCAGCTTAGCAGTGCAGAAGAAGCACAACAAGAACAAGAAATATCTCGGAATATGTCCGTCTGGCCCCTTCCTTTGAGATAAATCTGCAAATATCTCGGAAACGATGCGAGCTATGGCAAAATGTTAAGAGACATTTTTTGTAGAGAATTACGTTTCCTACAATTTATGTTCTATGATATTTTTTGATCAGATGCGTAGTTTTCGAGATATATCGAGATATTTAAAAGTTCCGGAGCCGCACCAACATAATAAAGATACATAAACACCGTGGCCTCTTTCTTTGAAATAACTCTGCACTATTGCGAGCTGCAAATGCCAGTTCGAGCTTAGCTGTGCAGAAGAAGCACAAAAAGAACAAGAAATATCTCGGATTAAGTCCGTCAGGCCCCTTCCCTTGAGATAAATCTGCAAATATCTCGGAAACGATGCGAGATATGGCAAAATATTAAGAGATCCTTTTTGTAGGAAATTAAGTTTCCTACTATTTATGTTCTATGATATTTTTTGATCAGATCCGTAGTTTTCGGGATATATCAAGATATTTAAAAGGTCCAAAGCCGCACCAACATAATAGAGATACAGAAACACCGTGGCCCCTTTCTGTGAGATAACTCTGCACTATTGCGAGCAGCAAATGCCAGTTCCAGCTTAGCAGTGCAGAAGAAGCACAACAAGAACAAGAAATATCTCGGAATATGTCCGTCTGGCCCCTTCCTTTGAGATAAATCTGCAAATATCTCGGAAACGATGCGAGCTATGGCAAAATGTTAAGAGACATTTTTTGTAGAGAATTACGTTTCCTACAATTTATGTTCTATGATATTTTTTGATCAGATGCGTAGTTTTCGAGATATATCGAGATATTTAAAAGTTCCGGAGCCGCACCAACATAATAAAGATACATAAACACCGTGGCCTCTTTCTTTGAAATAACTCTGCACTATTCCGAGCTGCAAATGCCACTTCCAGCTTAGCTGTGCTGAAGAGGAACAACAAGAAGAAGGAATATCTCGAAATATGTCCGTCAGGCCCCTTCCTTTGAGCTAAATCTGCAAATATCTCGGAAACGATGCGAGCTATGGCAAAATGTTGAGAGACATTTTTTGTAGGAAATTGAGTTTTCTACTATTTATATTCTATGATATCTTTTGATCAGATGCGTAGTTTTCGAGATATATCATGATATTTAAAAGTTCCGAAGCCGCACCAACATAATAGAGATACAGAAACACCGTGGCCCCTTTCTGTGAGATAACTCTGCACTATTGCGAGCTGCAAATGCCAGTTCCAGCTTAGCTGTGCAGAAGAAGCACAACAAAAACAAGAAATATCCCGGAATATGTCCGTCAGGCCCCTTCCCTTGAGCTAAATCTGCAAATATCTCGGAAACGATGCGAGCTATGGCAAAATGATAAGAGACCTTTTTTGTAGAGAACTGAGTTTCCTACTATTTATGTTCTATGATATTTTTTGATCAGATGCGTAGTTTTCGAGATATATCAAGATATTTAAAAGTTCCGAAGCCGCACCAACATAATAGAGATACAGAAACACCGTGGCCCCTTTCTTTGAGATAACTCTGAACTAGTGCGAGCCGCAAATGCCACTTCCAGCTTAGCTGTGCAGAAGAAGAACAACAAGAAGAAGAAATATCTCGAACTATGTCCGTCAGGCCCCTTCCCTCGAGATAAATCTGCAAATATCTCGGAAACGAAGCGAGCTATGGCAAAATGTTAAGAGACCTTTTTTGTAGAGAATTAAGTTTCCTACTTTTTATATTCTATGATATTTTTTGATCAGATGCGTAGTTCTCGAGATATATCAAGATATTTAAAAGTTCCGAAGCCGCACCAACATAATAGAGATACAGAAACACCGTGGCCCCTTTCTTTCAGATAACTCTGCACTAGTGCGAGCCGCAAATGCCACTTCCAGCATAGCTGTGCAGAAGAAGAACAACAAGAAGAAGAAATATCTCGAAATATGTCCGTCAGGCCCCTTCCCTTGAGATAAATCTGCAAATATCTCGGAAACGAAGCGAGCTATGGCAAAATGTTAAGAGACCTCGTTTGTAGAGAATTAAGTTTCCTACTTTTTATGTTCTATGATATTTTTTGATCAGATGCGTAGTTCTCGAGATATATCAAGATATTTAAAAGTTCCGTAGCCGCACCAACATAATAGAGATACAGAAACACCGCGGCCCCTTTCTTTGAGATAACTCTGCACTATTGCGAGCTGGAAATGCCACTTCCAGCTTAGCTGTGCAGAAGAAGCACAACAAGAACAAGAAATATCTCGGATTAAGTCCGTCAGGCCCCTTCCCTTGAGCTAAATCTGCAAATATCTCGGAAACAATGCGAGCTATGGCAAAATATTAAGAGACCTTTTTTGTTGGAAATTAAGTTTCCTACTATTTATGTTCTATGATATTTTTTGATCAGATGCGTAGTTCTCGAGATATATCAAGATATTTAAAAGTTCTGAGGCCGCACCAACATAATAGAGATACAGAAACACCGTGGCCCCTTTCTTTGAGATAACTCTGCACTATTGCGAGCTGCAAATGCCACTTCCAGCTTAGCTGTGCAGAAGAAGAACAACAAGAAGAAGAAGTATCTCGAAATATGTCCGTCAGGCCCCTTCCCTTGAGATATATCTGCAAATATCTCGGAAACGAAGCGAGCTATGGCAAAATGTTAAGAGACCTTTTTTGTAGAGAATTAAGTTTCCTACTTTTTATGTTCTATGATATTTTTTGATCAGATGCGTAGCTCTCGAGATATATCAAGATATTTAAAAGTTCCGTAGCCGCACCAACATAATAGAGATACAGAAACACCGTGGCCCCTTTCTTTGAGATAACTCTGCACTATTGCGAGCTGCAAATAGCCAGTTCCAGCTTAGCTGTGCAGAAGAAGCACAACAAGAACAAGAAATATCTCGGATTAAGTGCGTCAGGCCCCTTCCCTTGAGCTAAATCTGCAAATATCTCGGAAACAATGCGAGCTATGGCAAAATATTAAGAGATCTTTTTTGTAGGAAATTAAGTTTCCTACTATTTATGTTCTACGATATTTTTTGATCAGATGCGTAGTTCTCGAGATATATCAAGAAATTTAAAAGTTCCGAAGCCGCACCAACATAATAGAGATACGGAAACACCGTGGCCCCTTTCTGTGAGATAACTCTGCACTATTGCCGGCTGCAAATGCCAGTTCGAGCTTAGCTGTGCAGAAGAAGCACAAAAAGAACAAGAAATATCTCGGATTAAGTCCGTCAGGCCCCTTCCCTTGAGATAAATCTGCAAATATCTCGGAAACGATGCGAGATATGGCAAAATATTAAGAGATCCTTTTTGTAGGAAATTAAGTTTCCTACTATTTATGTTCTATGATATTTTTTGATCAGATCCGTAGTTTTCGGGATATATCAAGATATTTAAAAGGTCCAAAGCCGCACCAACATAATAGAGATACAGAAACACCGTGGCCCCTTTCTGTGAGATAACTCTGCACTATTGCGAGCAGCAAATGCCAGTTCCAGCTTAGCAGTGCAGAAGAAGCACAACAAGAACAAGAAATATCTCGGAATATGTCCGTCTGGCCCCTTCCTTTGAGATAAATCTGCAAATATCTCGGAAACGATGCGAGCTATGGCAAAATGTTAAGAGACATTTTTTGTAGAGAATTACGTTTCCTACAATTTATGTTCTATGATATTTTTTGATCAGATGCGTAGTTTTCGAGATATATCGAGATATTTAAAAGTTCCGGAGCCGCACCAACATAATAAAGATACATAAACACCGTGGCCTCTTTCTTTGAAATAACTCTGCACTATTGCGAGCTGCAAATGCCAGTTCGAGCTTAGCTGTGCAGAAGAAGCACAAAAAGAACAAGAAATATCTCGGATTAAGTCCGTCAGGCCCCTTCCCTTGAGATAAATCTGCAAATATCTCGGAAACGATGCGAGATATGGCAAAATATTAAGAGATCCTTTTTGTAGGAAATTAAGTTTCCTACTATTTATGTTCTATGATATTTTTTGATCAGATCCGTAGTTTTCGGGATATATCAAGATATTTAAAAGGTCCAAAGCCGCACCAACATAATAGAGATACAGAAACACCGTGGCCCCTTTCTGTGAGATAACTCTGCACTATTGCGAGCAGCAAATGCCAGTTCCAGCTTAGCAGTGCAGAAGAAGCACAACAAGAACAAGAAATATCTCGGAATATGTCCGTCTGGCCCCTTCCTTTGAGATAAATCTGCAAATATCTCGGAAACGATGCGAGCTATGGCAAAATGTTAAGAGACATTTTTTGTAGAGAATTACGTTTCCTACAATTTATGTTCTATGATATTTTTTGATCAGATGCGTAGTTTTCGAGATATATCGAGATATTTAAAAGTTCCGGAGCCGCACCAACATAATAAAGATACATAAACACCGTGGCCTCTTTCTTTGAAATAACTCTGCACTATTGCGAGCTGCAAATGCCAGTTCGAGCTTAGCTGTGCAGAAGAAGCACAAAAAGAACAAGAAATATCTCGGATTAAGTCCGTCAGGCCCCTTCCCTTGAGATAAATCTGCAAATATCTCGGAAACGATGCGAGATATGGCAAAATATTAAGAGATCCTTTTTGTAGGAAATTAAGTTTCCTACTATTTATGTTCTATGATATTTTTTGATCAGATCCGTAGTTTTCGGGATATATCAAGATATTTAAAAGGTCCAAAGCCGCACCAACATAATAGAGATACAGAAACACCGTGGCCCCTTTCTGTGAGATAACTCTGCACTATTGCGAGCAGCAAATGCCAGTTCCAGCTTAGCAGTGCAGAAGAAGCACAACAAGAACAAGAAATATCTCGGAATATGTCCGTCTGGCCCCTTCCTTTGAGATAAATCTGCAAATATCTCGGAAACGATGCGAGCTATGGCAAAATGTTAAGAGACATTTTTTGTAGAGAATTACGTTTCCTACAATTTATGTTCTATGATATTTTTTGATCAGATGCGTAGTTTTCGAGATATATCGAGATATTTAAAAGTTCCGGAGCCGCACCAACATAATAAAGATACATAAACACCGTGGCCTCTTTCTTTGAAATAACTCTGCACTATTGCGAGCTGCAAATGCCAGTTCGAGCTTAGCTGTGCAGAAGAAGCACAAAAAGAACAAGAAATATCTCGGATTAAGTCCGTCAGGCCCCTTCCCTTGAGATAAATCTGCAAATATCTCGGAAACGATGCGAGATATGGCAAAATATTAAGAGATCCTTTTTGTAGGAAATTAAGTTTCCTACTATTTATGTTCTATGATATTTTTTGATCAGATCCGTAGTTTTCGGGATATATCAAGATATTTAAAAGGTCCAAAGCCGCACCAACATAATAGAGATACAGAAACACCGTGGCCCCTTTCTGTGAGATAACTCTGCACTATTGCGAGCAGCAAATGCCAGTTCCAGCTTAGCAGTGCAGAAGAAGCACAACAAGAACAAGAAATATCTCGGAATATGTCCGTCTGGCCCCTTCCTTTGAGATAAATCTGCAAATATCTCGGAAACGATGCGAGCTATGGCAAAATGTTAAGAGACATTTTTTGTAGAGAATTACGTTTCCTACAATTTATGTTCTATGATATTTTTTGATCAGATGCGTAGTTTTCGAGATATATCGAGATATTTAAAAGTTCCGGAGCCGCACCAACATAATAAAGATACATAAACACCGTGGCCTCTTTCTTTGAAATAACTCTGCACTATTCCGAGCTGCAAATGCCACTTCCAGCTTAGCTGTGCTGAAGAGGAACAACAAGAAGAAGGAATATCTCGAAATATGTCCGTCAGGCCCCTTCCTTTGAGCTAAATCTGCAAATATCTCGGAAACGATGCGAGCTATGGCAAAATGTTGAGAGACATTTTTTGTAGGAAATTGAGTTTTCTACTATTTATATTCTATGATATCTTTTGATCAGATGCGTAGTTTTCGAGATATATCATGATATTTAAAAGTTCCGAAGCCGCACCAACATAATAGAGATACAGAAACACCGTGGCCCCTTTCTGTGAGATAACTCTGCACTATTGCGAGCTGCAAATGCCAGTTCCAGCTTAGCTGTGCAGAAGAAGCACAACAAAAACAAGAAATATCCCGGAATATGTCCGTCAGGCCCCTTCCCTTGAGCTAAATCTGCAAATATCTCGGAAACGATGCGAGCTATGGCAAAATGATAAGAGACCTTTTTTGTAGAGAACTGAGTTTCCTACTATTTATGTTCTATGATATTTTTTGATCAGATGCGTAGTTTTCGAGATATATCAAGATATTTAAAAGTTCCGAAGCCGCACCAACATAATAGAGATACAGAAACACCGTGGCCCCTTTCTTTGAGATAACTCTGAACTAGTGCGAGCCGCAAATGCCACTTCCAGCTTAGCTGTGCAGAAGAAGAACAACAAGAAGAAGAAATATCTCGAACTATGTCCGTCAGGCCCCTTCCCTCGAGATAAATCTGCAAATATCTCGGAAACGAAGCGAGCTATGGCAAAATGTTAAGAGACCTTTTTTGTAGAGAATTAAGTTTCCTACTTTTTATATTCTATGATATTTTTTGATCAGATGCGTAGTTCTCGAGATATATCAAGATATTTAAAAGTTCCGAAGCCGCACCAACATAATAGAGATACAGAAACACCGTGGCCCCTTTCTTTCAGATAACTCTGCACTAGTGCGAGCCGCAAATGCCACTTCCAGCATAGCTGTGCAGAAGAAGAACAACAAGAAGAAGAAATATCTCGAAATATGTCCGTCAGGCCCCTTCCCTTGAGATAAATCTGCAAATATCTCGGAAACGAAGCGAGCTATGGCAAAATGTTAAGAGACCTCGTTTGTAGAGAATTAAGTTTCCTACTTTTTATGTTCTATGATATTTTTTGATCAGATGCGTAGTTCTCGAGATATATCAAGATATTTAAAAGTTCCGTAGCCGCACCAACATAATAGAGATACAGAAACACCGCGGCCCCTTTCTTTGAGATAACTCTGCACTATTGCGAGCTGCAAATGCCAGTTCCAGCTTAGCTGTGCAGAAGAAGCACAACAAGAACAAGAAATATCTCGGATTAAGTGCGTCAGGCCCCTTCCCTTGAGCTAAATCTGCAAATATCTCGGAAACAATGCGAGCTATGGCAAAATATTAAGTGATCTTTTTTGTAGGAAATTAAGTTTCCTACTATTTATGTTCTACGATATTTTTTGATCAGATGCGTAGTTCTCGAGATATATCAAGAAATTTAAAAGTTCCGAAGCCGCACCAACATAATAGAGATACAGAAACACCGTGGCCCCTTTCTTTGAGATAACTCTGCACTATTGCGAGCTGGAAATGCCACTTCCAGCTTAGCTGTGCAGAAGAAGCACAACAAGAACAAGAAATATCTCGGATTAAGTCCGTCAGGCCCCTTCCCTTGAGCTAAATCTGCAAATATCTCGGAAACAATGCGAGCTATGGCAAAATATTAAGAGACCTTTTTTGTTGGAAATTAAGTTTCCTACTATTTATGTTCTATGATATTTTTTGATCAGATGCGTAGTTCTCGAGATATATCAAGATATTTAAAAGTTCTGAGGCCGCACCAACATAATAGAGATACAGAAACACCGTGGCCCCTTTCTTTGAGATAACTCTGCACTATTGCGAGCTGCAAATGCCACTTCCAGCTTAGCTGTGCAGAAGAAGAACAACAAGAAGAAGAAGTATCTCGAAATATGTCCGTCAGGCCCCTTCCCTTGAGATATATCTGCAAATATCTCGGAAACGAAGCGAGCTATGGCAAAATGTTAAGAGACCTTTTTTGTAGAGAATTAAGTTTCCTACTTTTTATGTTCTATGATATTTTTTGATCAGATGCGTAGCTCTCGAGATATATCAAGATATTTAAAAGTTCCGTAGCCGCACCAACATAATAGAGATACAGAAACACCGTGGCCCCTTTCTTTGAGATAACTCTGCACTATTGCGAGCTGCAAATGCCAGTTCCAGCTTAGCTGTGCAGAAGAAGCACAACAAGAACAAGAAATATCTCGGATTAAGTGCGTCAGGCCCCTTCCCTTGAGCTAAATCTGCAAATATCTCGGAAACAATGCGAGCTATGGCAAAATATTAAGAGATCTTTTTTGTAGGAAATTAAGTTTCCTACTATTTATGTTCTACGATATTTTTTGATCAGATGCGTAGTTCTCGAGATATATCAAGAAATTTAAAAGTTCCGAAGCCGCACCAACATAATAGAGATACGGAAACACCGTGGCCCCTTTCTGTGAGATAACTCTGCACTATTGCCGGCTGCAAATGCCAGTTCGAGCTTAGCTGTGCAGAAGAAGCACAAAAAGAACAAGAAATATCTCGGATTAAGTCCGTCAGGCCCCTTCCCTTGAGATAAATCTGCAAATATCTCGGAAACGATGCGAGATATGGCAAAATATTAAGAGATCCTTTTTGTAGGAAATTAAGTTTCCTACTATTTATGTTCTATGATATTTTTTGATCAGATCCGTAGTTTTCGGGATATATCAAGATATTTAAAAGGTCCAAAGCCGCACCAACATAATAGAGATACAGAAACACCGTGGCCCCTTTCTGTGAGATAACTCTGCACTATTGCGAGCAGCAAATGCCAGTTCCAGCTTAGCAGTGCAGAAGAAGCACAACAAGAACAAGAAATATCTCGGAATATGTCCGTCTGGCCCCTTCCTTTGAGATAAATCTGCAAATATCTCGGAAACGATGCGAGCTATGGCAAAATGTTAAGAGACATTTTTTGTAGAGAATTACGTTTCCTACAATTTATGTTCTATGATATTTTTTGATCAGATGCGTAGTTTTCGAGATATATCGAGATATTTAAAAGTTCCGGAGCCGCACCAACATAATAAAGATACATAAACACCGTGGCCTCTTTCTTTGAAATAACTCTGCACTATTGCGAGCTGCAAATGCCAGTTCGAGCTTAGCTGTGCAGAAGAAGCACAAAAAGAACAAGAAATATCTCGGATTAAGTCCGTCAGGCCCCTTCCCTTGAGATAAATCTGCAAATATCTCGGAAACGATGCGAGATATGGCAAAATATTAAGAGATCCTTTTTGTAGGAAATTAAGTTTCCTACTATTTATGTTCTATGATATTTTTTGATCAGATCCGTAGTTTTCGGGATATATCAAGATATTTAAAAGGTCCAAAGCCGCACCAACATAATAGAGATACAGAAACACCGTGGCCCCTTTCTGTGAGATAACTCTGCACTATTGCGAGCAGCAAATGCCAGTTCCAGCTTAGCAGTGCAGAAGAAGCACAACAAGAACAAGAAATATCTCGGAATATGTCCGTCTGGCCCCTTCCTTTGAGATAAATCTGCAAATATCTCGGAAACGATGCGAGCTATGGCAAAATGTTAAGAGACATTTTTTGTAGAGAATTACGTTTCCTACAATTTATGTTCTATGATATTTTTTGATCAGATGCGTAGTTTTCGAGATATATCGAGATATTTAAAAGTTCCGGAGCCGCACCAACATAATAAAGATACATAAACACCGTGGCCTCTTTCTTTGAAATAACTCTGCACTATTGCGAGCTGCAAATGCCAGTTCGAGCTTAGCTGTGCAGAAGAAGCACAAAAAGAACAAGAAATATCTCGGATTAAGTCCGTCAGGCCCCTTCCCTTGAGATAAATCTGCAAATATCTCGGAAACGATGCGAGATATGGCAAAATATTAAGAGATCCTTTTTGTAGGAAATTAAGTTTCCTACTATTTATGTTCTATGATATTTTTTGATCAGATCCGTAGTTTTCGGGATATATCAAGATATTTAAAAGGTCCAAAGCCGCACCAACATAATAGAGATACAGAAACACCGTGGCCCCTTTCTGTGAGATAACTCTGCACTATTGCGAGCAGCAAATGCCAGTTCCAGCTTAGCAGTGCAGAAGAAGCACAACAAGAACAAGAAATATCTCGGAATATGTCCGTCTGGCCCCTTCCTTTGAGATAAATCTGCAAATATCTCGGAAACGATGCGAGCTATGGCAAAATGTTAAGAGACATTTTTTGTAGAGAATTACGTTTCCTACAATTTATGTTCTATGATATTTTTTGATCAGATGCGTAGTTTTCGAGATATATCGAGATATTTAAAAGTTCCGGAGCCGCACCAACATAATAAAGATACATAAACACCGTGGCCTCTTTCTTTGAAATAACTCTGCACTATTCCGAGCTGCAAATGCCACTTCCAGCTTAGCTGTGCTGAAGAGGAACAACAAGAAGAAGGAATATCTCGAAATATGTCCGTCAGGCCCCTTCCTTTGAGCTAAATCTGCAAATATCTCGGAAACGATGCGAGCTATGGCAAAATGTTGAGAGACATTTTTTGTAGGAAATTGAGTTTTCTACTATTTATATTCTATGATATCTTTTGATCAGATGCGTAGTTTTCGAGATATATCATGATATTTAAAAGTTCCGAAGCCGCACCAACATAATAGAGATACAGAAACACCGTGGCCCCTTTCTGTGAGATAACTCTGCACTATTGCGAGCTGCAAATGCCAGTTCCAGCTTAGCTGTGCAGAAGAAGCACAACAAAAACAAGAAATATCCCGGAATATGTCCGTCAGGCCCCTTCCCTTGAGCTAAATCTGCAAATATCTCGGAAACGATGCGAGCTATGGCAAAATGATAAGAGACCTTTTTTGTAGAGAACTGAGTTTCCTACTATTTATGTTCTATGATATTTTTTGATCAGATGCGTAGTTTTCGAGATATATCAAGATATTTAAAAGTTCCGAAGCCGCACCAACATAATAGAGATACAGAAACACCGTGGCCCCTTTCTTTGAGATAACTCTGAACTAGTGCGAGCCGCAAATGCCACTTCCAGCTTAGCTGTGCAGAAGAAGAACAACAAGAAGAAGAAATATCTCGAACTATGTCCGTCAGGCCCCTTCCCTCGAGATAAATCTGCAAATATCTCGGAAACGAAGCGAGCTATGGCAAAATGTTAAGAGACCTTTTTTGTAGAGAATTAAGTTTCCTACTTTTTATATTCTATGATATTTTTTGATCAGATGCGTAGTTCTCGAGATATATCAAGATATTTAAAAGTTCCGAAGCCGCACCAACATAATAGAGATACAGAAACACCGTGGCCCCTTTCTTTCAGATAACTCTGCACTAGTGCGAGCCGCAAATGCCACTTCCAGCATAGCTGTGCAGAAGAAGAACAACAAGAAGAAGAAATATCTCGAAATATGTCCGTCAGGCCCCTTCCCTTGAGATAAATCTGCAAATATCTCGGAAACGAAGCGAGCTATGGCAAAATGTTAAGAGACCTCGTTTGTAGAGAATTAAGTTTCCTACTTTTTATGTTCTATGATATTTTTTGATCAGATGCGTAGTTCTCGAGATATATCAAGATATTTAAAAGTTCCGTAGCCGCACCAACATAATAGAGATACAGAAACACCGCGGCCCCTTTCTTTGAGATAACTCTGCACTATTGCGAGCTGCAAATGCCAGTTCCAGCTTAGCTGTGCAGAAGAAGCACAACAAGAACAAGAAATATCTCGGATTAAGTGCGTCAGGCCCCTTCCCTTGAGCTAAATCTGCAAATATCTCGGAAACAATGCGAGCTATGGCAAAATATTAAGTGATCTTTTTTGTAGGAAATTAAGTTTCCTACTATTTATGTTCTACGATATTTTTTGATCAGATGCGTAGTTCTCGAGATATATCAAGAAATTTAAAAGTTCCGAAGCCGCACCAACATAATAGAGATACGGAAACACCGTGGCCCCTTTCTGTGAGATAACTCTGCACTATTGCGAGCTGCAAATGCCAGTTCGAGCTTAGCTGTGCAGAAGAAGCACAAAAAGAACAAGAAATATCTCGGATTAAGTCCGTCAGGCCCCTTCCCTTGAGATAAATCTGCAAATATCTCGGAAACGATGCGAGATATGGCAAAATATTAAGAGATCCTTTTTGTAGGAAATTAAGTTTCCTACTATTTATGTTCTATGATATTTTTTGATCAGATCCGTAGTTTTCGAGATATATCAAGATATTTAAAAGGTCCAAAGCCGCACCAACATAATAGAGATACAGAAACACCGTGGCCCCTTTCTTTGAGATAACTCTGCACTATTGCGAGCTGCAAATGCCACTTCCAGCTTAGCTGTGCAGAAGAAGAACAACAAGAAGAAGAAATATCTCGAAATATGTCCGTCAGGCCCCTTCCCTTGAGATAAATCTGCAAATATCTCGGAAACGAAGCGAGCTATGGCAAAATGTTAAGAGACCTTATTTGTAGAGAATTATGTTTCCTACTTTTTATGTTCTATGATATTTTTTGATCAGATGCGCAGTTCTCGAGATATATCAAGATATTTAAAAGTTCTGAAGCCGCACCAACATAATAGAGATACAGAAACACCGTGGCCCCTTTCTTTGAGATAACTCTGCACTATTGCGAGCTGCAAATGCCACTTCCAGCTTAGCTGTGCAGAAGAAGAAAAACAAGAAGAAGAAGTATCTCGAAATATGTCCGTCAGGCCCCTTCCCTTGAGATATATCTGCAAACATCTCGGAAACGAAGCGAGCTATGGCAAAATGTTAAGAGACCTTTTTTGTAGAGAATTAAGTTTCCTACTTTTTATATTCTATGATATTTTTTGATCAGATGCGTAGTTCTCGAGATATATCAAGATATTTAAAAGTTCCGAAGCCGCACCAACATAATAGAGATACAGAAACACCGTGGCCCCTTTCTTTCAGATAACTCTGCACTATTGCGAGCCGCAAATGCCACTTCCAGCATAGCTGTGCAGAAGAAGAACAACAAGAAGAAGAAATATCTCGAAATATGTCCGTCAGGCCCCTTCCCTTGAGATAAATCTGCAAATATCTCGGAAACGAAGCGAGCTATGGCAAATTGTTAAGAGACCTTTTTTGTAGAGAATTAAGTTTCCTACTTTTTATGTCCTATGATATTTTTTGATCAGATGCGTAGTTCTCGAGATATATCAAGATATTTAAAAGTTCCGAAGCCGCACCAACATAATAGAGATACAGAAACACCGTGGCCCCTTTCTTTGAGATAACTCTGCACTACTGCGAGCTGTAAATGCCACTTCCAGCTTAGCTGTGCAGAAGAAGAACAACAAGAAGAAGAAATATCTCGAAATATGTCCGTCAGGCCCCTTCCCTTGAGATATATCTGCAAATATCTCGGAAACGAAGCGAGCTATGGCAAAATCTTAAGAGACCTTTTTTGTAGAGAATTATGTTTCCTACAATTTATGTTCTATGATATTTTTTGATCAGAAGCGTAGTTTTCGAGATATATCGAGATATTTGAAAGTTCCGAAGCCGCACCAACATAATAGGGATACAGAAACAACGTGGCCCCTTTCTGCGAGATAACTCTGCACTATTGCGAGCTGCAGGTGCCAGTTCCAGCTTAGCTGTGCAGAAGAAGCACAACAATAACAAGGAATATCTCGGAATATGTCCGTCAGGCCCCTTCCCTGGAGATAAATCTGCAAATATCTCGGAAACGAAGCGAGCTATGGCAAAATGTTAAGAGACCTTTTTTGTAGAGAATTAAGTTTCCTACTTTTTATGTTCTATGATATTTTTTGATCAGATGCGTAACTCTCGAGATATATCAAGATATTTAAAAGTTCCGAAGCCGCACCAACATAATAGAGATACAGAAACACCGTGGCCCCTTTCTTTGAGATAACGCTGCACTATTGCGAGCTGCAAATGCCACTTCCAGCTTAGCTGTGCAGAAGAAGAACAACAAGAAGAAGAAATATCTCGAAACATGTCCGTCAGGCCCCTTCCCTTGAGATAAATCTGCATATATCTCGGAAACCAAGCGAGCTATGGCAAAATGTTAAGAGACCTCGTTTGTAGAGAATTAAGTTTCCTACTTTTTATGTTCTATGATATTTTTTGATCAGATGCGTAGTTCTCGAGATATATCAAGATATTTAAAAGTTCCGTAGCCGCACCAACATAATAGAGATACAGAAACACCGCGGCCCCTTTCTTTGAGATAACTCTGCACTATTGCGAGCTGCAAATGCCAGTTCCAGCTTAGCTGTGCAGAAGAAGCACAACAAGAACAAGAAATATCTCGGATTAAGTGCGTCAGGCCCCTTCCCTTGAGCTAAATCTGCAAATATCTCGGAAACAATGCGAGCTATGGCAAAATATTAAGTGATCTTTTTTGTAGGAAATTAAGTTTCCTACTATTTATGTTCTACGATATTTTTTGATCAGATGCGTAGTTCTCGAGATATATCAAGAAATTTAAAAGTTCCGAAGCCGCACCAACATAATAGAGATACGGAAACACCGTGGCCCCTTTCTGTGAGATAACTCTGCACTATTGCGAGCTGCAAATGCCAGTTCGAGCTTAGCTGTGCAGAAGAAGCACAAAAAGAACAAGAAATATCTCGGATTAAGTCCGTCAGGCCCCTTCCCTTGAGATAAATCTGCAAATATCTCGGAAACGATGCGAGATATGGCAAAATATTAAGAGATCCTTTTTGTAGGAAATTAAGTTTCCTACTATTTATGTTCTATGATATTTTTTGATCAGATCCGTAGTTTTCGAGATATATCAAGATATTTAAAAGTTCCGCAGCCGCACCAACATAATAGAGATACAGAAACACCGTGGCCCCTTTCTGTGAGATAACTCTGCACTATTGCGAGCTGCAAATGCCAGTTCCAGCTTAGCTGTGCAGAGGAAGCACAACAAGAACAAGAAATATCTCGGAATATGTCCATCAGGCCCCTTCCCTTGAGATAAATCTGCAAATATCTCGGAAACGATGCGAGATATGGCAAAACGTTAAGAGACCTTTTTTGTGGAGAATTCAGTTTCCTACTTTTTATGTTCTATGATATTTTTGGCTCAGAGGCGTAGTTTTCGAGATATATCAAGATATTTAAAAGTTCCGCAGCCGCACCAACATAATAGAGATACAGAAACACCGTGGCCCCTTTCTGTGAGATAACTCTGCACTATTGCGAGCTGCAAATGCCAGTTCCAGCTTAGCTGTGCAGAAGAAGCACAACAAAAACAAGAAATAACCCGGAATATGTCCGTCAGGCCCCTTCCCTTGAGGTAAATCTGCAAATATCTCGCAAACGTTGCGATCTATGGCAAAATGTTAAGACACGTTTTTGGTAGAGAATTAAGTTTCCTACTTTTTATGTTCTATGACATTTTTTGATCAGATGCGTAGTTCTCGAGATATATTAAGGTATTTAAAAGTTCCGAAGCCGCACCAACATAATAGGGATACAGAAACACCGTGGCCCCTTTCTTTGAGATAACTCTGCACTATTGCCGGCTGGAAATGCCACTTCCAGTTTAGCTGTGAAGAAGAAGAACAACAAGAAGAAGAAATATCTCGAAATATGTCCGTCAGGCCCCTTCCTTTGAGCTAAACCTGCAAATATCTTGGAAACGATGCGAGCTCTGGCAAAATGTTGGGAGACCTTTTTTGTAGGAAATTAAGTTGCCTACTATTTATGTTCTATGCTATTTTTTGGTCAGATGCGTAGTTTTCGAGATATATCGAGATATTTAAAAGTTCCGGAGCCGCACCAACATAATAAAGATACAGAAACACCGTGGCCCCTTTCTTTGAGATAACTTTACACTATTGCGAGCTGGAAATGCCACTTCCAGTTTAGCTGTGCAGAGGAAGAACAACCGGAAGAAGAAATATCTCGATATATGTCCGTCAGGCCCCTTCCTTTGAGCTAAATCTGCAAATATCTTGGAAACGATGCGAGCTGTGGCAAAATGTTGGGAGACCTTTTTTGTAGGAAATTAAGTTTCCTACTATTTATGTTCTATGCTATTTTTTGGTCAGATGCGTAGTTTTCGAGATATATCGAGATATTTAAAAGTTCCGGAGCCGCACCAACATAATAAAGATACAGAAACACCGTGGCCCCTTTCTGTGAGATAACTCTGCACTATTGCGAGCTGCAAATGCCAGTTCGAGCTTAGCTGTGCGGAAGAAGCACAACAAGAACAAGAAATATCTCGGATTAAGTCCGTCAGGCCCCTTCTTTTGAGCTATATCTGCAAATATCTCGGAAACGATGCGAGCTATGGCAAAATGTTCACAGACCTTTTTTGTAGAGAATTAAGTTTCCTACTTTTTATGTTCTATGATATTTTTTGATCAGATGCGTAGTTTTCGAGATATATCAAGATATTTAAAAGTTCCGAAGCAGCACCAACATAATAGAGATACGGAAATACCGTGGCCCCTTTCTGTGAGATAACTCTGCACTATTGCGAGCTGCAAATGCCAGTTCCAGCTTAGCTGTGCAGAGGAAGCACAACAAGAACAAGAAATATCTCGAAATATGTCCGTCCGGCCCCTTCCCTTGAGATATATCTGCAAATATCTCGGAAACGATGCGAGCTACGGCAAAATATCAAGAGACCTTTTTTGTAGAGAATGAAGTTTCCTACTATTCATGTTCTATGATATTTTTTGATCAGATGCGTAGTTTTCGAGATATATCAAGATATTTAAAAGTTCCGAAGCCGCACCAACATAATAGAGTTACGGAAACAACGTGGCCCCTTTCTGTGAGATAACTCTGCACTATTGCGAGCTGCAAATGCCACGTCCAGCTTAGCTGTGCAGAAGAAGAACAACAGGAAGAAGAAATATCTCGAAATATGTCCGTCAGGCCCCTTCCCTTGAGATAAATCTGCAAATATCTCGGAAACGAAGCGAGCTATGGCAAAATGTTAAGAGACCTTTTTTGTAGAGAATTATGTTTCCTACAATTTACGTTCTCCGATATTTTTTGATCACAAGCGTAGTTTTCGAGATATATCGAGATATTTAAAAGTTCCGAAGCCGCACCAACATAATAGAGGTACAGAAACACCGTGGCGCCTTTCTGTGAGATAACTCTGCACTATTGCGAGCTGCAAATGCCACGTCCAGCTTAGCTGTGCAGAAGAAGAACAACAGGAAGAAGAAATATCTCGAAATATGTCCGTCAGGCCCCTTCCCTTGAGATAAATCTGCAAATATCTCGGAAACGAAGCGAGCTATGGCAAAATGTTAACAGACCTTTTTTGTAGAGAATTATGTTCCCTACAATTTACGTTCTCTGATGTTTTTTGATCAGAAGCGTAGATTTCGAGATATATCGAGATATTTAAAAGTTCCGAAGCCGCACCAACATAATAGAGGTACAGAAACACCGTGGCCCCTCTCTTTGAGATAACTCTGCACTATTGCGAGATGCAAATGCCAGTTCCAGCTTAGCTGTGCAGAAGAAGAACAACAAGAAGAAGAAATATCTCGGAATATGACCGTCAGGCCCCTTCCCTTGAGATACATCTGCAAATATCTCGGAAACGAAGCGAGCTATGGCAAAATGTTAAGAGACCTTATTTGTAGAGAAATAAGTTTCCTACTTTTTATGTTCTATGATATTTTTTGATCAGATGCGTAGTTATCGAGATATATCAAGACATTTAAAAGTTCCGAAGCCGCACCAACATAATAGAGATACAGAAATACCGTGGCCCCTTTCTTTGAGATAACTCTGCACTATTGCGAGCTGCAAATGCCACTTCCAGCTTAGCTGTGCAGAAGAAGAACAACAAGAAGAAGAAATATCTCGAAATATGTCCGTCAGGCCCCTTCCCTTGAGATAAATCTGCAAATATCTCGGAAACGAAGCGAGCTATGGCAAAATGTTAAGAGACCTTTTTTGTAAAGAATTAAGTTTTCTACTTTTTATGTTCTATGATATTTTTTGATGAGATGCGTGGTTCTGGAGATATATCAAGATATTTAAAAGTTCCGAAGCTGCACCAACATAATAGAGGTACAGAAACACCGTGGCCTCTTTCTTTGAGATAACTCTGCACTATTGCGAGCTGCAAATGCCACTTCCAGCTTAGCTGTGCAGCAGAAGAACAACAAGAAGAAGAAATATCTCGAAATATGTCCGTCAGGCCCCTTCCCTTGAGATAAATCTGCAAATATCTCGGAAACGAAGCGAGCTATGGCAAAACGTTAAGAGACCTTTTTTGTAGAGAATTAAGTTTCCTACTTTTTATGTAGTATGATATTTTTTGATCAGATGCGTAGTTCTCGAGATATATCAAGATATTTAAAAGTTCCGAAGCCGCACCAACATAATAGAGATACAGAAACACCATGGCCCCTTTCTTTGAGATAACTCTGCACTATTGCGAGCTGTAAATGCCACTTCCAGCTTAGCTGTGCAGAAGAAGAACAACAAGAAGAAGAAATATCTCGAAATATGTCCGTCAGGCCCCTTCCCTTGAGATAAATCTGCAAATATCTCGGAAACGAAGCGAGCTATGGCAAAATGTTAAGAGACCTTTTTTGTAGAGAATTAAGTTTCCTACTTTTTATGTTCTATGATATTTCTTGATCAGATGTGTAGTTCTCGAGATATATCAAGATATTTAAAAGCTCCGAAGCCGCACCAACATAATAGAGATACAGAAACACCGTGGCCCCTTTCTTTGAGATAACTCTGCACTATTGCGAGCTGCAAATGCCACTTCCAGCTTAGCTGTGCAGAAGAAGAACAACAAGAAGAAGAAACATCTCGAAATATGTCCGTCAGGCACCTTCCCTTGAGATAAATCTGCAAATATCTCGGAAACGAAGCGAGCTATGGCAAAATGTTAAGAGACTTTGTTTGTAGAGAATTAAGTTTCCTACTTTTCATGTTCTATGATATTTTTCGATCAGAGGCGTAGTTCTCGAGATATATCAAGATATTTAAAAGCTCCGAAGCCGCACCAACATAATAGAGATACAGAAACACCGTGGCCCCTTTCTTTGCGATAACTCTGCACTATTGCGAGCTTCAAATGCCACTTCCAGCTTAGCTGTGCAGAAGAAGAACAACAAGAAGAAGAACAACAAGAAGAAGAAATATCTCGAAATATGTCCGTCGGGCCCCATCCCTTGAGATAAATCTGCAAATATCTCGGAAACGAAGCGAGCTATGGCAAAATGTTCAGAAACCTTTCTTGTAGAGAATTAAGTTTCCTACTTTTTATGTTCTATGATATTTTTTGATCAGATGCGTAGTTCTCGAGATATATCAAGATATTTAAAAGTTCCGAAGCCGCACCAACATAATAGAGATACAGAAACACCGTGGCCCCTTTCTTTGAGATAACTCTGCACTATTGCGAGCTGGAAATGCCACATCCAGGTTAGCTGTGCAGAAGAAGAACAACAAGAAGAAGAAATATCTCGAAATATGTCCGTCAGGCCCCTTCCCTTGAGATAAATCTGCAAATATCTCGGAAACGAAGCGAGCTATGGCAAAATGTTAAGAGACCTTTTTTGTAGAGAATTAAGTTTCCTACTTTTTATGTAGTATGATATTTTTTGATCAGATGCGTAGTTCTCGAGATATATCAAGATATTTAAAAGTTCCGAAGCCGCACCAACATAATAGAGATACAGAAACACCGTGGCCCCTTTCTTTGAGATAACTCTGCACTACTGCGAGCTGCAAATGCCACTTCCAGCTTAGCTGTGCAGAAGAAAAACAACAAGAAGAAGAAATATCTCGAAATATATCCGTCAGGCCCCTTCCCTTGAGATAGATCTGCAAATATCTCGGAAACGAAGCGAGCTATGGCAAAATGTTAAGAGACCTTTTTTGTAGAGAATTAAGTTTCCTACTTTTTATGTAGTATGATATTTTTTGATCAGATGCGTAGTTCTCGAGATATATCAAGATATTTAAAAGTTCCGAAGCAGCACCAACATAATAGAGATACAGAAACACCGTGGCCCCTTTCTTTGAGATATCTCTGCACTATTGCGAGCTGGAAATGCCACATCCAGTTTAGCTGTGCAGAAGAAGAACAACAAGAAGAAGAAATATCTCGAAATATGTCCGTCAGGCCCCTTCCCTTGAGATAAATCTGCAAATATCTCGGAAACGAAGCGAGCTATGGCAAAATGTTAAGAGACTTTATTTGTAGAGAATTAAGTTTCCTACTTTTTATGTTCTATGATATTTTTTGATCAGATGCGTAGTTCTCGAGATATATCAAGATATTTAAAAGTTCCGAAGCCGCACCAACATAATAGAGATACAGAAACACCGTGGCCCCTTTCTTTGCGATAACTCTGCACTATTGCGAGCTGCAAATGCCACTTCCAGCTTAGCTGTGCAGAAGAAGAACAACAAGAAGAAGAAATATCTCGAAATATATCCGTCAGGCCCCTTCCCTTGAGATATATCTGCAAATATCTCGGAAACGAAGCGAGCTATGGCAAAATGTTAAGAGACCTTTCTTGTAGAGAATTAAGTTTCCTACTTTTTATGTTCTATGATATTTTTTGATCAGATGCGTAGTTCTCGAAATATATCAAGATATTTAAAAGTTCCGAAGCCGCACCAACATAATAGAGATACAGAAACACCGTGGCGCCTTTCTTTGAGATAACTCTGCACTATTGCGAGCTGCAAATGCCACTTCCAGCTTAGCTGTGCAGAAGAAGAACAACAAGAAGAAGAAATATCTCGAAATATGTCCGTCAGGCCCCTTCCCTTGAGATAAATCTGCAAATATCTCGGAAACGAAGCGAGCTATGGCAAAATGTTAAGAGAGCTTTCTTGTAGAGAATTAAGTTTCCTACTTTTTATGTTCTATGATATTTTTTGATCAGATGCGTAGTTCTCGAGATATATCAAGATATTTAAAAGTTCCGAAGCCGCACCAACATAATAGAGATACAGAAACACCGTGGCCCCTTTCTTTGAGATAACTCTGCACTACTGCGAGCTGCAAATGCCACTTCCAACTTAGCTGTGCAGAAGAAGAACAACAAGAAGAAGAAATATCTCGAAATATGTCCGTCAGGCCCCTTCCCTTGAGATAAATCTGCAAATATCTCGGAAACGAAGCGAGCTATGGCAAAATGTTAAGAGACCTTTTTTGTAGAGAATTAAGTTTCCTACTTTTTATGTTCTATGATATTTTTTGATCAGATGCGTAGATCTCGAGATATATCCAGATATTTAAAAGTTCCGAAGCCGCACCAACATAATAGAGATACAGAAACACCGTGGCCCCTTTCTTTGAGATAACTCTGCACTACTGCGAGCTGCAAATGCCACTTCCAACTTAGCTGTGCAGAAGAAGAACAACAAGAAGAAGAAATATCTCGAAATATATCCGTCAGGCCCCTTCCCTTGAGATAAACCTGCAAATATCACGGAAACGAAGCGAGCTATGGCAAAATGTTAAGAGACCTTTCTTGTAGAGAATTAAGTTTCCTACTTTTTATGTTCTATGATATTTTTTGATCAGATGCGTAGTTCTCGAGATATATCAAGATATTTAAAAGTTCCGAAGCCGCACCAACATAATAGAGATACAGAAACACCGTGGCCCCTTTCTTTGAGATAACTCTGCACTATTGCGAGCTGCAAATGCCACTTCCAGCTTAGCTGTGCAGAAGAAGAACAACAAGAAGAAGAAATATCTCGAAATATGTCCGTCAGGCCCCTTCCCTTGAGATAAATCTGCAAATATCTCGGAAACGAAGCGAGCTATGGCAAAATGTTAAGAGACTTTATTTGTAGAGAATTAAGTTTCCTACTTTTTATGATCTATGATATTTTTTGATCAGATGCGTAGTTCTCGAGATATATCAAGATATTTAAAAGTTCCGAAGCCGCACGAACATAATAGAGATACAGAAACACCGTGGCCCCTTTCTTTGAGATAACTCTGCACTATTGCGAGCTGCAAATGCCACTTCCAGCTTAGCTGTGCAGAAGAAGAACAACAAGAAGAAGAAATATCTCGAAATATGTCCGTCAGGCCCCTTCCCTTGAGATAAATCTGCAAATATCTCGGAAACGAAGCGAGCTATGGCAAAATGTTAAGAGACCTTTTTTGTAGAGAATTAAGTTTCCTACTTTTTATGTTCTATGATATTTTTTGATCAGATGCGTAGATCTCGAGATATATCAAGATATTTAAAAGTTCCGAAGCCGCACCAACATAATAGAGATACAGAAACACCGTGGCCCCTTTCTTTGAGATAACTCTGCACTATTGCGAGCTGCAAATGCCACTTCGAGCTTAGCTGTGCAGAAGAAGAACAACAAGAAGAAGAAATATCTCGAAATATGTCCGTCAGGCCCCTTCCCTTGAGATAAATCTGCAAATATCTCAGAAACGAAGCGAGCTATGGCAAAATGTTAAGAGACCTTTTTTGTAGAGAATTATGTTTCCTACAATTTATGTTCTATGATATTTTTTGATCAGAAGCGTAGTTTTCGAGATATATCGAGATATTTAAAAGTTCCGAAGCCGCACCAACATAATAGAGATACAGAAACACCGTGGCCCCTTTCTGCGAGATAACTCTGCACTTTTGCGAGCTGCAAATGCCAGGTCCAGCTTAGCTGTGCAGAAGAAGCACAACAAGAACAAGAAATATCTCGGAATATGTCCGTCAGGCCCCTTCCCTTGAGGTAAATCTGCAAATATCTCGAAAACAATGCGAACTATGGCAAAATATTAAGAGATCTTTTTTGTAGGAAATTATGTTTCCTACTATTTATGTTCTATGATATTTTTTGATCAGATGCGTAGTTTTCGATATATATCGACATTTTTAAAAGTTCCGAAGCCGCACCAACATAATAGAGATACAGAAACCCCGTGGGCCCTTTCTTTGAGATAACTCTGCACTATTGCGAGCTGGAAATACCACTTCTAGTTTAGCTGTGCAGAAGAAGAACAACAAGAAGAAGAAATATCTCGAAATATGTCCGTCAGGCCCCTTCCCTTGAGCTAAATCTGCAAATATCTCGGAAACGATGCGAGCTATGGCAAAATGTTGAGAAACCTTTTTTGTAGGAAATTAGTTACCTACTATTTATGTTCTATGATATTTTTTGATCAGGTACGTAGTTTTCGAGATATATCGAGATATTTAAAGGTTCCGAAGCCGCACCAACATAATAGAGATACGGAAACACCGTGGCCCCTTTCTGTGAGAACTCTGCACTATTGCGAGCTGTAAATGCCAGTTCCAGCTTAGCTGTGCAGAAGAAGCACAACAAGAACAAGAAATATCTCGGAATATGTCCGTCAGGCCCCTTCCCTTCAGGTAAATCTGCAAATATCTCGGAAACGATGCGAGCTATTGCAAAATGTTAAGATACCTTTTTTGTAGAGAATTAAGTTTCCTACTTTTTATGTTCTATGATATTTTTTGATCAGATGCGTAGTTCTCGAGATATATCAAGATATTTAAAAGTTCCGAAACCGCACCAACATAATAAAGATACAGAAACACCGTGGCACCTTTCTTTGAGGTAACTCTGCACTATTGCGGACTGGAAATGCCACTTCCAGCTTAGCTGTGCTGAAGAGGAACAACATGAACAAGAAATATCTCGGAATATGTCCGTCAGGCCCCTTCCCTGGAGATACATCTGCAAATATCTCGGAAACGAAGCGAGCTATGGCAAAATGTTAAGAGACCTTTCTTGTAGAGAATTAAGTTTCCTACTTTTTATGTTCTATGATATTTTTTGATCAGATGCGTAGTTCTCGAGATATATCAAGATATTTAAAAGTTCCGAAGCCGCACCAACATAATAGAGATACAGAAACACCGTGGCCCCTTTCTTTGAGATAACTCTGCACTATTGCGAGCTGCAAATGCCACTTCCAGCTTAGCTGTGCAGAAGAAGAACAACAAGAAGAAGAAATATCTCGAAATATGTCCGTCAGGCCCCTTCCCTTGAGATAAATCTGCAAATATCTCGGAAACGAAGCGAGCTATGGCAAAATGTTAAGAGACTTTATTTGTAGAGAATTAAGTTTCCTACTTTTTATGTTCTATGATATTTTTTGATCAGATGCGTAGTTCTCGAGATATATCAAGATATTTAAAAGTTCCGAAGCCGCACCAACATAATAGAGATACAGAAACACCGTGGCCCCTTTCTTTGAGATAACTCTGCACTATTGCGAGCTGCAAATGCCACTTCCAGCTTAGCTGTGCAGAAGAAGAACAACAAGAAGAAGAAACATCTCGAAATATGTCCGTCAGGCCCCTTCCCTTGAGATAAATCTGCAAATATCTCGGAAACGAAGCGAGCTATGGCAAAATGTTAAGAGACCTTTCTTGTAGAGAATTACGTTTCCTACAATATATGTTCTATGATATTTTTTGATCAGAAGCGTAGTTTCCGAGATATATCGAGATATTTAAAAGTTCCGAAGCCGCACCAACATAATAGAGATACAGAAACACCGTGGCCCCGTTCTTTGAGATAACTCTGCACTAGTGCGAGTCGCAAATGCCACTTCCAGCTTAGCTGTGCAGAAGAAGAACAACAAGAAGAAGAAATATCTCGAAATATGTCCGTCAGGCCGCTTCCCTTGAGATAAATCTGCAAATATCTCGGAAACGAAGCGAGCTATGGCAAAATGTTGAGAGAGCTTTTTTGTAGAGAATTAAGTTTCCTACTATTTATGTTCTACGATATTTTTTGATCAGATGCGTAGTTCTCGAGATATATCAAGATATTTAAAAGTTCCGAAGCCGCACCAACGTAATAGAGATACAGAAACACCGTGGCCCCTTTCTTTGAGATAACTCTGCACTAGTGCGAGCCGCAAATGCCACTTCCAGCTTAGCTGTACAGAAGAAGAACAACAAGAAGAAGAAATATCTCGAAATATGTGCGTCAGGCCCCTTCCCTTGAGATAAATCTGCAAATATCTCGGAAACGAAGAGAGCTATGGCAAAATGTTAAGAGACCTTTTTTGTAGAGAATTAGGTTTCCTACTTTTTATGTTGTATGATATTTTTTGATCAGATGCGTAGTTCTCGAGATATATCAAGATATTTAAAAGTTCCGAAGCCGTACCAACATAATAGAGATACAGAAACACCGTGGCCCCTTTCTTTGAGATAACTCTGCACTATTGCGAGCTGTAAATGCCACTTCCAGCTTAGCTGTGCAGAAGAAGAACAACAACAAGAAGAAATATCTCGAAATATGTCCGTCAGGCCCCTTCCCTTGAGATATATCTGCAAATATCTCGGAAACGAAGCGAGCTATGGCAAAATGGTAAGAGACCTTATTTGTAGAGAATTAAGTTTCCTACTTTTTATGTTCTATGATATTTTTTGATCAGATGCGTAGTTCTCGAGATATATCAAGATATTTAAAAGTTCCGAAGCCGCACCAACATAATAGAGATACAGAAACACCGTGGCCCCTTTCTTTGAGATAACTCTGCACTATTGCGAGCTGGAAATGCCACTTCCAGTTTAGCTGTGCAGAAGAAGAACAACAAGAAGAAGAAATATCTCGAAATATGTCCGTCAGGCCCCGTCCCTTGAGATATATCTGCAAATATCTCGGAAACGAAGCGAGCTATGGCAAAATGTTAGGAGACCTTTTTTGTAGAGAATTATGTTTCCTACAATATATGTTCTATGATATTTTTTGATCAGAAGCGTAGTTTTCGAGATATATCGAGATATTTAAAAGTTCCGAAGCCGCAACAACATAAGAGAGATACAGAAACACCGTGGCCCCTTTCTTCGAGATAACTGTGCACTAGTGCGAGCCGCAAATGCCACTTCCAGCTTAGCTGTGCAGCAGAAGAACAACAAGAAGAAGAAATATCTCGAAATATGTCCGTCAGGCCCCTTCCCTTGAGATAAATCTGCAAATATCTCGGAAACGAAGCGAGCTATGGCAAAATGTTGAGAGATCTTTTTTGTAGAGAATTAAGTTTCCTACTATTTATGTTCTATGATATTTTTTGATCAGATGCGTAGTTCTCGAGATATATCAAGATATTTAAAAGTTCCGAAGCCGCACCAACGTAATAGAGATACAGAAACACCGTGGCCCCTTTCTTTGAGATAACTCTGCACTATTGCGAGCTGCAAATGCCACTTCCAGCTTCGCTGTGCAGAAGAAGAACAACAAGAACAAGAAATATCTCGAAATATGTCCGTCAGGCCACTTCCCTTGAGATAAATCTGCAAATATCTCGGAAACGAAGCGAGCTATGGCAAAATGTTGAGAGACCTTTTTTGTAGAGAATTAAGTTTCCTACTATTTATGTTCTATGATATTTTTTGATCAGATGCGTAGTTCTCGAGATATATCAAGATATTTAAAAGTTCCGAAGCCGCACCAACGTAATAGAGATACAGAAACACCGTGGCCCCTTTCTTTGAGATAACTCTGCACTATTGCGAGCTGCAAATGCCACTTCCAGCTTAGCTGTACAGAAGAAGAACAACAAGAAGAAGAAATATCTCGAAATATGTCCGTCAGGCCCCTTCCCTTGAGATAAATCTGCAAATATCTCGGAAACGAAGAGAGCTATGGCAGAAGGTTAAGAGACCTTATTTGTAGAGAATTAAGTTTCCTACTTTTTATGTTGCATGATATTTTTTGATCAGATGCGTAGTTCTCGAGATATATCAAGATATTTAAAAGTTCCGAAGCCGCACCAACATAATAGAGATACAGAAACACCGTGGCCCCTTTCTTTGAGATAACTCTGCACTATTGCGAGCTGGAAATGCCACTTTCAGTTTAGCTGTGCAGAAGAAGAACAACAAGAAGAAGAAATATCTCGAAATATGTCCGTCAGGCCCCTTCCCTTGAGATAAATCTGCAAATATCTCGGAAACGAAGCGAGCTATGGCAAAATGTTAAGAGACCTTTTTTGTAGAGAATTAATTTTCCTACTTTTTATGTTCTATGATATTTTTTGATCAGATGCGTAGTTCTCGAGATATATCAAGATATTTAAAAGTTCCGAAGCCGCACCAACATAATAGAGATACAGAAACACCGTGGCCCCTTTCTTTGAGATAACTCTGCACTATTCCGAGCTGCAAATGCCACTTCCAGCTTCGCTGTGCAGAAGAAGAACAACAAGAACAAGAAATATCTCGAAATATGTCCGTCAGGCCCCTTCCCTTGAGATAAATCTGCAAATATCTCGGAAAAGAAGCGAGCTATGGCAAAATGTTAAGAGACCTTATTTGTAGAGAATTAAGTTTCCTACTTTTTATGTTCTATGATATTTTTTGATCAGATGCGTAGTTCTCGAGATATATCAAGATATTTAAAAGTTCCGAAGCCGCACCAACATAATAGAGATACAGAAACACCGTGGCCCCTTTCTTTGAGATAACTCTGCACTATTGCGAGCTGCATATGCCACTTCCAGCTTAGCTGTACAGAAGAAGAACAACAAGAAGAAGAAATATCTCGAAATATGTCCGTCAGGCCCCTTCCCTTGAGATATATCTGCAAATATCTCGGAAACGAAGCGAGCTATGGCAAAATGTTAAGAGACCTTATTTGTAGAGAATTAAGTTTCCTACTTTTTATGTTCTATGATATTTTTTGATCAGATGCGTAGTTCTCGAGATATATCAAGATATTTAAAAGTTCCCAAGCCGCACCAACATAATAGAGATACAGAAACACCGTGGCCCCTTTCTTTGAGATAACTCTGCACTAGTGCGAGCCGCAAATGCCACTTCCAGCTTAGCTGTGCAGAAGAAGAACAACAAGAAGAAGAAATATCTCGAAATATGTCCGTCAGGCCGCTTCCCTTGAGATATATCTGCAAATATCTCGGAAACGAAGCGAGCTATGGCAAAATGTTAAGAGACCTTTTTTGTAGAGAATTATGTTTCCTACTTTTTATGTTCTATGATATTTTTTGATCAGATGCGTAGTTCTCGAGATATATCAAGATATTTAAAAGTTCCGAAGCCGCACCAAGATAATAGAGATACAGAAACACCGTGGCCCCTTTCTTTGAGATAACTCTGCACTATTGCGAGCTGCAAATGCCACTACCAGCTTAGCTGTGCAGAAGAAGAACAACAAGAAGAAGAAATATCTCGAAATATGTCCGTCAGGCCCCTTCCCTTGAGATAAATCTGCAAATATCTCGGAAACGAAGAGAGCTATGGCAAAATGTTAAGAGACCTTTTTTGTAGAGAATTAAGTTTCCTACTTTTGATGTTCCGTGATATTTTTTGATCAGATGCGTAGTTCCCGAGATATATCGAGATATTTAAAAGTTCCGAAGCCGCAACAACATAGTAGAGATACAGAAACACCGTGGCCCCTTTCTTTGAGATAACTCTGCACTAGTGCGAGCCGCAAATGCCACTTGCAGCTTAGCTGTGCAGAAGAAGAACAACAAGAAGAAGAAATATCTCGAAATATGTCCGTCAGGCCCCTTCCCTTGAGATAAATCTGCAAATATCTCGGAAACGAAGCGAGCTATGGCAAAATGTTAAGAGACCTTATTTGTAGAGAATTAAGCTTCCTACTTTTTATGTTCTATGATATTTTTTGATCAGATGCGTAGTTCTCGAGATATATCAGGATATTTAAAAGTTCCGAAGCCGCACCAACATAATAGAGATACAGAAACACCGTGGCCCCTTTCTTTGAGATAACTCTGCACTATTGCGAGCTGCAAATGCCACTTCCAGCTTCGCTGTGCAGAAGAAGAACAACAAGAACAAGAAATATCTCGAAATATGTCCGTCAGGCCACTTCCCTTGAGATAAATCTGCAAATATCTCGGAAACGAAGCGAGCTATGGCAAAATGTTGAGAGACCTTTTTTGTAGAGAATTAAGTTTCCTACTATTTATGTTCTATGATATTTTTTGATCAGATGCGTAGTTCTCGAGATATATCAAGATATTTAAAAGTTCCGAAGCCGCACCAACGTAATAGAGATACAGAAACACCGTGGCCCCTTTCTTTGAGATAACTCTGCACTATTGCGAGCTGCAAATGCCACTTCCAGCTTAGCTGTACAGAAGAAGAACAACAAGAAGAAGAAATATCTCGAAATATGTCCGACAGGCCCCTTCCCTTGAGATATATCTGCAAATATCTCGGAAACGAAGCGAGCTATGGCAAAATGGTAAGAGACCTTATTTGTAGAGAATTAAGTTTCCTACTTTTTATGTTGCATGATATTTTTTGATCAGATGCGTAGTTCTCGAGATATATCAAGATATTTAAAAGTTCCGAAGCCGCACCAACATAATAGAGATACAGAAACACCGTGGCCCCTTTCTTTGAGATAACTCTGCACTATTCCGAGCTGCAAATGCCACTTCCAGCTTCGCTGTGCAGAAGAAGAACAACAAGAACAAGAAATATCTCGAAATATGTCCGTTAGGCCCCTTCCCTTGAGATAAATCTGCAAATATCTCGGAAACGAAGCGAGCTATGGCAAAATGTTGAGGGACCTTTTTTGTAGAGAATTAAGTTTCCTACTATTTATGTCCTACGATATTTTTTGATCAGATGCGTAGTTCTCGAGATATATCAAGATATTTAAAAGCTCCGAAGCCGCACCAACGTAATAGAGATACAGAAACACCGTGGCCCCTTTCTTTGAGATAACTCTGCACTATTGCGAGCTGCAAATGCCACTTCCAGCTTCGTTGTGCAGAAGAAGAACAACAAGAACAAGAAATATCTCGAAATATGTCCGTCAGGCCCCTTCCCTTGAGATAAATCTGCAAATATCTCGGAAAAGAAGCGAGCTATGGCAAAATGTTAAGAGACCTTATTTGTAGAGAATTAAGTTTCCTACTTTTTATGTTCTATGATATTTTTTGATCAGATGCGTAGTTCTCGAGATATATCAAGATATTTAAAAGTTCCGAAGCCGCACCAACATAATAGAGATACAGAAACACCGTGGCCCCTTTCTTTGAGATAACTCTGCACTATTGCGAGCTGCATATGCCACTTCCAGCTTAGCTGTACAGAAGAAGAACAACAAGAAGAAGAAATATCTGGAAATATGTCCGTTAGGCCCCTTCCCTTGAGATAAATCTGCAAATATCTCGGAAACGAAGCGAGCTATGGCAAAATGTTGAGGGACCTTTTTTGTAGAGAATTAAGTTTCCTACTATTTATGTTCTACGATATTTTTTGATCAGATGCGTAGTTCTCGAGATATATCAAGATATTTAAAAGCTCCGAAGCCGCACCAACGTAATAGAGATACAGAAACACCGTGGCCCCTTTCTTTGAGATAACTCTGCACTATTGCGAGCTGCAAATGCCACTTCCAGCTTCGTTGTGCAGAAGAAGAACAACAAGAACAAGAAATATCTCGAAATATGTCCGTCAGGCCCCTTCCCTTGAGATAAATCTGCAAATATCTCGGAAAAGAAGCGAGCTATGGCAAAATGTTAAGAGACCTTATTTGTAGAGAATTAAGTTTCCTACTTTTTATGTTCTATGATATTTTTTGATCAGATGCGTAGTTCTCGAGATATATCAAGATATTTAAAAGTTCCGAAGCCGCACCAACATAATAGAGATACAGAAACACCGTGGCCCCTTTCTTTGAGATAACTCTGCACTATTGCGAGCTGCATATGCCACTTCCAGCTTAGCTGTACAGAAGAAGAACAACAAGAAGAAGAAATATCTCGAAATATGTCCGTCAGGCCCCTTCCCTTGAGATATATCTGCAAATATCTCGGAAACGAAGCGAGCTATGGCAAAATGTTAAGAGACCTTATTTGTAGAGAATTAAGTTTCCTACTTTTTATGTTCTATGATATTTTTTGATCAGATGCGTAGTTCTCGAGATATATCAAGATATTTAAAAGTTCCCAAGCCGCACCAACATAATAGAGATACAGAAACACCGTGGCCCCTTTCTTTGAGATAACTCTGCACTAGTGCGAGCCGCAAATGCCACTTCCAGCTTAGCTGTGCAGAAGAAGAACAACAAGAAGAAGAAATATCTCGAAATATGTCCGTCAGGCCGCTTCCCTTGAGATATATCTGCAAATATCTCGGACACGAAGCGAGCTATGGCAAAATGTTAAGAGACCTTTTTTGTAGAGAATTATGTCTCCTACTTTTTATGTTCTATGATATTTTTTGATCAGATGCGTAGTTCTCGAGATATATCAAGATATTTAAAAGTTCCGAAGCCGCACCAACATAATAGAGATACAGAAACACCGTGGCCCCTTTCTTTGAGATAACTCTGCACTATTGCGAGCTGGAAATGCCACTTCCAGTTTAGCTGTGCAGAAGAAGAACAACAAGAAGAAGAAATATCTCGAAATATGTCCGTCAGGCCCCTTCCCTTGAGATATATCTGCAAATATCTCGGAAACGAAGCGAGCTATGGCAAAATATTAAGAGACCTTATTTGTAGAGAATTAAGCTTCCTACTTTTTATGTTCTATGATATTTTTTGATCAGATGCGTAGTTCTCGAGATATATCAGGATATTTAAAAGTTCCGAAGCCGCACCAACATAATAGAGATACAGAAACACCGTGGCCCCTTTCTTTGAGATAACTCTGCACTATTGCGAGCTGGAAATGCCACTTCCAGTTTAGCTGTGCAGAAGAAGAACAACAAGAAGAAGAAATATCTCGAAATATGTCCGTCAGGCCCCTTCCCTTGAGATATATCTGCAAATATCTCGGAAACGAAGCGAGCTATGGCAAAATGTTAAGAGACCTTTTTTGTAGAGAATTATGTTTCCTACAATATATGTTCTATGATATTTTTTGATCAGAAGCGTAGTTTTCGAGATATATCGAGATATTTAAAAGTTCCGAAGCCGCAACAACATAATAGAGATACAGAAACACCGTGGCCCCTTTCTTTGAGATAACTCTGCACTAGTGCGAGCCGCAAATGCCACTTCCAGCTTAGCTGTGCAGAAGAAGAACAACAAGAAGAAGAAATATCTCGAAATATGTCCGTCAGGCCCCTTCCCTTGAGATAAATCAGCAAATATCTCGGAAACGAAGCGAGCTATGGCAAAATGTTGAGAGACCTTTTTTGTAGAGAATTAAGTTTCCTACTATTTATGTTCTATGATATTTTTTGATCAGATGCGTAGTTCTCGAGATATATCAAGATACTTAAAAGTTCCGAAGCCGTACCGACATAATAGAGATACAGAAACACCGTGGCCCCTCTCTTTGAGATAACTCTGCACTATTGCGAGCTGTAAATGCCACTTCCAGCTTAGCTGTGCAGAAGAAGAACAACAAGAAGAAGAAATATCTCGAAATATGTCCGTCAGGCCCCTTCCCTTGAGATAAATCTGCAAATATCTCGGAAACGAAGCGAGCTATGGCAAAATGTTGAGAGACCTTTTTTGTAGAGAATTAAGTTTCCTACTATTTATGTTCTACGATATTTTTTGATCAGATGCGTAGTTCTCGAGATATATCAAGATATTTAAAAGCTCCGAAGTCGCACCAACGTAATAGAGATACAGAAACACCGTGGCCCCTTTCTTTGAGATAACTCTGCACTATTGCGAGCTGCATATGCCACTTCCAGCTTAGCTGTACAGAAGAAGAACAACAAGAAGAAGAAATATCTCGAAATATGTCCGTCAGGCCCCTTCCCTTGAGATAAATCTGCAAATATCTCGGAAACCAAGAGAGCTATGGCAAAATGTTAAGAGACCTTTTTTGTAGAGAATTAGGTTTCCTACTTTTTATGTTCTATGATATTTTTTGATCAGATGCGTAGTTCTCGAGATATATCAAGATATTTAAAAGTTCCGAAGCCGTACCAACATAATAGAGATACAGAAACACCGTGGCCCCTTTCTTTGAGATAACTCTGCACTATTGCGAGCTGTAAATGCCACTTCCAGCTTAGCTGTGCAGAAGAAGAACAACAAGAAGAAGAAATATCTCGAAATATGTCCGTCAGGCCGCTTCCCATGAGATATATCTGCAAATATCTCGGAAACGAAGCGAGCTATGGCAAAATGTTAAGAGACCTTTTTTGTAGAGAATTATGTTTCCTACTTTTTATGTTCTATGATATTTTTTGATCAGATGCGTAGTTCTCGAGATATATCAAGATATTTAAAAGTTCCGAAGCCGCACCAACATAATAGAGATACAGAAACACCGTGGCCCCTTTCTTTGAGATAACTCTGCACTATTGCGAGCTGCAAATGCCACTACCAGCTTAGCTGTGCAGAAGAAGAACAACAAGAAGAAGAAATATCTCGAAATATGTCCGTCAGGCCCCTTCCCTTGAGATAAATCTGCAAATATCTCGGAAACGAAGAGAGCTATGGCAAAATGTTAAGAGACCTTTTTTGTAGAGAATTAAGTTTCCTACTTTTGATGTTCCGTGATATTTTTTGATCAGATGCGTAGTTCTCGAGATATATCGAGATATTTAAAAGTTCCGAAGCCGCAACAACATAGTAGAGATACAGAAACACCGTGGCCCCTTTCTTTGAGATAACTCTGCACTAGTGCGAGCCGCAAATGCCACTTGCAGCTTAGCTGTGCAGAAGAAGAACAACAAGAAGAAGAAATATCTCGAAATATGTCCGTCAGGCCCCTTCCCTTGAGATAAATCTGCAAATATCTCGGAAACGAAGCGAGCTATGGCAAAATGTTAAGAGACGTATTTGTAGAGAATTAAGCTTCCTACTTTTTATGTTCTATGATATTTTTTGATCAGATGCGTAGTTCTCGAGATATATCAGGATATTTAAAAGTTCCGAAGCCGCACCAACATAATAGAGATACAGAAACACCGTGGCCCCTTTCTTTGAGATAACTCTGCACTATTGCGAGCTGGAAATGCCACTTCCAGTTTAGCTGTGCAGAAGAAGAACAACAAGAAGAAGAAATATCTCGAAATATGTCCGTCAGGCCCCTTCCCTTGAGATAAATCTGCAAATATCTCGGAAACGAAGCGAGCTGTGGCAAAATGTTAAGAGACCTTTTTTGTAGAGAATGAAGTTTCCTACTTTCTTTTTTCTATGATATTTTTTGATCAGATGCGTAGTTCTCGAGATATATCAGGATATTTAAAAGTTCCGAAGCCGCACCAACATAATAGAGATACAGAAACACCGTGGCCCCTTTCTTTGAGATAACTCTGCACTATTGCGAGCTGGAAATGCCACTTCCAGTTTAGCTGTGCAGAAGAAGAACAACAAGAAGAAGAAATATCTCGAAATATGTCCGTCAGGCCCCTTCCCTTGAGATATATCTGCAAATATCTCGGAAACGAAGCGAGCTATGGCAAAATGCTAAGAGACCTTTTTTGTAGAGAATTATGTTTCCTACAATATATGTTCTATGATATTTTTTGATCAGAAGCGTAGTTTTCGAGATATATCGAGATATTTAAAAGTTCCGAAGCCGCAACAACATAATAGAGATACAGAAACACCGTGGCCCCTTTCTTTGAGATAACTCTGCACTAGTGCGAGCCGCAAATGCCACTTCCAGCTTAGCTGTGCAGAAGAAGAACAACAAGAAGAAGAAATATCTCGAAATATGTCCGTCAGGCCCCTTCCGTTGAGATAAATCAGCAAATATCTCGGAAACGAAGCGAGCTATGGCAAAATGTTGAGAGACCTTTTTTGTAGAGAATTAAGTTTCCTACTATTTATGTTCTATGATATTTTTTGATCAGATGCGTAGTTCTCGAGATATATCAAGATACTTAAAAGTTCCGAAGCCGTACCGACATAATAGAGATACAGAAACACCGTGGCCCCTCTCTTTGAGATTACTCTGCACTATTGCGAGCTGTAAATGCCACTTCCAGCTTAGCTGTGCAGAAGAAGAACAACAAGAAGAAGAAATATCTCGAAATATGTCCGTCAGGCCCCTTCCCTTGAGATAAATCTGCAAATATCTCGGAAACGAAGCGAGCTATGGCAAAATGTTAAGAGACCTTTTTTGTAGAGAATGAAGTTTCCTACTTTCTTTTTTCTATGATATTTTTGGATCAGATGCGTAGTTCTCGAGATATATCAGGATATTTAAAAGTTCCGAAGCCGCACCAACATAATAGAGATACAGAAACACCGTGGCCCCTTTCTGTGAGACAACTCTGCACTATTGCGAGCTGCAAGTGACAGTTCCAGCTTAGCTGTGCAGAAGAAGCACAACAAGAACAAGAAATATCCCGAAATATGTCCGTCAGTCCCATTCCCTTGAGCTAAATCTGCAAATATCTCGGAAACGAAGCGAGCTATGGCAAAATGTTAAGAGACCTTTTTTGTAGAGAATTAAGTTTCCCACTTTTTACGTTCTATGATATTTTTTGATCAGATGCGTAGTTCTCGAGATATATCAAGATATTTAAAAGTTCCTAAGCCGCACCAACATAATAGAGATACGGAAACACCGTGACCCCTTTCTGTGAGATAACTCTGCACTATTGCGAGCTGCAAATGCCAGTTCGAGCTTAGCTGTGCAGAAGAAGCACAACAAGAACAAGAAATATCTCGGATTAAGTCCGTCAGGCCCCTTCCCTTGAGATATATCAGCAAATATCTCGGAAACAATGCGAGCTATGGCAAAATGTTAAGAGACCTTTTTTGTAGAGAATTAAGCTTCCTACTTTTTATGTTGTATGATATTTTTTGATCAGATGCGTAGTTCTCGAGATATATCAGGATATTTAAAAGTTCCGAAGCCGCACCAACATAATAGAGATACAGAAACACCGTGGCCCCTTTCTTTGAGATAACTCTGCACTACTGCGAGCTGGAAATGCCACTTCCAGTTTAGCTGTGCAGAAGAAGAACAACAAGAAGAAGAAATATCTCGAAATATGTCCGTCAGGCCCCTTCCCTTGAGATATATCAGCAAATATCTCGGAAACGAAGCGAGCTATGGCAAAATGTTAAGAGACCTTTTTTGTAGAGAATTAAGTTTCCTACTATTTATGTTCTATGATATTTTTTGATCAGATGCGTAGTTCTCGAGATATATCAAGATATTTAAAAGTTCCGAAGCCGCACCAACATAATAGAGATACAGAAACACCGTGGCCCCTTTCTTTGAGATAACTCTGCACTACTGCGAGCTGCAAATGCCACTTCCAGCTTAGCTGTGCAGAAGAAGAACAACAAGAAGAAGAAATATCTCGAAATATGTCCGTCAGGACCCTTCCCTTGAGATAAATCTGCAAATATCTCGGAAACGAAGCGAGCTATGGCAAAATGTTAAGAGACTTTATTTGTAGAGAATTAAGTTTCCTACTTCTTATGTTCTACGATATTTTTTGATCAGATGCGTAGTTCTCGAGATATATCAAGATATTTAAAAGTTCCGAAGCCGCACCAACATAATAGAGATACAGAAACACCGTGGCCCCTTTCTTTGAGATAACTCTGCACTATTGCGAGCTGGAAATGCCACTTCCAGTTTAGCTGTGCAGAAGAAGAACAACAAGAAGAAGAAATATCTCGAAATATGTCCGTCAGGCCCCTTCCCTTGAGATAAATCTGCAAATATCTCGGAAACGAAGCGAGCTATGGCAAAATGTTAAGAGACCTTTTTTGTAGAGAATTAAGTTTCCTACTTTTTATGTTCTATGATATTTTTTAATCAGATGCGTAGATCTCGAGATATATCAAGATATTTAAAAGTTCCGAAGCCGCACCAACATAATAGAGATACAGAAACACCGTGGCCCCTTTCTTTGAGATAACTCTGCACTATTGCGAGCTACAAATGCCACTTCCAGCTTAGTTGTGCAGAAGAAGAACAACAAGAAGAAGAAATATCTCGAAATATGTCCGTCAGGCCCCATCCCTTGAGATATATCTGCAAATATCTCGGAAACGAAGCGAGCTATGGCAAAATGTTAAGAGACCTTTCTTGTTGAGAATTAAGTTTCCTACTTTTTATGTAGTATGATATTTTTTGATCAGATGCGTAGTTCTCGAGATACATCAAGATATTTAAAAGTTCCGAAGCCGCACCAACATAATAGAGATACAGAAACACCGTGGCCCCTTTCTTTGAGATAACTCTGCACTAGTGCGAGCCGCAAATGCCACTTCCAGCTTAGCTGTGCAGAAGAAGAACAACAAGAAGAAGAAATATCTCGAAATATGTCCGTCAGGCCCCTTCCCTTGAGATAAATCTGCAAATATCTCGGAAACGAAGCGAGCGATGGCAAAATGTTAAGAGACCTTTTTTGTAGAGAATTAAGTTTCCTACTTTTTATGTTCTATGATATTTTTTGATCAGATGCGTAGTTCTCGAGATATATCAAGATATTTAAAAGTTCCGAAGCCGCACCAACATAATAGAGATACAGAAACACCGTGGCCCCTTTCTTTGAGATAACTCTGCACTAGTGCGAGCCGCAAATGCCACTTCCAGCTTAGCTGTGCAGAAGAAGAAGAACAAGAAGAAGAAATATCTCGAAATATGTCCGTCAGGCCCCTTCCCTTGAGATATATCTGCAAATATCTCGGAAACGAAGCGAGCTATGGCAAAATGTTAAGAGACTTTATTTGCAGAGAATTAAGTTTCCTACTTTTTATGTTCTATGATATTTTTTGATCAGATGCGTAGTTCTCGAGATATATCAAGATATTTAAAAGTTCCGATGCCGCACCAACATAATAGAGATACAGAAACACCGTGGCCCCTTTCTTTGACATAACTCTGCACTATTGCGAGCTGGAAATGCCACTTCCAGTTTAGCTGTGCAGAAGAAGAACAACAAGAAGAAGAAATATCTCGAAATATGTCCGTCAGGCCCCTTCCCTTGAGATAAATCTGCAAATATCTCGGAAACGAAGCGAGCTATGGCAAAATGTTAAGAGACTTTATTTGTAGAGAATTAAGTTTCCTACTTCTTATGTTCTACGATATTTTTTGATCAGATGCGTAGTTCTCGAGATATATCAAGATATTTAAAAGTTCCGAAGCCGCACCAACATAATAGAGATACAGAAACACCGTGGCCCCTTTCTTTGAGATAACTCTGCACTATTGCGAGCTGGAAATGCCACTTCCAGTTTAGCTGTGCAGAAGAAGAACAACAAGAAGAAGAAATATCTCGAAATATGTCCGTCAGGCCCCTTCCCTTGAGATAAATCTGCAAATATCTCGGAAACGAAGCGAGCTATGGCAAAATGTTAAGAGACCTTTTTTGTAGAGAATTAAGTTTCCTACTTTTTATGTTCTATGATATTTTTTAATCAGATGCGTAGATCTCGAGATATATCAAGATATTTAAAAGTTCCGAAGCCGCACCAACATAATAGAGATACAGAAACACCGTGGCCCCTTTCTTTGAGATAACTCTGCACTATTGCGAGCTACAAATGCCACTTCCAGCTTAGTTGTGCAGAAGAAGAACAACAAGAAGAAGAAATATCTCGAAATATGTCCGTCAGGCCCCTTCCCTTGAGATAAATCTGCAAATATCTCGGAAACGAAGCGAGCTATGGCAAAATGTTAAAAGACCTTTTTTGTAGAGAATTAAGTTTCCTACTTTTTATGTTCTATGATATTTTTTGATCAGATGCGTAGATCTCGAGATATATCAAGATATTTAAAAGTTCCGAAGCCGCACCAACATAATAGGGATACAGAAACACCGTGGCCCCTTTCTTTGAGATAACTCTGCACTATTGCGAGCTGCAAATGCCACTTCCAGCTTAGCTGTGCAGAAGAAGAACAACAAGAAGAAGAAATATCTCGAAATATGTCCGTCAGGCCCCATCCCTTGAGATATATCTGCAAATATCTCGGAAACGAAGCGAGCTATGGCAAAATGTTAAGAGACCTTTCTTGTTGAGAATTAAGTTTCCTACTTTTTATGTAGTATGATATTTTTTGATCAGATGCGTAGTTCTCGAGATACATCAAGATATTTAAAAGTTCCGAAGCCGCACCAACATAATAGAGATACAGAAACACCGTGGCCCCTTTCTTTGAGATAACTCTGCACTAGTGCGAGCCGCAAATGCCACTTCCAGCTTAGCTGTGCAGAAGAAGAACAACAAGAAGAAGAAATATCTCGAAATATGTCCGTCAGGCCCCTTCCCTTGAGATAAATCTGCAAATATCTCGGAAACGAAGCGAGCGATGGCAAAATGTTAAGAGACCTTTTTTGTAGAGAATTAAGTTTCCTACTTTTTATGTTCTATGATATTTTTTGATGAGATGCGTAGTTCTCGAGATATATCAAGATATTTAAAAGTTCCGAAGCCGCACCAACATAATAGAGATACAGAAACACCGTGGCCCCTTTCTTTGAGATAACTCTGCACTAGTGCGAGCCGCAAATGCCACTTCCAGCTTAGCTGTGCAGAAGAAGAACAACAAGAAGAAGAAATATCTCGAAATATGTCCGTCAGGCCCCTTCCCTTGAGATATATCTGCAAATATCTCGGAAACGAAGCGAGCTATGGCAAAATGTTAAGAGACTTTATTTGCAGAGAATTAAGTTTCCTACTTTTTATGTTCTATGATATTTTTTGATCAGATGCGTAGTTCTCGAGATATATCAAGATATTTAAAAGTTCCGATGCCGCACCAACATAATAGAGATACAGAAACACCGTGGCCCCTTTCTTTGACATAACTCTGCACTATTGCGAGCTGGAAATGCCACTTCCAGTTTAGCTGTGCAGAAGAAGAACAACAAGAAGAAGAAATATCTCGAAATATGTCCGTCAGGCCCCTTCCCTTGAGATAAATCTGCAAATATCTCGGAAACGAAGCGAGCGATGGCAAAATGTTAAGAGACTTTATTTGTAGAGAATTAAGTTTCCTACTTCTTATGTTCTACGATATTTTTTGATCAGATGCGTAGTTCTCGAGATATATCAAGATATTTAAAAGTTCCGAAGCCGCACCAACATAATAGAGATACAGAAACACCGTGGCCCCTTTCTTTGAGATAACTCTGCACTATTGCGAGCTGGAAATGCCACTTCCAGTTTAGCTGTGCAGAAGAAGAACAACAAGAAGAAGAAATATCTCGAAATATGTCCGTCAGGCCCCTTCCCTTGAGATAAATCTGCAAATATCTCGGAAACGAAGCGAGCTATGGCAAAATGTTAAGAGACCTTTTTTGTAGAGAATTAAGTTTCCTACTTTTTATGTTCTATGATATTTTTTAATCAGATGCGTAGATCTCGAGATATATCAAGATATTTAAAAGTTCCGAAGCCGCACCAACATAATAGAGATACAGAAACACCGTGGCCCCTTTCTTTGAGATAACTCTGCACTATTGCGAGCTACAAATGCCACTTCCAGCTTAGTTGTGCAGAAGAAGAACAACAAGAAGAAGAAATATCTCGAAATATGTCCGTCAGGCCCCTTCCCTTGAGATAAATCTGCAAATATCTCGGAAACGAAGCGAGCTATGGCAAAATGTTAAAAGACCTTTTTTGTAGAGAATTAAGTTTCCTACTTTTTATGTTCTATGATATTTTTTGATCAGATGCGTAGATCTCGAGATATATCAAGATATTTAAAAGTTCCGAAGCCGCACCAACATAATAGGGATACAGAAACACCGTGGCCCCTTTCTTTGAGATAACTCTGCACTATTGCGAGCTGCAAATGCCACTTCCAGCTTAGCTGTGCAGAAGAAGAACAACAAGAAGAAGAAATATCTCGAAATATGTCCGTCAGGCCCCATCCCTTGAGATATATCTGCAAATATCTCGGAAACGAAGCGAGCTATGGCAAAATGTTAAGAGACCTTTCTTGTTGAGAATTAAGTTTCCTACTTTTTATGTAGTATGATATTTTTTGATCAGATGCGTAGTTCTCGAGATACATCAAGATATTTAAAAGTTCCGAAGCCGCACCAACATAATAGAGATACAGAAACACCGTGGCCCCTTTCTTTGAGATAACTCTGCACTAGTGCGAGCCGCAAATGCCACTTCCAGCTTAGCTGTGCAGAAGAAGAACAACAAGAAGAAGAAATATCTCGAAATATGTCCGTCAGGCCCCTTCCCTTGAGATAAATCTGCAAATATCTCGGAAACGAAGCGAGCGATGGCAAAATGTTAAGAGACCTTTTTTGTAGAGAATTAAGTTTCCTACTTTTTATGTTCTATGATATTTTTTGATCAGATGCGTAGTTCTCGAGATATATCAAGATATTTAAAAGTTCCGAAGCCGCACCAACATAATAGAGATACAGAAACACCGTGGCCCCTTTCTTTGAGATAACTCTGCACTAGTGCGAGCCGCAAATGCCACTTCCAGCTTAGCTGTGCAGAAGAAGAACAACAAGAAGAAGAAATATCTCGAAATATGTCCGTCAGGCCCCTTCCCTTGAGATATATCTGCAAATATCTCGGAAACGAAGCGAGCTATGGCAAAATGTTAAGAGACTTTATTTGCAGAGAATTAAGTTTCCTACTTTTTATGTTCTATGATATTTTTTGATCAGATGCGTAGTTCTCGAGATATATCAAGATATTTAAAAGTTCCGATGCCGCACCAACATAATAGAGATACAGAAACACCGTGGCCCCTTTCTTTGACATAACTCTGCACTATTGCGAGCTGGAAATGCCACTTCCAGTTTAGCTGTGCAGAAGAAGAACAACAAGAAGAAGAAATATCTCGAAATATGTCCGTCAGGCCCCTTCCCTTGAGATAAATCTGCAAATATCTCGGAAACGAAGCGAGCTATGGCAAAATGTTCAGAGACCTTTTTTGTAGAGAATTAAGTTTCCTACTTTTTATGTTCTATGATATTTTTTGATCAGACGCGTAGTTCTCGAGATATATCAAGATATTTAAAAGTTCCGAAACCGCACCAACATAATAGAGATACAGAAACACCGTGGCCCCTTTCTTTGGGATAACTCTGCACTATTGCGAGCTGGAAATCCCACTTCCAGTTTAGCTGTGCAGAAGAAGAACAACAAGAAGAAGAAATATCTCGAAATATGTCCGTCAGGCCCCTTCCCTTGAGATAAATCTGCAAATATCTCGGAAACGAAGCGAGCTATGGCAAAATGTTAAGAGACCTTTTTTGTAGAGAATTAAGTTTCCTACTTTTTATGTTCTATGATATTTTTTAATCAGATGCGTAGATCTCGAGATATATCAAGATATTTAAAAGTTCCGAAGCAGCACCAACATAATAGAGATACAGAAACACCGTGGCCCCTTTCTTTGAGATAACTCTGCACTATTGCGAGCTGCAAATGCCACTTCCAGCTTAGCTGTGCAGAAGAAGAACAACAAGAAGAAGAAATATCTCGAAATATGTCCGTCAGGCCCCTTCCCTTGAGATAAATCTGCAAATATCTCGGAAACGAAGCGATCTATGGCAAAATGTTTAGAGACCTTTTTTGTAGAGAATTAAGTTTCCTACTTTTTATGTTCTATGATATTTTTTGATCAGATGCGTAGATCTCGAGATATATCAAGATATTTAAAAGTTCCGAAGCCGCACCAACATAATAGAGATACAGAAACACCGTGGCCCCTTTCTTTGAGATAACTCTGCACTAGTGCGAGCCGCAAATGCCACTTCCAGCTTAGCTGTGCAGAAGAAGAACAACAAGAAGAAGAAATATCTCGAAATATGTCCGTCAGGCCCCTTCCCTTGAGATAAATCTGCAAATATCTCGGAAACGAAGCGAGCGATGGCAAAATGTTAAGAGACCTTTTTTGTAGAGAATTAAGTTTCCTACTTTTTATGTTCTATGATATTTTTTGATCAGATGCGTAGTTCTCGAGATATATCAAGATATTTAAAAGTTCCGAAGCCGCACCAACATAATAGAGATACAGAAACACCGTGGCCCCTTTCTTTGAGATAACTCTGCACTAGTGCGAGCCGCAAATGCCACTTCCAGCTTAGCTGTGCAGAAGAAGAACAACAAGAAGAAGAAATATCTCGAAATATGTCCGTCAGGCCCCTTCCCTTGAGATATATCTGCAAATATCTCGGAAACGAAGCGAGCTATGGCAAAATGTTAAGAGACTTTATTTGCAGAGAATTAAGTTTCCTACTTTTTATGTTCTATGATATTTTTTGATCAGATGCGTAGTTCCCGAGATATATCAAGATATTTAAAAGTTCCGATGCCGCACCAACATAATAGAGATACAGAAACACCGTGGCCCCTTTCTTTGACATAACTCTGCACTATTGCGAGCTGGAAATGCCACTTCCAGTTTAGCTGTGCAGAAGAAGAACAACAAGAAGAAGAAATATCTCGAAATATGTCCGTCAGGCCCCTTCCCTTGAGATAAATCTGCAAATATCTCGGAAACGAAGCGAGCTATGGCAAAATGTTCAGAGACCTTTTTTGTAGAGAATTAAGTTTCCTACTTTTTATGTTCTATGATATTTTTTGATCAGACGCGTAGTTCTCGAGATATATCAAGATATTTAAAAGTTCCGAAACCGCACCAACATAATAGAGATACAGAAACACCGTGGCCCCTTTCTTTGGGATAACTCTGCACTATTGCGAGCTGGAAATGCCACTTCCAGTTTAGCTGTGCAGAAGAAGAACAACAAGAAGAAGAAATATCTCGAAATATGTCCGTCAGGCCCCTTCCCTTGAGATAAATCTGCAAATATCTCGGAAACGAAGCGAGCTATGGCAAAATGTTAAGAGACCTTTTTTGTAGAGAATTAAGTTTCCTACTTTTTATGTTCTATGATATTTTTTAATCAGATGCGTAGATCTCGAGATATATCAAGATATTTAAAAGTTCCGAAGCAGCACCAACATAATAGAGATACAGAAACACCGTGGCCCCTTTCTTTGAGATAACTCTGCACTATTGCGAGCTGCAAATGCCACTTCCAGCTTAGCTGTGCAGAAGAAGAACAACAAGAAGAAGAAATATCTCGAAATATGTCCGTCAGGCCCCTTCCCTTGAGATAAATCTGCAAATATCTCGGAAACGAAGCGATCTATGGCAAAATGTTTAGAGACCTTTTTTGTAGAGAATTAAGTTTCCTACTTTTTATGTTCTATGATATTTTTTGATCAGATGCGTAGATCTCGAGATATATCAAGATATTTAAAAGTTCCGAAGCCGCACCAACATAATAGAGATACAGAAACACCGTGGCCCCTTTCTTTGAGATAACTCTGCACTAGTGCGAGCCGCAAATGCCACTTCCAGCTTAGCTGTGCAGAAGAAGAACAACAAGAAGAAGAAATATCTCGAAATATGTCCGTCAGGCCCCATCCCTTGAGATATATCTGCAAATATCTCGGAAACGAAGCGAGCTATGGCAAAATGTTAAGAGACCTTTCTTGTTGAGAATTAAGTTTCCTACTTTTTATGTAGTATGATATTTTTTGATCAGATGCGTAGTTCTCGAGATACATCAAGATATTTAAAAGTTCCGAAGCCGCACCAACATAATAGAGATACAGAAACACCGTGGCCCCTTTCTTTGAGATAACTCTGCACTAGTGCGAGCCGCAAATGCCACTTCCAGCTTAGCTGTGCAGAAGAAGAACAACAAGAAGAAGAAATATCTCGAAATATGTCCGTCAGGCCCCTTCCCTTGAGATAAATCTGCAAATATCTCGGAAACGAAGCGAGCGATGGCAAAATGTTAAGAGACCTTTTTTGTAGAGAATTAAGTTTCCTACTTTTTATGTTCTATGATATTTTTTGATCAGATGCGTAGTTCTCGAGATATATCAAGATATTTAAAAGTTCCGAAGCCGCACCAACATAATAGAGATACAGAAACACCGTGGCCCCTTTCTTTGAGATAACTCTGCACTAGTGCGAGCCGCAAATGCCACTTCCAGCTTAGCTGTGCAGAAGAAGAACAACAAGAAGAAGAAATATCTCGAAATATGTCCGTCAGGCCCCTTCCCTTGAGATATATCTGCAAATATCTCGGAAACGAAGCGAGCTATGGCAAAATGTTAAGAGACTTTATTTGCAGAGAATTAAGTTTCCTACTTTTTATGTTCTATGATATTTTTTGATCAGATGCGTAGTTCTCGAGATATATCAAGATATTTAAAAGTTCCGATGCCGCACCAACATAATAGAGATACAGAAACACCGTGGCCCCTTTCTTTGACATAACTCTGCACTATTGCGAGCTGGAAATGCCACTTCCAGTTTAGCTGTGCAGAAGAAGAACAACAAGAAGAAGAAATATCTCGAAATATGTCCGTCAGGCCCCTTCCCTTGAGATAAATCTGCAAATATCTCGGAAACGAAGCGAGCTATGGCAAAATGTTCAGAGACCTTTTTTGTAGAGAATTAAGTTTCCTACTTTTTATGTTCTATGATATTTTTTGATCAGACGCGTAGTTCTCGAGATATATCAAGATATTTAAAAGTTCCGAAACCGCACCAACATAATAGAGATACAGAAACACCGTGGCCCCTTTCTTTGGGATAACTCTGCACTATTGCGAGCTGGAAATCCCACTTCCAGTTTAGCTGTGCAGAAGAAGAACAACAAGAAGAAGAAATATCTCGAAATATGTCCGTCAGGCCCCTTCCCTTGAGATAAATCTGCAAATATCTCGGAAACGAAGCGAGCTATGGCAAAATGTTAAGAGACCTTTTTTGTAGAGAATTAAGTTTCCTACTTTTTATGTTCTATGATATTTTTTAATCAGATGCGTAGATCTCGAGATATATCAAGATATTTAAAAGTTCCGAAGCAGCACCAACATAATAGAGATACAGAAACACCGTGGCCCCTTTCTTTGAGATAACTCTGCACTATTGCGAGCTGCAAATGCCACTTCCAGCTTAGCTGTGCAGAAGAAGAACAACAAGAAGAAGAAATATCTCGAAATATGTCCGTCAGGCCCCTTCCCTTGAGATAAATCTGCAAATATCTCGGAAACGAAGCGATCTATGGCAAAATGTTTAGAGACCTTTTTTGTAGACAATTAAGTTTCCTACTTTTTATGTTCTATGATATTTTTTGATCAGATGCGTAGATCTCGAGATATATCAAGATATTTAAAAGTTCCGAAGCCGCACCAACATAATAGAGATACAGAAACACCGTGGCCCCTTTCTTTGAGATAACTCTGCACTAGTGCGAGCCGCAAATGCCACTTCCAGCTTAGCTGTGCAGAAGAAGAACAACAAGAAGAAGAAATATCTCGAAATATGTCCGTCAGGCCCCTTCCCTTGAGATAAATCTGCAAATATCTCGGAAACGAAGCGAGCGATGGCAAAATGTTAAGAGACCTTTTTTGTAGAGAATTAAGTTTCCTACTTTTTATGTTCTATGATATTTTTTGATCAGATGCGTAGTTCTCGAGATATATCAAGATATTTAAAAGTTCCGAAGCCGCACCAACATAATAGAGATACAGAAACACCGTGGCCCCTTTCTTTGAGATAACTCTGCACTAGTGCGAGCCGCAAATGCCACTTCCAGCTTAGCTGTGCAGAAGAAGAACAACAAGAAGAAGAAATATCTCGAAATATGTCCGTCAGGCCCCTTCCCTTGAGATATATCTGCAAATATCTCGGAAACGAAGCGAGCTATGGCAAAATGTTAAGAGACTTTATTTGCAGAGAATTAAGTTTCCTACTTTTTATGTTCTATGATATTTTTTGATCAGATGCGTAGTTCTCGAGATATATCAAGATATTTAAAAGTTCCGATGCCGCACCAACATAATAGAGATACAGAAACACCGTGGCCCCTTTCTTTGACATAACTCTGCACTATTGCGAGCTGGAAATGCCACTTCCAGTTTAGCTGTGCAGAAGAAGAACAACAAGAAGAAGAAATATCTCGAAATATGTCCGTCAGGCCCCTTCCCTTGAGATAAATCTGCAAATATCTCGGAAACGAAGCGAGCTATGGCAAAATGTTCAGAGACCTTTTTTGTAGAGAATTAAGTTTCCTACTTTTTATGTTCTATGATATTTTTTGATCAGACGCGTAGTTCTCGAGATATATCAAGATATTTAAAAGTTCCGAAACCGCACCAACATAATAGAGATACAGAAACACCGTGGCCCCTTTCTTTGGGATAACTCTGCACTATTGCGAGCTGGAAATGCCACTTCCAGTTTAGCTGTGCAGAAGAAGAACAACAAGAAGAAGAAATATCTCGAAATATGTCCGTCAGGCCCCTTCCCTTGAGATAAATCTGCAAATATCTCGGAAACGAAGCGAGCTATGGCAAAATGTTAAGAGACCTTTTTTGTAGAGAATTAAGTTTCCTACTTTTTATGTTCTATGATATTTTTTAATCAGATGCGTAGATCTCGAGATATATCAAGATATTTAAAAGTTCCGAAGCAGCACCAACATAATAGAGATACAGAAACACCGTGGCCCCTTTCTTTGAGATAACTCTGCACTATTGCGAGCTGCAAATGCCACTTCCAGCTTAGCTGTGCAGAAGAAGAACAACAAGAAGAAGAAATATCTCGAAATATGTCCGTCAGGCCCCTTCCCTTGAGATAAATCTGCAAATATCTCGGAAACGAAGCGATCTATGGCAAAATGTTTAGAGACCTTTTTTGTAGAGAATTAAGTTTCCTACTTTTTATGTTCTATGATATTTTTTGATCAGATGCGTAGATCTCGAGATATATCAAGATATTTAAAAGTTCCGAAGCCGCACCAACATAATAGAGATACAGAAACACCGTGGCCCCTTTCTTTGAGATAACTCTGCACTAGTGCGAGCCGCAAATGCCACTTCCAGCTTAGCTGTGCAGAAGAAGAACAACAAGAAGAAGAAATATCTCGAAATATGTCCGTCAGGCCCCTTCCCTTGAGATAAATCTGCAAATATCTCGGAAACGAAGCGAGCGATGGCAAAATGTTAAGAGACCTTTTTTGTAGAGAATTAAGTTTCCTACTTTTTATGTTCTATGATATTTTTTGATCAGATGCGTAGTTCTCGAGATATATCAAGATATTTAAAAGTTCCGAAGCCGCACCAACATAATAGAGATACAGAAACACCGTGGCCCCTTTCTTTGAGATAACTCTGCACTAGTGCGAGCCGCAAATGCCACTTCCAGCTTAGCTGTGCAGAAGAAGAACAACAAGAAGAAGAAATATCTCGAAATATGTCCGTCAGGCCCCTTCCCTTGAGATATATCTGCAAATATCTCGGAAACGAAGCGAGCTATGGCAAAATGTTAAGAGACTTTATTTGCAGAGAATTAAGTTTCCTACTTTTTATGTTCTATGATATTTTTTGATCAGATGCGTAGTTCTCGAGATATATCAAGATATTTAAAAGTTCCGATGCCGCACCAACATAATAGAGATACAGAAACACCGTGGCCCCTTTCTTTGACATAACTCTGCACTATTGCGAGCTGGAAATGCCACTTCCAGTTTAGCTGTGCAGAAGAAGAACAACAAGAAGAAGAAATATCTCGAAATATGTCCGTCAGGCCCCTTCCCTTGAGATAAATCTGCAAATATCTCGGAAACGAAGCGAGCTATGGCAAAATGTTCAGAGACCTTTTTTGTAGAGAATTAAGTTTCCTACTTTTTATGTTCTATGATATTTTTTGATCAGACGCGTAGTTCTCGAGATATATCAAGATATTTAAAAGTTCCGAAACCGCACCAACATAATAGAGATACAGAAACACCGTGGCCCCTTTCTTTGGGATAACTCTGCACTATTGCGAGCTGGAAATGCCACTTCCAGTTTAGCTGTGCAGAAGAAGAACAACAAGAAGAAGAAATATCTCGAAATATGTCCGTCAGGCCCCTTCCCTTGAGATAAATCTGCAAATATCTCGGAAACGAAGCGAGCTATGGCAAAATGTTAAGAGACCTTTTTTGTAGAGAATTAAGATTCCTACTTTTTATGTTCTATGATATTTTTTAATCAGATGCGTAGATCTCGAGATATATCAAGATATTTAAAAGTTCCGAAGCCGCACCAACATAATAGAGATACAGAAACACCGTGGCCCCTTTCTTTGAGATAACTCTGCACTATTGCGAGCTGCAAATGCCACTTCCAGCTTAGCTGTGCAGAAGAAGAACAACAAGAAGAAGAAATATCTCGAAATATGTCCGTCAGGCCCCTTCCCTTGAGATAAATCTGCAAATATCTCGGAAACGAAGCGATCTATGGCAAAATGTTAAGAGACCTTTTTTGTAGAGAATTAAGTTTCCTACTTTTTATGTTCTATGATATTTTTTGATCAGATGCGTAGATCTCGAGATATATCAAGATATTTAAAAGTTCCGCAGCCGCACCAACATAATAGAGATACAGAAACACCGTGGCCCCTTTCTTTGGGATAACTCTGCACTACTGCGAGCTGCAAATGCCACTTCCAGCTTAGCTGTGCAGAAGAAGAACAACAAGAAGAAGAAATATCTCGAAATATGTCCGTCAGGCCCCTTCCCTTGAGATATATCTGCAAATATCTCGGAAACGAAGCGAGCTATGGCAAAATGTTAAGAGACTTTATTTGCAGAGAATTAAGTTTCCTACTTTTTATGTTCTATGATATTTTTTGATCAGATGCGTAGTTCTCGAGATATATCAAGATATTTAAAAGTTCCGATGCCGCACCAACATAATAGAGATACAGAAACACCGTGGCCCCTTTCTTTGACATAACTCTGCACTATTGCGAGCTGGAAATGCCACTTCCAGTTTAGCTGTGCAGAAGAAGAACAACAAGAAGAAGAAATATCTCGAAATATGTCCGTCAGGCCCCTTCCCTTGAGATAAATCTGCAAATATCTCGGAAACGAAGCGAGCTATGGCAAAATGTTCAGAGACCTTTTTTGTAGAGAATTAAGTTTCCTACTTTTTATGTTCTATGATATTTTTTGATCAGACGCGTAGTTCTCGAGATATATCAAGATATTTAAAAGTTCCGAAACCGCACCAACATAATAGAGATACAGAAACACCGTGGCCCCTTTCTTTGGGATAACTCTGCACTATTGCGAGCTGGAAATGCCACTTCCAGTTTAGCTGTGCAGAAGAAGAACAACAAGAAGAAGAAATATCTCGAAATATGTCCGTCAGGCCCCTTCCCTTGAGATAAATCTGCAAATATCTCGGAAACGAAGCGAGCTATGGCAAAATGTTAAGAGACCTTTTTTGTAGAGAATTAAGTTTCCTACTTTTTATGTTCTATGATATTTTTTAATCAGATGCGTAGATCTCGAGATATATCAAGATATTTAAAAGTTCCGAAGCCGCACCAACATAATAGAGATACAGAAACACCGTGGCCCCTTTCTTTGAGATAACTCTGCACTATTGCGAGCTGCAAATGCCACTTCCAGCTTAGCTGTGCAGAAGAAGAACAACAAGAAGAAGAAATATCTCGAAATATGTCCGTCAGGCCCCTTCCCTTGAGATAAATCTGCAAATATCTCGGAAACGAAGCGATCTATGGCAAAATGTTAAGAGACCTTTTTTGTAGAGAATTAAGTTTCCTACTTTTTATGTTCTATGATATTTTTTGATCAGATGCGTAGATCTCGAGATATATCAAGATATTTAAAAGTTCCGCAGCCGCACCAACATAATAGAGATACAGAAACACCGTGGCCCCTTTCTTTGGGATAACTCTGCACTACTGCGAGCTGCAAATGCCACTTCCAGCTTAGCTGTGCAGAAGAAGAACAACAAGAAGAAGAAATATCTCGAAATATGTCCGTCAGGCCCCTTCCCTTGAGATAAATCTGCAAATATCTCGGAAACGAAGCGAGCTATGGCAAAATATTAAGAGACCTTTTTTGTAGAGAATTAGGTTTCCTACTTTTTATGTTCTATGATATTTTTTGATCAGATGCGTAGATCTCGAGATATATCAAGATATTTAAAAGTTCCGAAGCCGCACCAACATAATAGAGATACAGAAACACCGTGGCCCCTTTCTTTGAGATAACTCTGCACTATTGCGAGCTGCAAATGCCACTTCCGGCTTAGCTGTGCAGAAGAAGAACAACAAGAAGAAGAAATATCTCGAAATATGTCCGTCAGGCCCCTTCCCTTGAGATAAATCTGCAAATATCTCGGAAACGAAGCGAGCTATGGCAAAATGTTAAAAGACCTTTTTTGTAGAGAATTAAGTTTCCTACTTTTTATGTTCTATGATATTTTTTGATCAGATGCGTAGATCTCGAGATATATCAAGATATTTAAAAGTTCCGAAGCCGCACCAACATAATAGGGATACAGAAACACCGTGGCCCCTTTCTTTGAGATAACTCTGCACTATTGCGAGCTGCAAATGCCACTTCCAGCTTAGCTGTGCAGAAGAAGAACAACAAGAAGAAGAAATATCTCGAAATATGTCCGTCAGGCTCCATCCCTTGAGATATATCTGCAAATATCTCGGAAACGAAGCGAGCTATGGCAAAATGTTAAGAGACCTTTCTTGTTGAGAATTAAGTTTCCTACTTTTTATGTAGTATGATATTTTTTGATCAGATGCGTAGTTCTCGAGATATATCAAGATATTTAAAAGTTCCGAAGCCGCACCAACATAATAGAGATACAGAAACACCGTGGCCCCTTTCTTTGAGATAACTCTGCACTAGTGCGAGCCGCAAATGCCACTTCCAGCTTAGCTGTGCAGAAGAAGAACAACAAGAAGAAGAAATATCTCGAAATATGTCCGTCAGGCCCCTTCCCTTGAGATAAATCTGCAAATATCTCGGAAACGAAGCGAGCTATGGCAAAATGTTAAGAGACTTTATTTGCAGAGAATTAAGTTTCCTACTTTTTATGTTCTATGATATTTTTTGATCAGATGCGTAGTTCTCGAGATATATCAAGATATTTAAAAGTTCCGATGCCGCACCAACATAATAGAGATACAGAAACACCGTGGCCCCTTTCTTTGACATAACTCTGCACTATTGCGAGCTGGAAATGCCACTTCCAGTTTAGCTGTGCAGAAGAAGAACAACAAGAAGAAGAAATATCTCGAAATATGTCCGTCAGGCCCCTTCCCTTGAGATAAATCTGCAAATATCTCGGAAACGAAGCGAGCTATGGCAAAATGTTCAGAGACCTTTTTTGTAGAGAATTAAGTTTCCTACTTTTTATGTTCTATGATATTTTTTGATCAGACGCGTAGTTCTCGAGATATATCAAGATATTTAAAAGTTCCGAAGCCGCACCAACATAATAGAGATACAGAAACACCGTGGCCCCTTTCTTTGAGATAACTCTGCACTAGTGCGAGCCGCAAATGCCACTTCCAGCTTAGCTGTGCAGAAGAAGAACAACAAGAAGAAGAAATATCTCGAAATATGTCCGTCAGGCCCCTTCCCTTGAGATAAATCTGCAAATATCTCGGAAACGAAGCGAGCTATGGCAAAATGTTAAGAGACTTTATTTGCAGAGAATTAAGTTTCCTACTTTTTATGTTCTATGATATTTTTTGATCAGATGCGTAGATCTCGAGATATATCAAGATATTTAAAAGTTCCGAAGCCGCACCAACATAATAGGGATACAGAAACACCGTGGCCCCTTTCTTTGAGATAACTCTGTACTATTGCGAGCTGCAAATGCCACTTCCAGCTTAGCTGTGCAGAAGAAGAACAACAAGAAGAAGAAATATCTCGAAATATGTCCGTCAGGCCCCTTCCCTTGAGATAAATCTGCAAATATCTCGGAAACGAAGCGAGCTATGGCAAAATGTTAAGAGACCTTTTTTGTAGAGAATTAAGTTTCCTACATTTTATGTTCTATGATATTTTTTGATCAGATGCGTAGATCTCGAGATATATCAAGATATTTAAAAGTTCCGAAGCCGCACCAACATAATAGAGATACAGAAACACCGTGGCCCCTTTCTTTGAGATAACTCTGCACTAGTGCGAGCCGCAAATGCCACTTCCAGCTTAGCTGTGCAGAAGAAGAACAACAAGAAGAAGAAATATCTCGAAATATGTCCGTCAGGCCCCTTCCCTTGAGATAAATCTGCAAATATCTCGGAAACGAAGCGAGCTATGGCAAAATGTTAAGAGACCTTTTTTGTAGAGAATTAGGTTTCCTACTTTTTATGTTCTATGATATTTTTTGATCAGATGCGTAGATCTCGAGATATATCAAGATATTTAAAAGTTCCGAAGCCGCACCAACATAATAGAGATACAGAAACACCGTGGCCCCTTTCTTTGAGATAACTCTGCACTATTGCGAGCTGCAAATGCCACTTCCAGCTTAGCTGTGCAGAAGAAGAACAACAAGAAGAAGAAATATCTCGATATATGTCCGTCAGGCCCCTTCCCTTGAGATAAATCTGCAAATATCTCGGAAACGAAGCGAGCGATGGCAAAATGTTAAGAGACCTTTTTTGTAGAGAATTAAGTTTCCTACTTTTTATGTTCTATGATATTTTTTGATCAGACGCGTAGTTCTCGAGATATATCAAGATATTTAAAAGTTCCGAAGCCGCACCAACATAATAGAGATACAGAAACACCGTGGCCCCTTTCTTTGAGATAACTCTGCACTAGTGCGAGCCGCAAATGCCACTTCCAGCTTAGCTGTGCAGAAGAAGAACAACAAGAAGAAGAAATATCTCGAAATATGTCCGTCAGGCCCCTTCCCTTGAGATAAATCTGCAAATATCTCGGAAACGAAGCGAGCTATGGCAAAATGTTAAGAGACTTTATTTGCAGAGAATTAAGTTTCCTACTTTTTATGTTCTATGATATTTTTTGATCAGATGCGTAGTTCTCGAGATATATCAAGATATTTAAAAGTTCCGATGCCGCACCAACATAGTGGAGATACAGAAACACCGTGGCCCCTTTCTTTGACATAACTCTGCACTAGTGCGAGCCGCAAATGCCACTTCCAGCTTAGCTGTGCAGAAGAAGAACAACAAGAAGAAGAAATATCTCGAAATATGTCCGTCAGGCCCCTTCCCTTGAGATAAATCTGCAAATATCTCGGAAACGAAGCGAGCTATGGCAAAATGTTAAGAGACTTTATTTGCAGAGAATTAAGTTTCCTACTTTTTATGTTCTATGATATTTTTTGATCAGATGCGTAGTTCTCGAGATATATCAAGATATTTAAAAGTTCCGAAACCGCACCAACATAATAGAGATACAGAAACACCGTGGCCCCTTTCTTTGGGATAACTCTGCACTATTGCGAGCTGGAAATGCCACTTCCAGTTTAGCTGTGCAGAAGAAGAACAACAAGAAGAAGAAATATCTCGAAATATGTCCGTCAGGCCCCTTCCCTTGAGATAAATCTGCAAATATCTCGGAAACGAAGCGAGCTATGGCAAAATGTTAAGAGACCTTTTTTGTAGAGAATTAAGTTTCCTACTTTTTATGTTCTATGATATTTTTTAATCAGATGCGTAGATCTCGAGATATATCAAGATATTTAAAAGTTCCGAAGCCGCACCAACATAATAGAGATACAGAAATACCGTGGCCCCTTTCTTTGAGATAACTCTGCACTATTGCGAGCTGCAAATGCCACTTCCAGCTTAGCTGTGCAGGAGAAGAACAACAAGAAGAAGAAATATCTCGAAATATGTCCGTCAGGCCCCTTCCCTTGAGATAAATCTGCAAATATCTCGGAAACGAAGCGATTTATGGCAAAATGTTAAGAGACCTTTTTTGTAGAGAATTAAGTTTCCTACTTTTTATGTTCTATGATATTTTTTAATCAGATGCGTAGATCTCGAGATATATCAAGATATTTAAAAGTTCCGAAGCCGCACCAACATAATAGAGATACAGAAATACCGTGGCCCCTTTCTTTGAGATAACTCTGCACTATTGCGAGCTGCAAATGCCACTTCCAGCTTAGCTGTGCAGGAGAAGAACAACAAGAAGAAGAAATATCTCGAAATATGTCCGTCAGGCCCCTTCCCTTGAGATAAATCTGCAAATATCTCGGAAACGAAGCGATTTATGGCAAAATGTTAAGAGACCTTTTTTGTAGAGAATTAAGTTTCCTACTTTTTATGTTCTATGATATTTTTTGATCAGATGCGTAGATCTCGAGATATATCAAGATATTTAAAAGTTCCGCAGCCGCACCAACATAATAGAGATACAGAAACACCGTGGCCCCTTTCTTTGAGATAACTCTGCACTATTGCGAGCTGCAAATGCCACTTCCGGCTTAGCTGTGCAGAAGAAGAACAACAAGAAGAAGAAATATCTCGAAATATGTCCGTCAGGCCCCTTCCCTTGAGATAAATCTGCAAATATCTCGGAAACGAAGCGAGCTATGGCAAAATGTTAAAAGACCTTTTTTGTAGAGAATTAAGTTTCCTACTTTTTATGTTCTATGATATTTTTTGATCAGATGCGTAGATCTCGAGATATATCAAGATATTTAAAAGTTCCGAAGCCGCACCAACATAATAGGGATACAGAAACACCGTGGCCCCTTTCTTTGAGATAACTCTGCACTATTGCGAGCTGCAAATGCCACTTCCAGCTTAGCTGTGCAGAAGAAGAACAACAAGAAGAAGAAATATCTCGAAATATGTCCGTCAGGCTCCATCCCTTGAGATATATCTGCAAATATCTCGGAAACGAAGCGAGCTATGGCAAAATGTTAAGAGACCTTTCTTGTTGAGAATTAAGTTTCCTACTTTTTATGTCGTATGATATTTTTTGATCAGATGCGTAGTTCTCGAGATATATCAAGATATTTAAAAGTTCCGAAGCCGCACCAACATAATAGAGATACAGAAACACCGTGGCCCCTTTCTTTGAGATAACTCTGCACTAGTGCGAGCCGCAAATGCCACTTCCAGCTTAGCTGTGCAGAAGAAGAACAACAAGAAGAAGAAATATCTCGAAATATGTCCGTCAGGCCCCTTCCCTTGAGATAAATCTGCAAATATCTCGGAAACGAAGCGAGCTATGGCAAAATGTTAAAAGACCTTTTTTGTAGAGAATTAAGTTTCCTACTTTTTATGTTCTATGATATTTTTTGATCAGATGCGTAGATCTCGAGATATATCAAGATATTTAAAAGTTCCGAAGCCGCACCAACATAATAGGGATACAGAAACACCGTGGCCCCTTTCTTTGAGATAACTCTGCACTATTGCGAGCTGCAAATGCCACTTCCAGCTTAGCTGTGCAGAAGAAGAACAACAAGAAGAAGAAATATCTCGAAATATGTCCGTCAGGCTCCATCCCTTGAGATATATCTGCAAATATCTCGGAAACGAAGCGAGCTATGGCAAAATGTTAAGAGACCTTTCTTGTTGAGAATTAAGTTTCCTACTTTTTATGTAGTATGATATTTTTTGATCAGATGCGTAGTTCTCGAGATATATCAAGATATTTAAAAGTTCCGAAGCCGCACCAACATAATAGAGATACAGAAACACCGTGGCCCCTTTCTTTGAGATAACTCTGCACTAGTGCGAGCCGCAAATGCCACTTCCAGCTTAGCTGTGCAGAAGAAGAACAACAAGAAGAAGAAATATCTCGAAATATGTCCGTCAGGCCCCTTCCCTTGAGATAAATCTGCAAATATCTCGGAAACGAAGCGAGCTATGGCAAAATGTTAAGAGACTTTATTTGCAGAGAATTAAGTTTCCTACTTTTTATGTTCTATGATATTTTTTGATCAGATGCGTAGTTCTCGAGATATATCAAGATATTTAAAAGTTCCGATGCCGCACCAACATAATAGAGATACAGAAACACCGTGGCCCCTTTCTTTGACATAACTCTGCACTATTGCGAGCTGGAAATGCCACTTCCAGTTTAGCTGTGCAGAAGAAGAACAACAAGAAGAAGAAATATCTCGAAATATGTCCGTCAGGCCCCTTCCCTTGAGATAAATCTGCAAATATCTCGGAAACGAAGCGAGCTATGGCAAAATGTTCAGAGACCTTTTTTGTAGAGAATTAAGTTTCCTACTTTTTATGTTCTATGATATTTTTTGATCAGACGCGTAGTTCTCGAGATATATCAAGATATTTAAAAGTTCCGAAGCCGCACCAACATAATAGAGATACAGAAACACCGTGGCCCCTTTCTTTGAGATAACTCTGCACTAGTGCGAGCCGCAAATGCCACTTCCAGCTTAGCTGTGCAGAAGAAGAACAACAAGAAGAAGAAATATCTCGAAATATGTCCGTCAGGCCCCTTCCCTTGAGATAAATCTGCAAATATCTCGGAAACGAAGCGAGCTATGGCAAAATGTTAAGAGACTTTATTTGCAGAGAATTAAGTTTCCTACTTTTTATGTTCTATGATATTTTTTGATCAGATGCGTAGATCTCGAGATATATCAAGATATTTAAAAGTTCCGAAGCCGCACCAACATAATAGGGATACAGAAACACCGTGGCCCCTTTCTTTGAGATAACTCTGTACTATTGCGAGCTGCAAATGCCACTTCCAGCTTAGCTGTGCAGAAGAAGAACAACAAGAAGAAGAAATATCTCGAAATATGTCCGTCAGGCCCCTTCCCTTGAGATAAATCTGCAAATATCTCGGAAACGAAGCGAGCTATGGCAAAATGTTAAGAGACCTTTTTTGTAGAGAATTAAGTTTCCTACATTTTATGTTCTATGATATTTTTTGATCAGATGCGTAGATCTCGAGATATATCAAGATATTTAAAAGTTCCGAAGCCGCACCAACATAATAGAGATACAGAAACACCGTGGCCCCTTTCTTTGAGATAACTCTGCACTAGTGCGAGCCGCAAATGCCACTTCCAGCTTAGCTGTGCAGAAGAAGAACAACAAGAAGAAGAAATATCTCGAAATATGTCCGTCAGGCCCCTTCCCTTGAGATAAATCTGCAAATATCTCGGAAACGAAGCGAGCTATGGCAAAATGTTAAGAGACCTTTTTTGTAGAGAATTAGGTTTCCTACTTTTTATGTTCTATGATATTTTTTGATCAGATGCGTAGATCTCGAGATATATCAAGATATTTAAAAGTTCCGAAGCCGCACCAACATAATAGAGATACAGAAACACCGTGGCCCCTTTCTTTGAGATAACTCTGCACTATTGCGAGCTGCAAATGCCACTTCCAGCTTAGCTGTGCAGAAGAAGAACAACAAGAAGAAGAAATATCTCGATATATGTCCGTCAGGCCCCTTCCCTTGAGATAAATCTGCAAATATCTCGGAAACGAAGCGAGCGATGGCAAAATGTTAAGAGACCTTTTTTGTAGAGAATTAAGTTTCCTACTTTTTATGTTCTATGATATTTTTTGATCAGACGCGTAGTTCTCGAGATATATCAAGATATTTAAAAGTTCCGAAGCCGCACCAACATAATAGAGATACAGAAACACCGTGGCCCCTTTCTTTGAGATAACTCTGCACTAGTGCGAGCCGCAAATGCCACTTCCAGCTTAGCTGTGCAGAAGAAGAACAACAAGAAGAAGAAATATCTCGAAATATGTCCGTCAGGCCCCTTCCCTTGAGATAAATCTGCAAATATCTCGGAAACGAAGCGAGCTATGGCAAAATGTTAAGAGACTTTATTTGCAGAGAATTAAGTTTCCTACTTTTTATGTTCTATGATATTTTTTGATCAGATGCGTAGTTCTCGAGATATATCAAGATATTTAAAAGTTCCGATGCCGCACCAACATAGTGGAGATACAGAAACACCGTGGCCCCTTTCTTTGACATAACTCTGCACTAGTGCGAGCCGCAAATGCCACTTCCAGCTTAGCTGTGCAGAAGAAGAACAACAAGAAGAAGAAATATCTCGAAATATGTCCGTCAGGCCCCTTCCCTTGAGATAAATCTGCAAATATCTCGGAAACGAAGCGAGCTATGGCAAAATGTTAAGAGACTTTATTTGCAGAGAATTAAGTTTCCTACTTTTTATGTTCTATGATATTTTTTGATCAGATGCGTAGTTCTCGAGATATATCAAGATATTTAAAAGTTCCGAAACCGCACCAACATAATAGAGATACAGAAACACCGTGGCCCCTTTCTTTGGGATAACTCTGCACTATTGCGAGCTGGAAATGCCACTTCCAGTTTAGCTGTGCAGAAGAAGAACAACAAGAAGAAGAAATATCTCGAAATATGTCCGTCAGGCCCCTTCCCTTGAGATAAATCTGCAAATATCTCGGAAACGAAGCGAGCTATGGCAAAATGTTAAGAGACCTTTTTTGTAGAGAATTAAGTTTCCTACTTTTTATGTTCTATGATATTTTTTAATCAGATGCGTAGATCTCGAGATATATCAAGATATTTAAAAGTTCCGAAGCCGCACCAACATAATAGAGATACAGAAATACCGTGGCCCCTTTCTTTGAGATAACTCTGCACTATTGCGAGCTGCAAATGCCACTTCCAGCTTAGCTGTGCAGGAGAAGAACAACAAGAAGAAGAAATATCTCGAAATATGTCCGTCAGGCCCCTTCCCTTGAGATAAATCTGCAAATATCTCGGAAACGAAGCGATTTATGGCAAAATGTTAAGAGACCTTTTTTGTAGAGAATTAAGTTTCCTACTTTTTATGTTCTATGATATTTTTTAATCAGATGCGTAGATCTCGAGATATATCAAGATATTTAAAAGTTCCGAAGCCGCACCAACATAATAGAGATACAGAAATACCGTGGCCCCTTTCTTTGAGATAACTCTGCACTATTGCGAGCTGCAAATGCCACTTCCAGCTTAGCTGTGCAGGAGAAGAACAACAAGAAGAAGAAATATCTCGAAATATGTCCGTCAGGCCCCTTCCCTTGAGATAAATCTGCAAATATCTCGGAAACGAAGCGATTTATGGCAAAATGTTAAGAGACCTTTTTTGTAGAGAATTAAGTTTCCTACTTTTTATGTTCTATGATATTTTTTGATCAGATGCGTAGATCTCGAGATATATCAAGATATTTAAAAGTTCCGCAGCCGCACCAACATAATAGAGATACAGAAACACCGTGGCCCCTTTCTTTGAGATAACTCTGCACTATTGCGAGCTGCAAATGCCACTTCCGGCTTAGCTGTGCAGAAGAAGAACAACAAGAAGAAGAAATATCTCGAAATATGTCCGTCAGGCCCCTTCCCTTGAGATAAATCTGCAAATATCTCGGAAACGAAGCGAGCTATGGCAAAATGTTAAAAGACCTTTTTTGTAGAGAATTAAGTTTCCTACTTTTTATGTTCTATGATATTTTTTGATCAGATGCGTAGATCTCGAGATATATCAAGATATTTAAAAGTTCCGAAGCCGCACCAACATAATAGGGATACAGAAACACCGTGGCCCCTTTCTTTGAGATAACTCTGCACTATTGCGAGCTGCAAATGCCACTTCCAGCTTAGCTGTGCAGAAGAAGAACAACAAGAAGAAGAAATATCTCGAAATATGTCCGTCAGGCTCCATCCCTTGAGATATATCTGCAAATATCTCGGAAACGAAGCGAGCTATGGCAAAATGTTAAGAGACCTTTCTTGTTGAGAATTAAGTTTCCTACTTTTTATGTAGTATGATATTTTTTGATCAGATGCGTAGTTCTCGAGATATATCAAGATATTTAAAAGTTCCGAAGCCGCACCAACATAATAGAGATACAGAAACACCGTGGCCCCTTTCTTTGAGATAACTCTGCACTAGTGCGAGCCGCAAATGCCACTTCCAGCTTAGCTGTGCAGAAGAAGAACAACAAGAAGAAGAAATATCTCGAAATATGTCCGTCAGGCCCCTTCCCTTGAGATAAATCTGCAAATATCTCGGAAACGAAGCGAGCTATGGCAAAATGTTAAGAGACTTTATTTGCAGAGAATTAAGTTTCCTACTTTTTATGTTCTATGATATTTTTTGATCAGATGCGTAGTTCTCGAGATATATCAAGATATTTAAAAGTTCCGATGCCGCACCAACATAATAGAGATACAGAAACACCGTGGCCCCTTTCTTTGACATAACTCTGCACTATTGCGAGCTGGAAATGCCACTTCCAGTTTAGCTGTGCAGAAGAAGAACAACAAGAAGAAGAAATATCTCGAAATATGTCCGTCAGGCCCCTTCCCTTGAGATAAATCTGCAAATATCTCGGAAACGAAGCGAGCTATGGCAAAATGTTCAGAGACCTTTTTTGTAGAGAATTAAGTTTCCTACTTTTTATGTGCTATGATATTTTTTGATCAGACGCGTAGTTCTCGAGATATATCAAGATATTTAAAAGTTCCGAAGCCGCACCAACATAATAGAGATACAGAAACACCGTGGCCCCTTTCTTTGAGATAACTCTGCACTAGTGCGAGCCGCAAATGCCACTTCCAGCTTAGCTGTGCAGAAGAAGAACAACAAGAAGAAGAAATATCTCGATATATGTCCGTCAGGCCCGTTCCCTTGAGATAAATCTGCAAATATCTCGGAAACGAAGCGAGCTATGGCAAAATGTTAAAAGACCTTTTTTGTAGAGAATTAAGTTTCCTACTTTTTATGTTCTATGATATTTTTTGATCAGATGCGTAGATCTCGAGATATATCAAGATATTTAAAAGTTCCGAAGCCGCACCAACATAATAGGGATACAGAAACACCGTGGCCCCTTTCTTTGAGATAACTCTGCACTATTGCGAGCTGCAAATGCCACTTCCAGCTTAGCTGTGCAGAAGAAGAACAACAAGAAGAAGAAATATCTCGAAATATGTCCGTCAGGCCCCTTCCCTTGAGATAAATCTGCAAATATCTCGGAAACGAAGCGAGCGATGGCAAAATGTTAAGAGACCTTTTTTGTAGAGAATTAAGTTTCCTACTTTTTATGTTCTATGATATTTTTTGATCAGACGCGTAGTTCTCGAGATATATCAAGATATTTAAAAGTTCCGAAGCCGCACCAACATAATAGAGATACAGAAACACCGTGGCCCCTTTCTTTGAGATAACTCTGCACTAGTGCGAGCCGCAAATGCCACTTCCAGCTTAGCTGTGCAGAAGAAGAACAACAAGAAGAAGAAATATCTCGAAATATGTCCGTCAGGCCCCTTCCCTTGAGATAAATCTGCAAATATCTCGGAAACGAAGCGAGCTATGGCAAAATGTTAAGAGACTTTATTTGCAGAGAATTAAGTTTCCTACTTTTTATGTTCTATGATATTTTTTGATCAGATGCGTAGTTCTCGAGATATATCAAGATATTTAAAAGTTCCGATGCCGCACCAACATAGTGGAGATACAGAAACACCGTGGCCCCTTTCTTTGACATAACTCTGCACTAGTGCGAGCCGCAAATGCCACTTCCAGCTTAGCTGTGCAGAAGAAGAACAACAAGAAGAAGAAATATCTCGAAATATGTCCGTCAGGCCCCTTCCCTTGAGATAAATCTGCAAATATCTCGGAAACGAAGCGAGCTATGGCAAAATGTTAAGAGACCTTTTTTGTAGAGAATTAAGTTTCCTACTTTTTATGTTCTATGATATTTTTTGATCAGATGCGTAGATCTCGAGATATATCAAGATATTTAAAAGTTCCGAAGCCGCACCAACATAATAGGGATACAGAAACACCGTGGCCCCTTTCTTTGAGATAACTCTGCACTATTGCGAGCTGCAAATGCCACTTCCAGCTTAGCTGTGCAGAAGAAGAACAACAAGAAGAAGAAATATCTCGAAATATGTCCGTCAGGCCCCTTCCCTTGAGATAAATCTGCAAATATCTCGGAAACGAAGCGAGCGATGGCAAAATGTTAAGAGACCTTTTTTGTAGAGAATTAAGTTTCCTACTTTTTATGTTCTATGATATTTTTTGATCAGACGCGTAGTTCTCGAGATATATCAAGATATTTAAAAGTTCCGAAGCCGCACCAACATAATAGAGATACAGAAACACCGTGGCCCCTTTCTTTGAGATAACTCTGCACTAGTGCGAGCCGCAAATGCCACTTCCAGCTTAGCTGTGCAGAAGAAGAACAACAAGAAGAAGAAATATCTCGAAATATGTCCGTCAGGCCCCTTCCCTTGAGATAAATCTGCAAATATCTCGGAAACGAAGCGAGCTATGGCAAAATGTTAAGAGACTTTATTTGCAGAGAATTAAGTTTCCTACTTTTTATGTTCTATGATATTTTTTGATCAGATGCGTAGTTCTCGAGATATATCAAGATATTTAAAAGTTCCGATGCCGCACCAACATAGTGGAGATACAGAAACACCGTGGCCCCTTTCTTTGACATAACTCTGCACTAGTGCGAGCCGCAAATGCCACTTCCAGCTTAGCTGTGCAGAAGAAGAACAACAAGAAGAAGAAATATCTCGAAATATGTCCGTCAGGCCCCTTCCCTTGAGATAAATCTGCAAATATCTCGGAAACGAAGCGAGCTATGGCAAAATGTTAAGAGACCTTTTTTGTAGAGAATTAAGTTTCCTACTTTTTATGTTCTATGATATTTTTTGATCAGATGCGTAGATCTCGAGATATATCAAGATATTTAAAAGTTCCGAAGCCGCACCAACATAATAGGGATACAGAAACACCGTGGCCCCTTTCTTTGAGATAACTCTGCACTATTGCGAGCTGCAAATGCCACTTCCAGCTTAGCTGTGCAGAAGAAGAACAACAAGAAGAAGAAATATCTCGAAATATGTCCGTCAGGCCCCTTCCCTTGAGATAAATCTGCAAATATCTCGGAAACGAAGCGAGCTATGGCAAAATGTTAAGAGACCTTTTTTGTAGAGAATTAAGTTTCCTACTTTTTATGTTCTATGATATTTTTTGATCAGATGCGTAGATCTCGAGATATATCAAGATATTTAAAAGTTCCGAAGCCGCACCAACATAATAGAGATACAGAAACACCGTGGCCCCTTTCTTTGAGATAACTCTGCACTAGTGCGAGCCGCAAATGCCACTTCCAGCTTAGCTGTGCAGAAGAAGAACAACAAGAAGAAGAAATATCTCGAAATATGTCCGTCAGGCCCCTTCCCTTGAGATAAATCTGCAAATATCTCGGAAACGAAGCGAGCTATGGCAAAATGTTAAGAGACTTTATTTGCAGAGAATTAAGTTTCCTACTTTTTATGTTCTATGATATTTTTTGATCAGATGCGTAGTTCTCGAGATATATCAAGATATTTAAAAGTTCCGATGCCGCACCAACATAATAGAGATACAGAAACACCGTGGCCCCTTTCTTTGACATAACTCTGCACTATTGCGAGCTGGAAATGCCACTTCCAGTTTAGCTGTGCAGAAGAAGAACAACAAGAAGAAGAAATATCTCGAAATATGTCCGTCAGGCCCCTTCCCTTGAGATATATCTGCAAATATCTCGGAAACGAAGCGAGCTATGGCAAAATGTTCAGAGACCTTTTTTGTAGAGAATTAAGTTTCCTACTTTTTATGATCTATGATATTTTTTGATCAGACGCGTAGTTCTCGAGATATATCAAGATATTTAAAAGTTCCGAAGCCGCACCAACATAATAGGGATACAGAAACACCGTGGCCCCTTTCTTTGAGATAACTCTGCACTATTGCGAGCTGCAAATGCCACTTCCAGCTTAGCTGTGCAGAAGAAGAACAACAAGAAGAAGAAATATCTCGAAATATGTCCGTCAGGCCCCTGCCCTTGAGATAAATCTGCAAATATCTCGGAAACGAAGCGAGCTATGGCAAAATGTTAAGAGACCTTTTTTGTAGAGAATTAAGTTTCCTACTTTTTATGTTCTATGATATTTTTTGATCAGATGCGTAGATCTCGAGATATATCAAGATATTTAAAAGTTCCGAAGCCGCACCAACATAATAGGGATACAGAAACACCGTGGCCCCTTTCTTTGAGATAACTCTGCACTATTGCGAGCTGCAAATGTCACTTCCAGCTTAGCTGTGCAGAAGAAGAACAACAAGAAGAAGAAATATCTCGAAATATGTCCGTTAGGCCCCTTCCCTTGAGATAAATCTGCAAATATCTCGGAAACGAAGCGAGCTATGGCAAAATGTTAAGAGACCTTTTTTGTAGAGAATTAAGTTTCCTACTTTTTATGTTATATGATATTTTTTGATCAGATGCGTAGTTCTCGAGATATATCAAGATATTTAAAAGTTCCGAAGCCGCACCAACATAATAGAGATACAGAAACACCGTGGCCCCTTTCTTTGAGTTAACTCTGCACTATTGCGAGCTGCAAATGCCACTTCCAGCTTAGCTGTGCAGAAGAAGAACAACAAGAAGAAGAAATATCTCGAAATATGTCCGTCAGGCCCCTTCCCTTGAGATAAATCTTAAATATCTCGGAAACGAAGCGAGCTATGGCAAAATGTTGAGAGACCTTTTTTGTAGAGAATTAAGTTTCCTACTATTTATGTGGTATGATATTTTTTGATCAGATGCGTAGTTCTCGAGATATATCAAGATATTTAAAAGTTCCGAAGCTGCACCAACATAATAGAGATACAGAAACACCGTGGCCCCTTTCTTTGAGATAACTCTGCACTAGTGCGAGCCGCAAATGCCACTTCCAGCTTAGCTGTGCAGAAGAAGAACAACAAGAAGAAGAAATATCTCGAAATATGTCCGTCAGGCCCCTTCCCTTGAGATAAATCTGCAAATATCTCGGAAACGAAGCGAGCTATGGCAAAATGTTAAGAGACTTTATTTGCAGAGAATTAAGTTTCCTACTTTTTATGTTCTATGATATTTTTTGATCAGATGCGTAGTTCTCGAGATATATCAAGATATTTAAAAGTTCCGATGCCGCACCAACATAATAGAGATACAGAAACACCGTGGCCCCTTTCTTTGACATAACTCTGCACTATTGCGAGCTGGAAATGCCACTTCCAGTTTAGCTGTGCAGAAGAAGAACAACAAGAAGAAGAAATATCTCGAAATATGTCCGTCAGGCCCCTTCCCTTGAGATAAATCTGCAAATATCTCGGAAACGAAGCGGGCTATGGCAAAATGTTTAGAGACCTTTTTTGTAGAGAATTAAGTTTCCTACTTTTTATGTTCTATGATATTTTTTGATCAGACGCGTAGTTCTCGAGATATATCAAGATATTTAAAAGTTCCGAAGCCGCACAAACATAATAGGGATACAGAAACACCGTGGCCCCTTTCTTTGAGATAACTCTGCACTATTGCGAGCTGCAAATGTCACTTCCAGCTTAGCTGTGCAGAAGAAGAACAACAAGAAGAAGAAATATCTCGAAATATGTCCGTCAGGCCCCTTCCCTTGAGATAAATCTGCAAATATCTCGGAAACGAAGCGAGCTATGGCAAAATGTTAAGAGACTTTATTTGCAGAGAATTAAGTTTCCTACTTTTTATGTTCTATGATATTTTTTGATCAGATGCGTAGTTCTCGAGATATATCAAGATATTTAAAAGTTCCGATGCCGCACCAACATAATAGAGATACAGAAACACCGTGGCCCCTTTCTTTGACATAACTCTGCACTATTGCGAGCTGGAAATGCCACTTCCAGTTTAGCTGTGCAGAAGAAGAACAACAAGAAGAAGAAATATCTCGAAATATGTCCGTCAGGCCCCTTCCCTTGAGATAAATCTGCAAATATCTCGGAAACGAAGCGGGCTATGGCAAAATGTTTAGAGACCTTTTTTGTAGAGAATTAAGTTTCCTACTTTTTATGTTCTATGATATTTTTTGATCAGACGCGTAGTTCTCGAGATATATCAAGATATTTAAAAGTTCCGAAGCCGCACAAACATAATAGGGATACAGAAACACCGTGGCCCCTTTCTTTGAGATAACTCTGCACTATTGCGAGCTGCAAATGTCACTTCCAGCTTAGCTGTGCAGAAGAAGAACAACAAGAAGAAGAAATATCTCGAAATATGTCCGTCAGGCCCCTTCCCTTGAGATAAATCTGCAAATATCTCGGAAACGAAGCGAGCTATGGCAAAATGTTGAGAGACCTTTTTTGTAGAGAATTAAGTTTTCTACTTTTTATGTTGCATGATATTTTTTGATCAGATGCGTAGATCTCGAGATATATCAAGATATTTAAAAGTTCCGAAGCCGCACCAACATAATAGGGATACAGAAACACCGTGGCCCCTTTCTTTGAGATAACTCTGCACTATTGCGAGCTGCAAATGCCACTTCCAGCTTAGCTGTGCAGAAGAAGAACAACAAGAAGAAGAAATATCTCGAAATATGTCCGTCAGGCCCCTTCCCTTGAGATAAATCTGCAAATATCTCGGAAACGAAGCGAGCTATGGCAAAATGTTAAGAGACCTTTTTTGTAGAGAATTAAGTTTCCTACTTTTTATGTTCTATGATATTTTTTGATCAGATGCGTAGATCTCGAGATATATCAAGATATTTAAAAGTTCCGAAGCCGCACCAACATAATAGAGATACAGAAACACCGTGGCCCCTTTCTTTGAGATAACTCTGCACTAGTGCGAGCCGCAAATGCCACTTCCAGCTTAGCTGTGCAGAAGAAGAACAACAAGAAGAAGAAATATCTCGAAATATGTCCGTCAGGCCCCTTCCCTTGAGATAAATCTGCAAATATCTCGGAAACGAAGCGAGCTATGGCAAAATGTTAAGAGACTTTATTTGCAGAGAATTACGTTTCCTACTTTTTATGTTCTATGATATTTTTTGATCAGATGCGTAGTTCTCGAGATATATCAAGATATTTAAAAGTTCCGATGCCGCACCAACATAATAGAGATACAGAAACACCGTGGCCCCTTTCTTTGACATAACTCTGCACTATTGCGAGCTGGAAATGCCACTTCCAGTTTAGCTGTGCAGAAGAAGAACAACAAGAAGAAGAAATATCTCGAAATATGTCCGTCAGGCCCCTTCCCTTGAGATATATCTGCAAATATCTCGGAAACGAAGCGAGCTATGGCAAAATGTTCAGAGACCTTTTTTGTAGAGAATTAAGTTTCCTACTTTTTATGTTCTATGATATTTTTTGATCAGATGCGTAGATCTCGAGATATATCAAGATATTTGAAAGTTCCGAAGCCGCAACAACATAATGGAGATACAGAAACACCGTGGCCCCTTTCTTTGAGATAACTCTGCACTAGTGCGAGCCGCAAATGCCACTTCCAGCTTAGCTGTGCAGAAGAAGAACAACAAGAAGAAGAAATATCTCGAAATATGTCCGTCAGGCCCCTTCCCTTGAGATAAATCTGCAAATATCTCGGAAACGAAGCGAGCTATGGCAAAATGTTAAGAGACTTTATTTGCAGAGAATTAAGTTTCCTACTTTTTATGTTCTATGATATTTTTTGATCAGATGCGTAGTTCTCGAGATATATCAAGATATTTAAAAGTTCCGAAGCCGCACCAACATAATAGAGATACAGAAACACCGGGGCCCCTTTCTTTGATTAACTCTGCACTATTGCGAGCTGCAAATGCCACTTCCAGCTTAGCTGTGCAGAAGAAGAACAACAAGAAGAAGAAATATCTCGAAATATGTCCGTTAGGCCCCTTCCCTTGAGATAAATCTGCAAATATCTCGGAAACGAAGCGAGCTATGGCAAAATGTTAAGAGACCTTTTTTGTAGAGAATTAAGTTTCCTACTTTTTATGTTATATGATATTTTTTGATCAGATGCGTAGTTCTCGAGATATATCAAGATATTTAAAAGTTCCGAAGCCGCACCAACATAATAGAGATACAGAAACACCGTGGCCCCTTTCTTTGAGTTAACTCTGCACTATTGCGAGCTGCAAATGCCACTTCCAGCTTAGCTGTGCAGAAGAAGAACAACAAGAAGAAGAAATATCTCGAAATATGTCCGTCAGGCCCCTTCCCTTGAGATAAATCTTAAATATCTCGGAAACGAAGCGAGCTATGGCAAAATGTTGAGAGACCTTTTTTGTAGAGAATTAAGTTTCCTACTATTTATGTGGTATGATATTTTTTGATCAGATGCGTAGTTCTCGAGATATATCAAGATATTTAAAAGTTCCGAAGCTGCACCAACATAATAGAGATACAGAAACACCGTGGCCCCTTTCTTTGAGATAACTCTGCACTAGTGCGAGCCGCAAATGCCACTTCCAGCTTAGCTGTGCAGAAGAAGAACAACAAGAAGAAGAAATATCTCGAAATATGTCCGTCAGGCCCCTTCCCTTGAGATAAATCTGCAAATATCTCGGAAACGAAGCGAGCTATGGCAAAATGTTAAGAGACTTTATTTGCAGAGAATTAAGTTTCCTACTTTTTATGTTCTATGATATTTTTTGATCAGATGCGTAGTTCTCGAGATATATCAAGATATTTAAAAGTTCCGATGCCGCACCAACATAATAGAGATACAGAAACACCGTGGCCCCTTTCTTTGACATAACTCTGCACTATTGCGAGCTGGAAATGCCACTTCCAGTTTAGCTGTGCAGAAGAAGAACAACAAGAAGAAGAAATATCTCGAAATATGTCCGTCAGGCCCCTTCCCTTGAGATAAATCTGCAAATATCTCGGAAACGAAGCGGGCTATGGCAAAATGTTCAGAGACCTTTTTTGTAGAGAATTAAGTTTCCTACTTTTTATGTTCTATGATATTTTTTGATCAGACGCGTAGTTCTCGAGATATATCAAGATATTTAAAAGTTCCGAAGCCGCACAAACATAATAGGGATACAGAAACACCGTGGCCCCTTTCTTTGAGATAACTCTGCACTATTGCGAGCTGCAAATGTCACTTCCAGCTTAGCTGTGCAGAAGAAGAACAACAAGAAGAAGAAATATCTCGAAATATGTCCGTCAGGCCCCTTCCCTTGAGATAAATCTGCAAATATCTCGGAAACGAAGCGAGCTATGGCAAAATGTTAAGAGACCTTTTTTGTAGAGAATTAAGTTTCCTACTTTTTATGTTCTATGATATTTTTTGATCAGATGCGTAGATCTCGAGATATATCAAGATATTTAAAAGTTCCGAAGCCGCACCAACATAATAGAGATACAGAAACACCGTGGCCCCTTTCTTTGAGATAACTCTGCACTAGTGCGAGCCGCAAATGCCACTTCCAGCTTAGCTGTGCAGAAGAAGAACAACAAGAAGAAGAAATATCTCGAAATATGTCCGTCAGGCCCCTTCCCTTGAGATAAATCTGCAAATATCTCGGAAACGAAGCGAGCTATGGCAAAATGTTAAGAGACTTTATTTGCAGAGAATTAAGTTTCCTACTTTTTATGTTCTATGATATTTTTTGATCAGATGCGTAGTTCTCGAGATATATCAAGATATTTAAAAGTTCCGATGCCGCACCAACATAATAGAGATACAGAAACACCGTGGCCCCTTTCTTTGACATAACTCTGCACTATTGCGAGCTGGAAATGCCACTTCCAGTTTAGCTGTGCAGAAGAAGAACAACAAGAAGAAGAAATATCTCGAAATATGTCCGTCAGGCCCCTTCCCTTGAGATATATCTGCAAATATCTCGGAAACGAAGCGAGCTATGGCAAAATGTTCAGAGACCTTTTTTGTAGAGAATTAAGTTTCCTACTTTTTATGTTCTATGATATTTTTTGATCAGATGCGTAGATCTCGAGATATATCAAGATATTTGAAAGTTCCGAAGCCGCAACAACATAATAGAGATACAGAAACACCGTGGCCCCTTTCTTTGAGATAACTCTGCACTAGTGCGAGCCGCAAATGCGACTTCCAGCTTAGCTGTGCAGAAGAAGAACAACAAGAAGAAGAAATATCTCGAAATATGTCCGTCAGGCCCCTTCCCTTGAGATAAATCTGCAAATATCTCGGAAACGAAGCGAGCTATGGCAAAATGTTAAGAGACTTTATTTGCAGAGAATTAAGTTTCCTACTTTTTATGTTCTATGATATTTTTTGATCAGATGCGTAGTTCTCGAGATATATCAAGATATTTAAAAGTTCCGATGCCGCACCAACATAATGGAGATACAGAAACACCGTGGCCCCTTTCTTTGACATAACTCTGCACTAGTGCGAGCCGCAAATGCCACTTCCAGCTTAGCTGTGCAGAAGAAGAACAACAAGAAGAAGAAATATCTCGAAACATGTCCGTCAGGCCCCTTCCCTTGAGATAAATCTGCAAATATCTCGGAAACGAAGCGAGCTATGGCAAAATGTTAAGAGACTTTATTTGCAGAGAATTAAGTTTCCTACTTTTTATGTTCTATGATATTTTTTGATCAGATGCGTAGTTCTCGAGATATATCAAGATATTTAAAAGTTCCGATGCCGCACCAACATAATGGAGATACAGAAACACCGTGGCCCCTTTCTTTGACATAACTCTGCACTAGTGCGAGCCGCAAATGCCACTTCCAGCTTAGCTGTGCAGAAGAAGAACAACAAGAAGAAGAAATATCTCGAAACATGTCCGTCAGGCCCCTTCCCTTGAGATAAATCTGCAAATATCTCGGAAACGAAGCGAGCTATGGCAAAATATTGAGATACCTTTTTTGTAGAGAATTAAGTTTCCTACTTTTTATGTTCTATGATATTTTTTGATCAGATGCGTAGATCTCGAGATATATCAAGATATTTAAAAGTTCCGAAGCCGCACCAACATAATAGGGATACAGAAACACCGTGGCCCCTTTCTTTGAGATAACTCTGCACTATTGCGAGCTGCAAATGCCACTTCCAGCTTAGCTGTGCAGAAGAAGAACAACAAGAAGAAGAAATATCTCGAAATATGTCCGTCAGGCCCCTTCCCTTGAGATAAATCTGCAAATATCTCGGAAACGAAGCGAGCTATGGCAAAATGTTAAGAGACCTTTTTTGTAGAGAATTAAGTTTCCTACTTTTTATGTTCTATGATATTTTTTGATCAGATGCGTAGATCTCGAGATATATCAAGATATTTAAAAGTTCCGAAGCCGCACCAACATAATAGAGATACAGAAACACCGTGGCCCCTTTCTTTGAGATAACTCTGCACTAGTGCGAGCCGCAAATGCCACTTCCAGCTTAGCTGTGCAGAAGAAGAACAACAAGAAGAAGAAATATCTCGAAATATGTCCGTCAGGCCCCTTCCCTTGACATAAATCTGCAAATATCTCGGAAACGAAGCGAGCTATGACAAAATGTTGAGAGACCTTTTTTGTAGAGAATTAAGTTTTTTACTTTTTATGTTGCATGATATTTTTTGATCACATGCGTAGTTCTCGAGATATATCAAGATATTTAAAAGTTCCGAAGCCGCACCAACATAATAGAGATACAGAAACATCGTGGCCCCTTTCCTTGAGATAACTCTGCACTAGTGCGAGCCGCAAATGCCACTTCCAGCTTAGCTGTGCAGAAGAAGAACAACAAGAAGAAGAAATATCTCGAAATATGTCCGTCAGGCCCCTTCCCTTGAGATAAATCTGCAAATATCTCGGAAACGAAGCGAGCTATGGCAAAATGTTAAGAGACCTTTTTTGTAGAGAATTAGGTTTCCTACTTTTTATGTTCTATGATATTTTTTGATCAGATGCGTAGATCTCGAGATATATCAAGATATTTAAAAGTTCCGAAGCCGCATCAACATAATAGGGATACAGAAACACCGTGGCCCCTTTCTTTGAGATAACTCTGCACTATTGCGAGCTGCAAATGCCACTTCCAGCTTAGCTGTGCAGAAGAAGAACAACAAGAAGAAGAAATATCTCGAAATATGTCCGTCAGGCCCCTTCCCTTGAGATAAATCTGCAAATATCTCGGAAACGAAGCGAGCTATGGCAAAATGTTGAGAGACCTTTTTTGTAGAGAATTAAGTTTCCTACTATTTATGTGGTATGATATTTTTTGATCAGATGCGTAGTTCTCGAGATATATCAAGATATTTAAAAGTTCCGAAGCTGCACCAACATAATAGAGATACAGAAACACCGTGGCCCCTTTCTTTGAGATAACTCTGCACTAGTGCGAGCCGCAAATGCCACTTCCAGCTTAGCTGTGCAGAAGAAGAACAACAAGAAGAAGAAATATCTCGAAATATGTCCGTCAGGCCCCTTCCCTTGAGATAAATCTGCAAATATCTCGGAAACGAAGCGAGCTATGGCAAAATGTTAAGAGACTTTATTTGCAGAGAATTAAGTTTCCTACTTTTTATGTTCTATGATATTTTTTGATCAGATGCGTAGTTCTCGAGATATATCAAGATATTTAAAAGTTCCGATGCCGCACCAACATAATAGAGATACAGAAACACCGTGGCCCCTTTCTTTGACATAACTCTGCACTATTGCGAGCTGGAAATGCCACTTCCAGTTTAGCTGTGCAGAAGAAGAACAACAAGAAGAAGAAATATCTCGAAATATGTCCGTCAGGCCCCTTCCCTTGAGATAAATCTGCAAATATCTCGGAAACGAAGCGGGCTATGGCAAAATGTTCAGAGACCTTTTTTGTAGAGAATTAAGTTTCCTACTTTTTATGTTCTATGATATTTTTTGATCAGATGCGTAGTTCTCGAGATATATCAAGATATTTAAAAGTTCCGATGCCGCACCAACATAATAGAGATACAGAAACACCGTGGCCCCTTTCTTTGAGATAACTCTGCACTAGTGCGAGCCGCAAATGCCACTTCCAGCTTAGCTGTGCAGAAGAAGAACAACAAGAAGAAGAAATATCTCGAAATATGTCCGTCAGGCCCCTTCCCTTGAGATAAATCTGCAAATATCTCGGAAACGAAGCGAGCTATGGCAAAATGTTAAGAGACTTTATTTGCAGAGAATTAAGTTTCCTACTTTTTATGTTCTATGATATTTTTTGATCAGATGCGTAGTTCTCGAGATATATCAAGATATTTAAAAGTTCCGATGCCGCACCAACATAATAGAGATACAGAAACACCGTGGCCCCTTTCTTTGACATAACTCTGCACTATTGCGAGCTGGAAATGCCACTTCCAGTTTAGCTGTGCAGAAGAAGAACAACAAGAAGAAGAAATATCTCGAAATATGTCCGTCAGGCCCCTTCCCTTGAGATATATCTGCAAATATCTCGGAAACGAAGCGAGCTATGGCAAAATGTTCAGAGACCTTTTTTGTAGAGAATTAAGTTTCCTACTTTTTATGTTCTATGATATTTTTTGATCAGATGCGTAGATCTCGAGATATATCAAGATATTTGAAAGTTCCGAAGCCGCAACAACATAATAGAGATACAGAAACACCGTGGCCCCTTTCTTTGAGATAACTCTGCACTAGTGCGAGCCGCAAATGCCACTTCCAGCTTAGCTGTGCAGAAGAAGAACAACAAGAAGAAGAAATATCTCGAAATATGTCCGTCAGGCCCCTTCCCTTGAGATAAATCTGCAAATATCTCGGAAACGAAGCGAGCTATGGCAAAATGTTAAGAGACTTTATTTGCAGAGAATTAAGTTTCCTACTTTTTATGTTCTATGATATTTTTTGATCAGATGCGTAGTTCTCGAGATATATCAAGATATTTAAAAGTTCCGATGCCGCACCAACATAATGGAGATACAGAAACACCGTGGCCCCTTTCTTTGACATAACTCTGCACTAGTGCGAGCCGCAAATGCCACTTCCAGCTTAGCTGTGCAGAAGAAGAACAACAAGAAGAAGAAATATCTCGAAACATGTCCGTCAGGCCCCTTCCCTTGAGATAAATCTGCAAATATCTCGGAAACGAAGCGAGCTATGGCAAAATGTTAAGAGACTTTATTTGCAGAGAATTAAGTTTCCTACTTTTTATGTTCTATGATATTTTTTGATCAGATGCGTAGTTCTCGAGATATATCAAGATATTTAAAAGTTCCGATGCCGCACCAACATAATGGAGATACAGAAACACCGTGGCCCCTTTCTTTGACATAACTCTGCACTAGTGCGAGCCGCAAATGCCACTTCCAGCTTAGCTGTGCAGAAGAAGAACAACAAGAAGAAGAAATATCTCGAAACATGTCCGTCAGGCCCCTTCCCTTGAGATAAATCTGCAAATATCTCGGAAACGAAGCGAGCTATGGCAAAATATTGAGATACCTTTTTTGTAGAGAATTAAGTTTCCTACTTTTTATGTTCTATGATATTTTTTGATCAGATGCGTAGATCTCGAGATATATCAAGATATTTAAAAGTTCCGAAGCCGCACCAACATAATAGGGATACAGAAACACCGTGGCCCCTTTCTTTGAGATAACTCTGCACTATTGCGAGCTGCAAATGCCACTTCCAGCTTAGCTGTGCAGAAGAAGAACAACAAGAAGAAGAAATATCTCGAAATATGTCCGTCAGGCCCCTTCCCTTGAGATAAATCTGCAAATATCTCGGAAACGAAGCGAGCTATGGCAAAATGTTAAGAGACCTTTTTTGTAGAGAATTAAGTTTCCTACTTTTTATGTTCTATGATATTTTTTGATCAGATGCGTAGATCTCGAGATATATCAAGATATTTAAAAGTTCCGAAGCCGCACCAACATAATAGAGATACAGAAACACCGTGGCCCCTTTCTTTGAGATAACTCTGCACTAGTGCGAGCCGCAAATGCCACTTCCAGCTTAGCTGTGCAGAAGAAGAACAACAAGAAGAAGAAATATCTCGAAATATGTCCGTCAGGCCCCTTCCCTTGACATAAATCTGCAAATATCTCGGAAACGAAGCGAGCTATGACAAAATGTTGAGAGACCTTTTTTGTAGAGAATTAAGTTTTTTACTTTTTATGTTGCATGATATTTTTTGATCACATGCGTAGTTCTCGAGATATATCAAGATATTTAAAAGTTCCGAAGCCGCACCAACATAATAGAGATACAGAAACATCGTGGCCCCTTTCCTTGAGATAACTCTGCACTAGTGCGAGCCGCAAATGCCACTTCCAGCTTAGCTGTGCAGAAGAAGAACAACAAGAAGAAGAAATATCTCGAAATATGTCCGTCAGGCCCCTTCCCTTGAGATAAATCTGCAAATATCTCGGAAACGAAGCGAGCTATGGCAAAATGTTAAGAGACCTTTTTTGTAGAGAATTAGGTTTCCTACTTTTTATGTTCTATGATATTTTTTGATCAGATGCGTAGATCTCGAGATATATCAAGATATTTAAAAGTTCCGAAGCCGCATCAACATAATAGGGATACAGAAACACCGTGGCCCCTTTCTTTGAGATAACTCTGCACTATTGCGAGCTGCAAATGCCACTTCCAGCTTAGCTGTGCAGAAGAAGAACAACAAGAAGAAGAAATATCTCGAAATATGTCCGTCAGGCCCCTTCCCTTGAGATAAATCTGCAAATATCTCGGAAACGAAGCGAGCTATGGCAAAATGTTAAGAGACCTTTTTTGTAGAGAATTAAGTTTCCTACTTTTTATGTTATATGATATTTTTTGATCAGATGCGTAGTTCTCGAGATATATCAAGATATTTAAAAGTTCCGAAGCCGCACCAACATAATAGAGATACAGAAACACCGTGGCCCCTTTCTTTGAGTTAACTCTGCACTATTGCGAGCTGCAAATGCCACTTCCAGCTTAGCTGTGCAGAAGAAGAACAACAAGAAGAAGAAATATCTCGAAATATGTCCGTCAGGCCCCTTCCCTTGAGATAAATCTTAAATATCTCGGAAACGAAGCGAGCTATGGCAAAATGTTGAGAGACCTTTTTTGTAGAGAATTAAGTTTCCTACTATTTATGTGGTATGATATTTTTTGATCAGATGCGTAGTTCTCGAGATATATCAAGATATTTAAAAGTTCCGAAGCCGCACCAACATAATAGAGATACAGAAACACCGTGGCCCCTTTCTTTGAGATAACTCTGCACTAGTGCGAGCCGCAAATGCCACTTCCAGCTTAGCTGTGCAGAAGAAGAACAACAAGAAGAAGAAATATCTCGAAATATGTCCGTCAGGCCCCTTCCCTTGAGATAAATCTGCAAATATCTCGGAAACGAAGCGAGCTATGGCAAAATGTTAAGAGACTTTATTTGCAGAGAATTAAGTTTCCTACTTTTTATGTTCCATGATATTTTTTGATCAGATGCGTAGTTCTCGAGATATATCAAGATATTTAAAAGTTCCGATGCCGCACCAACATAATAGAGATACAGAAACACCGTGGCCCCTTTCTTTAACATAACTCTGCACTATTGCGAGCTGGAAATGCCACTTCCAGTTTAGCTGTGCAGAAGAAGAACAACAAGAAGAAGAAATATCTCGAAATATGTCCGTCAGGCCCCTTCCCTTGAGATAAATCTGCAAATATCTCGGAAACGAAGCGGGCTATGGCAAAATGTTCAGAGACCTTTTTTGTAGAGAATTAAGTTTCCTACTTTTTATGTTCTATGATATTTTTTGATCAGACGCGTAGTTCTCGAGATATATCAAGATATTTATAAGTTCCGAAGCCGCACAAACATAATAGAGATACAGAAACACCGTGGCCCCTTTCTTTGAGATAACTCTGCACTAGTGCGAGCCGCAAATGCCACTTCCAGCTTAGCTGTGCAGAAGAAGAACAACAAGAAGAAGAAATATCTCGAAATATGTCCGTCAGGCCCCTTCCCTTGAGATAAATCTGCAAATATCTCGGAAACGAAGCGAGCTATGGCAAAATGTTGTGAGACCTTTTTTGTAGAGAATTAAGTTTTCTACTTTTTATGTTGCATGATATTTTTTGATCACATGCGTAGTTCTCGAGATATATCAAGATATTTAAAAGTTCCGAAGCCGCACCAACATAATAGAGATACAGAAACATCGTGGCCCCTTTCCTTGAGATAACTCTGCACTAGTGCGAGCCGCAAATGCCACTTCCAGCTTAGCTGTGCAGAAGAAGAACAACAAGAAGAAGAAATATCTCGAAATATGTCCGTCAGGCCCCTTCCCTTGAGATAAATCTGCAAATATCTCGGAAACGAAGCGAGCTATGGCAAAGTGTTAAGAGACCTTTTTCGTAGAGAATTAAGTTTCCTACTTTTTATGTTCTATGATATTTTTTGATCAGATGCGTAGATCTCGAGATATATCAAGATATTTAAAAGTTCCGAAGCCGCACCAACATAATAGGGATACAGAAACATCGTGGCCCCTTTCTTTGAGATAACTCTGCACTAGTGCGAGCCGCAAATGCCACTTCCAGCTTAGCTGTGCAGAAGAAGAACAACAAGAAGAAGAAATATCTCGAAATATGTCCGTCAGGCCCCTTCCCTTGAGATAAATCTGCAAATATCTCGGAAACGAAGCGAGCTATGGCAAAATGTTAAGAGACCTTTTTTGTAGAGAATTAGGTTTCCTACTTTTTATGTTCTATGATATTTTTTGATCAGATGCGTAGATCTCGAGATATATCAAGATATTTAAAAGTTCCGAAGCCGCACCAACATAATAGGGATACAGAAACACCGTGGCCCCTTTCTTTGAGATAACTCTGCACTATTGCGAGCTGCAAATGCCACTTCCAGCTTAGCTGTGCAGAAGAAGAACAACAAGAAGAAGAAATATCTCGAAATATGTCCGTCAGGCCCCTTCCCTTGAGATAAATCTGCAAATATCTCGGAAACGAAGCGAGCTATGGCAAAATGTTAAGAGACCTTTTTTGTAGAGAATTGAGTTTTCTACTTTTTATGTTGCATGATATTTTTTGATCAGATGCGTAGTTCTCGAGATATATCAAGGTATTTAAAAGTTCCGAAGCCGCACCAACATAATAGAGATACAGAAACACCGTGGCCCCTTTCTTTGATTAACTCTGCACTATTGCGAGCTGCAAATGCCACTTCCAGCTTAGCTGTGCAGAAGAAGAACAACAAGAAGAAGAAATATCTCGAAATATGTCCGTTAGGCCCCTTCCCTTGAGATAAATCTGCAAATATCTCGGAAACGAAGCGAGCTATCGCAAAATGTTAAGAGACCTTTTTTGTAGAGAATTAAGTTTCCTACTATTTATGTTGTATGATATTTTTTGATCAGATGCGTAGTTCTCGAGATATATCAAGATATTTAAAAGTTCCGAAGCCGCACCAACATAATAGAGATACAGAAACACCGTGGCCCCTTTCTTTGAGATAACTCTGCACTAGTGCGAGCCGCAAATGCCACTTCCAGCTTAGCTGTGCAGAAGAAGAACAACAAGAAGAAGAAATATCTCGAAATATGTCCGTCAGGCCCCTTCCCTTGAGATAAATCTGCAAATATCGCGGAAACGAAGCGAGCTATGGCAAAATGTTGAGAGACCTTTTTTGTAGAGAATTAAGTTTCCTACTATTCATATTCTATGATATTTTTTGATCAGATGCGTAGTTCTCGAGATATATCAAGATATTTAAAAGTTCCGAAGCCGCACCAACATAATAGAGATACAGAAACACCGTGGCCCCTTTCTTTGAGATAACTCTGCACTATTGCGAGCTGGAAATGCCACTTCCAGTTTAGCTGTGCAGAAGAAGAACAACATGAAGAAGAAATATCTCGAAATATGTCCGTCAGACCCCTTCCCTTGAGATAAATCTGCAAATATCTCAGAAACGAAGCGAGCTATGGCAAAATGTTAAGAGACCTTTTTTGTAGAGAATTAAGTTTCCTACTTTTTATGTTCTATGATATTTTTTGATCAGATGCGTAGTTCTCGAGATATATCAAGATATTTAAAAGTTCCGAAGCCGCACCAACATAATAGAGATACAGAAACACCGTGGCCCCTTTCTTTGAGATAACTCTGCACTATTGCGAGCTGCAAATGCCACTTCCAGCTTAGCTGTGCAGAAGAAGAACAACAAGAAGAAGAAATATCTCGAAATATGTCCGTCAGGCCCCTTCCCTTGAGATAAATCTTAAATATCTCGGAAACGAAGCGAGCTATGGCAAAATGTTGAGAGACCTTTTTTGTAGAGAATTAAGTTTCCTACTATTTATGTTGTATGATATTTTTTGATCAGATGCGTAGTTCTCGAGATATATCAAGATATTTAAAAGTTCCGAAGCCGCACCAACATAATAGAGATACAGAAACACCGTGGCCCCTTTCTTTGAGATAACTCTGCACTAGTGCGAGCCGCAAATGCCACTTCCAGCTTAGCTGTGCAGAAGAAGAACAACAAGAAGAAGAAATATCTCGAAATATGTCCGTCAGGCCCCTTCCCTTGAGATAAATCTGCAAATATCTCGGAAACGAAGCGAGCTATGGCAAAATGTTGAGAGACCTTTTTTGTAGAGAATTAAGTTTCCTACTATTCATGTTCTATGATATTTTTTGATCAGATGCGTAGTTCTCGAGATATATCAAGATATTTAAAAGTTCCGAAGCCGCATCAACATAATAGAGATACAGAAACACCGTGGCCCCTCTCTTTGAGATAACTCTGCACTATTGCGAGCTGCAAATGCCACTTCCAGCTTAGGTGTGCAGAAGAAGAACAACAAGAAGAAGAAATATCTCGAAATATGTCCGTCAGGCCCCTTCCCTTGAGATAAATCTGCAAATATCTCGGAAACGAAGCGAGCTATGGCAAAATGTTAAGAGACGTTTTTTGTAGAGATTTAAGCTTCCTACTTTTTATGTTCTATGATATTTTTTGATCAGATGCGTAGTTCTCGAGACATATCAAGATATATAAAAGTTCCGAAGCCGCACCAACATAATAGAGATACAGAAACACCGTGGCCCCTTTCTTTGAGATAACTCTGCACTAGTGCGAGCCGCAAATGCCACTTCCAGCTTAGCTGTGCAGAAGAAGAACAACAAGAAGAAGAAATATCTCGAAATATGTCCGTCAGGCCCCTTCCCTTGAGATAAATCTGCAAATATCTCGGAAACGAAGCGAGCTATGGCAAAATATTAAGAGACCTTTTTTGTAGAGAATTAAGTTTCCTACTTTTTATGTTCTATGATATTTTTTGATCAGATGCGTAGTTCTCGAGATATATCAAGATATATAAAAGTTCCGAAGCCGCACCAACATAATAGAGATACAGAAACACCGTGGCCCCTTTCTTTGAGATAACTCTGCACTATTGCGAGCTGCAAATGCCACTTCCAGCTTAGCTGTGCAAAAGAAGAACAACAAGAAGAAGAAATATCTCGAAATATGTCCGTCAGGCCCCTTCCCTTGAGATATATCTGCAAATATCTCGGAAACGAAGCGAGCTATGGCAAAATGTTAAGAGACCTTTTTTGTAGAGAATTATGTTTCCTACAATTCATGTTCTGTGATATTTTTTGATCAGAAGCGTAGTTTTCGAGATATATCGAGATATTTAAAAGTTCCGAAGCCGCACCAACATAATAGAGATACAGAAACACCGTGGCCCCTTTCTTTGAGATAACTCTGCACTATTGCGAGCTGTAAATGCCACTTCCAGCTTAGCTGTGCAGAAGAAGAACAACAAGAAGAAGAAATATCTCGAAATATCTCCGTCAGGCCCCTTCCCTTGAGATATATCTGCAAATATCTCGGAAACGATGCGAGCTATGGCAAAATGTTAAGAGACCTTTTTTGTAGAGAATTATGTTTCCAACAATTTATGTTCTATAATATTTTTTGATCAGAAGCGTAGTTTTCGAGATATATCGAGATATTTAAAAGTTCCGAAGCCGCACCAACATAATAGAGATACAGAAACACCGTGGCCCCTTTCGTTGAGATAACTCTACACTATTGCGAGCTGTAAATGCCACTTCCAGCTTAGCTGTGCAGAAGAAGAACAACAAGAAGAAGAAATATCTCGAAATATGTCCGTCAGGCCCCTTCCCTTGAGATATATCTGCAAATATCTCGGAAACGAAGCGAGCTACGGCAAAATGTTAAGAGACCTTTTTTGTAGAGAATTATGTTTCCTACGATTTATGTTCTATGATATTTTTTGATCAGAAGCGTAGTTTTCGAGATATATCGAGATATTTAAAAGTTCCGAAGCCGCACCAACATACTAGAGATACAGAAACACCGTGGCCCCTTTCTTTGAGATACCTCCGCACTTTTGCGAACTGTAAATGCCACTTCCAGCTTAGCTGTGCAGAAGAAGAACAACAAGAAGCAGAAATATCTCGAAATATGTCCGTCAGGCCCCTTCCCTTGAGATATATCTGCAAATATCTCGGAAACGATGCGAGCTATGGCAAAATGTTAAGAGACCTTTTTTGTAGAGAATTATGTTTCCTACAATCTATGTTCTATGATATTTTTTGTTCAGAAGCGTAGTTTTCGAGATATATCGAGATATTTAAAAGTTCCGAAGCCGCACCAACATAATAGAGATACAGAAACACCGTGGCCCCTTTCTTTGAGATAACTCTGCACTATTGCGAGCCGCAAATGCCACTTCCAGCTTAGGTGTGCAGAAGAAGAACAACAAGAAGAAGAAATATCTCGAAATATGTCCGTCAGGCCCCTTCCCTTGAGATAAATCTGCAAATATCTCGGAAACGAAGCGAGCTATGGCAAAATGTTAAGAGACCTTTTTTGTAGAGAATTAAGTTTCCTACTTTTTATGTTCTATGATATTTTTTGATCAGATGCGTAGTTCTCGAGATATATCAAGATATTTAAAAGTTCCGAAGCCGCACCAACATAATAGAGATACAGAAACACCGTGGCCCCATTCTTTGAGATAACTCTGCACTACTGCGAGCTGGAAATGCCACTTCCAGTTTAGCTGTGCAGAAGAAGAACAACAAGAAGAAGAAATATCTCGAAATATGTCCGTCAGGCCCCTTCCCTTGAGATAAATCTGCAAATATCTCGGAAACGAAGCGAGCTATGGCAAAATGTTAAGAAACCTTATTTGTAGAGAATTAAGATCCCTACTTTTTACGTTCTATGATATTTTTTGATCAGATGCGTAGTTCTCGAGATATATCAAGATATTTAAAAGTTCCGAAGCCGCACCAACATAATAGAGATACAGAAACACCGTGGCCCCTTTCTTTGAGATAACTCTGCACTATTGCGAGCTGGAAATGCCACTTCCAGTTTAGCTGTGCAGAAGAAGAACAACATGAAGAAGAAATATCTCGAAATATGTCCGTCAGACCCCTTCCCTTGAGATAAATCTGCAAATATCTCAGAAACGAAGCGAGCTATGGCAAAATGTTAAGAGACCTTTTTTGTAGAGAATTAAGTTTCCTACTTTTTATGTTCTATGATATTTTTTGATCAGATGCGTAGTTCTCGAGATATATCAAGATATTTAAAAGTTCCGAAGCCGCACCAACATAATAGAGATACAGAAACACCGTGGCCCCTTTCTTTGAGATAACTCTGCACTATTGCGATCTGCAAATGCCACTTCCAGCTTAGCTGTGCAGAAGAAGAACAACAAGAAGAAGAAATATCTCGAAATATGTCCGTCAGGCCCCTTCCCTTGAGATAAATCTTAAATATCTCGGAAACGAAGCGAGCTATGGCAAAATGTTGAGAGACCTTTTTTGTAGAGAATTAAGTTTCCTACTATTTATGTTGTATGATATTTTTTGATCAGATGCGTAGTTCTCGAGATATATCAAGATATATAAAAGTTCCGAAGCCGCACCAACATAATAGAGATACAGAAACACCGTGGCCCCTTTCTTTGAGATAACTCTGCACTAGTGCGAGCCGCAAATGCCACTTCCAGCTTAGCTGTGCAGAAGAAGAACAACAAGAAGAAGAAATATCTCGAAATATGTCCGTCAGGCCCCTTCCCTTGAGATAAATCTGCAAATATCTCGGAAACGAAGCGAGCTATGGCAAAATGTTGAGAGACCTTTTTTGTAGAGAATTAAGTTTCCTACTATTCATGTTCTATGATATTTTTTGATCAGATGCGTAGTTCTCGAGATATATCAAGATATTTAAAAGTTCCGAAGCCGCACCAACATAATAGAGATACAGAAACACCGTGGCCCCTCTCTTTGAGATAACTCTGCACTATTGCGAGCTGCAAATGCCACTTCCAGCTTAGGTGTGCAGAAGAAGAACAACAAGAAGAAGAAATATCTCGAAATATGTCCGTCAGGCCCCTTCCCTTGAGATAAATCTGCAAATATCTCGGAAACGAAGCGAGCTATGGCAAAATGTTAAGAGACCTTTTTTGTAGAGAATTAAGTTTCCTACTTGTTATGTTCTATGATATTTTTTGATCAGATGCGTAGTTCTCGAGATATATCAAGATATTTAAAAGTTCCGAAGCCGCACCAACATAATAGAGATACAGAAACACCGTGGCCCCTTTCTTTGAGATAACTCTGCACTACTGCGAGCTGGAAATGCCACTTCCAGCTTAGCTGTGCAGAAGAAGAACAACAAGAAGAAGAAATATCTCGAAATATGTCCGTCAGGCCCCTTCCCTTGAGATAAATCTGCAAATATCTCGGAAACGAAGCGAGCTATGGCAAAATGTTAAGAGACGTTTTTTGTAGAGATTTAAGCTTCCTACTTTTTATGTTCTATGATATTTTTTGATCAGATGCGTAGTTCTCGAGACATATCAAGATATATAAAAGTTCCGAAGCCGCACCAACATAATAGAGATACAGAAACACCGTGGCCCCTTTCTTTGAGATAACTCTGCACTAGTGCGAGCCGCAAATGCCACTTCCAGCTTAGCTGTGCAGAAGAAGAACAACAAGAAGAAGAAATATCTCGAAATATGTCCGTCAGGCCCCTTCCCTTGAGATAAATCTGCAAATATCTCGGAAACGAAGCGAGCTATGGCAAAATATTAAGAGACCTTTTTTGTAGAGAATTAAGTTTCCTACTTTTTATGTTCTATGATATTTTTTGATCAGATGCGTAGTTCTCGAGATATATCAAGATATATAAAAGTTCCGAAGCCGCACCAACATAATAGAGATACAGAAACACCGTGGCCCCTTTCTTTGAAATAACTCTGCACTATTGCGAGCTGCAAATGCCACTTCCAGCTTAGCTGTGCAAAAGAAGAACAACAAGAAGAAGAAATATCTCGAAATATGTCCGTCAGGCCCCTTCCCTTGAGATATATCTGCAAATATCTCGGAAACGAAGCGAGCTATGGCAAAATGTTAAGAGACCTTTTTTGTAGAGAATTATGTTTCCTACAATTCATGTTCTGTGATATTTTTTGATCAGAAGCGTAGTTTTCGAGATATATCGAGATATTTAAAAGTTCCGAAGCCGCACCAACATAATAGAGATACAGAAACACCGTGGCCCCTTTCTTTGGGATAACTCCGCACTATTGCGAGCTGTAAATGCCACTTCCAGCTTAGCTGTGCAGAAGAAGAACAACAAGAAGCAGAAATATCTCGAAATATGTCCGTCAGGGCCCTTCCCTTGAGATATATCTGCAAATATCTCGGAAACGATGCGAGCTATGGCAAAATGTTAAGAGACCTTTTTTGTATAGAATTATGTTTCCTACAATCTACGTTCTATGATATTTTTTGTTCAGAAGCGTAGTTTTCGAGATATATCGAGATATTTAAAAGTTCCGAAGCCGCACCAACATAATAGAGATACAGAAACACCGTGGCCCCTTTCTTTGAGATAACTCTGCACTATTGCGAGCTGTAAATGCCACTTCCAGCTTAGCTGTGCAGAAGAAGAACAACAAGAAGAAGAAATATCTCGAAATATCTCCGTCAGGCCCCTTCCCTTGAGATATATCTGCAAATATCTCGGAAACGATGCGAGCTATGGCAAAATGTTAAGAGACCTTTTTTGTAGAGAATTATGTTTCCAACAATTTATGTTCTATAATATTTTTTGATCAGAAGCGTAGTTTTCGAGATATATCGAGATATTTAAAAGTTCCGAAGCCGCACCAACATAATAGAGATACAGAAACACCGTGGCCCCTTTCGTTGAGATAACTCTACACTATTGCGAGCTGTAAATGCCACTTCCAGCTTAGCTGTGCAGAAGAAGAACAACAAGAAGAAGAAATATCTCGAAATATGTCCGTCAGGCCCCTTCCCTTGAGATATATCTGCAAATATCTCGGAAACGAAGCGAGCTATGGCAAAATGTTAAGAGACCTTTTTTGTAGAGAATTATGTTTCCTACGATTTATGTTCTATGATATTTTTTGATCAGAAGCGTAGTTTTCGAGATATATCGAGATATTTAAAAGTTCCGAAGCCGCACCAACATACTAGAGATACAGAAACACCGTGGCCCCTTTCTTTGAGATAACTCTGCACTATTGCGAGCTGGAAATGCCACTTCCAGTTTAGCTGTGCAGAAGAAGAACAACATGAAGAAGAAATATCTCGAAATATGTCCGTCAGACCCCTTCCCTTGAGATAAATCTGCAAATATCTCAGAAACGAAGCGAGCTATGGCAAAATGTTAAGAGACCTTTTTTGTAGAGAATTAAGTTTCCTACTTTTTATGTTCTATGATATTTTTTGATCAGATGCGTAGTTCTCGAGATATATCAAGATATTTAAAAGTTCCGAAGCCGCACCAACATAATAGAGATACAGAAACACCGTGGCCCCTTTCTTTGAGATAACTCTGCACTATTGCGATCTGCAAATGCCACTTCCAGCTTAGCTGTGCAGAAGAAGAACAACAAGAAGAAGAAATATCTCGAAATATGTCCGTCAGGCCCCTTCCCTTGAGATAAATCTTAAATATCTCGGAAACGAAGCGAGCTATGGCAAAATGTTGAGAGACCTTTTTTGTAGAGAATTAAGTTTCCTACTATTTATGTTGTATGATATTTTTTGATCAGATGCGTAGTTCTCGAGATATATCAAGATATTTAAAAGTTCCGAAGCCGCACCAACATAATAGAGATACAGAAACACCGTGGCCCCTTTCTTTGAGATAACTCTGCACTAGTGCGAGCCGCAAATGCCACTTCCAGCTTAGCTGTGCAGAAGAAGAACAACAAGAAGAAGAAATATCTCGAAATATGTCCGTCAGGCCCCTTCCCTTGAGATAAATCTGCAAATATCTCGGAAACGAAGCGAGCTATGGCAAAATGTTGAGAGACCTTTTTTGTAGAGAATTAAGTTTCCTACTATTCATGTTCTATGATATTTTTTGATCAGATGCGTAGTTCTCGAGATATATCAAGATATTTAAAAGTTCCGAAGCCGCACCAACATAATAGAGATACAGAAACACCGTGGCCCCTTTCTTTGAGATAACTCTGCACTAGTGCGAGCCGCAAATGCCACTTCCAGCTTAGCTGTGCAGAAGAAGAACAACAAGAAGAAGAAATATCTCGAAATATGTCCGTCAGGCCCCTTCCCTTGAGATAAATCTGCAAATATCTCGGAAACGAAGCGAGCTATGGCAAAATATTGAGAGACCTTTTTTGTAGAGAATTAAGTTTCCTACTTTTTATGTTCTATGATATTTTTTGATCAGATGCGTAGTTCTCGAGATATATCAAGATATATAAAAGTTCCGAAGCCGCACCAACATAATAGAGATACAGAAACACCGTGGCCCCTTTCTTTGAGATAACTCTGCACTATTGCGAGCTGCAAATGCCACTTCCAGCTTAGCTGTGCAAAAGAAGAACAACAAGAAGAAGAAATATCTCGAAATATGTCCGTCAGGCCCCTTCCCTTGAGATATATCTGCAAATATCTCGGAAACGAAGCGAGCTATGGCAAAATGTTAAGAGACCTTTTTTGTAGAGAATTATGTTTCCTACAATTCATGTTCTGTGATATTTTTTGATCAGAAGCGTAGTTTTCGAGATATATCGAGATATTTAAAAGTTCCGAAGCCGCACCAACATAATAGAGATACAGAAACACCGTGGCCCCTTTCTTTGGGATAACTCCGCACTATTGCGAGCTGTAAATGCGACTTCCAGCTTAGCTGTGCAGAAGAAGAACAACAAGAAGCAGAAATATCTCGAAATATGTCCGTCAGGGCCCTTCCCTTGAGATATATCTGCAAATATCTCGGAAACGATGCGAGCTATGGCAAAATGTTAAGAGACCTTTTTTGTATAGAATTATGTTTCCTACAATCTATGTTCTATGATATTTTTTGTTCAGAAGCGTAGTTTTCGAGATATATCGAGATATTTAAAAGTTCCGAAGCCGCACCAACATAATAGAGATACAGAAACACCGTGGCCCCTTTCTTTGAGATAACTCTGCACTATTGCGAGCTGTAAATGCCACTTCCAGCTTAGCTGTGCAGAAGAAGAACAACAAGAAGAAGAAATATCTCGAAATATCTCCGTCAGGCCCCTTCCCTTGAGATATATCTGCAAATATCTCGGAAACGATGCGAGCTATGGCAAAATGTTAAGAGACCTTTTTTGTAGAGAATTATGTTTCCTACAATTTATGTTCTATAATATTTTTTGATCAGAAGCGTAGTTTTCGAGATATATCGAGATATTTAAAAGTTCCGAAGCCGCACCAACATAATAGAGATACAGAAACACCGTGGCCCCTTTCGTTGAGATAACTCTACACTATTGCGAGCTGTAAATGCCACTTCCAGCTTAGCTGTGCAGAAGAAGAACAACAAGAAGAAGAAATATCTCGAAATATGTCCGTCAGGCCCCTTCCCTCGAGATAAATCTGCAAATATCTCGGAAACGATGCGAGCTATGGCAAAATGTTAAGAGACCTTTTTTGTAGAGAATTAGGTTTCCTACTTTTTATGTTCTATGATATTATTTGATCAGATGCGTAGTTCTCGAGATATATCGAGATATTTAAAAGTTCCGAAGCCGCACTAACATAATAGAGATACAGAAACACCGTGGCCCCTTTCTTTCAGATAACTCTGCACTATTGCGAGCTGGAAATGCCACTTCCAGTTTAGCTGTGCAGAAGAAGAACAACAAGAAGAAGAAATATCTCGAAATATGTCCGTCAGGACCCTTCCCTTGAGATATATCTGCAAATATCTCGGAAACGAAGCGAGCTATGGCAAAATGTTAAGAGACCTTTTTTGTAGAGAATTAGGTTTCCTACAATTTATGTTCTATGATATTTTTTGATCAGAAGCGTAGTTTTCGAGATATATCGAGATATTTAAAAGTTCCGAAGCCGCACCAACATAATAGAGATACAGAAACACCGTGGCCCCTTTCTTTGAGATAACTCTGCACTAGTGCGAGCCGCAAATGCCACTTCCAGCTTAGCTGTGCAGAAGAAGAACAACAAGAAGAAGAAATATCTCGAAATATGTCCGTCAGGCCCCTTCCCTCGAGATAAATCTGCAAATATCTCGGAAACGAAGCGAGCTATGGCAAAATGTTAAGAGACCTTTTTTGTAGAGAATTAGGTTTCCTACTTTTTATGTTGTATAATATTTTTTGATCAGAAGCGTAGTTTTCGAGATATATCGAGATATTTAAAAGTTCCGAAGCCGCACCAACATAATAGAGATACAGAAACACCGTGGCCCCTTTCTTTGAGATAACTCTGCACTAGTGCGAGCCGCAAATGCCACTTCCAGCTTAGCTGTGCAGAAGAAGAACAACAAGAAGAAGAAATATCTCGAAATATGTCCGTCAGGCCCCTTCCCTCGAGATAAATCTGCAAATATCTCGGAAACGATGCGAGCTATGGCAAAATGTTAAGAGACCTTTTTTGTAGAGAATTAGGTTTCCTACTTTTTATGTTCTATGATATTATTTGATCAGATGCGTAGTTCTCGAGATATATCGAGATATTTAAAAGTTCCGAAGCCGCACTAACATAATAGAGATACAGAAACACCGTGGCCCCTTTCTTTCAGATAACTCTGCACTATTGCGAGCTGGAAATGCCACTTCCAGTTTAGCTGTGCAGAAGAAGAACAACAAGAAGAAGAAATATCTCGAAATATGTCCGTCAGGACCCTTCCCTTGAGATATATCTGCAAATATCTCGGAAACGAAGCGAGCTATGGCAAAATGTTAAGAGACCTTTTTTGTAGAGAATTAGGTTTCCTACAATTTATGTTCTATGATATTTTTTGATCAGAAGCGTAGTTTTCGAGATATATCGAGATATTTAAAAGTTCCGAAGCCGCACCAACATAATAGAGATACAGAAACACCGGGGCCCCTTTCTTTGAGATAACTCTGCACTAGTGCGAGCCGCAAATGCCACTTCCAGCTTAGCTGTGCAGAAGAAGAACAACAAGAAGAAGAAATATCTCGAAATATGTCCGTCAGGCCCCTTCCCTCGAGATAAATCTGCAAATATCTCGGAAACGAAGCGAGCTATGGCAAAATGTTAAGAGACCTTTTTTGTAGAGAATTATGTTTCCTACAATTTATGTTCTATGATATTTTTTGATCAGAAGCGTAGTTTTCGAGATATATCGAGATATTTAAAAGTTCCGAAGCCGCACCAACATAATAGAGATACAGAAACACCGTGGCCCCTTTCTTTGAGATAACTCTACACTATTGCGAGCTGTAAATGCCACTTCCAGCTTAGCTGTGCAGAAGAAGAACAACAAGAAGAAGAAATATCTCGAAATATGTCCGTCAGGCCCCTTCCCTTGAGATATATCTGCAAATATCTCGGAAACGAAGCGAGCTATGGCAAAATGTCAAGAGACCTTTTTTGTAGAGAATTATGTTTCCTACAATTTATGTTCTATGATATTTTTTGTTCAGAAGCGTAGTTTTCGAGATATATCGAGATATTTAAAAGTTCCGAAGCCGCACCAACATAATAGAGATACAGAAACACCGTGGCCCCTTTCTTTGAGATAACTCTGCACTATTGCGAGCTGCAAATGCCACTTCCAGCTTAGCTGTGCAGAAGGAGAACAACAAGAAGAAGAAATATCTCGAAATATGTCCGCCAGGCCCCTTCCCTTGAGATATATCTGCAAATATCTCGGAAACGAAGCGAGCTATGGCAAAATGTTAAGAGAACTTTTTTGTAGAGAATTATGTTTTCTACAATTTATGTTCTATGATATTTTTTGATCAGAAGCGTAGTTTTCGAGATATATCGAGATAGTTAAAAGTTCCGAGGCCGCACCAACATAATAGAGATACAGAAACACCGTGGCCCCTTTCTTTCAGATAACTCTGCACTATTGCGAGCTGGAAATGCCACTTCCAGTTTAGCTGTGCAGAAGAAGAACAACAAGAAGAAGAAATATCTCGAAATATGTCCGTCAGGCCCCTTCCCTTGAGATATATCTGCAAATATCTCGGAAACGAAGCGAGCTATGGCAAAATGTTAAGAGACCTTTTTTGTAGAAAATTAAGTTTCCTACTTTTTATGTTCTATGATATTTTTTGATCAGATGCGTAGTTCTCGAGATATATCAAGATATTTAAAAGTTCCGAAGCCGCACCAACATAATAGAGATAATGAAACACCGTGGCCCCTTTCTTTGAGATAACTCTGCACTATTGCGAGCTGGAAATGCCACTTCCAGTTTAGCTGTGCAGAAGAAGAACAACAAGAAGAAGAAATATCTCGAAATATGTCCGTCAGGCCCCTTCCCTTGAGATATATCTGCAAATATCTCGGAAACGAAGCGAGCTATGGCAAAATGTTAAGAGACCTTATTTGTAGAGAATTAAGTTTCCTACTTTTTATGTTCTATGATATTTTTTGATCAGATGCGTAGTTCTCGAGATATATCAAGATATTTAAAAGTTCCGAAGGCGCACCAACATAATAGAGATACAGAAACACCGTGGCCCCTTTCTTTGAGATAACTCTGCACTATTGCGAGCTGGAAATGCCACTTTCAGATTAGCGGTGCAGAAGAAGAACAACAAGAAGAAGAAATATCTCGAAATATGTCCGTCAGGCCCCTTCTCTTGAGATATATCTGCAAATATCTCGGAAACGAAACGAGCTATGGCAAAATGTTAAGAGACCTTTTTTGTAGAGAATTATGTTTCCTACAATCTATGTTCTATGATATTTTTTGATCAGAAGCGTAGTTTTCGAGATATATCGAGATATTTAAAAGTTCCGAAGCCGCACCAACATAATAGAGATACAGAAACACCGTGGCCCCTTTCTTTCAGATAACTCTGCACTAGTGCGAGCCGCAAATGCCACTTCCAGCTTAGCTGGGCAGAAGAAGAACAACAAGAAGAAGACATATCTCGAAATATGTCCGTCAGGCCCCTTCCCTCGAGATAAATCTGCAAATATCTCGGAAACGAAGCGAGCTATGGCAAAATATTAAGAGACCTTTTTTGTCGAGAATTAAGTTTCCTACTTTTCATGTTCTATGATATTTTTTGATCAGATGCGTAGTTCTCGAGATATATCAAGATATTTAAAAGTTCCGAAGCCGCACCAACATAATAGAGATACAGAAACACCGTGGCCCCTTTCTTTCAGATAACTCTGCACTATTGCGAGCTGGAAATGCCACTTCCAGTTTAGCTGTGCAGAAGAAGAACAACAAGAAGAAGAAATATCTCGAAATATTTCCGTCAGGCCCCTTCCCTTGAGATATATCTGCAAATATCTCGGAAACGAACCGAGCTATGGCAAAATGTTAAGAGACCTTTTTTGTAGAGAATTATGTTTCCTACAAGTTATATTCTATGATATTTTTTGATCAGACGCGTAGTTCTCGAGATATATCAAGATATTTAAAAGTTCCGAAGCCGCACCAACATAATAGAGATACAGAAACACCGTGGCCCCTTTCTTTGAGATAACTCTGCACTATTGCGAGCTGCAAATGCCACTTCCAGCTTAGCTGTGCAGAAGAAGAACAACAAGAAGAAGAAATATCTCGAAATATGTCCGTCAGGCCCCTTCCCTTGAGATAAATCTGCAAATATCTCGGAAACGAAGCGAGCTACGGCAAAATGTTAAGAGACTTTATTTGTAGAGAATTAAGTTTCCTACTTTTTATGTTCTATGATATTCTTTGATCAGATGCGCAGTTCTCGAGATATATCAAGATATTTAAAAGTTCCGAAGCCGCACCAACATAATAGAGATACAGAAACACCGTGGCCCCTTTCTTTGAGATAACTCTGCACTATTGCGAGCTGCAAATGCCACTTCCAGTTTAGCTGTGCAGAAGAAGAACAACAAGAAGAAGAAATATCTCGAAATATGTCCGTCAGGCCCCTTCCCTTGAGATACATCTGCAAATATCTCGGAAACGAAGCGAGCTATGGCAAAATGTTAAGAGACCTTTTTTGTAGAGAATTATGTTTCCTACAATTTATGTTCTATGATATTTTTTGATCAGAAGCGTAGTTTTCGAGATATATCGAGATATTTAAAAGTTCCGAAGCCGCACCAACATAATAGAGATACAGAAACACCGTGGCCCCTTTGTTTGAGATAACTCTGCACTAGTGCGAGCCGCAAATGCCACTTCCAGCTTAGCTGTGCAGAAGAAGAACAACAAGAAGAAGAAATATCTCGAAATATGTCCGTCAGGCCCCTTCCCTCGAGATAAATCTGCAAATATCTCGGAAACGAAGCGAGCTATGGCAAAATGTTAAGAGACCTTTTTTGTAGAGAATTAAGTTTCCTACTTTTTATGTTCTATGATATTTTTTGATCAGATGTGTAGTTCTCGAGATATATCAAGATATTTAAAAGTTCCGAAGCCGCACCAACATAATAGAGATACACAAACACCGTGGCCCCTTTCTTTCAGATAACTCTGCACTATTGCGAGCTGGAAATGCCACTTCCAGTTTAGCTGTGCAGAAGAAGAACAACAAGAAGAAGAAATATCTCGAAATATGTCCGTCAGGCCCCTTCCCTTGAGATATATCTGCAAATATCTCGGAAACGAAGCGAGCTATGGCAAAATGTTAAGAGACCTTTTTTGTAGAGAATTAAGTTTCCTACTCTTTATGTTCTATAATATTTTTTGATCAGAAGCGTAGTTTTCGAGATATATCGAGATATTTAAAAGTTCCGAAGCCGCACCAACATAATAGAGATACAGAAACACCGTGGCCCCTTTCTTTGAGATAACTCTGCACTAGAGCGAGCCGCAAATGCCACTTCCAGCTTAGCTGTGCAGAAGAAGAACAACAAGAAGAAGAAATATCTCGAAATATGTCCGTCAGGCCCCTTCCCTCGAGATAAATCTGCAAATATCTCGGAAACGATGCGAGCTATGGCAAAATGTTAAGAGACCTTTTTTGTAGAGAATTAGGTTTCCTACTTTTTATGTTCTATGATATTATTTGATCAGATGCGTAGTTCTCGAGATATATCGAGATATTTAAAAGTTCCGAAGCCGCACTAACATAATAGAGATACAGAAACACCGTGGCCCCTTTCTTTCAGATAACTCTGCACTATTGCGAGCTGGAAATGCCACTTCCAGTTTAGCTGTGCAGAAGAAGAACAACAAGAAGAAGAAATATCTCGAAATATGTCCGTCAGGCCCCTTCCCTTGAGATATATCTGCAAATATCTCGGAAACGAAGCGAGCTATGGCAAAATGTTAAGAGACCTTTTTTGTAGAAAATTAAGTTTCCTACTTTTTATGTTCTATGATATTTTTTGATCAGATGCGTAGTTCTCGAGATATATCAAGATATTTAAAAGTTCCGAAGCCGCACCAACATAATAGAGATACAGAAACACCGTGGCCCCTTCCTTTGAGATAACTCTGCACTATTGCGAGCTGCAAATGCCACTTCCAGTTCAGCTGTGCAGAAGAAGAACAACAAGAAGAAGAAATATCTCGAAATATGTCCGTCAGGCCCCTTCCCTTGAGATATATCTGCAAATATCTCGGAAACGAAGCGAGCTATGGCAAAATGTTAAGAGACCTTTTTTGTAGAAAATTAAGTTTCCTACTTTTTATGTTCTATCATATTTTTTGATCAGATGCGTAGTTCTCGAGATATATCAAGATATTTAAAAGCTCCGAAGCCGCACCAACATAATAGAGATACAGAAACACCGTGGCCCCTTTCTTTGATATAACTCTGCACTATTGCGAGCTGCAAATGCCACTTCCAGCTGAGCTGTGCAGAAGGAGAACAACAAGAAGAAGAAATATCTCGAAATATGTCCGTCAGGCCCCTTCCCTTGAGATATATCTGCAAATATCTCGGAAACGAAGCGAGCTATGGCAAAATGTTAAGAGAACTTTTTTGTAGAGAACTATGTTTTCTACAATTTATGTTCTATGATATTTTTTGATCAGAAGCGTAGTTTTCGAGATATATCGAGATAGTTAAAAGTTCCGAGGCCGCACCAACATAATAGAGATACAGAAACACCGTGGCCCCTTTCTTTCAGATAACTCTGCACTATTGCGAGCTGGAAATGCCACTTCCAGTTTAGCTGTGCAGAAGAAGAACAACAAGAAGAAGAAATATCTCGAAATATGTCCGTCAGGCCCCTTCCCTTGAGATATATCTGCAAATATCTCGGAAACGAAGCGAGCTATGGCAAAATGTTAAGAGACCTTTTTTGTAGAAAATTAAGTTTCCTACTTTTTATGTTCTATGATATTTTTTGATCAGATGCGTAGTTCTCGAGATATATCAAGATATTTAAAAGTTCCGAAGCCGCACCAACATAATAGAGATAATGAAACACCGTGGCCCCTTTCTTTGAGATAACTCTGCACTATTGCGAGCTGGAAATGCCACTTCCAGTTTAGCAGTGCAGAAGAAGAACAACAAGAAGAAGAAATATCTCGAAATATGTCCGTCAGGCCCCTTCCCTTGAGATATATCTGCAAATATCTCGGAAACGAAGCGAGCTATGGCAAAATGTTAAGAGACCTTATTTGTAGAGAATTAAATTTCCTACTTTTTATGTTCTATGATATTTTTTGATCAGATGCGTAGTTCTCGAGATATATCAAGATATTTAAAAGTTCCGAAGGCGCACCAACATAATAGAGATACAGAAACACCGTGGCCCCTTTCTTTGAGATAACTCTGCACTATTGCGAGCTGGAAATGCCACTTTCAGATTAGCTGTGCAGAAGAAGAACAACAAGAAGAAGAAATATCTCGAAATATGTCCGTCAGGCCCCTTCTCTTGAGATATATCTGCAAATATCTCGGAAACGAAAGGAGCTATGGCAAAATGTTAAGAGACCTTTTTTGTAGAGAATTATGTTTCCTACAATCTATGTTCTATGATATTTTTTGATCAGAAGCGTAGTTTTCGAGATATATCGAGATATTTAAAAGTTCCGAAGCCGCACCAACATAATAGAGATACAGAAACACCGTGGCCCCTTTCTTTGAGATAACTCTGCACTAGTGCGAGCCGCAAATGCCACTTCCAGCTTAGCTGGGCAGAAGAAGAACAACAAGAAGAAGACATATCTCGAAATATGTCCGTCAGGCCCCTTCCCTCGAGATAAATCTGCAAATATCTCGGAAACGAAGCGAGCTATGGCAAAATATTAAGAGACCTTTTTTGTCGAGAATTAAGTTTCCTACTTTTCATGTTCTATGATATTTTTTGATCAGATGCGTAGTTCTCGAGATATATCAAGATATTTAAAAGTTCCGAAGCCGCACCAACATAATAGAGATACAGAAACACCGTGGCCCCTTTCTTTCAGATAACTCTGCACTATTGCGAGCTGGAAATGCCACTTCCAGTTTAGCTGTGCAGAAGAAGAACAACAAGAAGAAGAAATATCTCGAAATATTTCCGTCAGGCCCCTTCCCTTGAGATATATCTGCAAATATCTCGGAAACGAACCGAGCTATGGCAAAATGTTAAGAGACCTTTTTTGTAGAGAATTATGTTTCCTACAAGTTATATTCTATGATATTTTTTGATCAGACGCGTAGTTCTCGAGATATATCAAGATATTTAAAAGTTCCGAAGCCGCACCAACATAATAGAGATACAGAAACACCGTGGCCCCATTCTTTGAGATAACTCTGCACTATTGCGAGCTGCAAATGCCACTTCCAGCTTAGCTGTGCAGAAGAAGAACAACAAGAAGAAGAAATATCTCGAAATATGTCCGTCAGGCCCCTTCCCTTGAGATAAATCTGCAAATATCTCGGAAACGAAGCGAGCTACGGCAAAATGTTAAGAGACTTTATTTGTAGAGAATTAAGTTTCCTACTTTTTATGTTCTATGATATTCTTTGATCAGATGCGCAGTTCTCGAGATATATCAAGATATTTAAAAGTTCCGAAGCCGCACCAACATAATAGAGATACAGAAACACCGTGGCCCCTTTCTTTGAGATAACTCTGCACTATTGCGAGCTGCAAATGCCACTTCCAGTTTAGCTGTGCAGAAGAAGAACAACAAGAAGAAGAAATATCTCGAAATATGTCCGTCAGGCCCCTTCCCTTGAGATACATCTGCAAATATCTCGGAAACGAAGCGAGCTATGGCAAAATGTTAAGAGACCTTTTTTGTAGAGAATTATGTTTCCTACAATTTATGTTCTATGATATTTTTTGATCAGAAGCGTAGTTTTCGAGATATATCGAGATATTTAAAAGTTCCGAAGCCGCACCAACATAATAGAGATACAGAAACACCGTGGCCCCTTTGTTTGAGATAACTCTGCACTAGTGCGAGCCGCAAATGCCACTTCCAGCTTAGCTGTGCAGAAGAAGAACAACAAGAAGAAGAAATATCTCGAAATATGTCCGTCAGGCCCCTTCCCTCGAGATAAATCTGCAAATATCTCGGAAACGAAGCGAGCTATGGCAAAATGTTAAGAGACCTTTTTTGTAGAGAATTAAGTTTCCTACTTTTTATGTTCTATGATATTTTTTGATCAGATGTGTAGTTCTCGAGATATATCAAGATATTTAAAAGTTCCGAAGCCGCACCAACATAATAGAGATACACAAACACCGTGGCCCCTTTCTTTCAGATAACTCTGCACTATTGCGAGCTGGAAATGCCACTTCCAGTTTAGCTGTGCAGAAGAAGAACAACAAGAAGAAGAAATATCTCGAAATATGTCCGTCAGGCCCCTTCCCTTGAGATATATCTGCAAATATCTCGGAAACGAAGCGAGCTATGGCAAAATGTTAAGAGACCTTTTTTGTAGAGAATTAAGTTTCCTACTCTTTATGTTCTATAATATTTTTTGATCAGAAGCGTAGTTTTCGAGATATATGGAGATATTTAAAAGTTCCGAAGCCGCACCAACATAATAGAGATACAGAAACACCGTGGCCCCTTTCTTTGAGATAACTCTGCACTAGAGCGAGCCGCAAATGCCACTTCCAGCTTAGCTGTGCAGAAGAAGAACAACAAGAAGAAGAAATATCTCGAAATATGTCCGTCAGGCCCCTTCCCTCGAGATAAATCTGCAAATATCTCGGAAACGATGCGAGCTATGGCAAAATGTTAAGAGACCTTTTTTGTAGAGAATTAGGTTTCCTACTTTTTATGTTCTATGATATTATTTGATCAGATGCGTAGTTCTCGAGATATATCGAGATATTTAAAAGTTCCGAAGCCGCACTAACATAATAGAGATACAGAAACACCGTGGCCCCTTTCTTTCAGATAACTCTGCACTATTGCGAGCTGGAAATGCCACTTCCAGTTTAGCTGTGCAGAAGAAGAACAACAAGAAGAAGAAATATCTCGAAATATGTCCGTCAGGCCCCTTCCCTTGAGATATATCTGCAAATATCTCGGAAACGAAGCGAGCTATGGCAAAATGTTAAGAGACCTTTTTTGTAGAAAATTAAGTTTCCTACTTTTTATGTTCTATGATATTTTTTGATCAGATGCGTAGTTCTCGAGATATATCAAGATATTTAAAAGTTCCGAAGCCGCACCAACATAATAGAGATACAGAAACACCGTGGCCCCTTCCTTTGAGATAACTCTGCACTATTGCGAGCTGCAAATGCCACTTCCAGTTCAGCTGTGCAGAAGAAGAACAACAAGAAGAAGAAATATCTCGAAATATGTCCGTCAGGCCCCTTCCCTTGAGATATATCTGCAAATATCTCGGAAACGAAGCGAGCTATGGCAAAATGTTAAGAGACCTTTTTTGTAGAAAATTAAGTTTCCTACTTTTTATGTTCTATCATATTTTTTGATCAGATGCGTAGTTCTCGAGATATATCAAGATATTTAAAAGCTCCGAAGCCGCACCAACATAATAGAGATACAGAAACACCGTGGCCCCTTTCTTTGATATAACTCTGCACTATTGCGAGCTGCAAATGCCACTTCCAGCTGAGCTGTGCAGAAGGAGAACAACAAGAAGAAGAAATATCTCGAAATATGTCCGTCAGGCCCCTTCCCTTGAGATATATCTGCAAATATCTCGGAAACGAAGCGAGCTATGGCAAAATGTTAAGAGAACTTTTTTGTAGAGAACTATGTTTTCTACAATTTATGTTCTATGATATTTTTTGATCAGAAGCGTAGTTTTCGAGATATATCGAGATAGTTAAAAGTTCCGAGGCCGCACCAACATAATAGAGATACAGAAACACCGTGGCCCCTTTCTTTCAGATAACTCTGCACTATTGCGAGCTGGAAATGCCACTTCCAGTTTAGCTGTGCAGAAGAAGAACAACAAGAAGAAGAAATATCTCGAAATATGTCCGTCAGGCCCCTTCCCTTGAGATATATCTGCAAATATCTCGGAAACGAAGCGAGCTATGGCAAAATGTTAAGAGACCTTTTTTGTAGAAAATTAAGTTTCCTACTTTTTATGTTCTATGATATTTTTTGATCAGATGCGTAGTTCTCGAGATATATCAAGATATTTAAAAGTTCCGAAGCCGCACCAACATAATAGAGATAATGAAACACCGTGGCCCCTTTCTTTGAGATAACTCTGCACTATTGCGAGCTGGAAATGCCACTTCCAGTTTAGCAGTGCAGAAGAAGAACAACAAGAAGAAGAAATATCTCGAAATATGTCCGTCAGGCCCCTTCCCTTGAGATATATCTGCAAATATCTCGGAAACGAAGCGAGCTATGGCAAAATGTTAAGAGACCTTATTTGTAGAGAATTAAATTTCCTACTTTTTATGTTCTATGATATTTTTTGATCAGATGCGTAGTTCTCGAGATATATCAAGATATTTAAAAGTTCCGAAGGCGCACCAACATAATAGAGATACAGAAACACCGTGGCCCCTTTCTTTGAGATAACTCTGCACTATTGCGAGCTGGAAATGCCACTTTCAGATTAGCTGTGCAGAAGAAGAACAACAAGAAGAAGAAATATCTCGAAATATGTCCGTCAGGCCCCTTCTCTTGAGATATATCTGCAAATATCTCGGAAACGAAAGGAGCTATGGCAAAATGTTAAGAGACCTTTTTTGTAGAGAATTATGTTTCCTACAATCTATGTTCTATGATATTTTTTGATCAGAAGCGTAGTTTTCGAGATATATCGAGATATTTAAAAGTTCCGAAGCCGCACCAACATAATAGAGATACAGAAACACCGTGGCCCCTTTCTTTGAGATAACTCTGCACTAGTGCGAGCCGCAAATGCCACTTCCAGCTTAGCTGGGCAGAAGAAGAACAACAAGAAGAAGACATATCTCGAAATATGTCCGTCAGGCCCCTTCCCTCGAGATAAATCTGCAAATATCTCGGAAACGAAGCGAGCTATGGCAAAATATTAAGAGACCTTTTTTGTCGAGAATTAAGTTTCCTACTTTTCATGTTCTATGATATTTTTTGATCAGATGCGTAGTTCTCGAGATATATCAAGATATTTAAAAGTTCCGAAGCCGCACCAACATAATAGAGATACAGAAACACCGTGGCCCCTTTCTTTCAGATAACTCTGCACTATTGCGAGCTGGAAATGCCACTTCCAGTTTAGCTGTGCAGAAGAAGAACAACAAGAAGAAGAAATATCTCGAAATATTTCCGTCAGGCCCCTTCCCTTGAGATATATCTGCAAATATCTCGGAAACGAACCGAGCTATGGCAAAATGTTAAGAGACCTTTTTTGTAGAGAATTATGTTTCCTACAAGTTATATTCTATGATATTTTTTGATCAGACGCGTAGTTCTCGAGATATATCAAGATATTTAAAAGTTCCGAAGCCGCACCAACATAATAGAGATACAGAAACACCGTGGCCCCATTCTTTGAGATAACTCTGCACTATTGCGAGCTGCAAATGCCACTTCCAGCTTAGCTGTGCAGAAGAAGAACAACAAGAAGAAGAAATATCTCGAAATATGTCCGTCAGGCCCCTTCCCTTGAGATAAATCTGCAAATATCTCGGAAACGAAGCGAGCTACGGCAAAATGTTAAGAGACTTTATTTGTAGAGAATTAAGTTTCCTACTTTTTATGTTCTATGATATTCTTTGATCAGATGCGCAGTTCTCGAGATATATCAAGATATTTAAAAGTTCCGAAGCCGCACCAACATAATAGAGATACAGAAACACCGTGGCCCCTTTCTTTGAGATAACTCTGCACTATTGCGAGCTGCAAATGCCACTTCCAGTTTAGCTGTGCAGAAGAAGAACAACAAGAAGAAGAAATATCTCGAAATATGTCCGTCAGGCCCCTTCCCTTGAGATACATCTGCAAATATCTCGGAAACGAAGCGAGCTATGGCAAAATGTTAAGAGACCTTTTTTGTAGAGAATTATGTTTCCTACAATTTATATTCTATGATATTTTTTGATCAGAAGCGTAGTTTTCGAGATATATCGAGATATTTAAAAGTTCCGAAGCCGCACCAACATAATAGAGATACAGAAACACCGTGGCCCCTTTGTTTGAGATAACTCTGCACTAGTGCGAGCCGCAAATGCCACTTCCAGCTTAGCTGTGCAGAAGAAGAACAACAAGAAGAAGAAATATCTCGAAATATGTCCGTCAGGCCCCTTCCCTCGAGATAAATCTGCAAATATCTCGGAAACGAAGCGAGCTATGGCAAAATGTTAAGAGACCTTTTTTGTAGAGAATTAAGTTTCCTACTTTTTATGTTCTATGATATTTTTTGATCAGATGTGTAGTTCTCGAGATATATCAAGATATTTAAAAGTTCCGAAGCCGCACCAACATAATAGAGATACACAAACACCGTGGCCCCTTTCTTTCAGATAACTCTGCACTATTGCGAGCTGGAAATGCCACTTCCAGTTTAGCTGTGCAGAAGAAGAACAACAAGAAGAAGAAATATCTCGAAATATGTCCGTCAGGCCCCTTCCCTTGAGATATATCTGCAAATATCTCGGAAACGAAGCGAGCTATGGCAAAATGTTAAGAGACCTTTTTTGTAGAGAATTAAGTTTCCTACTCTTTATGTTCTATAATATTTTTTGATCAGAAGCGTAGTTTTCGAGATATATCGAGATATTTAAAAGTTCCGAAGCCGCACCAACATAATAGAGATACAGAAACACCGTGGCCCCTTTCTTTGAGATAACTCTGCACTAGAGCGAGCCGCAAATGCCACTTCCAGCTTAGCTGCGCAGAAGAAGAACAACAAGAAGAAGAAATATCTCGAAATATGTCCGTCAGGCCCCTTCCCTCGAGATAAATCTGCAAATATCTCGGAAACGATGCGAGCTATGGCAAAATGTTAAGAGACCTTTTTTGTAGAGAATTAGGTTTCCTACTTTTTATGTTCTATGATATTATTTGATCAGATGCGTAGTTCTCGAGATATATCGAGATATTTAAAAGTTCCGAAGCCGCACTAACATAATAGAGATACAGAAACACCGTGGCCCCTTCCTTTGAGATAACTCTGCACTATTGCGAGCTGCAAATGCCACTTCCAGTTCAGCTGTGCAGAAGAAGAACAACAAGAAGAAGAAATATCTCGAAATATGTCCGTCAGGCCCCTTCCCTTGAGATATATCTGCAAATATCTCGGAAACGAAGCGAGCTATGGCAAAATGTTAAGAGACCTTTTTTGTAGAAAATTAAGTTTCCTACTTTTTATGTTCTATCATATTTTTTGATCAGATGCGTAGTTCTCGAGATATATCAAGATATTTAAAAGCTCCGAAGCCGCACCAACATAATAGAGATACAGAAACACCGTGGCCCCTTTCTTTGAGATAACTCTGCACTATTGCGAGCTGCAAATGCCAATTCCAGCTTAGCTGTGCAGAAGGAGAACAACAAGAAGAAGAAATATCTCGAAATATGTCCGTCAGGCCCCTTCCCTTGAGATATATCTGCAAATATCTCGGAAACGAAGCGAGCTATGGCAAAATGTTAAGAGAACTTTTTTGTAGAGAACTATGTTTTCTACAATTTATGTTCTATGATATTTTTTGATCAGAAGCGTAGTTTTCGAGATATATCGAGATAGTTAAAAGTTCCGAAGCCGCACCAACATAATAGAGATACAGAAACACCGTGGCCCCTTTCTTTCAGATAACTCTGCACTATTGCGAGCTGGAAATGCCACTTCCAGTTTAGCTGTGCAGAAGAAGAACAACAAGAAGAAGAAATATCTCGAAATATGTCCGTCAGGCCCCTTCCCTTGAGATATATCTGCAAATATCTCGGAAACGAAGCGAGCTATGGCAAAATGTTAAGAGACCTTTTTTGTAGAAAATTAAGTTTCCTACTTTTTATGTTCTATCATATTTTTTGATCAGATGCGTAGTTCTCGAGATATATCAAGATATTTAAAAGCTCCGAAGCCGCACCAACATAATAGAGATACAGAAACACCGTGGCCCCTTTCTTTGAGATAACTCTGCACTATTGCGAGCTGCAAATGCCAATTCCAGCTTAGCTGTGCAGAAGGAGAACAACAAGAAGAAGAAATATCTCGAAATATGTCCGTCAGGCCCCTTCCCTTGAGATATATCTGCAAATATCTCGGAAACGAAGCGAGCTATGGCAAAATGTTAAGAGAACTTTTTTGTAGAGAACTATGTTTTCTACAATTTATGTTCTATGATATTTTTTGATCAGAAGCGTAGTTTTCGAGATATATCGAGATAGTTAAAAGTTCCGAAGCCGCACCAACATAATAGAGATACAGAAACACCGTGGCCCCTTTCTTTCAGATAACTCTGCACTATTGCGAGCTGGAAATGCCACTTCCAGTTTAGCTGTGCAGAAGAAGAACAACAAGAAGAAGAAATATCTCGAAATATGTCCGTCAGGCCCCTTCCCTTGAGATATATCTGCAAATATCTCGGAAACGAAGCGAGCTATGGCAAAATGTTAAGAGACCTTTTTTGTAGAAAATTAAGTTTCCTACTTTTTATGTTCTATGATATTTTTTGATCAGATGCGTAGTTCTCGAGATATATCAAGATATTTAAAAGTTCCGAAGCCGCACCAACATAATAGAGATACAGAAACACCGTGGCCCCTTTCTTTGAGATAACTCTGCACTATTGCGAGCTGGAAATGCCACTTCCAGTTTAGCTGTGCAGAAGAAGAACAACAAGAAGAAGAAATATCTCGAAATATGTCCGTCAGGCCCCTTCCCTTGAGATATATCTGCAAATATCTCGGAAACGAAACGAGCTATGGCAAAATGTTAAGAGACCTTTTTTGTAGAGAATCATGTTTCCTACAATCTATGTTCTATGATATTTTTTGATCAGAAGCGTAGTTTTCGAGATATATCGAGATATTTAAAAGTTCCGAAGCCGCACCAACATAATAGAGATACAGAAACACCGTGGCCCCTTTCTTTGAGTCAACTCTGCACTATTGCGAGCTGGAAATGCCACTTCCAGTTTAGCTGTCCAGAAGAAGAACAACAAGAAGAAGAAATATCTCGAAATATGTCCGTCAGGCCCCTTCCCTTGAGATACATCTGCAAATATCTCGGAAACGAAGCGAGCTATGGCAAAATGTTAAGAGACCTTTTTTGTAGAGAATTAAGTTTCCTACTTTTTATGTTCTATGATATTTTTTGATCAGATGCGTAGTTCTCGAGATATATCAAGATATTTAAAAGTTCCGAAGCAGCACCAACATAACAGAGATAATGAAACACCGTGGCCCCTTTCTTTGAGATAACTCTGCACTATTGCGAGCTGGAAATGCCACTTCCAGTTTAGCTGTGCAGAAGAAGAACAACAAGAAGAAGAAATATCTCGAAATATGTCCGTCAGGCCCCTTCCCTTGAGATAAATCTGCAACTATCTCGGAAACAAAGCGAGCTATGGCAAAATGTTAAGAGACCTTTTTTGTAGAGAATTAAGTTTCCTACTTTTTATGTTCTATGATATTTTTTGATCAGATGCGTAGTTCTCGAGATATATCAAGATATTTAAAAGTTCCGAAGCCGCACCAATATAATAGAGATACAGAAACACCGTGGCCCCTTTCTTTGAGATAACTCTGCACTATTGGGAGCTGCAAATGCCACTTCCAGCTTAGCTGTGCAGAAGAAGAACAACAAGAAGAAGAAATATCTCGAAATATGTCCGTCAGGCCCCCTCCCTTGAGATATATCTGCAAATATCTCGGAAACGAAACGAGCTATGGCAAAATCTTAAGAGACCTTTTTTCTAGAGAATTATGTTTCCTACAATTTATGTTCTATGATATTTTTTGAACAGAAGCGTAGTTTTCGAGATATATCGAGATATTTAAAAGTTCCGAAGCCGCACCAACATAATAGAGATACAGAAACACCGTGGCCCCTTTCTTTGAGATAACTCTGCACTAGTGCGAGCCGCAAATGCCACTTCCAGTTTAGCTGTGCAGAAGAAGAACAACAAGGAGAAGAAATATCTCGAAATATGTCCGTCAGGCCCCTTCCCTCGAGATAAATCTGCAAATATCTCGGAAACGAAGCGAGCTATGGCAAAATGTTAAGAGACCTTATTTGTAGAGAATTATGTTTCCTACAAGTTACGTTCTATGATATTTTTTGATCAGAAGCGTAGTTTTCGAGATATATCGAGATATTTAAAAGTTCCGAAGCCGCACCAACATAATAGAGATACAGAAACACCGTGGCCCCTTTCTTTGAGATAACGCTGCACTATTGCGAGCTGCAAATGCCACTTCCAGCTTAGCTGTGCAGAAGAAGAACAACAAGAAGAAGAAATATCTCGAAACATGTCCGTCAGGCCCCTTCCCTTGAGATAAATCTGCATATATCTCGGAAACCAAGCGAGCTATGGCAAAATGTTAAGAGACCTTTTTTGTGGAGAATTAAGTTTCCTACTTTTTATGTTGTATGATATTTTTTGATCAGATGCGTAGTTCTCGAGATATATCAAGATATTTAAAAGTTCCGAAGCCGCACCAACATAATAGAGATACAGAAACACCGTGGCCCCTTTCTTTGAGATAACTCTGCACTATTGCGAGCTGCAAATGCCACTTCCAGCTTAGCTGTGCAGAAGAAGAACAACAAGAAGAAGAAATATCTCGAAATATGTCCGTCAGGCCCCTTCCCTTGAGATAAATCTGCAAATATCTCGGAAACGATGCGAGTTATGGCCAAATGTTAAGAGACCTTATTTGTAGAGAATTATGTTTCCTACAAGTTACGTTCTATGATATTTTTTGATCAGAAGCGTAGTTTTCGAGATATATCGAGATATTTAAAAGTTCCGAAGCCGCACCAACATAATAGAGATACAGAAACACCGTGGCCCCTTTCTTTGAGATAACGCTGCACTATTGCGAGCTGCAAATGCCACTTCCAGCTTAGCTGTGCAGAAGAAGAACAACAAGAAGAAGAAATATCTCGAAACATGTCCGTCAGGCCCCTTCCCTTGAGATTCATCTGCATATATCTCGGAAACCAAGCGAGCTATGGCAAAATGTTAAGAGACCTTTTTTGTGGAGAATTAAGTTTCCTACTTTTTATGTTCTATGATATTTTTTGATCAGATGCGTAGTTCTCGAGATATATCAAGATATTTAAAAGTTCCGAAGCCGCACCAACATAATAGAGATACAGAAACAACGTGGCCCCTTTCCGCGAGATAACTCTGCACTATTGCGAGTTGCAAATGCCACTTCCAGCTTAGCTGTGCAGAAGAAGAACAACAAGAAGAAGAAATATCTCGAAATATGTCCGTCAGGCCCGTTCCTTTGAGTTGAACCTGCAAATATCTCGGAAACGAAGCGAGCTATGGCAAAATGTTAAGAGGCGTTTTTTGTAGAGAATTATGTTCCCTACAATTTATGTTCTATAATATTTTTTGATCAGAAGCGTAGTTTTCGAGATATATCGAGATATTTAAAAGTTCCGAAGCCGCACCAACATAATGGAGATACAGAAACACCGTGGCCCCTTTCTTTGAGATAACTCTGCACTAGTACGAGCCGCAAATGCCACTTCCAGCTTAGCTGTGCAGAAGAAGAACAACAAGAAGAAGAAATATCTCGAAGTATGTCCGTCAGGCCCCTTCCCTTGAGATAAATCTGCAAATATCTCGGAAACGAAGCGAGCTATGGCAAAATGTTAAGAGACCTTTTTTGTAGAGAATTAAGTTTCCTACTTTTTACGCTGTATGATATTTTTTGATCAGATGCGTAGTTCTCGAGATATATCAAGATATTTAAAAGTTCCAAAGCCGCACCAACATAATAGAGATACAGAAACACCGTGGCCCCTTTCTTTGAGATAACTCTGCACTATTGCGAGCTGGAAATGCCACTTCCAGTTTAGCTGTGCAGAAGAAGAACAACAAGAAGAAGAAATATCTCGAAATATGTCCGTCAGGCCCCTTCCCTTGAGATAAATCTGCAAATATCTCGGAAACGAAGCGAGCTATGCCAAAATGTTAAGAGACTTTATTTGTAGAGAATTAAGTTTCCTACTTTTTATGTTCTATGATATTTTTTGATCAGATGCGTAGTTCTCGAGATATATCAAGATATTTAAAAGTTCCGAAGCCGCACCAACATAATAGAGATACAGAAACACCGTGGCCCCTTTCTTTGAGAAAACTCTGCACTATTGCGAGCTGCAAATGCCACTTCCAGCTTAGCTGTGCAGAAGAAGAGCAACAAGAAGAAGAAATATCTCGAAATATGTCCGTCAGGCCCCTTCCCTTGAGATAAATCTGCATATATCTCGGAAACGAAGCGAGCTATGGCAAAATGTTAAGAGACGTTTTTTGTAGAGAATTAAGTTTTCTACTTTTTATGCTGTATGATATTTTTTGATCAAATGCGTAGTTCTCGAGATATATCAAGATATTTAAAAGTTCCGAAGCTGCACCAACATAATAGAGGTACAGAAACACCGTGGCCTCTTTCTTTGAGATAACTCTGCACTATTGCGAGCTGCAAATGCCACTTCCGGCTTAGCTGTGCAGAAGAAGAACAACAAGAAGAAGAAATATCTCGAAATATGTCCGTCAGGCCCCTTCCCTTGAGATAAATCTGCAAATATCTCGGAAACGAAGCGAGCTATGGCAAAATGTTAAGAGACCTTTTTTGTAGAGAATTAAGTTTCCCACTTTTTATGTTCTATGATGTTTTTTGATCAGATGCGTAGTTCTCGAGATATATCAAGATATTTAAAAGTTCGGAAGCCGCACCAACATAATAGAGATACAGAAACAACGTGGCCCCTTTCTGCGAGATAACTCTGCACTATTGCGAGCTGCAGGTGCCAGTTCCAGCTTAGCTGTGCAGAAGAAGCACAACAATAACAAGAAATATCTCGGAATATGTCCGTCAGGCCCCTTCCCTTGAGATAAATCTGCAAATATCTCGGAAACGATGCGAGTTATGGCAAAATGTTAAGAGACCTTTTTTGTAGAGAATTAAGTTTCCTACTTTTTATGTTCTATGATATTTTTGGATCAGATGCGTAGTTCTCGAGATATATCAAGATATTTAAAAGTTCCGAAGCCACACCAACATAATAGAGATACAGAAACACCGTCGCCCCTTTCTTTGAGATAACTCTGCACTATTGCGAGCTGCAAATGCCACTTCCAGCTTAGCTGTGCAGAAGAAGAACAACAAGAAGAAGAAATATCTCGAAATATGTCCGTCAGGCCCCTTCCCTTGAGATAAATCTGCATATATCTCGGAGACCAAGCGAGCTATGGCAAAATGTTAAGAGACCTTTTTTGTAGAGAATTAAGTTTCCTACTTTTTATGTTATATGATATTTTTTGATCAGATGCGCAGTTCTCGAGATATATCAAGATATTTAAAAGTTGCGAAGCCGCACCAACATAATAGAGATACAGAAAGTCCGTGGCCCCTTTCTTTGAGATAACTCTGCACTATTGCGAGCTGCAAATGCCACTTCCAGCTTAGCTGTGCAGAAGAAGAACAACAAGAAGAAGAAATATCTCGAAATATGTCCGTCAGGCCCGTTCCTTTGAGTTGAACCTGCAAATATCTCGGAAACGAAGCGAGCTATGGCAAAATGTTAAGAGGCGTTTTTTGTAGAGAATTATGTTCCCTACAATTTATGTTCTATAATATTTTTTGATCAGAAGCGTAGTTTTCGAGATATATCGAGATATTTAAAAGTTCCGAAGCTGCACCAACATAATAGAGGTACAGAAACACCGTGGCCTCTTTCTTTGAGATAACTCTGCACTATTGCGAGCTGCAAATGCCACTTCCGGCTTAGCTGTGCAGAAGAAGAACAACAAGAAGAAGAAATATCTCGAAATATGTCCGTCAGGCCCCTTCCCTTGAGATAAATCTGCAAATATCTCGGAAACGAAGCGAGCTATGGCAAAATGTTAAGAGACCTTTTTTGTAGAGAATTAAGTTTCCCACTTTTTATGTTCTATGATGTTTTTTGATCAGATGCGTAGTTCTCGAGATATATCAAGATATTTAAAAGTTCCGAAGCCGCACCAACATAATAGAGATACAGAAACAACGTGGCCCCTTTCTGCGAGATAACTCTGCACTATTGCGAGCTGCAGGTGCCAGTTCCAGCTTAGCTGTGCAGAAGAAGCACAACAATAACAAGAAATATCTCGGAATATGTCCGTCAGGCCCCTTCCCTTGAGATAAATCTGCAAATATCTCGGAAACGATGCGAGTTATGGCAAAATGTTAAGAGACCTTTTTTGTAGAGAATTAAGTTTCCTACTTTTTATGTTCTATGATATTTTTGGATCAGATGCGTAGTTCTCGAGATATATCAAGATATTTAAAAGTTCCGAAGCCGCACCAACATAATAGAGATACAGAAACACCGTCGCCCCTTTCTTTGAGATAACTCTGCACTATTGCGAGCTGCAAATGCCACTTCCAGCTTAGCTGTGCAGAAGAAGAACAACAAGAAGAAGAAATATCTCGAAATATGTCCGTCAGGCCCCTTCCCTTGAGATAAATCTGCATATATCTCGGAGACCAAGCGAGCTATGGCAAAATGTTAAGAGACCTTTTTTGTAGAGAATTAAGTTTCCTACTTTTTATGTTATATGATATTTTTTGATCAGATGCGCAGTTCTCGAGATATATCAAGATATTTAAAAGTTCCGAAGCCGCACCAACATAATAGAGATAATGAAACACCGTGGCCCCTGTCTTTGAGATAACTCTGCACTATTGCGAGCTGTAAACGCCACATCCAGCTTAGCTGTGCAGAAGAAGAACAACAAGAAGAAGAAATATCTCGAAATATGTCCGTCAGGCCCCTTCCCTTGAGATAAATCTGCAAATATCTCGGAAACGAAGCGAGCTATGGCAAAATGTTAACAGACCTTTTTTGTAGAGAATTATGTTTCCTACAATTTATGTTCTATGATATTTTTTGTTCAGATGCGTAGTTCTTGCGATATATCAAGATATTTAAAAGTTCCGAAGCCGCACCAACATAATAGAGATACAGAAACACCGTGGCCCCTTTCTTTGAGATAACTCTGCACTATTGCGAGCTGCAAATGCCACTTCCAGCTTAGCTGTGCAGAAGAAGAACAACAAGAAGAAGAAATATCTCGAAATATGTCCGTCAGGCCCCTTCCCTTGAGATAAATCTGCAAATATCTCGGAAACGAAGCGAGCTATGGCAAAATGTTAAGAGAGCTTTTTTGTAGAGAATTAAGTTTTCTACTTTTTATGTTCTATGATATTTTTTGATCAGATGCGTAGTTCTCGAGATATATCAAGATATTTAAAAATTCCGAAGCCGCACCAACATAATAGAGATACAGAAACACCGTGGCCCCTTTCTTTGAGATAACTCTGCACTATTGCGAGCTGCAAATGCCACCTCCGGCTTAGCTGTGCAGAAGAAGAACAACAAGAAGAAGAAATATCTCGAAATATGTCCGTCAGGCCCCTTCCCTTGAGATAAATCTGCAAATATCTCGGAAACGAAGCGAGCTATGGCAAAATGTTAAGAGAGCTTTTTTGTAGAGAATTAAGTTTTCTACTTTTTATGTTCTATGATATTTTTTGATCAGATGCGTAGTTCTCGAGATATATCAAGATATTTAAAAATTCCGAAGCCGCACCAACATAATAGAGATACAGAAACACCGTGGCCCCTTTCTTTGAGATAACTCTGCACTATTGCGAGCTGCAAATGCCACTTCGAGCTTAGCTGTACAGAAGAGGAACAACAAGAAGAAGAAATATCTCGAAATATGTCCGTCAGGCCCCTTCCCTTGAGATAAATCTGCAAATATCTCGGAAACGAAGCGAGCTATGGCAAAATGTTAAGAGACCTTTCTTGTAGAGAATTAAGTTTCCTACTTTTTATGTTCTATGATATTTTTTGATCAGATGCGTAGTTCTCGAGATATATCAAGATATTTAAAAGTTCCGAAGCCGCACCAACATAATAGAGATACAGAAACACCGTGACCCCTTTCTTTGAGATAACGCTGCACTATTGCGAGCTGCAAATGCCACTTCCAGCTTAGCTGTGCAGAAGAAGAACAACAAGAAGAAGAAATATCTCGAAATATGTCCGTCAGGCCCCTTCCCTTGAGATAAATCTGCAAATATCTCGGAAACGATGCGAGTTATGGCCAAATGTTAAGAGACCTTATTTGTAGAGAATTATGTTTCCTACAAGTTACGTTCTATGATATTTTTTGATCAGAAGCGTAGTTTTCGAGATATATCGAGATATTTAAAAGTTCCGAAGCCGCACCAACATAATAGAGATACAGAAACACCGTGGCCCCTTTCTTTGAGATAACGCTGCACTATTGCGAGCTGCAAATGCCACTTCCAGCTTAGCTGTGCAGAAGAAGAACAACAAGAAGAAGAAATATCTCGAAACATGTCCGTCAGGCCCCTTCCCTTGAGATTCATCTGCATATATCTCGGAAACCAAGCGAGCTATGGCAAAATGTTAAGAGACCTTTTTTGTGGAGAATTAAGTTTCCTACTTTTTATGTTCTATGATATTTTTTGATCAGATGCGTAGTTCTCGAGATATATCAAGATATTTAAAAGTTCCGAAGCCGCACCAACATAATAGAGATACAGAAACACCGTGGCCCCTTTCTTTGAGATAACTCTGCACTATTGCGAGCTGCAAATGCCACTTCCAGCTCAGCTGTGCAGAAGAAGAACAACAAGAAGAAGAAATATCTCGAAATATGTCCGTCAGGCCCCTTCCCTTGAGATATATCTGCAAATATCTCGGAAACGAAGCGAGCTATGGCAAAATGTTAAGAGACCTTTTTTGTAGAGAATTATGTTTCCTACAATCTATGTTCTATGATATTTTTTGATCAGAAGCGTAGTTTTCGAGATATATCGAGATATTTAAAAGTTCCGAAGCCGCACCAACATAATAGAGATACAGAAACATCGTGGCCCCTTTCTTTGAGATAACTCTGCACTAATGCGAGCTGCAAATGCCACTTCCAGCTTAGCTGTGCAGAAGAAGAACAACAAGAAGAAGAAATATCTCGAAATATGTCCGTCAGGCCCCTTCCCTTGTGATAAATCTGCAAATAACTCGGAAACGAAGCGAGCTATGGCAAAATGTTAAGAGGCTTTATTTGTAGAGAATTAAGTTTCCTACTTTTTATGTTCTATGATATTTTTTGATCAGATGCGTAGTTCTCGAGATATATCAAGATATTTAAAAGTTCCGAAGCCGCACCAACATAATAGAGATACAGAAACACCGTGGCCCTTTCTTTGAGATAACTCTGCACTATTGCGAGCTGGAAATGCCACTTCCAGTTTAGCTGTGCAGAAGAAGAACAACAAGAAGAGGAAATATCTCGAAATATATCCGTCAGGCCCCTTCCCTTGAGATATATCTGCAAATATCTCGGAAACGAAGCGAGCTATGGCAAAATGTTAAGAGACCTTTCTTGTAGAGAATTAAGTTTCCTACTTTTTATGTTCTATGATATTTTTTGATCAGATGCGTAGTTCTCGAGATATATCAAGATATTTAAAAGTTCCGAAGCCGCACCAACATAATAGAGATACAGAAACACCGTGGCCCCTTTCTTTGAAATAACTCTGCACTATTGCGAGCTGCAAATGCCACTTCCAGCTTAGCTGTGCAGAAGAAGAACAACAAGAAGAAGGAATATCTCGAAATATGTCCGTCAGGCCCCTTCCCTTGAGATATATCTGCAAATATCTCGGAGACGAAACGAGCTATGGCAAAATCTTAAGAGACCTTTTTTGTAGAGAATTATGTTTCCTACAAGTTATGTTCTATGATATTTTTTGATCAGAAGCGTAGTTTTCGAGATATATCGAGATATTTAAAAGTTCCGAAGCCGCACCAACATAATACAGATACAGAAACACCGTGGCCCCTTTCTTTGAGATAACTCTGCACTATTGCGAGCTGCAAATGCCACTTCCAGCTTAGCTGTGCAGAAGAAGAACAACAAGAAGAAGAAATATCTCGAAATATGTCCGTCAGGCCCCTTCCCTTGAGATAAACCGGCATATATCTCGGAAACGAAGCGAGCTATGGCAAAATGTTAAGAGACCTTTTTTGTAGAGAATTAAGTTTCCTACTTTTTACCTTCTATGATATTTTTTGTTCAGATGCGTAGTTCTCGAGATATATCAAGATATTTAAAAGTTCCGAAGCCGCTCCAACATAATAGAGATACAGAAACACCGTGGCCCCTTTCTTTCAGATAACTCTGCACTTTTGCGAGCTGCAAATGCCAGGTCCAGCTTAGTTGTGCAGAAGAAGCACAACAAGAACAAGAAATATCTCGGAATATGTCCGTCAGGCCCCTTCCCTTGAGGTAAATCTGCAAATATCTCGAAAACAATGCGAACTATGGCAAAATATTAAGAGATCTTTTTTGTAGGAAATTAAGTTTCCTACTATTTATGTTGTATGATATTTTTTGATCAGATGCGTAGTTTTCGAGATATATCGACATTTTTAAAAGTTCCGAAGCCGCACCAACATAATAGAGATACAGAAACCCCGTGGCCCCTTTCTTTGAGATAACTCTGCACTGTTGCGAGCTGGAAATACCACTTCTAGTTTAGCTGTGCAGAAGAAGAACAACAAGAAGAAGAAATATCTCGAAATATGTCCGTCAGGTCCCTTCCCTTGAGCTAAATCTGCAAATATCTCGGAAACAATGCGAGCTATGGCAAAATGTTGAGAAACCTCTTTTGTAGGAAATTAAGTTACCTACTATTTATGTTCTATGATATTTTTTGATCAGGTACGTAGTTTTCGAGATATATCGAGATATTTAAAGGATCCGAAGCCGCACCAACATAATAGAGATACGGAAACACCGTGGCCCCTTTCTGTGAGATAACTCTGCACTATTGCGAGCTGTAAATGCCAGTTCCAGCTTAGCTGTGCAGAAGAAGCACAACAAGAACAAGAAATATCTCGGAATATGTCCGTCAGGCCCCTTCCCTTGAGGTAAATCTGCAAATATCTCGGAAACGATGCGAGCTTTTGCAAAATGTTAAGATACCTTTTTTGTAGAGAATTACGTTTCCTACTTTTTATGTTCTATGATATTTTTTGATCACATGCGTAGTTCTCGAGATATATCAAGATATTTAAAAGTTCCGAAGCCGTACAAACATAATAAAGATACAGAAACACCGTGGCACCTTTCTTTGAGGTAACTCTGCACTATTGCGGACTGGAAATGCCACTTCCAGCTTAGCTGTGCTGAAGAGGAACAACAAGAAGAAGAAATATCTCGAAATATGTCCGTCAGGCCACTTCCTTTGAGATAAATGTGCAAATATCTCGGAAACGATGCGGGCTATGGCAAAATGTTAAGAGACCTTTTTTGTAGAGAATTAAGTTTCCTACTTTTTATGTTCTATGATATTTTTTGAACAGATGCGTAGTTCTCGAGATATATCAAGATATTTAAAAGTTCCGAAGCCGCACCAACATAATAGAGATACAGAAACACCGTGGCACCATTCTTTGAGATAACTCTGCACTATTGCGAGCTGTAAATGCCACGTCCAGCTTAGCTGTGCAGAAGAAGAACAACAAGAAGAAGAAATATCTCGAAATATGTCCGTCAGGCCCCTTCCCTTGAGATATATCTGCAAATATCTCGGAAACGAAACGAGCTATGGCAAAATGTTTAGAAACCTTTTTTGTAGAGAATTATGTTTCCTACAATTTATGTTCTATGATATTCTTTGTTCAGAAGCGTAGTTTTCGAGATATATCGTGATATTTAAAAGTTCCGAAGCCGCACCAACATAATAGAGATACAGAAACACCGTGGCCCCTTTCTTTCAGATAACTCTGCACTTTTGCGAGCTGCAAATGCCACTTCCAGTTTAGCTGTGCAGAAGAAGAACAACAAGAAGAGGAAATATCTCGAAATACGTCCGTCAGGCCCCTTCCCTTGAGATAAATCTGCAAATATCTCGGAAATGAAGCGAGCTATGGCAAAATGTTAAGAGACCTTTTTTGTAGAGAATTAGGTTTCCTACTTTTTATGTTCTATGATATTTTTTGATCAGATGCGTAGTTCTCGAGATATATCAAGATATTTAAAAGTTCCGAAGCCGCACCAACATAATAGAGATACAGAAACACCGTGGCCCCTTTCTTTGAGATAACTCTGCACTATTGCGAGCTGGAAATGCCACTTCCAGTTTAGCTGTGCAGAAGAAGAACAACAAGAAGAGGAAATATCTCGAAATATGTCCGTCAGGCCCCTTCCCTTGAGATATATCTGCAAATATCTCGGAAACGAAACGAGCTATGGCAAAATCTTAAGAGACCTTTTTGGTAGAGAATTATGTTTCCTACAATCTATGTTCTATGATATTTTTTGATCAGAAGCGTAGTTATCGAGATATATCGAGATATTTAAAAGTTCCGAAGCCGCACCAACATAATAGAGATACAGAAACACCGTGGCCCCTTTCTTTGAGATAACTCTGCACTATTGCGAGCTGCAAATGCCACTTCCAGCTTAGCTGTGCAGAAGAAGAACAACAAGAAGAAGAAATATCTCGAAATATGTCCGTCAGGCCCCTTCCCTTGAGATATATCTGCAAATATCTCGGAAACGAAGCGAGCTATGGCAAAATGTTAAGAGACTTTATTTGTAGAGAATTAAGTTTTCTACTTTTTATGTTCTATGGTATTTTTTGATCAGATGCGTAGTTCTCGAGATATATCAAGATATTTAAAAGTTCCGAAGCCGCACCAACATAATAGAGATACAGAAACACCGTGGCCCCTTTCTTTGAGATAACTCTGCACTACTGCGAGCTGGAAATGCCACTTCCAGTTTAGCTGTGCAGAAGAAGAACAACAAGAAGAGGAAATATCTCGAAATATGTCCGTCAGGCCCCTTCCCTTGAGATATATCTGCAAATATCGCGGAAACGAAACGAGCTATGGCAAAATCTTAAGAGACCTTTTTTGTAGAGAATTAAGTTTCCTACTTTTTATGTTCCATGATATTTTTTGATCAGATGCGTAGTTCTCGAGATATATCAAGATATTTAAAAGTTCCGAAGCCGCATCAACATAATAGAGATACAGAAACACCGTGGACCCTTTCTTTGAGATAACTCTGCACTATTGCGAGCTGCAAATGCCACTTCCAGCTTAGCTGCGCAGAAGAAGAACAACAAGAAGAAGAAATATCTCGAAATATATCCGTCAGGCCCCTTCCCTTGAGATATATCTGCAAATATCTCGGAAACGAAGCGAGCTATGGCAAAATGTTAAGAGACCTTTTTTGTAGAGAATTATGTTTCCTACAAGTTATGCTCTATGATATTTTTTGATCAGAAGCGTAGTTTTCGAGATATATCGAGATATTTAAAAGTTCCGAAGCCGCACCAACATAATAGAGATACAGAAACACCGTGGCCCCTTTCTTTGAGATAACTCTGCACTATTGCGAGCTGCAAATGCCACTTCCAGCTTAGCTGTGCAGAGGAAGAACAACAAGAAGAAGAAATATCTCGAAATATGTCCGTCAGGCCCTTCCCTTGAGATAAATCGGCATATATCTCGGAAACGAAGCGAGCTATGGCAAAATGTTAAGAGACCTTTTTTGTAGAGAATTAAGTTTCCTACTTTTTATGTTCTATGATATTTTTTGATCAGATGCGTAGTTCTCGAGATATATCAAGGTATTTAAAAGTTCCGAAGCCGCACCAACATAATAGAGATACAGAAACACCGTGGCCCCTTTCTTTGAGATAACTCTGCACTATTGCGAGCTGCAAATGCCACTTCCAGCTTAGCTGTGCAGAAGAAGAACAACAAGAAGAAGAAATATCTCGAAATATGTCCGTCAGGCCCCTTCCCTTGAGATATATCTGCAAATATCTCGGAAACGAAGCGAGCTATGGCAAAATGTTAAGAGACCTTTTTTGTAGAGAATTATGTTTCCTACAATTTATGTTCTATGATATTTTTTGATCAGAAGCGTAGTTCTCGAGATATATCAAGGTATTTAAAAGTTCCGAAGCCGCACCAACATAATAGAGATACAGAAACACCGTGGCCCCTTTCTTTGAGATAACTCTGCACTAGTGCGAGCCGCAAATGCCACTTCCAGCTTAGCTGTGCAGAAGAAGAACAACAAGAAGAAGAAATATCTCGAAATATGTCCGTCAGGCCCCTTCCCTCGAGATAAATCTGCAAATATCTCGGAAACGAAGCGAGCTATGGCAAAATGTTAAGAGACCTTTTTTGTAGAGAATTAAGTTTGCTACTTTTTATATTCTATGATATTTTTTGATCAGATGCGTAGTTCTCGAGATATATCAAGATATTTAAAAGTTCCGAAGCCGCACCAACATAATAGAGATACAGAAACACCGTGGCCCCTTCCTTTGAGATAACTCTGCACTATTGCGAGCTGTAAATGCCACTTCCAGCTTAGCTGTGCAGAAGAAGAACAACAAGAAGAAGAAACATCTCGAAATATGTCCGTCAGGCCCCTTCCCTTGAGATAAATCTGCAAATATCTCGGAAATGAAGCGAGCTATGGCAAAATGTTAAGAGACCTTTTTTGTAGAGAATTAGGTTTCCTACTTTTTATGTTCTATGATATTTTTTGATCAGATGCGTAGTTCTCGAGATATATCAAGATATTTAAAAGTTCCGAAGCCGCACCAACATAATAGAGATACAGAAACACCGTGGCCCCTTTCTTTGAGATAACTCTGCACTATTGCGAGCTGGAAATGCCACTTCCAGTTTAGCTGTGCAGAAGAAGAACAACAAGAAGAGGAAATATCTCGAAATATGTCCGTCAGGCCCCTTCCCTTGAGATATATCTGCAAATATCTCGGAAACGAAACGAGCTATGGCAAAATCTTAAGAGACCTTTTTGGTAGAGAATTATGTTTCCTACAATCTATGTTCTATGATATTTTTTGATCAGAAGCGTAGTTATCGAGATATATCGAGATATTTAAAAGTTCCGAAGCCGCACCAACATAATAGAGATACAGAAACACCGTGGCCCCTTTCTTTGAGATAACTCTGCACTATTGCGAGCTGCAAATGCCACTTCCAGCTTAGCTGTGCAGAAGAAGAACAACAAGAAGAAGAAATATCTCGAAATATGTCCGTCAGGCCCCTTCCCTTGAGATATATCTGCAAATATCTCGGAAACGAAGCGAGCTATGGCAAAATGTTAAGAGACTTTATTTGTAGAGAATTAAGTTTTCTACTTTTTATGTTCTATGGTATTTTTTGATCAGATGCGTAGTTCTCGAGATATATCAAGATATTTAAAAGTTCCGAAGCCGCACCAACATAATAGAGATACAGAAACACCGTGGCCCCTTTCTTTGAGATAACTCTGCACTACTGCGAGCTGGGAATGCCACTTCCAGTTTAGCTGTGCAGAAGAAGAACAACAAGAAGAGGAAATATCTCGAAATATGTCCGTCAGGCCCCTTCCCTTGAGATATATCTGCAAATATCGCGGAAACGAAACGAGCTATGGCAAAATCTTAAGAGACCTTTTTTGTAGAGAATTAAGTTTCCTACTTTTTATGTTCCATGATATTTTTTGATCAGATGCGTAGTTCTCGAGATATATCAAGATATTTAAAAGTTCCGAAGCCGCATCAACATAATAGAGATACAGAAACACCGTGGACCCTTTCTTTGAGATAACTCTGCACTATTGCGAGCTGCAAATGCCACTTCCAGCTTAGCTGCGCAGAAGAAGAACAACAAGAAGAAGAAATATCTCGAAATATATCCGTCAGGCCCCTTCCCTTGAGATATATCTGCAAATATCTCGGAAACGAAGCGAGCTATGGCAAAATGTTAAGAGACCTTTTTTGTAGAGAATTATGTTTCCTACAAGTTATGCTCTATGATATTTTTTGATCAGAAGCGTAGTTTTCGAGATATATCGAGATATTTAAAAGTTCCGAAGCCGCACCAACATAATAGAGATACAGAAACACCGTGGCCCCTTTCTTTGAGATAACTCTGCACTATTGCGAGCTGCAAATGCCACTTCCAGCTTAGCTGTGCAGAGGAAGAACAACAAGAAGAAGAAATATCTCGAAATATGTCCGTCAGGCCCTTCCCTTGAGATAAATCGGCATATATCTCGGAAACGAAGCGAGCTATGGCAAAATGTTAAGAGACCTTTTTTGTAGAGAATTAAGTTTCCTACTTTTTACGTTCTATGATATTTTTTGATCAGATGCGTAGTTCTCGAGATATATCAAGATATTTAAAAGTTCCGAAGCCGCACCAACATAATAGAGATACAGAAACACCGTGGCCCCTTTCTTTGAGATAACTCTGCACTATTGCGAGCTGGAAATGCCACTTCCAGTTTAGCTGTGCAGAAGAAGAACAACAAGAAGAGGAGATATCTCGAAATATGTCCGTCAGGCCCCTTCCCTTGAGATAAATCGGCATATATCTCGGAAACGAAGCGAGCTATGGCAAAATGTTAAGAGACCTTTTTTGTAGAGAATTACGTTTCCTACTTTTTATGTTCTATGATATTTTTTGATCAGATGCGTAGTTCTCGAGATATATCAAGATATTTAAAAGTTCCGAAGCCGCACCAACATAATAGAGATACAGAAACACCGTGGCCCCTTTCTTTGAGATAACTCTGCACTATTGCGAGCTGCAAATGCCACTTCCAGCTTAGCTGTGCAGAAGAAGAACAACAAGAAGAAGAAATATCTCGAAATATGTCCGTCAGGCCCCTTCCCTTGAGATATATCTGCAAATATCTCGGAAACGAAGCGAGCTATGGCAAAATGTTAAGAGACTTTATTTGTAGAGAATTAAGTTTTCTACTTTTTATGTTCTATGATATTTTTTAATCAGATGCGTAGTTCTCGAGATATATCAAGATATTTAAAAGTTCCGAAGCCGCACCAACATAATAGAGATACAGAAACACCGTGGCCCCTTTCTTTGAGATAACTCTGCACTACTGCGAGCTGGAAATGCCACTTCCAGTTTAGCTGTGCAGAAGAAGAACAACAAGAAGAGGAAATATCTCGAAATATGTCCGTCAGGCCCCTTCCCTTGAGATATATCTGCAAATATCGCGGAAACGAAACGAGCTATGGCAAAATCTTAAGAGACCTTTTTTGTAGAGAATTAAGTTTCCTACTTTTTATGTTCCATGATATTTTTTGATCAGATGCGTAGTTCTCGAGATATATCAAGATATTTAAAAGTTCCGAAGCCGCATCAACATAATAGAGATACAGAAACACCGCGGACCCTTTCTTTGAGATAACTCTGCACTATTGCGAGCTGCAAATGCCACTTCCAGCTTAGCTGCGCAGAAGAAGAACAACAAGAAGAAGAAATATCTCGAAATATGTCCGTTAGGCCCCTTCCCTTGAGATAAATCTGCAAATATCTCGGAAACGAAGCGAGCTATGGCAAAATGTTAAGAGACCTTTTTTGTAGAGAATTAAGTTTCCTACTTTTTATGTTGTATGATATTTTTTGATCAGATGCGTAATTGTCGAGATATATCAAGATATTTAAAAGTTCCGAAGCCGCACCAACATAATAGAGATACAGAAACACCGTGGCCCCTTTCTTTGGGATAACTCTGCACTATTGCGAGCTGGAAATGCCACCTCCAGTTTAGCTGTGCAGAAGAAGAACAACAAGAAGAAGAAATATCTCGAAATATGTCCGTCAGGCCACTTCCCTTGAGATAAATCTGCAAATATCTCGAAAACGAAGCGAGCTATGGCAAAATGTTAAGAGACCTTTTTTGTAGAGAATTAAGTTTCCTACTTTTTATGTTCTATGATATTTTTTGATCAGATGCGTAGTTCTCGAGATATATCAAGATATTTAAAAGTTCCGAAGCCGCACCAACAAAATAGAGATACAGAAACACCGTGGCCCCTTTCTGTGCGATAACTCTGCACTACTGAGACCGGCAAATGCCAGTTCCAGCTTAGCTGTGCAGAAAAAGCACAACAATAACAAGAAATATCTCGGAATATGTCCGTCAGGCCCCTTCCCTTGAGCTATATCTGTAAATATCTCGGAACCGATGCGAGCTACGGCAAAATGTTAACAGACCTTTTTTGTAGAAAATTAGGTTTCCTACTTTTTATGTTCTATGATATTTTTTGATCAGAAGCGTAGTTTTCGAGATATATCGAGATATTTAAAAGTTCCGAAGCCGCACCAACATAATAGAGATACAGAAACACCGTGGCCCCTTTCTTTGGGATAACTCTGCACTATTGCGAGCTGGAAATGCCACCTCCAGTTTAGCTGTGCAGAAGAAGAACAACAAGAAGAAGAAATATCTCGAAATATGTCCGTCAGGCCACTTCCCTTGAGATAAATCTGCAAATATCTCGAAAACGAAGCGAGCTATGGCAAAATGTTAAGAGACCTTTTTTGTAGAGAATTAAGTTTCCTACTTTTTATGTTGTATGATATTTTTTGATCAGATGCGTAATTGTCGAGCTATATCAAGATATTTAAAAGTTCCGAAGCTGCACCAACATAATAGAGGTACAGAAACACCGTGGCCTCTTCCTTTGAGATAACTCTGCACTATTGCGAGCTGCAAATGCCACTTCCAGCTTAGCTGTGCAGAAGAAGAACAACAAGAAGATGAAATATCTCGAAATATGTCCGTCAGGCCACTTCCCTTGAGATAAATCTGCAAATATCTCAGAAACGAAGCGAGCTATGGCAAAATGTTAAGAGACCTTTTTTGTAGAGAATTAAGTTTCCTACTTTTTATGTTGTATGATATTTTTTGATCAGATGCGTAATTGTCGAGATATATCAAGATATTTAAAAGTTCCGAAGCCGCACCAACATAATAGAGATACAGAAACACCGTGGCCCCTTTCTTTGGGATAACTCTGCACTATTGCGAGCTGGAAATGCCACTTCCAGTTTAGCTGTGCAGAAGAAGAACAACAAGAAGAAGAAATATCTCGAAATATGTCCGTCAGGACCCTTCCTTTGAGATAAATCTGCAAATATCTCGGAAACGAAGCGAGCTATGGCAAAATGTTAAGAGACCTTTTTTGTAGAGAATTAAGTTTCTTACTTTTTATGTTCTATGATATTTTTTGATCAGATGCGTAATTGTCGAGATATATCAAGATATTTAAAAGTTCCGAAGCCGCACCAACATAATAGAGATACAGAAACACCGTGGCCCCTTTCTTTGGGATAACTCTGCACTATTGCGAGCTGGAAATGCCACTTCCAGTTTAGCTGTGCAGAAGAAGAACAACAAGAAGAAGAAATATCTCGAAATATGTCCGTCAGGACCCTTCCTTTGAGATAAATCTGCAAATATCTCGGAAACGAAGCGAGCTATGGCAAAATGTTAAGAGACCTTTTTTGTAGAGAATTAAGTTTCTTACTTTTTATGTTCTATGATATTTTTTGATCAGATGCGTAGTTCTCGAGATATATCAAGATATTTAAAAGTTCCGAAGCCGCACCAACAAAATAGAGATACAGAAACACCGTGGCCCCTTTCTGTGCGATAACTCTGCACTACTGAGACCGGCAAATGCCAGTTCCAGCTTAGCTGTGCAGAAAAAGCACAACAATAACAAGAAATATCTCGGAATATGTCCGTCAGGCCCCTTCCCTTGAGCTAAATCTGTAAATATCTCGGAACCGATGCGAGCTATGGCAAAATGTTGAGAGACCTTTTTTGTAGAGAATTAAGTTTCCTACTTTTTATGTTCTATGATATTTTTTGATCAGATGCGTAGATCTCGAGATATATCAAGATATTTAAAAGTTCCGAAGCCGCACCAACATAATACAGATACAGAAACACCGTGGCCCCTTTCTTTGAGATAACTCTGCACTAGTGCGAGCCGCAAATGCCACTTCCAGCTTAGCTGTGCTGAAGAAGAACAACAAGAAGAAGAAATATCTCGAAATATGTCCGTCAGGCCCCTTCCCTTGAGATAAAGCTGCAAATATCTCGGAAACGAAGCGAGCTATGGCAAAATGTTAAGAGACTTTACTTGTAGAGAATTAAGTTTCCTACTTTTTATGTTCTATGATATTTTTTGATCAGAAGCGTAGTTTTCGAGATATATCGAGATATTTAAAAGTTCCGAAGCCGCACCAACATAATAGAGATACAGAAACACCGTGGCCCCTTTCTTTGAGATAACTCTGCACTAGTGCGAGCCGCAAATGCCACTTCCAGCTTAGCTGTGCAGAAGAAGAACAACAAGAAGAAGAAATATCTCGAAATATGTCCGTCAGGCCCCTTCCCTTGAGATAAATCTGCAAATATCTCGGAAACGAAGCGAGCTATGGCAAAATGTTAAGAGACCTTATTTGTAGAGAATTAGGTTTCCTACTTTTTATGTTCTATGATATTTTTTGATCAGATGCGTAGTTCTCGAGATATATCAAGATATTTAAAAGTTCCGAAGCCGCACCAACATAATAGAGATACAGAAACACCGTGGCCCCTTTCTTTGAGATAACTCTGCACTATTGCGAGCTGGAAATGCCACTTCCAGTTTAGCTGTGCAGAAGAAGAACAACAAGAAGAAGAAATATCTCGAAATATGTCCGTCAGGCCCCTTCCCTTGAGATAAATCTGCAAATATCTCGGAAACGAAGCGAGCTATGGCAAAATGTTAAGAGACGTACTTTGTAGAGAATTATGTTTCCTACAATTTATGTTCTATGATATTTTTTGATCAGAAGCGTAGTTTTCGCGATATATCGAGATATTTAAAAGTTCGGAAGCCGCACCAACATAATAGAGATACAGAAACACCGTGGCCCCTCTCTTTCAGATAACTCTGCACAATTGCGAGCTGCAAATGCCACTTCCAGCTTAGCTGTGCAGAAGAAGAACAACAAGAAGAAGAAATATCTCGAAATATGTCCGTCAGGCCACTTCCCTTGAGATAAATCTGCAAATATCTCGGAAACGAAGCGAGCTATGGCAAAATGTTAAGAGACCTTTTTTGTAGAGAATTAAGTTTCCTACTTTTTATGTTGTATGATATTTTTTGATCAGATGCGTAATTGTCGAGATATATCAAGATATTTGAAAGTTCCGAAGCCGCACCAACATAATAGAGATACAGAAACACCGTGGCCCCTTTCTTTGAGATAACTCTGCACTATCGCGAGCTGCAAATGCCACTTCCAGCTTAGCTGTGCAGAAGAAGAACAACAAGAAGAAGAAATATCTCGAAATATGTCCGTTAGGCCCCTTCCCTTGAGATAAATCTGCAAATATCTCGGAAACGAAGCGAGCTATGTCAAAATGTTAAGGGACCTTTTTTGTAGAGAATTAAGTTTCCTACTTTTTATGTTCTATGATATTTTTTGATCAGGAGCGTAGTTTTCGAGATATATCGAGATATTTAAAAGTTCCGAAGCCGCACCAACATAATAGAGATACAGAAACACCGTGGCCCCTTTCTTTGAGATAACTCTGCACTATTGCGAGCTGCAAATGCCACGTCCAGCTTAGCTGTGGAGAAGAAGAACAACAAGAAGAAGAAATATCTCGAAATATGTCCGTTAGGCCCCTTCCCTTGAGATAAATCTGCAAATATCTCGGAAACGAAGCGAGCTATGGCAAAATGTTAAGAGACCTTTTTTGTAGAGAATTAAGTTTCCTACTTTTTATGTTGTATGATATTTTTTGATCAGATGCGTAATTGTCGAGATATATCAAGATATTTAAAAGTTCCGAAGCCGCACCAACATAATAGAGATACAGAAACACCGTGGCCCCTTTCTTTGAGATAACTCTGCACTATTGCGAGCTGCAAATGCCACTTCCAGCTTAGCTGTGCAGAAGAAGAACAACAAGAAGAAGAAATATCTCGAAATATGTCCGTCAGGCCCCTTCCCTTGAGATAAATCTGCAAATATCTCGGAAACGAAGCGAGCTACGGCAAAATGCTAGCAGACCTTTTTTGTAGAAAATTAGGTTTCCTACTTTTTATGTTCTATGATATTTTTTGATCAGAAGCGTAGTTTTCGAGATATATCGATATATTTAAAAGTTCCGAAGCCGCACCAACATAATAGAGATACAGAAACACCGTGGCCCCTTTCTTTGAGATAACTCAGCACTATCGCGAGCTGGAAATGCCACTTCCAGCTTAGCTGTGCAGAAGAAGAACAACAAGAAGAAGAAATATCTCGAAATATGTCCGTCAGGCCCCTTCCCTTGAGATAAATCTGCATATACCTCGGAAACGAAGCGAGCTATGGCAAAATGTTGAGAGACCTTTTTTGTAGAGAATTAAGTTTCCTACTTTTTACGTTCTATGATATTTTTTGATCAGATGCGTAGTTCTCGAGATATATCAAGATATTTAAAAGTTCCGAAGCTGCACCAAAATAATAGAGGTACAGAAACACCGTGGCCTCTTTCTTTGAGATAACTCTGCACTATTGCGAGCTGCAAATGCCACTTCCAGCTTAGCTGTGCAGAAGAAGAACAACAAGCAGAAGAAATATCTCGAAATATGTCCGTCAGGCCCCTTCCCTTGAGATAAATCTGCAAATATCTCGGAAACGAAGCGAGCTATGGCAAAATCTTAAGAGACCTTTTTTGTAGAGAATTAAGTTTCCTACTTTTTATGTTCTATGATATTTTTTGATCAGATGCGTAGTTCTCGAGATATATCAAGATATTTAAAAGTTCCGAAGCCGCACCAACATAATAGAGATGCAGAAACACCGTGGCCCCTTTCTTTGAGATAACTCAGCACTATTGCGAGCTGGAAATGCCACTTCCAGTTTAGCTGTGCAGAAGAAGAACAACAAGAAGAAGAAATATCTCGAAATATGTCCGTCAGACCCCTTCCCTTGATATAAATCTGCAAATATCTCGGAAACGAAGCGAGCTATGGCAAAATGTTAAGAGACGTTCTTTGTAGAGAATTATGTTTCCTACAATTTATGTTCTATGATATTTTTTGATCAGAAGCGTAGTTTTCGCGATATATCGAGATATTTAAAAGTTCGGAAGCCGCACCAACATAATAGAGATACAGAAACACCGTGGCCCCTCTCTTTCAGATAACTCTGCACAATTGCGAGCTGCAAATGCCACTTCCAGCTTAGCTGTGCAGAAGAAGAACAACAAGAAGAAGAAATATCTCGAAATATGTCCGTCAGGCCACTTCCCTTGAGATAAATCTGTAAATATCTCGGAAACGAAGCGAGCTATTGCAAAATGTTAAGAGACCTTTTTTGTAGAGAATTAAGTTTCCTACTTTTTATGTTGTATGATATTTTTTGATCAGATGCGTAATTGTCGAGATATATCAAGATATTTGAAAGTTCCGAAGCCGCACCAACATAATAGAGATACAGAAACACCGTGGCCCCTTTCTTTGAGAAAACTCTGCACTATTGCGAGCTGCAAATGCCACTTCCAGCTTAGCTGTGCAGAAGAAGAACAACAAGAAGAAGAAATATCTCGAAATATGTCCGTTAGGCCCCTTCCCTTGAGATAAATCTGCAAATATCTCGGAAACGAAGCGAGCTATGGCAAAATGTTAAGGGACCTTTTTTGTAGAGAATTAAGTTTCCTACTTTTTATGTTCTATGATATTTTTTGATCAGGAGCGTAGTTTTCGAGATATATCGAGATATTTAAAAGTTCCGAAGCCGCACCAACATAATAGAGATACAGAAACACCGTGGCCCCTATCTTTGAGATAACTCTGCACTATTGCGAGCTGCAAATGCCACGTCCAGCTTAGCTGTGGAGAAGAAGAACAACAAGAAGAAGAAATATCTCGAAATATGTCCGTTAGGCCCCTTCCCTTGAGATAAATCTGCAAATATCTCGGAAACGAAGCGAGCTATGGCAAAATGTTAAGAGACCTTTTTTGTAGAGAATTAAGTTTCCTACTTTTTATGTTGTATGATATTTTTTGATCAGATGCGTAATTGTCGAGATATATCAAGATATTTAAAAGTTCCGAAGCCGCACCAACATAATAGAGATACAGAAACACCGTGGCCCCTTTCTTTGGGATAACTCTGCACTATTGCGAGCTGGAAATGCCACTTCCAGTTTAGCTGTGCAGAAGAAGAACAACAAGAAGAAGAAATATCTCGAAATATGTCCGTCAGGACCCTTCCCTTGAGATAAATCTGCAAATATCTCGGAAACGAAGCGAGCTGTGGCAAAATGTTAAGAGACCTTTTTTGTAGAGAATTAAGTTTCCTACTTTTTATGTTGTATGATATTTTTTGATCAGATGCGTAGTTCTCGAGATATATCAAGATATTTAAAAGTTCCGAAGCTGCACCAACATAATAGAGGTACAGAAACACCGTGGCCTCTTCCTTTGAGATAACTCTGCACTATTGCGAGCTGCAAATGCCACTTCCAGCTTAGCTGTGCAGAAGAAGAACAACAAGAAGAAGATATATCTCGAAATATGTCCGTCAGGACCCTTCCTTTGAGATAAATCTGCAAATATCTCGGAAACGAAGCGAGCTATGGCAAAACGTTAAGAGACCTTTTTTGTAGAGAATTATGTTTCCTACAATTTATGTTCTACGATATTTTTTGAGCAGAAGCGTAGTTTTCGAGATATATCGAGATATTTAAAAGTTCCGAAGCCGCACCAACATAATAGAGATACAGAAACACCGTGGCCCCTTTCTTTGGGATAACTCTGCACTATTGCGAGCTGGAAATGCCACTTCCAGTTTAGCTGTGCAGAAGAAGAACAACAAGAAGAAGAAATACCTCGAAATATGTCCGTCAGGACCCTTCCCTTGAGATAAATCTGCAAATATCTCGGAAACGAAGCGAGCTGTGGCAAAATGTTAAGAGACCTTTTTTGTAGAGAATTATGTTTCCTGCAATTTATGTTCTATGATATTTTTTGATCAGAAGCGTAGTTTGCGAGATATATCGAGATATTTAAAAGTTCCGAAGCCGCACCAACATAATAGAGATACAGAAACACCGTGGCCCCTTTCTTTGGGATAACTCTGCACTATTGCGAGCTGGAAATGCCACTTCCAGTTTAGCTGTGCAGAAGAAGAACAACAAGAAGAAGAAATATCTCGAAATATGTCCGTCAGGACCCTTCCCTTGAGATAAATCTGCAAATATCTCGGAAACGAAGCGAGCTATGGCAAAACGTTAAGAGACCTTTTTTGTAGAGAATTATGTTTCCTACAATTTATGTTCTACGATATTTTTTGATCAGAAGCGTAGTTTTCGAGATATATCGAGATATTTAAAAGTTCCGAAGCCGCACCAACATAATAGAGATACAGAAACACCGTGGCCCCTTTCTTTGGGATAACTCTGCACTATTGCGAGCTGGAAATGCCACTTCCAGTTTAGCTGTGCAGAAGAAGAACAACAAGAAGAAGAAATACCTCGAAATATGTCCGTCAGGACCCTTCCCTTGAGATAAATCTGCAAATATCTCGGAAACGAAGCGAGCTGTGGCAAAATGTTAAGAGACCTATTTTGTAGAGAATTATGTTTCCTGCAATTTATGTTCTATGATATTTTTTGATCAGAAGCGTAGTTTGCGAGATATATCGAGATATTTAAAAGTTCCGAAGCCGCACCAACATAATAGAGATACAGAAACACCGTGGCCCCTTTCTTTGGGATAACTCTGCACTATTGCGAGCTGGAAATGGCACTTCCAGTTTAGCTGTGCAGAAGAAGAACAACAAGAAGAAGAAATACCTCGAAATATGTCCGTCAGGACCCTTCCCTTGAGATAAATCTGCAAATATCTCGGAAACGAAGCGAGCTGTGGCAAAATGTTAAGAGACCTTTTTTGTAGAGAATTATGTTTCCTGCAATTTATGTTCTATGATATTTTTTGATCAGAAGCGTAGTTTGCGAGATATATCGAGATATTTAAAAGTTCCGAAGCCGCACCAACATAATAGAGATACAGAAACACCGTGGCCCCTTTCTTTGGGATAACTCTGCACTATTGCGAGCTGGAAATGCCACTTCCAGTTTAGCTGTGCAGAAGAAGAACAACAAGAAGAAGAAATATCTCGAAATATGTCCGTCAGGACCCTTCCCTTGAGACAAATCTGCAAATATCTCGGAAACGAAGCGAGCTATGGCAAAACGTTAAGAGACCTTTTTTGTAGAGAATTATGTGTCCTACAATTTATGTTCTATGATATTTTTTGATCAGAAGCGTAGTTTTCGAGATATATCGAGATATTTAAAAGTTCCGAAGCCGCACTCACATAATAGAGATACAGAAACACCGTGGCCCCTTTCTTTGAGATAACTCTGCACTATTGCGAGCTGCAAATGCCACTTCCAGCTTAGCTGTGCAGAAGAAGAACAACAAGAAGAAGAAATATCTCGAAATATGTCCGTTAGGCCCCTTCCCTTGAGATAAATCTGCAAATATCTCGGAAACGAAGCGAGCTATGGCAAAACGTTAAGAGACCTTTTTTGTAGAGAATTAAGTTTCCTACTTTCTATCTTGTATGATATTTTTTGATCAGATGCGTAGTTCTCGAGATATAACAAGATATTTAAAAGTTCCGAAGCCGCACCAACATAATAGAGATACAGAAACACCGTGGCCCCTTTCTTTGAGATAACTCTGCACTATTGCGCGCTGCAAATGCCACTTCCAGCTTAGCTGTGCAGAAGAAGAACAACAAGAAGAAGAAATACCTCGAAATATGTCCGTCAGGACCCTTCCTTTGAGATAAATCTGCAAATATCTCGGAAACGAAGCGAGCTATGGCAAAATGTTAAGAGCCCTTTTTTGTAGAGAATTAAGTTTCCTACTTTTTATGTTCTATGATATTTTTTGATCAGATGCGTAGTTCTCGAGATATATCAAGATATTTAAAAGTTCCGAAGCTGCACCAACATAATAGAGGTACAGAAACACCGTGGCCTCTTCCTTTGAGATAACTCTGCACTATTGCGAGCTGCAAATGCCACTTCCAGCTTAGCTGTGCAGAAGAAGAACAACAAGAAGATGAAATATCTCGAAATATGTCCGTCAGGCCACTTCCCTTGAGATAAATCTGCAAATATCTCAGAAACGAAGCGAGCTATGGCAAAATGTTAAGAGACCTTTTTTGTAGAGAATTAAGTTTCCTACTTTTTATGTTGTATGATATTTTATGATCAGATGCGTAATTGTCGAGATATATCAAGATATTTAAAAGTTCCGAAGCCGCACCAACATAATAGAGATACAGAAACACCGTGGCCCCTTTCTTTGGGATAACTCTGCACTATTGCGAGCTGGAAATGCCACTTCCAGTTTAGCTGTGCAGAAGAAGAACAACAAGAAGAAGAAATATCTCGAAATATGTCCGTCAGGACCCTTCCCTTGAGATAAATCTGCAAATATCTCGGAAACGAAGCGAGCTATGGCAAAATGTTAAGAGACCTTTTTTGTAGAAAATTAAGTTTCCTACTTTTTATGTTGTATGATATTTTTTGATCAGATGCGTAGTTCTCGAGATATATCAAGATATTTAAAAGTTCCGAAGCTGCACCAACATAATAGAGGTACAGAAACACCGTGGCCTCTTCCTTTGAGATAACTCTGCACTATTGCGAGCTGCAAATGCCACTTCCAGCTTAGCTGTGCAGAAGAAGAACAACAAGAAGAAGATATATCTCGAAATATGTCCGTCAGGACCCTTCCTTTGAGATAAATCTGCAAATATCTCGGAAACGAAGCGAGCTATGGCAAAACGTTAAGAGACCTTTTTTGTAGAGAATTATGTTTCCTACAATTTATGTTCTACGATATTTTTTGAGCAGAAGCGTAGTTTTCGAGATATATCGAGATATTTAAAAGTTCCGAAGCCGCACCAACATAATAGAGATACAGAAACACCGTGGCCCCTTTCTTTGGGATAACTCTGCACTATTGCGAGCTGGAAATGCCACTTCCAGTTTAGCTGTGCAGAAGAAGAACAACAAGAAGAAGAAATACCTCGAAATATGTCCGTCAGGACCCTTCCCTTGAGATAAATCTGCAAATATCTCGGAAACGAAGCGAGCTGTGGCAAAATGTTAAAAGACCTTTTTTGTAGAGAATTATGTTTCCTGCAATTTATGTTCTATGATATTTTTTGATCAGAAGCGTAGTTTGCGAGATATATCGAGATATTTAAAAGTTCCGAAGCCGCACCAACATAATAGAGATACAGAAACACCGTGGCCCCTTTCTTTGGGATAACTCTGCACTATTGCGAGCTGGAAATGCCACTTCCAGTTTAGCTGTGCAGAAGAAGAACAACAAGAAGAAGAAATATCTCGAAATATGTCCGTCAGGACCCTTCCCTTGAGATAAATCTGCAAATATCTCGGAAACGAAGCGAGCTATGGCAAAACGTTAAGAGACCTTTTTTGTAGAGAATTATGTTTCCTACAATTTATGTTCTACGATATTTTTTGATCAGAAGCGTAGTTTTCGAGATATATCGAGATATTTAAAAGTTCCGAAGCCGCACCAACATAATAGAGATACAGAAACACCGTGGCCCCTTTCTTTGGGATAACTCTGCACTATTGCGAGCTGGAAATGCCACTTCCAGTTTAGCTGTGCAGAAGAAGAACAACAAGAAGAAGAAATACCTCGAAATATGTCCGTCAGGACCCTTCCCTTGAGATAAATCTGCAAATATCTCGGAAACGAAGCGAGCTGTGGCAAAATGTTAAGAGACCTTTTTTGTAGAGAATTATGTTTCCTGCAATTTATGTTCTATGATATTTTTTGATCAGAAGCGTAGTTTGCGAGATATATCGAGATATTTAAAAGTTCCGAAGCCGCACCAACATAATAGAGATACAGAAACACCGTGGCCCCTTTCTTTGGGATAACTCTGCACTATTGCGAGCTGGAAATGGCACTTCCAGTTTAGCTGTGCAGAAGAAGAACAACAAGAAGAAGAAATACCTCGAAATATGTCCGTCAGGACCCTTCCCTTGAGATAAATCTGCAAATATCTCGGAAACGAAGCGAGCTGTGGCAAAATGTTAAGAGACCTTTTTTGTAGAGAATTATGTTTCCTGCAATTTATGTTCTATGATATTTTTTGATCAGAAGCGTAGTTTGCGAGATATATCGAGATATTTAAAAGTTCCGAAGCCGCACCAACATAATAGAGATACAGAAACACCGTGGCCCCTTTCTTTGGGATAACTCTGCACTATTGCGAGCTGGAAATGCCACTTCCAGTTTAGCTGTGCAGAAGAAGAACAACAAGAAGAAGAAATATCTCGAAATATGTCCGTCAGGACCCTTCCCTTGAGACAAATCTGCAAATATCTCGGAAACGAAGCGAGCTATGGCAAAACGTTAAGAGACCTTTTTTGTAGAGAATTATGTGTCCTACAATTTATGTTCTATGATATTTTTTGATCAGAAGCGTAGTTTTCGAGATATATCGAGATATTTAAAAGTTCCGAAGCCGCACTCACATAATAGAGATACAGAAACACCGTGGCCCCTTTCTTTGAGATAACTCTGCACTATTGCGAGCTGCAAATGCCACTTCCAGCTTAGCTGTGCAGAAGAAGAACAACAAGAAGAAGAAATATCTCGAAATATGTCCGTTAGGCCCCTTCCCTTGAGATAAATCTGCAAATATCTCGGAAACGAAGCGAGCTATGGCAAAACGTTAAGAGACCTTTTTTGTAGAGAATTAAGTTTCCTACTTTCTATCTTGTATGATATTTTTTGATCAGATGCGTAGTTCTCGAGATATAACAAGATATTTAAAAGTTCCGAAGCCGCACCAACATAATAGAGATACAGAAACACCGTGGCCCCTTTCTTTGAGATAACTCTGCACTATTGCGCGCTGCAAATGCCACTTCCAGCTTAGCTGTGCAGAAGAAGAACAACAAGAAGAAGAAATACCTCGAAATATGTCCGTCAGGACCCTTCCTTTGAGATAAATCTGCAAATATCTCGGAAACGAAGCGAGCTATGGCAAAATGTTAAGAGCCCTTTTTTGTAGAGAATTAAGTTTCCTACTTTTTATGTTCTATGATATTTTTTGATCAGATGCGTAGTTCTCGAGATATATCAAGATATTTAAAAGTTCCGAAGCTGCACCAACATAATAGAGGTACAGAAACACCGTGGCCTCTTCCTTTGAGATAACTCTGCACTATTGCGAGCTGCAAATGCCACTTCCAGCTTAGCTGTGCAGAAGAAGAACAACAAGAAGATGAAATATCTCGAAATATGTCCGTCAGGCCACTTCCCTTGAGATAAATCTGCAAATATCTCAGAAACGAAGCGAGCTATGGCAAAATGTTAAGAGACCTTTTTTGTAGAGAATTAAGTTTCCTACTTTTTATGTTGTATGATATTTTATGATCAGATGCGTAATTGTCGAGATATATCAAGATATTTAAAAGTTCCGAAGCCGCACCAACATAATAGAGATACAGAAACACCGTGGCCCCTTTCTTTGGGATAACTCTGCACTATTGCGAGCTGGAAATGCCACTTCCAGTTTAGCTGTGCAGAAGAAGAACAACAAGAAGAAGAAATATCTCGAAATATGTCCGTCAGGACCCTTCCCTTGAGATAAATCTGCAAATATCTCGGAAACGAAGCGAGCTATGGCAAAATGTTAAGAGACCTTTTTTGTAGAAAATTAAGTTTCCTACTTTTTATGTTGTATGATATTTTTTGATCAGATGCGTAGTTCTCGAGATATATCAAGATATTTAAAAGTTCCGAAGCTGCACCAACATAATAGAGGTACAGAAACACCGTGGCCTCTTCCTTTGAGATAACTCTGCACTATTGCGAGCTGCAAATGCCACTTCCAGCTTAGCTGTGCAGAAGAAGAACAACAAGAAGAAGATATATCTCGAAATATGACCGTCAGGCCCCTTCCCTTGAGATAAATCTGCAAATATCTCGGAAACGAAGCGAGCTACGGCAAAATGCTAGCAGACCTTTTTTGTAGAAAATTAGGTTTCCTACTTTTTATGTTCTATGATATTTTTTGATCAGAAGCGTAGTTTTCGAGATATATCGAGATATTTAAAAGTTCCGAAGCCGCACCAACATAATAGAGATACAGAAACACCGTGGCCCCTTTCTTTGAGATAACTCAGCACTATTGCGAGCTGGAAATGCCACTTCCAGCTTAGCTGTGCAGAAGAAGAACAACAAGAAGAAGAAATATCTCGAAATATGTCCGTCAGGCCCCTTCCCTTGAGATAAATCTGCAAATATCTCGGAAACGAAGAGAGCTATGGCAAAATGTTAAGTGACCTTTTTTGTAGAGAATTAAGTTTCCTACTTTTTATGTTCTATGATATTTTTTCATCAGAAGCGTAGTTTTCGAGATATATCCAGATATTTAAAAGTTCCGAAGCCGCACCAACATAATAGAGATACAGAAACACCGTGGCCCCTTTCTTTGAGATAACTCTGCACGGTTGCGAACTGGAAATGCCACTTCCAGTTTAGCTGTGCAGAAGAAGAACAACAAGAAGAAGAAATACCTCGAAATATGTCCGTCAGGCCCCTTCCTTTGAGATAAATCTGCAAATATCTCGGAAACGAAGCGAGCTATGGCAAAACGTTAAGAGACCTTTTTTGTAGAGAATTATGTTTCCTACAATTTATGTTCTACGATATTTTTTGAGCAGAAGCGTAGTTTTCGAGATATATCGAGATATTTAAAAGTTCCGAAGCCGCACCAACATAATAGAGATACAGAAACACCGTGGCCCCTTTCTTTGGGATAACTCTGCACTATTGCGAGCTGGAAATGCCACTTCCAGTTTAGCTGTGCAGAAGAAGAACAACAAGAAGAAGAAATACCTCGAAATATGTCCGTCAGGACCCTTCCCTTGAGATAAATCTGCAAATATCTCGGAAACGAAGCGAGCTGTGGCAAAATGTTAAGACACCTTTTTTGTAGAGAATTATGTTTCCTGCAATTTATGTTCTATGATATTTTTTGGTCAGAAGCGTAGTTTGCGAGATATATCGAGATATTTAAAAGTTCCGAAGCCGCACCAACATAATAGAGATACAGAAACACCGTGGCACCTTTCTTTGGGATAACTCTGCACTATTGCGAGCTGGAAATGCCACTTCCAGTTTAGCTGTGCAGAAGAAGAACAACAAGAAGAAGAAATATCTCGAAATATGTCCGTCAGGACCCCTCCCTTGAGATAAATCTGCAAATATCTCGGAAACGAAGCGAGCTATGGCAAAACGTTAAGACACCTTTTTTGTAGAGAATTATGTTTCCTACAATTTATGTTCTACGATATTTTTTGATCAGAAGCGTAGTTTTCGAGATATATCGAGATATTTAAAAGTTCCGAAGCCGCACCAACATAATAGAGATACAGAAACACCGTGGCCCCTTTCTTTGGGATAACTCTGCACTATTGCGAGCTGGAAATGCCACTTCCAGTTTAGCTGTGCAGAAGAAGAACAACAAGAAGAAGAAATACCTCGAAATATGTCCGTCAGGACCCTTCCCTTGAGATAAATCTGCAAATATCTCGGAAACGAAGCGAGCTGTGGCAAAATGTTAAGAGACCTTTTTTGTAGAGAATTATGTTTCCTGCAATTTATGTTCTATGATATTTTTTGATCAGAAGCGTAGTTTGCGAGATATATCGAGATATTTAAAAGTTCCGAAGCCGCACCAACATAATAGAGATACAGAAACACCGTGGCCCCTTTCTTTGGGATAACTCTGCACTATTGCGAGCTGGAAATGCCACTTCCAGTTTAGCTGTGCAGAAGAAGAACAACAAGAAGAAGAAATATCTCGAAATATGTCCGTCAGGACCCTTCCCTTGAGACAAATCTGCAAATATCTCGGAAACGAAGCGAGCTATGGCAAAACGTTAAGAGACCTTTTTTGTAGAGAATTATGTGTCCTACAATTTATGTTCTATGATATTTTTTGATCAGAAGCGTAGTTTTCGAGATATATCGAGATATTTAAAAGTTCCGAAGCCGCACTCACATAATAGAGATACAGAAACACCGTGGCCCCTTTCTTTGAGATAACTCTGCACTATTGCGAGCTGCAAATGCCACTTCCAGCTTAGCTGTGCAGAAGAAGAACAACAAGAAGAAGAAATATCTCGAAATATGTCCGTTAGGCCCCTTCCCTTGAGATAAATCTGCAAATATCTCGGAAACGAAGCGAGCTATGGCAAAACGTTAAGAGACCTTTTTTGTAGAGAATTAAGTTTCCTACTTTCTATCTTGTATGATATTTTTTGATCAGATGCGTAGTTCTCGAGATATAACAAGATATTTAAAAGTTCCGAAGCCGCACCAACATAATAGAGATACAGAAACACCGTGGCCCCTTTCTTTGAGATAACTCTGCACTATTGCGCGCTGCAAATGCCACTTCCAGCTTAGCTGTGCAGAAGAAGAACAACAAGAAGAAGAAATACCTCGAAATATGTACGTCAGGACCCTTCCTTTGAGATAAATCTGCAAATATCTCGGAAACGAAGCGAGCTATGGCAAAACGTTTAGAGACCTTTTTTGTAGAGAATTATGTTTCCTACAATTTATGTTCTATGATATTTTTTGATCAGAAGCGTAGTTTTCGAGATATATCGAGATATTTAAAAGTTCCGAAGCCGCACTAACATAATAGAGATACAGAAACACCGTGGCCCGTTTCTTTGAGATAGCTCTGCACTATTGCGAGCTGCAAATACCACTTCCAGCTTAGCTGTGCAGAAGAAGAACAACAAGTAGAAGAAATATCTCGAAATATGTCCGTCAGGCCCCTTCCCTTGAGATAAATCTGCAAATATCTCGGAAACGAAGAGAGCTATGGCAAAATGTTAAGTGACCTTTTTTGTAGAGAATTAAGTTTCCTACTTTTTATGTTCTATGATATTTTTTGATCAGATGCGTAGTTCTCGAGATATATCAAGATATTTAAAAGTTCCGAAGCCGCACCAACATAATAGACATACAGAAACACCGTGGCCCCTTTCTTTGAGATAACTCTGCACTATTGCGAGCTGTAAATGCCACTTCCAGCTTAGCTGTGCAGAAGAAGAACAACAAGAAGAAGAAATATCTCGAAATATGTCCGTCAGGCCCCTTCCCTTGAGATATATCTGCAAATATCTCGGAAACGAAGCGAGCTATGGCAAAATGTTAAGAGACCTTTTTGGAGAGAATTATGTTTCCTACAATTTATGTTCTATGATATTTTTTCATCAGAAGCGTAGTTTTCGAGATATATCGAGATATTTAAAAGTTCCGAAGCCGCACCAACATAATAGAGATACAGAAACACCGTGGCCCCTTTCTTTGAGATAACTCTGCACGGTTGCGAACTGGAAATGCCACTTCCAGTTTAGCTGTGCAGAAGAAGAACAACAAGAAGAAGAAATACCTCGAAATATGTCCGTCAGGACCCTTCCTTTGAGATAAATCTGCAAATATCTCGGAAACCAAGCGAGCTATGGCAAAACGTTAAGAGACCTTTTTTGTAGAGAATTATGTTTCCTACAATTTATGTTCTACGATATTTTTGGATCAGAAGCGTAGTTTTCGAGATATATCGAGATATTTAAAAGTTCCGAAGCCGCACCAACATAATAGAGATACAGAAACACCGTGGCCCCTTTCTTTGGGATAACTCTGCACTATTGCGAGCTGGAAATGCCACTTCCAGTTTAGCTGTGCAGAAGAAGAACAACAAGAAGAAGAAATATCTCGAAATATGTCCGTCAGGACCCTTCCCTTGAGATAAATCTGCAAATATCTCGGAAACGAAGCGAGCTATGGCAAAACGTTAAGAGACCTTTTTTGTAGGGAATTATGTTTCCTACAATTTACGTTCTATGATATTTTTTGATCAGAAGCGTAGTTTTCGAGATATATCGAGATATTTGAAAGTTCCGAAGCCGCACCAACATTATAGAGATACAGAAACACCGTGGCCCCTTTCTTTGAGATAACTCTGCACTATTGCGACCTGCAAATGCCACTTCCACCTTAGCTGTGCAGAAGAAGAACAACAAGAAGAAGAAATATCTCGAAATATGTCCGTCATGCCCCTTCCCTTGAGATAAATCTGCAAATATCTCGGAAACGAAGCGAGCTATGGCAAAATGTTAAGAGACCTTTTTTGTAGGGAATTATGTTTCCTACAATTTACGTTCTATGATATTTTTTGATCAGAAGCGTAGTTTTCGAGATATATCGAGATATTTGAAAGTTCCGAAGCCGCACCAACATAATAGAGATACAGAAACACCGTGGCCCCTTTCTTTGAGATAACTCTGCACTATTGCGACCTGCAAATGCCACTTCCACCTTAGCTGTGCAGAAGAAGAACAACAAGAAGAAGAAATATCTCGAAATATGTCCGTCATGCCCCTTCCCTTGAGATAAATCTGCAAATATCTCGGAAACGAAGCGAGCTATGGCAAAATGTTAAGAGACCTTTTTTGTAGAGAATTAAGTTTCCTACTTTTTATGATCTATGATATTTTCTGATCAGATGCGTAGTTCTCGAGATATATCAAGATATTTAAAAGTTCCGAAGCCGCACCAACATAATAGAGATACAGAAACACCGTGGCCCCTTTCTTTGAGATAACTCTGCACTATTGCGAGCTGCAAATGCCACTTCCAGCTTAGCTGTGCAGAAGAAGAACAACAAGAGGAAGGAATATCTCGAAATATGTCCGTCATGCCCCTTCCCTTGAGATAAATCTGCAAATATCCCGGAAACGAAGCGAGCTATGGCAAAATGTTAAGAGACCTTTTTTGTAGAGAATTAAGTTTCCTACTTTTTACGTTCTATGATATTTTTTGATGAGATGCGTAGTTCTCGAGATATATCAAGATATTTAAAAGTTCCGAAGCCGCACCAACATAATAGAGATACAGAAACACCGTGGCCCCTTTCTTTGAGATAACTCTGCACTATTGCGAGCTGCAAATGCCACTTCCAGCTCAGCTGTGCAGAAGAAGAACAACAAGAAGAAGAAATATCTCGAAATATGTCCGTCAGGCCCCTTCCCTTGAGATAAATCTGCAAATATCTCGGAAACGAAGCGAGCTATGGCAAAATGTTAAGAGACCTTTTTTGTAGAGAATTATGTTTCCTATAATTTATGTTCTATGATATTTTTTGATCGGAAGCGTAATTTTCGAGATATATCGAGATACTTAAATGTTCCGAAGCCGCACCAACATAATAGAGATACAGGAACACCGTGGCCCCTTTCTTTGCGATAACCATGCACTATTGCGAGCTGCAAATGCCACTTCCAGCTTAGCTGTGCAGAAGAAGCACAACAAGAACAAGAAATATCTCGGAATATGTCCGTCAGGCCCCTTGACTTGAGCTACATCTGCAAATATCTCGGAAACGAGGCGAGCTATGGCAAGATGTTGAGAGACCGTTTTTGTAGGAAATTAAGTTTCCTACTATTTATGTTCTATGATATTTTTTGATCAGATGCGTAGTTCTCGAGATATATCCAGATATTTAAAAGTTCCGAAGCCGCACCAACATAATAGAGATACAGAAACACCGTGGCCCCTTTCTTTGAGATAACTCTGCACTATTGCGAGCTGCAAATGCCACTTCCCGCTTAGCTGTGCAGAAGAAGAACAACAAGAAGAAGAAATATCTCGAAATATGTCCGTCAGGCCCCTTCCCTTGAGATAAATCTGCAAATATCTCGGAAACGAAGCGAGCTATGGCAAAATGTTAAGAGACCTTTTTTGTAGAGAATTATGTTTCCTATAATTAATGTTCTATCATATTTTTTGATCAGAAGCGTAGTTTTCGAGATATATCGAGATACTTAAATGTTCCGAAGCCGCACCAACATAATAGAGATACAGAAACACCGTGGCCCCTTTCTTTGAGATAACTCTGCACTATTGCGAGCTGCAAATGCCACTTCCAGCGCAGCTGTGCAGAAGAAGAACAACAAGAAGAAGAAATATCTCGAAATATGTCCGTCAGGCCCCTTCCCTTGAGATAAATCTGCAAATATCTCGGAAACGAAGCGAGCTATGGCAAAACGTTAAGAGACCCTTTTTGTAGAGAATTAAGTTTCCTACTTTTTATGTTCTATGATACTTTTTGATCAGATGCGTAGTTCTCGAGATATATCCAGATATTTAAAAGTTCCGTAGCCGTACCAACATAATAGAGATACAGAAACACCGTGGCCCCTTTCTTTGAGATAACTCTGCACTATTGCGAGCTGCAAATGCCACTTCGAGCTTAGCTGTGCAGAAGAAGAACAACAAGAAGAAGAAATATCTCGAAATATGTCCGTCAGACCCCTTCCCTTGAGATAAATCTGCAAATATCTCGGAAACGAAGCGAGCTATGGCAAAATGTTAAGAGACCTTTTTTGTAGAGAATTATGTTTCCTACAATTTATGTTCTATGATATTTTTTGATCAGAAGCGTAGTTTTCGAGATATATCGAGATATTTAAAAGTTCCGAAGCCGCACCAACATAATAGAGATACAGAAACACCGTGGCCCCTTTCTTTGGGATAACTCTGCACTATTGCGAGCTGGAAATGCCACTTCCAGTTTAGCTGTGCAGAAGAAGAACAACAAGAAGAAGAAATATCTCGAAATATGTCCGTCAGGACCCTTCCCTTGAGATAAATCTGCAAATATCTCGGAAACGACGCGAGCTACGGCAAAATGTTAAGAGACCTTTTTTGTAGCAAATTAGGTTTCCTACTTTTTATGTTCTATGATATTTTTTGATCAGATGCGTAGTTCTCGAGATATATCAAGATATTTAAAAGTTCCGAAGCCGCACCAACATAATAGAGATACAGAAACACCGTGGCCCCTTTCTTTGAGATAACTCTGCACTATTGCGAGCTGGAAATGCCACTTCCCGTTTAGCTGTGCAGAAGAAGAACAACAAGAAGAAGAAATATCTCGAAATATGTCCGTCAGGCCCCTTCCTTTGAGCTAAATCGGCAAATATCTCGGAAACGATGCGGGCTGTGGCAAAATGTTGAGTGACCTTTTTTGTAGGAAATTAAGTTTCCTACTATTTATGTTCTATGATATTTTTTGATCAGATGCGTAGTTCTCGAGATATATCAAGATATTTAAAAGTTCCGAAGCCGCACCAACATAATAGAGATACAGAAACACTGTGGCCCCTTTCATTGAGATAACTCTGCACTATTGCGAGCTGCAAATGCCACTTCCAGCTTAGCTGTGCAGAAGAAGCACAACAAGAACAAGAAATATCTCGGAATATGTCCGTCAGGCCCCTTGACTTGAGCTACATCTGCAAATATCTCGGAAACGAGGCGAGCTATGGCAAGATGTTGAGAGACCGTTTTTGTAGGAAATTAAGTTTCCTACTATTTATGTTCTATGATATTTTTTGATCAGATGCGTAGTTCTCGAGATATATCCAGATATTTAAAAGTTCCGAAGCCGCACCAACATAATAGAGATACAGAAACACCGTGGCCCCTTTCTTTGAGATAACTCTGCACTATTGCGAGCTGCAAATGCCACTTCCCGCTTAGCTGTGCAGAAGAAGAACAACAAGAAGAAGAAATATCTCGAAATATGTCCGTCAGGCCCCTTCCCTTGAGATAAATCTGCAAATATCTCGGAAAGGAAGCGAGCTATGGCAAAATGTTAAGAGACCTTTTTTGTACAGAATTATGTTTCCTATAATTAATGTTCTATCATATTTTTTGATCAGAAGCGTAGTTTTCGAGATATATCGAGATACTTAAATGTTCCGAAGCCGCACCAACATAATAGAGATACAGAAACACCGTGGCCCCTTTCTTTGATATAACTCTGCACTATTGCGAGCTGGAAATGCCACGTCCAGTTTAGCTGTGCAGAAGGAGAACAACAAGAAGAAGAAATATCTCGGAATATGTCCGTCAGGCCCCTTCCCTTGAGATAAATCTGCAAATATCTCGGAAACGAAGCGAGCTATTGCAAAATGTTAAGAGACCTTTTTTGTAGAGAATTAAGTTTCCTACTCTTTTTGTTCTATGATATTTTTTGATCAGGTGCGTAGTTCTCGAGATATATCAAGATATTTAACAGTTCCGAAGCTGCACCAACATAATAGAGGTACAGAAACACCGTGGCCTCTTTCTTTGAGATAACTCTGCACTATTGCGAGCTGCAAATGCCACTTCCTGCTTAGCTGTGCAGAAGAAGAACAAGAAGAAGAAGAAATAACTCGGAATATGTCCGTCAGGCCCCTTCCCTTGAGATAAATCTGCAAATATCTCGGAAACGAAGCGAGCTATGGCAAAATGTTAAGAGACCTTTTTTGTAGAGAATTAAGTTTCCTACTTTTTATGATCTATGATATTTTCTGATCAGATGCGTAGTTCTCGAGATATATCAAGATATTTAAAAGTTCCGAAGCCGCACCAACATAATAGAGATACAGAAACACCGTGGCCCCTTTCTTTGAGATAACTCTGCACTATTGCGAGCTGCAAATGCCACTTCCAGCTTAGCTGTGCAGAAGAAGAACAACAAGAGGAAGGAATATCTCGAAATATGTCCGTCATGCCCCTTCCCTTGAGATAAATCTGCAAATATCCCGGAAACGAAGCGAGCTATGGCAAAATATTAAGAGACCTTTTTTGTAGAGAATTAAGTTTCCTACTTTTTACGTTCTATGATATTTTTTGATGAGATGCGTAGTTCTCGAGATATATCAAGATATTTAAAAGTTCCGAAGCCGCACCAACATAATAGAGATACAGAAACACCGTGGCCCCTTTCTTTGAGATAACTCTGCACTATTGCGAGCTGCAAATGCCACTTCCAGCTCAGCTGTGCAGAAGAAGAACAACAAGAAGAAGAAATATCTCGAAATATGTCCGTCAGGCCCCTTCCCTTGAGATCAATCTGCAAATATCTCGGAAACGAAGCGAGCTATGGCAAAACGTTAAGAGACCCTTTTTGTAGAGAATTAAGTTTCCTACTTTTTATGTTCTATGATACTTTTTGATCAGATGCGTAGTTCTCGAGATATATCCAGATATTTAAAAGTTCCGTAGCCGCACCAACATAATAGAGATACAGAAACACCGTGGCCCCTTTCTTTGAGATAACTCTGCACTATTGCGAGCTGCAAATGCCACTTCGAGCTTAGCTGTGCAGAAGAAGAACAACAAGAAGAAGAAATATCTCGAAATATGTCCGTCAGACCCCTTCTCTTGAGATAAATCTGCAAATATCTCGGAAACGAAGCGAGCTATGGCAAAATGTTAAGAGACCTTTTTTGTAGAGAATTATGTTTCCTACAATTTACGTTCTATGATATTTTTTGATCAGAAGCGTAGTTTTCGAGATATATCGAGATACTTAAATGTTCCGAAGCCGCACCAACATAATAGAGATACAGAAACACCGTGGCCCCTTTCTTTGATATAACTCTGCACTATTGCGAGCTGGAAATGCCACTTCCAGTTTAGCTGTGCAGAAGGAGAACAACAAGAAGAAGAAATATCTCGGAATATGTCCGTCAGGCCCCTTCCCTTGAGATAAATCTGCAAATATCTCGGAAACGAAGCGAGCTATTGCAAAATGTTGAGAGACCTTTTTTGTAGAGAATTAAGTTTCCTACTCTTTTTGTTCTATGATATTTTTTGATCAGGTGCGTAGTTCTCGAGATATATCAAGATATTTAACAGTTCCGAAGCTGCACCAACATAATAGAGGTACAGAAACACCGTGGCCTCTTTCTTTGAGATAACTCTGCACTGTTGCGAGCTGCAAATGCCACTTCCTGCTTAGCTGTGCAGAAGAAGAACAAGAAGAAGAAGAAATATCTCGGAATATGTCCGTCAGGCCCCTTCCCTTGAGATAAATCTGCAAATATCTCGGAAACGAAGCGAGCTATGGCAAAATGTTAAGAGACCCTTTTTGTAGAGAATTAAGTTTCCTACTTTTTATGTTCTATGATACTTTTTGATCAGATGCGTAGTTCTCGAGATATATCCAGATATTTAAAAGTTCCGTAGCCGCACCAACATAATAGAGATACAGAAACACCGTGGCCCCTTTCTTTGAGATAACTCTGCACTATTGCGAGCTGCAAATGCCACTTCGAGCTTAGCTGTGCAGAAGAAGAACAACAAGAAGAAGAAATATCTCGAAATATGTCCGTCAGACCCCTTCCCTTGAGATAAATCTGCAAATATCTCGGAAACGAAGCGAGCTATGGCAAAATGTTAAGAGACCTTTTTTGTAGAGAATTATGTTTCCTACAATTTACGTTCTATGATATTTTTTGATCAGAAGCGTAGTTTTCGAGATATATCGACATACTTAAAAGTTCCGAAGCCGCACAAACATAATAGAGATACAGAAACACCGTGGCCCCTTTCTTTGAGATAACTCTGCACTATTGCGCGCTGCAAATGCCACTTCCAGCTTAGCTGTGCAGAAGAAGAACAACAAGAAGAAGAAATATGCCGAAATATGTCCGTCAGGCCCCTTCCCTTGAAATAAATCTGCAAATATCTCGGAAACGAAGCGAGCTATGGCAAAATCTTAAGAGACCTTTTTTGTAGAGAATTAAGTTTCCTACTCTTTTTGTTCTATGATATTTTTGGATCAGGTGCGTAGTTCTCGAGATATATCAAGATATTTAAAAGTTCCGAAGCCGCACCAACATAATAGAGATACAGAAACACCGTGGCCCCTTTCTTTGAGATAACTCTGCACTATTGCGAGCTGCAAATGCCACTTCCCGCTTAGCTGTGCAGAAGAAGAACAACAAGAAGAAGAAATATCTCGAAATATGTCCGTTAGGCCCCTTCCCTTGAGATATATCTGCAAATATCTCTGAAACGAAGCGAGCTATGGCAAAATGTTGAGAGACGTTTTTTGTAGAGAATTAAATTTCCTACTTTTTATGTTCTATGACATTTTTTGATCAGATGCGTAGTTCTCGAGATATATCAAGATATTTGAAAGTTCCGAAGCCGCACCAACATAATAGAGATACAGTAACACCGTGGCCCCTTTCTTTGAGATAACTCTGCACTATTGCGAGCTGCAAATGCCACTTCCAGCTTAGCTGTGCAGAAGAAGAACAACAAGAAGTAGAAATATCTCGAAATATGTCTGTCAGGCCCCTTCCCTTGAGATAAATCTGCAAATATCTCGGAAACGAAGCGAGCTATGGCAAAATGTTAAGAGACCTTTTTTGTAGAGAATTATGTTTCCTACAATTTACGTTCTATGATATTTTTTGATCAGAAGCGTAGTTTTCGAGATATATCGAGATATTTAAAAGTTCCGAAGCCGCACCAACATAATAGAGATACAGAAACACCGTGGCCCCTTTCTTTGAGATAACTCTACACTACTGCAACCTGCTAATGCCACTTCCAGCTTAGCTGTGCAGAAGAAGAACAACAAGAAGAAGAAATATCTCGAAATATGTCCGTCAGGCCCCTTCCCTTGAGATAAATCTGCAAATATCTCGGAAACGAAGCGAGCTATGGCAAAATGTTAAGAGACCTTTTTTGTACAGAATTATGTTTCCTATAATTAATGTTCTATCATATTTTTTGATCAGAAGCGTAGTTTTCGAGATATATCGAGATACTTAAATGTTCCGAAGCCGCACCAACATAATAGAGATACAGAAACACCGTGGCCCCTTTCTTTGATATAACTCTGCACTATTGCGAGCTGGAAATGCCACTTCCAGTTTAGCTGTGCAGAAGGAGAACAACAAGAAGAAGAAATATCTCGGAATATGTCCGTCAGGCCCCTTCCCTTGAGATAAATCTGCAAATATCTCGGAAACGAAGCGAGCTATTGCAAAATGTTAAGAGACCTTTTTTGTAGAGAATTAAGTTTCCTACTCTTTTTGTTCTATGATATTTTTTGATCAGGTGCGTAGTTCCCGAGATATATCAAGATATTTAACAGTTCCGAAGCTGCACCAACATAATAGAGGTACAGAAACACCGTGGCCTCTTTCTTTGAGATAACTCTGCACTATTGCGAGCTGCAAATGCCACTTCCTGCTTAGCTGTGCAGAAGAAGAACAAGAAGAAGAAGAAATAACTCGGAATATGTCCGTCAGGCCCCTTCCCTTGAGATAAATCTGCAAATATCTCGGAAACGAAGCGAGCTATGGCAAAATGTTAAGAGACCTTTTTTGTAGAGAATTAAGTTTCCTACTTTTTATGATCTATGATATTTTCTGATCAGATGCGTAGTTCTCGAGATATATCAAGATATTTAAAAGTTCCGAAGCCGCACCAACATAATAGAGATACAGAAATACCGTGGCCCCTTTCTTTGAGATAACTCTGCACTATTGCGAGCTGCAAATGCCACTTCCAGCTTAGCTGTGCAGAAGAAGAACAACAAGAGGAAGGAATATCTCGAAATATGTCCGTCATGCCCCTTCCCTTGAGATAAATCTGCAAATATCCCGGAAACGAAGCGAGCTATGGCAAAATGTTAAGAGACCTTTTTTGTAGAGAATTAAGTTTCCTACTTTTTACGTTCTATGATATTTTTTGATGAGATGCGTAGTTCTCGAGATATATCAAGATATTTAAAAGTTCCGAAGCCGCACCAACATAATAGAGATACAGAAACACCGTGGCCCCTTTCTTTGAGATAACTCTGCACTATTGCGAGCTGCAAATGCCACTTCCAGCTCAGCTGTGCAGAAGAAGAACAACAAGAAGAAGAAATATCTCGAAATATGTCCGTCAGGCCCCTTCCCTTGAGATAAATCTGCAAATATCTCGGAAACGAAGCGAGCTATGGCAAAACGTTAAGAGACCCTTTTTGTAGAGAATTAAGTTTCCTACTTTTTATGTTCTATGATACTTTTTGATCAGATGCGTAGTTCTCGAGATATATCCAGATATTTAAAAGTTCCGTAGCCGCACCAACATAATAGAGATACAGAAACACCGTGGCCCCTTTCTTTGAGATAACTCTGCACTATTGCGAGCTGCAAATGCCACTTCGAGCTTAGCTGTGCAGAAGAAGAACAACAAGAAGAAGAAATATCTCGAAATATGTCCGTCAGACCCCTTCCCTTGAGATAAATCTGCAAATATCTCGGAAACGAAGCGAGCTATGGCAAAATGTTAAGAGACCTTTTTTGTAGAGAATTATGTTTCCTACAATTTACGTTCTATGATATTTTTTGATCAGAAGCGTAGTTTTCGAGATATATCGAGATACTTAAATGTTCCGAAGCCGCACCAACATAATAGAGATACAGAAACATCGTGGCCCCTTTCTTTGATATAACTCTGCACTATTGCGAGCTGGAAATGCCACTTCCAGTTTAGCTGTGCAGAAGGAGAACAACAAGAAGAAGAAATATCTCGGAATATGTCCGCCAGGCCCCTTCCCTTGAGATAAATCTGCAAATATCTCGGAAACGAAGCGAGCTATTGCAAAATGTTGAGAGACCTTTTTTGTAGAGAATTAAGTTTCCTACTCTTTTTGTTCTATGATATTTTTTGATCAGGTGCGTAGTTCTCGAGATATATCAAGATATTTAACAGTTCCGAAGCTGCACCAACATAATAGAGGTACAGAAACACCGTGGCCTCTTTCTTTGAGATAACTCTGCACTGTTGCGAGCTGCAAATGCCACTTCCTGCTTAGCTGTGCAGAAGAAGAACAAGAAGAAGAAGAAATATCTCGGAATATGTCCGTCAGGCCCCTTCCCTTGAGATAAATCTGCAAATATCTCGGAAACGAAGCGAGCTATGGCAAAATGTTAAGAGACCCTTTTTGTAGAGAATTAAGTTTCCTACTTTTTATGTTCTATGATACTTTTTGATCAGATGCGTAGTTCTCGAGATATATCCAGATATTTAAAAGTTCCGTAGCCGCACCAACATAATAGAGATACAGAAACACCGTGGCCCCTTTCTTTGAGATAACTCTGCACTATTGCGAGCTGCAAATGCCACTTCGAGCTTAGCTGTGCAGAAGAAGAACAACAAGAAGAAGAAATATCTCGAAATATGTCCGTCAGACCCCTTCCCTTGAGATAAATCTGCAAATATCTCGGAAACGAAGCGAGCTATGGCAAAATGTTAAGAGACCTTTTTTGTAGAGAATTATGTTTCCTACAATTTACGTTCTATGATATTTTTTGATCAGAAGCGTAGTTTTCGAGATATATCGACATACTTAAAAGTTCCGAAGCCGCACAAACATAATAGAGATACAGAAACACCGTGGCCCCTTTCTTTGAGATAACTCTGCACTATTGCGCGCTGCAAATGCCACTTCCAGCTTAGCTGTGCAGAAGAAGAACAACAAGAAGAAGAAATATGCCGAAATATGTCCGTCAGGCCCCTTCCCTTGAAATAAATCTGCAAATATCTCGGAAACGAAGCGAGCTATGGCAAAATCTTAAGAGACCTTTTTTGTAGAGAATTAAGTTTCCTACTCTTTTTGTTCTATGATATTTTTGGATCAGGTGCGTAGTTCTCGAGATATATCAAGATATTTAAAAGTTCCGAAGCCGCACCAACATAATAGAGATACAGAAACACCGTGGCCCCTTTCTTTGAGATAACTCTGCACTATTGCGAGCTGCAAATGCCACTTCCCGCTTAGCTGTGCAGAAGAAGAACAACAAGAAGAAGAAATATCTCGAAATATGTCCGTTAGGCCCCTTCCCTTGAGATATATCTGCAAATATCTCTGAAACGAAGCGAGCTATGGCAAAATGTTGAGAGACGTTTTTTGTAGAGAATTAAATTTCCTACTTTTTATGTTCTATGACATTTTTTGATCAGATGCGTAGTTCTCGAGATATATCAAGATATTTGAAAGTTCCGAAGCCGCACCAACATAATAGAGATACAGTAACACCGTGGCCCCTTTCTTTGAGATAACTCTGCACTATTGCGAGCTGCAAATGCCACTTCCAGCTTAGCTGTGCAGAAGAAGAACAACAAGAAGTAGAAATATCTCGAAATATGTCCGTCAGGCCCCTTCCCTTGAGATAAATCTGCAAATATCTCGGAAACGAAGCGAGCTATGGCAAAATGTTAAGAGACCTTTTTTGTAGAGAATTATGCTTCCTACAATTTACGTTCTATGATATTTTTTGATCAGAAGCGTAGTTTTCGAGATATATCGAGATATTTAAAAGTTCCGAAGCCGCACCAACATAATAGAGATACAGAAACACCGTGGCCCCTTTCTTTGAGATAACTCTACACTACTGCAACCTGCTAATGCCACTTCCAGCTTAGCTGTGCAGAAGAAGAACAACAAGAAGAAGAAATATCTCGAAATATGTCCGTCAGGCCCCTTCCCTTGAGATAAATCTGCAAATATCTCGGAAACGAAGCGAGCTATGGCAAAATGTTAACAGACCTTTTTTGTAGAAAATTAGGTTTCCTACTTTTTATGTTCTATGATATTTTTTTATCAGATGCGTAGTTCTCGAGATATATCAAGATATTTAAAAGTTCCGAAGCTGCACCAACATAATAGAGATACAGAAACACCGTGGCACCTTTCTTTGAGATAACTCTGCACTATTGGGCGCTGCAAATGCCACTTCCAGCTTAGCTCTGCAGAAGAGGAATAACAAGAAGAAGAAATATCTCGGAATATGTCCGTCAGGCCCCTTCCCTTGAGATAAATCTGCAAATATCTCTGAAACGAAGCGAGCTATGGCAAAATGTTGAGAGACGTTCTTTGTAGAGAATTAAGTTTCCTACTTTTTATGTTCTATGATATTTTTTGATCAGATGCGTAGTTCTCGAGATATATCAAGATATTTGAAAGTTCCGAAGCCGCACCAACATAATAGAGATACAGTAACACCGTGGCCCCTTTCTTTGAGATAACTCTGCACTATTGCGAGCTGCAAATGCCACTTCCAGCTTAGCTGTGCAGAAGAAGAACAACAAGAAGTAGAAATATCTCGAAATATGTCCGTCAGGCCCCTTCCCTTGAGATAAATCTGCAAATATCTCGGAAACGAAGCGAGCTATGGCAAAATGTTAACAGACCTTTTTTGTAGAAAATTAGGTTTCCTACTTTTTATGTTCTATGATATTTTTTTATCAGATGCGTAGTTCTCGAGATATATCAAGATATTTAAAAGTTCCGAAGCTGCACCAACATAATAGAGATACAGAAACACCGTGGCACCTTTCTTTGAGATAACTCTGCACTATTGGGCGCTGCAAATGCCACTTCCAGCTTAGCTCTGCAGAAGAAGAACAACAAGAAGAAGAAATATCTCGAAATATGTCCGTCAGGCCCCTTCCCTTGAGATAAATCTGCAAATATCTCGGAAACGAAGCGAGCTATGGCAAAATGTTAAGAGACCTTGTTTGTAGAGAATTAAGTTTCCTACTTTTTATGTTCTATGATATTTTTTGATCAGATGCGTAGTTCTCGAGATATATCAAGATATTTAAAAGTTCCGAAGCCGCACCAACATAATAGAGATACAGAAACACCGTGGCCCCTTTCTTTGAGATAACTCTGCACTAGTGCGAGCCGCAAATGCCACTTCCAGCTTAGCTGTGCAGAAGAAGAACAACAAGAAGAAGAAATATCTCGAAATATGTCCGTCAGGCCCGTTCCTTTGAGCTGAATCTGCAAATATCTCGGAAACGAAGCGAGCTATGGCAAAATGTTAGGAGACCTTATTTGTAGAGAATTAAGTTTCCTACTTTTTATGTTTTATGATATTTTTTGATCAGATGCGTAGTTCTCGAGATATATCAAGATATTTGAAAGTTCCGAAGCCGCACCAACATAATAGAGATACAGTAACACCGTGGCCCGTTTCTTTGAGATAACTCTGCACTATTGCGAGCTGCAATTGCCACTTCCAGCTTAGCTGTGCAGAAGAAGAACAACAAGAAGTAGAAATATCTCGAAATATGTCCGTCAGGCCCCTTCCCTTGAGATAAATCTGCAAATATCTCGGAAACGAAGCGAGATATGGCAAAATGTTAAGAGACCTTTTTTGTAGAGAATTATGTTTCCTACAATTTACGGTCTATGATATTTTTTGATCAGAAGCGTAGTTTTCGAGATATATCGAGATATTTAAAAGTTCCGAAGCTGCACCAACATAATAGAGGTACAGAAACACCGTGGCCTCTTTCTCTGAGATAACTCTGCACTATTGCGAGCTGCAAATGCCACTTCCAACTTAGCTGTGCAGAAGAGGAATAACAAGAAGAAGAAATATCTCGGAATATGTCCGTCAGGCCCCTTCCCTTGAGCTAAATCTGCAAATATCTCGGAAACGATGCCAGCTATGGGAAAATGTTAAGAGACCTTTTTTGTAGAGAATTAAGTTTCCTACTTTTTATGTTCTATGATATTTTTTGATCAGATGCGTAGTTCTCGAGATATATCAAGATATTTAAAAGTTCCGAAGCCGCACCAACATAATAGAGATACAGAAACACCGTGGCACCTTTCTTTGAGATAACTCTGCACTATTGGGCGCTGCAAATGCCACTTCCAGCTTAGCTCTGCAGAAGAAGAACAACAAGAAGAAGAAATATCTCGAAATATGTCCGTCAGGCCCCTTCCCTTGAGATTAATCTGCAAATATCTCGGAAACGAAGCGAGCTATGGCAAAATGTTAGGAGACCTTATTTGTAGAGAATTAAGTTTCCTACTTTTTATGTTCTATGATATTTTTTGATCAGATGCGTAGTTCTCGAGATATATCAAGATATTTAAAAGTTCCGAAGCCGCACCAACATAATAGAGATACAGAAACACCGTGGCCCCTTTCTTTGAGATAACTCTGCACTATTGCGAGCTGAAAATGCCACTTCCAGTTTAGCTGTGCAGAAGAAGAACAACAAGAAGAAGAAATATCTCGAAATATGTCCGTTAGGCCCCTTCCCTTGAGATATATCTGCAAATATCTCTGAAACGAAGCGAGCTATGGCAAAATGTTGAGAGACGTTTTTTGTAGAGAATTAAATTTCCTACTTTTTACGTTCTATGACATTTTTTGATCAGATGCGTAGTTCTCGAGATATATCAAGATATTTGAAAGTTCCGAAGCCGCACCAACATAATAGAGATACAGTAACACCGTGGCCCCTTTCTTTGAGATAACTCTGCACTATTGCGAGCTGCAAATGCCACTTCCAGCTTAGCTGTGCAGAAGAAGAACAACAAGAAGTAGAAATATCTCGAAATATGTCCGTCAGGCCCCTTCCCTTGAGATAAATCTGCAAATATCTCGGAAACGAAGCGAGCTATGGCAAAATGTTAAGAGACCTTTTTTGTAGAGAATTATGTTTCCTACAATTTACGTTCTATGATATTTTTTGATCAGAAGCGTAGTTTTCGAGATATATCGAGATATTTAAAAGTTCCGAAGCCGCACCAACATAATAGAGATACAGAAACACCGTGGCCCCTTTCTTTGAGATAACTCTACACTACTGCGACCTGCAAATGCCACTTCCAGCTTAGCTGTGCAGAAGAAGAACAACAAGAAGAAGAAATATCTCGAAATATGTCCGTCAGGCCCGTTCATTTGAGCTGAATCTGCAAATATCTCGGAAACGAAGCGAGCTATGGCAAAATGTTAAGAGACGTTTTTTGTAGAGAATTATGTTTCCTACAATTTATGTTGTATGATATTTTTTGATCAGAAGCGTAGTTTTCGAGATATATCGAGATACTTAAAAGTTCCGAAGCCGCACCAACATAATAGAGATACAGAAACACCGTGGCCCCTTTCTTTGAGATAACTCTGCACTAGTGCGAGCCGCAAATGCCACTTCCAGCTTAGCTGTGCAGAAGAAGAACAACAAGAAGAAGAAATATCTCGAAATATGTCCGTCAGGCCCCTTCCCTTGAGATAAATCTGCAAATATCTCGGAAACGGAGCGAGCTATGGCAAAATGTTAAGAGACCTTATTTGTGGAGAACTAAGTTTCCTACTTTTTATGTTCTATGATATTTTTTGATCAGATGCGTAGTTCTCGAGATATATCAAGATATTTAAAAGTTCCGAAGCCGCACCAACATAATAGAGATACAGAAACACCGTGGCCCCTTTCTTTGAGATAACTCTGCACTAGTGCGAGCCGCAAATGCCACTTCCAGCTTAGCTGTGCAGAAGAAGAACAACAAGAAGAAGAAATATCTCGAAATATGTCCGTCAGGCCCCTTCCCTTGAGATAAATCTGCAAATATCTCGGAAACGAAGCGAGCTATGGCAAAATGTTAAGAGACCTTTTTTGTAGAGAATTAAGTTTCCTACTTTTTATGTTCTATGATATTTTTTGATCAGATGCGTAGTTCTCGAGATATATCAAGATATTTAAAAGTTCCGAAGCCGCACCAACATAATAGAGATACAGAAACACCGTGGCCCCTTTCTTTGAGATAACTCTGCACTAGGGCGAGCCGCAAATGCCACTTCCAGCTTAGCTGTGCAGAAGAAGAACAACAAGAAGAAGAAATATCTCGAAATATGTCCGTCAGGCCCGTTCCTTTGAGCTGAATCTGCAAATATCTCGGAAACGAAGCGAGCTATGGCAAAATGTTAAGAGACGTTTTTTGTAGAGAATTATGTTTCCTACAATTTATGTTGTATGATATTTTTTGATCAGAAGCGTAGTTTTCGAGATATATCGAGATACTTAAAAGTTCCGAAGCCGCACCAACATAATAGAGATACAGAAACACCGTGGCCCCTTTCTTTGAGATAACTCTGCACTAGTGCGAGCCGCAAGTGCCACTTCCAGCTTAGCTGTGCAGAAGAAGAACAACAAGAAGAAGAAATATCTCGAAATATGTCCGTCAGGCCCCTTCCCTTGAGATAAATCTGCAAATATCTCGGAAACGGAGCGAGCTATGGCAAAATGTTAAGAGACCTTATTTGTGGAGAACTAAGTTTCCTACTTTTTATGTTCTATGATATTTTTTGATCAGATGCGTAGTTCTCGAGATATATCAAGATATTTAAAAGTTCCGAAGCCGCACCAACATAATAGAGATACAGAAACACCGTGGCCCCTTTCTTTGAGATAACTCTGCACTAGTGCGAGCCGCAAATGCCACTTCCAGCTTAGCTGTGCAGAAGAAGAACAACAAGAAGAAGAAATATCTCGAAATATGTCCGTCAGGCCCCTTCCCTTGAGATAAATCTGCAAATATCTCGGAAACGAAGCGAGCTATGGCAAAATGTTAAGAGACCTTTTTTGTAGAGAATTAAGTTTCCTACTTTTTATGTTCTATGATATTTTTTGATCAGATGCGTAGTTCTCGAGATATATCAAGATATTTAAAAGTTCCGAAGCCGCACCAACATAATAGAGATACAGAAACACCGTGGCCCCTTTCTTTGAGATAACTCTGCACTAGTGCGAGCCGCAAATGCCACTTCCAGCTTAGCTGTGCAGAAGAAGAACAACAAGAAGAAGAAATATCTCGAAATATGTCCGTCAGGCCCGTTCCTTTGAGCTGAATCTGCAAATATCTCGGAAACGAAGCGAGCTATGGCAAAATGTTAAGAGACGTTTTTTGTAGAGAATTATGTTTCCCACAATTTACGTTCTATGATATTTTTTGATCAGAAGCGTAGTTTTCGAGATATATCGAGATATTTAAAAGTTCCGAAGCCGCACCAACATAATAGAGATACAGAAACACCGTGGCCCCTTTTTATGAGATAACTCTACACTATTGCGACCTGCAAATGCCACTTCCAGCTTAGCTGTGCAGAAGAAGAACAACAAGAAGAAGAAATATCTCGAAATATGTCCGTCAGGCCCCTTCCCTTGAGATAAATCTGCAAATATCTCGGAAACGAAGCGAGCTATGGCAAAATGTTAACAGACCTTTTTTGTAGAAAATTAGGTTTCCTACTTTTTATGTTCTATGATATTTTTTTATCAGATGCGTAGTTCTCGAGATATATCAAGATATTTAAAAGTTCCGAAGCTGCACCAACATAATAGAGGTACAGAAACACCGTGGCCTCTTTCTTTGAGATAACTCTGCACTATTGCGAGCTGCAAATGCCACTTCCAACTTAGCTGTGCAGAAGAGGAATAACAACAAGAAGAAATATCTCGGAATATGTCCGTCAGGCCCCTTCCCTTGAGCTAAATCTGCAAATATCTCGGAAACGATGCCAGCTATGGGAAAATGTTAAGAGACCTTTTTTGTAGAGAATTAAGTTTCCTACTTTTTACGTTCTATGATATTTTTTGATCAGATGCGTAGTTCTCGAGATATATCAAGATATTTAAAAGTTCCGAAGCCGCACCAACATAATAGAGATACAGAAACACCGTGGCACCTTTCTTTGAGATAACTCTGCACTATTGGGCGCTGCAAATGCCACTTCCAGCTTAGCTCTGCAGAAGAAGAACAACAAGAAGAAGAAATATCTCGAAATATGTCCGTCAGGCCCCTTCCCTTGAGATAAATCTGCAAATATCTCGGAAACGAAGCGAGCTATGGCAAAATGTTAAGAGACCTTTTTTGTAGAGAATTATGTTTCCTACAATTTACGTTCTCTGATATTTTTTGATCAGAAGCGTAGTTTTCGAAATATATCGAGATATTTAAAAGTTCCGAAGCCGCACCAACATAATAGAGATACAGAAACACCGTGGCCCCTTTCTTTGAGATAACTCCGCACTATTGCGACCTGCAAATGCCAGTTCCAGCTTAGCTGTGCAGAGGAAGAACAACAAGAAGAAGAAATATCTCGAAATATGTCCGTCAGGCCCGTTCCTTTGAGCTGAATCTGCAAATATCTCGGAAACGAAGAGAGCTATGGCAAAATGTTAAGAGACGTTTTTTGTAGAGAATTATGTTTCCTACAATTTATGTTGTATGATATTTTTTGATCAGAAGCGTAGTTTTCGAGATATATCGAGATACTTAAAAGTTCCGAAGCCGCACCAACATAATAGAGATACAGAAACACCGTGGCCCCTTTCTTTGAGATAACTCTGCACTAGTGCGAGCCGCAAATGCCACTTTCAGCTTAGCTGTGCAGAAGAAGAACAACAAGAAGAAGAAATATCTCGAAATATGTCCGTCAGGCCCGTTCCTTTGAGCTGAATCTGCAAATATCTCGGAAACGAAGCGAGCTATGGCAAAATGTTAAGAGACGTTTTTTGTAGAGAATTATGTTTCCTACAATTTACGTTCTATGATATTTTTTGATCAGAAGCGTAGTTTTCGAGATATATCGAGATATTTAAAAGTTCCGAAGCCGCACCAACATAATAGAGATACAGAAACACCGTGGCCCCTTTTTTTGAGATAACTCTACACTATTGCGACCTGCAAATGCCACTTCCAGCTTAGCTGTGCAGAAGAAGAACAACAAGAAGAAGAAATATCTCGAAATATGTCCGTCAGGCCCCTTCCCTTGAGATAAATCTGCAAATATCTCGGAAACGAAGCGAGCTATGGCAAAATGTTAACAGACCTTTTTTGTAGAAAATTAGGTTTCCTACTTTTTATGTTCTATGATATTTTTTTATCAGATGCGTAGTTCTCGAGATATATCAAGATATTTAAAAGTTCCGAAGCTGCACCAACATAATAGAGGTACAGAAACACCGTGGCCTCTTTCTTTGAGATAACTCTGCACTATTGCGAGCTGCAAATGCCACTTCCAGCTTAGCTGTGCAGAAGAAGAACAACAAGAAGAAGAAATATCTCGAAATCTGTCCGTCAGGCCCCTTCCCTTGAGATAAATCTGCAAATATCTCGGAAACGAAGCGAGCTATGGCAAAATGTTGAGAGACCTTTTTTGTAGAGAATTAAGTTTCCTACTTTTTATGTTCTATGATATTTTTTGATCAGATGCGTAGTTCTCGAGATATATCAAGATATTTAAAAGTTCCGTAGCCGCACCAACATAATCGAGATACAGAAACACCGTGGCCCCTTCCTTTGAGATAACTCTGCACTATTGCGAGCTGTAAATGCCACTTCCAGCTTAGCTGTGCAGAAGAAGAACAACAAGAAGAAGAAATATCTCGAAATATGTCCGTCAGGCCCCTTCCCTTGAGATAAATCTGCAAATATCTCGGAAACGAAGCGAGCCTTGGCAAAATCTTGAGAGACCTTTTTTGTAGAGAATTACGTTTCCTACTTTTTATGCTCTGTGATATTTTTTGATCAGATGCGTAGTTCTCGAGATATATCAAGATATTTAAAAGTTCCGAAGCCGCACCAACATAATATAGATACAGAAACACCGTGGCCCCTTTCTTTGAGATAACTCTGCAATATTGCGAGCTGGAAATGCCACTTCCAGTTTAGCTGTGCAGAAGAAGAACAACAAGAAGAAGAAATATCTCGAAATATGTCCGTCAGGCCCCTTCCCTTGAGATATATCTGCAAATATCTCGGAAACGAAGCGAGCTATGGCAAAATCTTAAGAGACCTTTTTTGTAGAGAATTACGTTTCCTACAATTTGTGTTCTATGATATTTTTTGATGAGAAGCGTAGTTTTCGAGATATATCGAGATATTTAAAAGTTCCGAAGCCGCACCAACATAATAGAGATGCAGAAACACCGTGGCCCCTTTCTTTGAGATAACTCTGCATTATTGCGAGCTGTAAATGCCACTTCCAGCTTAGCTGTGCAGAAGAAGAACAACAAGAAGAAGAAATATCTCGAAATATGTCCGTCAGGCCCCTTCCCTTGAGATAAATCTGCAAATATCTCGGAAACGGAGCGAGCTATGGCAAAATGTTAAGAGACCTTATTTGTGGAGAACTAAGTTTCCTACTTTTTATGTTCTATGATATTTTTTGATCAGATGCGTAGTTCTCGAGATATATCAAGATATTTAAAAGTTCCGAAGCCGCACCAACATAATAGAGATACAGAAACACCGTGGCCCCTTTCTTTGAGATAACTCTGCACTAGTGCGAGCCGCAAATGCCACTTCCAGCTTAGCTGTGCAGAAGAAGAACAACAAGAAGAAGAAATATCTCGAAATATGTCCGTCAGGCCCCTTCCCTTGAGATAAATCTGCAAATATCTCGGAAACGAAGCGAGCTATGGCAAAATGTTAAGAGACCTTTTTTGTAGAGAATTAAGTTTCCTACTTTTTATGTTCTATGATATTTTTTGATCAGATGCGTAGTTCTCGAGATATATCAAGATATTTAAAAGTTCCGAAGCCGCACCAACATAATAGAGATACAGAAACACCGTGGCCCCTTTCTTTGAGATAACTCTGCACTAGTGCGAGCCGCAAATGCCACTTCCAGCTTAGCTGTGCAGAAGAAGAACAACAAGAAGAAGAAATATCTCGAAATATGTCCGTCAGGCCCGTTCCTTTGAGCTGAATCTGCAAATATCTCGGAAACGAAGCGAGCTATGGCAAAATGTTAAGAGACGTTTTTTGTAGAGAATTATGTTTCCTACAATTTAGGTTCTATGATATTTTTTGATCAGAAGCGTAGTTTTCGAGATATATCGAGATATTTAAAAGTTCCGAAGCCGCACCAACATAATAGAGATACAGAAACACCGTGGCCCCTTTTTATGAGATAACTCTACACTATTGCGACCTGCAAATGCCACTTCCAGCTTAGCTGTGCAGAAGAAGAACAACAAGAAGAAGAAATATCTCGAAATATGTCCGTCAGGCCCCTTCCCTTGAGATAAATCTGCAAATATCTCGGAAACGAAGCGAGCTATGGCAAAATGTTAACAGACCTTTTTTGTAGAAAATTAGGTTTCCTACTTTTTATGTTCTATGATATTTTTTTATCAGATGCGTAGTTCTCGAGATATATCAAGATATTTAAAAGTTCCGAAGCTGCACCAACATAATAGAGGTACAGAAACACCGTGGCCTCTTTCTTTGAGATAACTCTGCACTATTGCGAGCTGCAAATGCCACTTCCAACTTAGCTGTGCAGAAGAGGAATAACAACAAGAAGAAATATCTCGGAATATGTCCGTCAGGCCCCTTCCCTTGAGCTAAATCTGCAAATATCTCGGAAACGATGCCAGCTATGGGAAAATGTTAAGAGACCTTTTTTGTAGAGAATTAAGTTTCCTACTTTTTACGTTCTATGATATTTTTTGATCAGATGCGTAGTTCTCGAGATATATCAAGATATTTAAAAGTTCCGAAGCCGCACCAACATAATAGAGATACAGAAACACCGTGGCACCTTTCTTTGAGATAACTCTGCACTATTGGGCGCTGCAAATGCCACTTCCAGCTTAGCTCTGCAGAAGAAGAACAACAAGAAGAAGAAATATCTCGAAATATGTCCGTCAGGCCCCTTCCCTTGAGATAAATCTGCAAATATCTCGGAAACGAAGCGAGCTATGGCAAAATGTTAAGAGACCTTTTTTGTAGAGAATTATGTTTCCTACAATTTACGTTCTCTGATATTTTTTGATCAGAAGCGTAGTTTTCGAAATATATCGAGATATTTAAAAGTTCCGAAGCCGCACCAACATAATAGAGATACAGAAACACCGTGGCCCCTTTCTTTGAGATAACTCCGCACTATTGCGACCTGCAAATGCCAGTTCCAGCTTAGCTGTGCAGAGGAAGAACAACAAGAAGAAGAAATATCTCGAAATATGTCCGTCAGGCCCGTTCCTTTGAGCTGAATCTGCAAATATCTCGGAAACGAAGAGAGCTATGGCAAAATGTTAAGAGACGTTTTTTGTAGAGAATTATGTTTCCTACAATTTATGTTGTATGATATTTTTTGATCAGAAGCGTAGTTTTCGAGATATATCGAGATACTTAAAAGTTCCGAAGCCGCACCAACATAATAGAGATACAGAAACACCGTGGCCCCTTTCTTTGAGATAACTCTGCACTAGTGCGAGCCGCAAATGCCACTTTCAGCTTAGCTGTGCAGAAGAAGAACAACAAGAAGAAGAAATATCTCGAAATATGTCCGTCAGGCCCGTTCCTTTGAGCTGAATCTGCAAATATCTCGGAAACGAAGCGAGCTATGGCAAAATGTTAAGAGACGTTTTTTGTAGAGAATTATGTTTCCTACAATTTACGTTCTATGATATTTTTTGATCAGAAGCGTAGTTTTCGAGATATATCGAGATATTTAAAAGTTCCGAAGCCGCACCAACATAATAGAGATACAGAAACACCGTGGCCCCTTTTTTTGAGATAACTCTACACTATTGCGACCTGCAAATGCCACTTCCAGCTTAGCTGTGCAGAAGAAGAACAACAAGAAGAAGAAATATCTCGAAATATGTCCGTCAGGCCCCTTCCCTTGAGATAAATCTGCAAATATCTCGGAAACGAAGCGAGCTATGGCAAAATGTTAACAGACCTTTTTTGTAGAAAATTAGGTTTCCTACTTTTTATGTTCTATGATATTTTTTTATCAGATGCGTAGTTCTCGAGATATATCAAGATATTTAAAAGTTCCGAAGCTGCACCAACATAATAGAGGTACAGAAACACCGTGGCCTCTTTCTTTGAGATAACTCTGCACTATTGCGAGCTGCAAATGCCACTTCCAGCTTAGCTGTGCAGAAGAAGAACAACAAGAAGAAGAAATATCTCGAAATCTGTCCGTCAGGCCCCTTCCCTTGAGATAAATCTGCAAATATCTCGGAAACGAAGCGAGCTATGGCAAAATGTTGAGAGACCTTTTTTGTAGAGAATTAAGTTTCCTACTTTTTATGTTCTATGATATTTTTTGATCAGATGCGTAGTTCTCGAGATATATCAAGATATTTAAAAGTTCCGTAGCCGCACCAACATAATAGAGATACAGAAACACCGTGGCCCCTTCCTTTGAGATAACTCTGCACTATTGCGAGCTGTAAATGCCACTTCCAGCTTAGCTGTGCAGAAGAAGAACAACAAGAAGAAGAAATATCTCGAAATATGTCCGTCAGGCCCCTTCCCTTGAGATAAATCTGCAAATATCTCGGAAACGAAGCGAGCCTTGGCAAAATCTTGAGAGACCTTTTTTGTAGAGAATTACGTTTCCTACTTTTTATGTTCTGTGATATTTTTTGATCAGATGCGTAGTTCTCGAGATATATCAAGATATTTAAAAGTTCCGAAGCCGCACCAACATAATATAGATACAGAAACACCGTGGCCCCTTTCTTTGAGATAACTCTGCAATATTGCGAGCTGGAAATGCCACTTCCAGTTTAGCTGTGCAGAAGAAGAACAACAAGAAGAAGAAATATCTCGAAATATGTCCGTCAGGCCCCTTCCCTTGAGATATATCTGCAAATATCTCGGAAACGAAGCGAGCTATGGCAAAATCTTAAGAGACCTTTTTTGTAGAGAATTACGTTTCCTACAATTTGTGTTCTATGATATTTTTTGATGAGAAGCGTAGTTTTCGAGATATATCGAGATATTTAAAAGTTCCGAAGCCGCACCAACATAATAGAGATGCAGAAACACCGTGGCCCCTTTCTTTGAGATAACTCTGCATTATTGCGAGCTGTAAATGCCACTTCCAGCTTAGCTGTGCAGAAGAAGAACAACAAGAAGAAGAAATATCTCGAAATATGTCCGTCAGGCCCCTTCCCTTGAGATAAATCTGCAAGTATCTCGGAAACGAAGCGAGCTATGGCAAAATGTTAAGAGACCTTTTTTGTAGAGAATTAAGTTTCCTACTTTTTATGTTCTATGATATTTTTTGATCAGATGCGAAGTTCTCGAGATATATCAAGATATTTAAAAGTTCCGAAGCCGCACCATCATAATAGAGATACAGAAACACCGTGGCCCCTTTCCTTGAGATAACTCTGCACTATTGCGAGCTGGAAATGCCACTTCCAGCTTAGCCGTGCAGAAGAAGAACAACAAGAAGAAGAAATATCTCGAAATATGTCCGTCAGGCCCCTTCCCTTGAGATAAATCTGCAAATATCTCGGAAACGAAGCGAACTATGGCAAAATGTTAAGAGACGTTTTTTGTAGCTAATTATGTTTCCTACAATTTATGTTCTATGATATTTTTTGATCAGAAGCGTAGTTTTCGAGATATATCGAGATATTTAAAAGTTCCGAAGCCGCACCAACATAATAGAGATACAGAAACACCGTGGCCCCTTTCTTTGAGATAACTCTGCACTAGTGCGAGCCGCAAATGCCACTTCCAGCTTAGCTGTGCAGAAGAAGAACAACAGGAAGAAGAAATATCTCGAAATATGTCCGTCAGGCCCCTTCACTTGAGATAAATCTGCAAATATCTCGGAAACGAAGCGAGCTACGGCAAAATCTTAAGAGACCTTTTTTGTAGAGAATTAAGTTTCCTACTTTTTATGTTCTATGATATTTTTTGATCAGATGCGTAGTTCTCGAGATATATCAAGATATTTAAAAGTTCCGTAGCCGCACCAACATAATAGAGATACAGAAACACCGTGGCCCCTTCCTTTGAGATAACTCTGCACTATTGCGAGCTGTAAATGCCACTTCCAGCTTAGCTGTGCAGAAGAAGAACAACAAGAAGAAGAAATATCTCGAAATATGTCCGTCAGGCCCCTTCCCTTGAGATAAATCTGCAAATATCTCGGAAACGAAGCGAGCCTTGGCAAAATCTTGAGAGACCTTTTTTGTAGAGAATTACGTTTCCTACTTTTTATGTTCTGTGATATTTTTTGATCAGATGCGTAGTTCTCGAGATATATCAAGATATTTAAAAGTTCCGAAGCCGCACCAACATAATAGAGATACAGAAACACCGTGGCCCCTTTCTTTGAGATAACTCTGCAATATTGCGAGCTGGAAATGCCACTTCCAGTTTAGCTGTGCAGAAGAAGAACAACAAGAAGAAGAAATATCTCGAAATATGTTCGTCAGGCCCCTTCCCTTGAGATATATCTGCAAATATCTCGGAAACGAAGCGAGCTATGGCAAAATCTTAAGAGACCTTTTTTGTAGAGAATTACGTTTCCTACAATTTGTGTTCTATGATATTTTTTGATGAGAAGCGTAGTTTTCGAGATATATCGAGATATTTAAAAGTTCCGAAGCCGCACCAACATAATAGAGATGCAGAAACACCGTGGCCCCTTTCTTTGAGATAACTCTGCATTATTGCGAGCTGTAAATGCCACTTCCAGCTTAGCTGTGCAGAAGAAGAACAACAAGAAGAAGAAATATCTCGAAATATGTCCGTCAGGCCCCTTCCCTTGAGATAAATCTGCAAATATCTCGGAAACGAAGCGAGCTATGGCAAAATGTTAAGAGACCTTTTTTGTAGAGAATTAAGTTTCCTACTTTTTATGTTCTATGATATTTTTTGATCAGATGCGAAGTTCTCGAGATATATCAAGATATTTAAAAGTTCCGAAGCCGCACCATCATAATAGAGATACAGAAACACCGTGGCCCCTTTCCTTGAGATAACTCTGCACTATTGCGAGCTAGAAATGCCACTTCCAGCTTAGCTGTGCAGAAGAAGAACAACAAGAAGAAGAAATATCTCGAAATATGTCCGTCAGGCCCCTTCCCTTGAGATAAATCTGCAAGTATCTCGGAAACGAAGCGAGCTATGGCAAAATGTTAAGAGACCTTTTTTGTAGAGAATTAAGTTTCCTACTTTTTATGTTCTATGATATTTTTTGATCAGATGCGAAGTTCTCGAGATATATCAAGATATTTAAAAGTTCCGAAGCCGCACCAACATAATAGAGATACAGAAACACCGTGGCCCCTTTCTTTGAGATAACTCTGCACTAGTGCGAGCCGCAAATGCCACTTCCAGCTTAGCTGTGCAGAAGAAGAACAACAGGAAGAAGAAATATCTCGAGATACGTCCGTCAGGCCCCTTCACTTGAGATAAATCTGCAAATATCTCGGAAACGAAGCGAGCTATGGCAAAATCTTAAGAGACCTTTTTTGTAGAGAATTAAGTTTCCTACTTTCTATGTTCTATGATATTTTTTGATGAGATGCGTAGTTCTCGAGATATATCAAGATATTTAAAAGTTCCGAAGCCGCACCAACATAATAGAGATACAGAAACACCGTGGCCCCTTTCTTTGAGATAACTCTGCACTATTGCGAGCTGCAAATGCCACTTCCAGCTTAGCTGTGCAGAAGAAGAACAACAAGAAGAAGAAATATCTCGAAATCTGTCCGTCAGGCCCCTTCCCTTGAGATAAATCTGCAAATATCTCGGAAACGAAGCGAGCTATGGCAAAATGTTGAGAGACCTTTTTTGTAGAGAATTAAGTTTCCTACTTTTTATGTTCTATGATATTTTTTGATCAGATGCGTAGTTCTCGAGATATATCAAGATATTTAAAAGTTCCGTAGCCGCACCAACATAATAGAGATACAGAAACACCGTGGCCCCTTCCTTTGAGATAACTCTGCACTATTGCGAGCTGTAAATGCCACTTCCAGCTTAGCTGTGCAGAAGAAGAACAACAAGAAGAAGAAATATCTCGAAATATGTCCGTCAGGCCCCTTCCCTTGAGATAAATCTGCAAATATCTCGGAAACGAAGCGAGCCTTGGCAAAATCTTGAGAGACCTTTTTTGTAGAGAATTACGTTTCCTACTTTTTATGTTCTGTGATATTTTTTGATCAGATGCGTAGTTCTCGGGATATATCAAGATATTTAAAAGTTCCGAAGCCGCACCAACATAATAGAGATACAGAAACACCGTGGCCCCTTTCTTTGAGATAACTCTGCAATATTGCGAGCTGGAAATGCCACTTCCAATTTAGCTGTGCAGAAGAAGAACAACAAGAAGAAGAAATATCTCGAAATATGTCCGTCAGGCCCCTTCCCTTGAGATATATCTGCAAATATCTCGGAAACGAAGCGAGCTATGGCAAAATCTTAAGAGACCTTTTTTGTAGAGAATTACGTTTCCTACAATTTGTGTTCTATGATATTTTTTGATGAGAAGCGTAGTTTTCGAGATATATCGAGATATTTAAAAGTTCCGAAGCCGCACCAACATAATAGAGATACAGAAACACCGTGGCCCCTTTCTTTGAGATAACTCTGCACTAGTGCGAGCCGCAAATGCCACTTCCAGCTTAGCTGTGCAGAAGAAGAACAACAGGAAGAAGAAATATCTCGAAATATGTCCGTCAGGCCCCTTCACTTGAGATAAATCTGCAAATATCTCGGAAACGAAGCGAGCTACGGCAAAATCTTAAGAGACCTTTTTTGTAGAGAATTAAGTTTCCTACTTTTTATGTTCTATGATATTTTTTGATCAGATGCGTAGTTCTCGAGATATATCAAGATATTTAAAAGTTCCGTAGCCGCACCAACATAATAGAGATACAGAAACACCGTGGCCCCTTCCTTTGAGATAACTCTGCACTATTGCGAGCTGTAAATGCCACTTCCAGCTTAGCTGTGCAGAAGAAGAACAACAAGAAGAAGAAATATCTCGAAATATGTCCGTCAGGCCCCTTCCCTTGAGATAAATCTGCAAATATCTCGGAAACGAAGCGAGCCTTGGCAAAATCTTGAGAGACCTTTTTTGTAGAGAATTACGTTTCCTACTTTTTATGTTCTGTGATATTTTTTGATCAGATGCGTAGTTCTCGAGATATATCAAGATATTTAAAAGTTCCGAAGCCGCACCAACATAATAGAGATACAGAAACACCGTGGCCCCTTTCTTTGAGATAACTCTGCAATATTGCGAGCTGGAAATGCCACTTCCAGTTTAGCTGTGCAGAAGAAGAACAACAAGAAGAAGAAATATCTCGAAATATGTCCGTCAGGCCCCTTCCCTTGAGATATATCTGCAAATATCTCGGAAACGAAGCGAGCTATGGCAAAATCTTAAGAGACTTTTTTTGGAGAGAATTACGTTTCCTACAATTTGTGTTCTATGATATTTTTTGATGAGAAGCGTAGTTTTCGAGATATATCGAGATATTTAAAAGTTCCGAAGCCGCACCAACATAATAGAGATGCAGAAACACCGTGGCCCCTTTCTTTGAGATAACTCTGCATTATTGCGAGCTGTAAATGCCACTTCCAGCTTAGCTGTGCAGAAGAAGAACAACAAGAAGAAGAAATATCTCGAAATATGTCCGTCAGGCCCCTTCCCTTGAGATAAATCTGCAAATATCTCGGAAACGAAGCGAGCTATGGCAAAATGTTAAGAGACCTTTTTTGTAGAGAATTAAGTTTCCTACTTTTTATGTTCTATGATATTTTTTGATCAGATGCGAAGTTCTCGAGATATATCTAGATATTTAAAAGTTTCGAAGCCGCACCAACATAATAGAGATACAGAAACACCGTGGCCCCTTTCTTTGAGATAACTTTGCACTATTGCGAGCTGCAAATGCCACTTCCAGCTTAGCTGTGCAGAAGAAGAACAACAAGAAGAAGAAATATCTCGAAATATGTCCGTCAGGCCCCTTCCCTTGAGATATATCTGCAAATATCTCGGAAACGAAGCGAGCTATGGCAAAATGTTAAGAGATTTTATTTGTAGAGAATTAAGTTTCCTACTTTTTATGTTCTCTGATATTTTTTGATCAGATGCGTAGTTCTCGAGATATATCAAGATATTTAAAAGTTCCGAAGCCGCACCAACATAATAGAGATACAGAAACACCGTGGCCCCTTTCTTTGAGATAACTCTGCACTAGCGCGAGCCGCAAATGCCACTTCCAGCTTAGCTGTGCAGAACACGAACAACAAGAAGAAGAAATATCTCGAAATATGTCCGTCAGGCCCCTTCCCTTGAGATAAATCTGCAAATATCTCGGAAACGAAGCGAGCTATGGCAAAATGTTAAGACACCTTTTTTGTAGAGAATTAAGTTTCCTACTTTTTATGTTCTATGATATTTTTTGATCAGAAGCGTAGTTTTCGAGATATATCGAGATATTTAAAAGTTCCGAAGCCGCACCAACATAATAGAGATACAGAAACACAGTGGCCCCTTTCTTTGAGATAACTCTGCACTAGTGCGAGCCGCAAATGCCACTTCCAGCTTAGCTGTGCAGAAGAAGAACAACAGGAAGAAGAAATATATCGAAATATGTCCGTCAGGCCCCTTCACTTGAGATAAATCTGCAAATATCTCGGAAACGAAGCGAGCTATGGCAAAATCTTAAGAGACCTTTTTTGTAGAGAATTAAGTTTCCTACTTTCTATGTTCTATGATATTTTTTGATCAGATGCGTAGTTCTCCAGATATATCAAGATATTTAAAAGTTCCGAAGCCACACCAACATAATAGAGATACAGAAACACAGTGGCCCCTTTCTTTGAGATATCTCTGCACTATTGCGAGCTGGAAATGCCACTTCCAGTTTAGCTGTGCAGAAGAAGAACAACAAGAAGAGGAAATATCTCGAAATATGTCCGTCAGGCCCCTTCCCTTGAGATATATCTGCAAATATCTCGGAAACGAAACGAGCTATGGCAAAATCTTAAGAGACCTTTTTGGTAGAGAATTATGTTTCCTACAATCTATGTTCTATGATATTTTTTGATCAGAAGCGTAGTTATCGAGATATATCGAGATATTTAAAAGTTCCGAAGCCGCACCAACATAATAGAGATACAGAAACACCGTGGCCCCTTTCTTTGAGATAACTCTGCACTAGTGCGAGCCGTAAAAGGCACTTTCAGCTTAGCTGTGCAGAAGAAGAACAACAAGAAGAAGAAATATCTCGAAATATGTCCGTCAGGCCCCGTCCCTCGAGATAAATCTGCAAATATCTCGGAAACGAAGCGAGCTATGGCAAAATGTTAAGAGACTTTATTTGTAGAGAATTAAGTTTCCTACTTTTTATGTTCTATGATATTTTTTGATCAGATGCGTAGTTCTCGAGATATATCAAGATATTTAAAAGTTCCGAAGCCGCACCAACATAATAGAGATACAGAAACACCGTGGCCCCTTTCTTTGAGATAACTCTGCACTATTGCGAGCTGGAAATGCCACTTCCAGTTTAGCTGTGCAGAAGAAGAACAACAAGAAGAGGAAATATCTCGAAATATGTCCGTAAGGCCCCTTCCCTTGAGATATATCTGCAAATATCTCGGAAACGAAACGAGCTATGGCAAAATCTTAAAGAGACCTTTTTTGTAGAGAATTATGTTTCCTACAATCTGTGTTCTATGATATTTTTTGATCAGAAGCGTAGTTATCGAGATATATCGAGATATTTAAAAGTTCCGAAGCCGCACCAACATAATAGAGATACAGAAACACCGTGGCCCCTTTCTTTGAGATAACTCTGCACTAGTGCGAGCCGTAAAAGCCACTTCCAGCATAGCTGTGCAGAAGAAGAACAACAAGAAGAAGAAATATCTCGAAATATGTCCGTCAGGCCCCTTCCCTCGAGATAAATCTGCAAATATCTCGGAAACGAAGCGAGCTATGGCAAAATGTTAAGAGACCTTTTTTGTAGAGAATTAAGTTTCCTACTTTTTATGTTCTATGACATTTTTTGATCAGATGCGTAGTTCCCGAGATATATCAAGATATTTAAAAGTTCCGAAGCCGCATCAACATAATTGAGATACACAAACACCGTGGCCCCATTCTTTGAGATAACTCTGCACTATTGCGAGCTGCAAATGCCACTTCCAGCTTAGCTGTGCAGAAGAAGAACAACAAGAAGAAGAAATATCTCGAAATATGTCCGTCAGGCCCCTTCCCTTGAGATAAATCTGCAAATATCTCGGAAACGAAGCGAGCTATGGCAAAATGTTGAGAGACCTTTTTTGTAGAGAATTAAGTGTCCTACTTTTTATGTTCTACGATATTTTTTGATCAGATGCGTAGTTCTAGAGATATATCAAGATATTTAAAAGATCCGAAGCCGCACCAACATAATAGAGATACAGAAACACCGTGGCCCCTTTCTTTGAGATAACTCTGCACTATTGAGAGCTGCAAATGCCACTTCCAGCTTAGCTGTGCAGAGGAAGAACAACAAGAAGAAGAAATATCTCGAAATATGTCCGTCAGGCCCCTTCCCTTGAGATAAATCTGCAAATATCTCGGAAACGAAGCGAGCTATGGCAAAATGTTAAGAGACTTTATTTGTAGAGAATTAAGTTTTCTACTTTTTATGTTCTATGATATTTTTTGATCAGATGCGTAGTTCTCGAGATATATCAAGATATTTAAAAGTTCCGAAGCCGCACCAACATAATAGAGATACAGAAACACCGTGGCCCCTTTCTTTGAGATAACTCTGCACTATTGCGAGCTGGAAATGCCACTTCCAGTTTAGCTGTGCAGAAGAAGAACAACAAGAAGAGGAAATATCTCGAAATATGTCCGTCAGGCCCCTTCCCTTGAGATAAATCGGCATATATCTCGGAAACGAAGCGAGCTATGGCAAAATGTTAAGAGACCTTTTTTGTAGAGAATTAAGTTTCCTACTTTTTATGTTCTATGATATTTTTTGATCAGATGCGTAGTTCTCGAGATATATCAAGGTATTTAAAAGTTCCGAAGCCGCACCAACATAATAGAGATACAGAAACACCGTGGCCCCTTTCTTTGAGATAACTCTGCACTAGTGCGAGCCGCAAATGCCACTTCCAGCTTAGCTGTGCAGAAGAAGAACAACAAGAAGAAGAAATATCTCGAAATATGTCCGTCAGGCCCCTTCCCTCGAGATAAATCTGCAAATATCTCGGAAACGAAGCGAGCTATGGCAAAATGTTAACAGACCTTTTTTGTAGAGAATTAAGTTTGCTACTTTTTATATTCTATGATATTTTTTGATCAGATGCGTAGTTCTCGAGATATATCAAGATATTTAAAAGTTCCGAAGCCGCACCAACATAATAGAGATACAGAAACACCGTGGCCCCTTCCTTTGAGATAACTCTGCACTATTGCGAGCTGTAAATGCCACTTCCAGCTTAGCTGTGCAGAAGAAGAACAACAAGAAGAAGAAACATCTCGAAATATGTCCGTCAGGCCCCTTCCCTTGAGATAAATCTGCAAATATCTCGGAAATGAAGCGAGCTATGGCAAAATGTTAAGAGACCTTTTTTGTAGAGAATTAGGTTTCCTACTTTTTATGTTCTATGATATTTTTTGATCAGATGCGTAGTTCTCGAGATATATCAAGATATTTAAAAGTTCCGAAGCCGCACCAACATAATAGAGATACAGAAACACCGTGGCCCCTTTCTTTGAGATAACTCTGCACTATTGCGAGCTGGAAATGCCACTTCCAGTTTAGCTGTGCAGAAGAAGAACAACAAGAAGAGGAAATATCTCGAAATATGTCCGTCAGGCCCCTTCCCTTGAGATATATCTGCAAATATCTCGGAAACGAAACGAGCTATGGCAAAATCTTAAGAGACCTTTTTGGTAGAGAATTATGTTTCCTACAATCTATGTTCTATGATATTTTTTGATCAGAAGCGTAGTTATCGAGATATATCGAGATATTTAAAAGTTCCGAAGCCGCACCAACATAATAGAGATACAGAAACACCGTGGCCCCTTTCTTTGAGATAACTCTGCACTATTGCGAGCTGCAAATGCCACTTCCAGCTTAGCTGTGCAGAAGAAGAACAACAAGAAGAAGAAATATCTCGAAATATGTCCGTCAGGCCCCTTCCCTTGAGATATATCTGCAAATATCTCGGAAACGAAGCGAGCTATGGCAAAATGTTAAGAGACTTTATTTGTAGAGAATTAAGTTTTCTACTTTTTATGTTCTATGGTATTTTTTGATCAGATGCGTAGTTCTCGAGATATATCAAGATATTTAAAAGTTCCGAAGCCGCACCAACATAATAGAGATACAGAAACACCGTGGCCCCTTTCTTTGAGATAACTCTGCACTACTGCGAGCTGGAAATGCCACTTCCAGTTTAGCTGTGCAGAAGAAGAACAACAAGAAGAGGAAATATCTCGAAATATGTCCGTCAGGCCCCTTCCCTTGAGATATATCTGCAAATATCGCGGAAACGAAACGAGCTATGGCAAAATCTTAAGAGACCTTTTTTGTAGAGAATTAAGTTTCCTACTTTTTATGTTCCATGATATTTTTTGATCAGATGCGTAGTTCTCGAGATATATCAAGATATTTAAAAGTTCCGAAGCCGCATCAACATAATAGAGATACAGAAACACCGTGGACCCTTTCTTTGAGATAACTCTGCACTATTGCGAGCTGCAAATGCCACTTCCAGCTTAGCTGCGCAGAAGAAGAACAACAAGAAGAAGAAATATCTCGAAATATATCCGTCAGGCCCCTTCCCTTGAGATATATCTGCAAATATCTCGGAAACGAAGCGAGCTATGGCAAAATGTTAAGAGACCTTTTTTGTAGAGAATTATGTTTCCTACAAGTTATGCTCTATGATATTTTTTGATCAGAAGCGTAGTTTTCGAGATATATCGAGATATTTAAAAGTTCCGAAGCCGCACCAACATAATAGAGATACAGAAACACCGTGGCCCCTTTCTTTGAGATAACTCTGCACTATTGCGAGCTGCAAATGCCACTTCCAGCTTAGCTGTGCAGAGGAAGAACAACAAGAAGAAGAAATATCTCGAAATATGTCCGTCAGGCCCTTCCCTTGAGATAAATCGGCATATATCTCGGAAACGAAGCGAGCTATGGCAAAATGTTAAGAGACCTTTTTTGTAGAGAATTAAGTTTCCTACTTTTTACGTTCTATGATATTTTTTGATCAGATGCGTAGTTCTCGAGATATATCAAGATATTTAAAAGTTCCGAAGCCGCACCAACATAATAGAGATACAGAAACACCGTGGCCCCTTTCTTTGAGATAACTCTGCACTACTGCGAGCTGGAAATGCCACTTCCAGTTTAGCTGTGCAGAAGAAGAACAACAAGAAGAGGAAATATCTCGAAATATGTCCGTCAGGCCCCTTCCCTTGAGATATATCTGCAAATATCGCGGAAACGAAACGAGCTATGGCAAAATCTTAAGAGACCTTTTTTGTAGAGAATTAAGTTTCCTACTTTTTATGTTCCATGATATTTTTTGATCAGATGCGTAGTTCTCGAGATATATCAAGATATTTAAAAGTTCCGAAGCCGCATCAACATAATAGAGATACAGAAACACCGCGGACCCTTTCTTTGAGATAACTCTGCACTATTGCGAGCTGCAAATGCCACTTCCAGCTTAGCTGCGCAGAAGAAGAACAACAAGAAGAAGAAATATCTCGAAATATGTCCGTTAGGCCCCTTCCCTTGAGATAAATCTGCAAATATCTCGGAAACGAAGCGAGCTATGGCAAAATGTTAAGAGACCTTTTTTGTAGAGAATTAAGTTTCCTACTTTTTATGTTGTATGATATTTTTTGATCAGATGCGTAATTGTCGAGATATATCAAGATATTTAAAAGTTCCGAAGCCGCACCAACATAATAGAGATACAGAAACACCGTGGCCCCTTTCTTTGGGATAACTCTGCACTATTGCGAGCTGGAAATGCCACCTCCAGTTTAGCTGTGCAGAAGAAGAACAACAAGAAGAAGAAATATCTCGAAATATGTCCGTCAGGCCACTTCCCTTGAGATAAATCTGCAAATATCTCGAAAACGAAGCGAGCTATGGCAAAATGTTAAGAGACCTTTTTTGTAGAGAACTAAGTTTCCTACTTTTTATGTTGTATGATATTTTTTGATCAGATGCGTAATTGTCGAGCTATATCAAGATATTTAAAAGTTCCGAAGCTGCACCAACATAATAGAGGTACAGAAACACCGTGGCCTCTTCCTTTGAGATAACTCTGCACTATTGCGAGCTGCAAATGCCACTTCCAGCTTAGCTGTGCAGAAGAAGAACAACAAGAAGAAGAAATATCTCGAAATATGTCCGTCAGGCCCCTTCCCTTGAGATATATCTGCAAATATCTCGGAAACGAAGCGAGCTATGGCAAAATGTTAAGAGACTTTATTTGTAGAGAATTAAGTTTTCTACTTTTTATGTTCTATGATATTTTTTAATCAGATGCGTAGTTCTCGAGATATATCAAGATATTTAAAAGTTCCGAAGCCGCACCAACATAATAGAGATACAGAAACACCGTGGCCCCTTTCTTTGAGATAACTCTGCACTACTGCGAGCTGGAAATGCCACTTCCAGTTTAGCTGTGCAGAAGAAGAACAACAAGAAGAGGAAATATCTCGAAATATGTCCGTCAGGCCCCTTCCCTTGAGATATATCTGCAAATATCGCGGAAACGAAACGAGCTATGGCAAAATCTTAAGAGACCTTTTTTGTAGAGAATTAAGTTTCCTACTTTTTATGTTCCATGATATTTTTTGATCAGATGCGTAGTTCTCGAGATATATCAAGATATTTAAAAGTTCCGAAGCCGCATCAACATAATAGAGATACAGAAACACCGCGGACCCTTTCTTTGAGATAACTCTGCACTATTGCGAGCTGCAAATGCCACTTCCAGCTTAGCTGCGCAGAAGAAGAACAACAAGAAGAAGAAATATCTCGAAATATGTCCGTTAGGCCCCTTCCCTTGAGATAAATCTGCAAATATCTCGGAAACGAAGCGAGCTATGGCAAAATGTTAAGAGACCTTTTTTGTAGAGAATTAAGTTTCCTACTTTTTATGTTGTATGATATTTTTTGATCAGATGCGTAATTGTCGAGATATATCAAGATATTTAAAAGTTCCGAAGCCGCACCAACATAATAGAGATACAGAAACACCGTGGCCCCTTTCTTTGGGATAACTCTGCACTATTGCGAGCTGGAAATGCCACCTCCAGTTTAGCTGTGCAGAAGAAGAACAACAAGAAGAAGAAATATCTCGAAATATGTCCGTCAGGCCACTTCCCTTGAGATAAATCTGCAAATATCTCGAAAACGAAGCGAGCTATGGCAAAATGTTAAGAGACCTTTTTTGTAGAGAATTAAGTTTCCTACTTTTTATGTTGTATGATATTTTTTGATCAGATGCGTAATTGTCGAGCTATATCAAGATATTTAAAAGTTCCGAAGCTGCACCAACATAATAGAGGTACAGAAACGCCGTGGCCCCTTTCTTTGAGATAACTCTGCACTATTGCGAGCTGCAAATGCCACTTCCAGCTTAGCTGTGCAGAAGAAGAACAACAAGAAGAAGAAATATCTCGAAATATGTCCGTCAGGCCCCTTCCCTTGAGATAAATCTGCATATATCTCGGAAACGAAGCGAGCTATGGCAAAATGTTGAGAGACCTTTTTTGTAGAGAATTAAGTTTCCTACTTTTTATGTTCTATGATATTTTTTGATCAGATGCGTAGTTCTCGAGATATATCAAGATATTTAAAAGTTCCGAAGCTGCACCAACATAATAGAGGTACAGAAACACCGTGGCCTCTTTCTTTGAGATAACTCTGCACTATTGCGAGCTGCAAATGCCACTTCCAGCTTAGCTGTGCAGAAGAAGAACAACAAGAAGAAGAAATATCTCGAAATATGTCCGTCAGGCCCCTTCCCTTGAGATAAATCTGCAAATATCTCGGAAACGAAGCGAGCTATGGCAAAATGTTAAGAGACCTTTTTTGTAGAGAATTAAGTTTCCTACTTTTTATGTTGTTTGATATTTTTTGATCAGATGCGTAATTGTCGAGATATATCAAGATATTTAAAAGTTCCGAAGCCGCACCAACATAATAGAGATACAGAAACACCGTGGCCCCTTTCTTTGAGATAACTCTGCACTATTGCGAGCTGCAAATGCCACTTCCAGCTTAGCTGTGCAGAAGAAGAACAACAAGAAGAAGAAATATCTCGAAATATGTCCGTCAGGCCCCTTCCCTTGAGATATATCTGCAAATATCTCGGAAACGAAGCGATCTATGGCAAAATGTTAAGAGACCTTTTTTGTAGAGAATTATGTTTGCTACAATTTGTGTTCTATGATATTTTTTGATCAGAAGCGTAGTTTTCGAGATATATCGAGATATTTAAAAGTTCCGAAGCCGCACCAACATAATAGAGATACAGAAACACCGTGGCCCCTTTCTTTGAGATAACTCTGCACTAGTGCGAGCCGCAAATGCCACTTCCAGCTTAGCTGTGCAGAAGAAGAACAACAAGAAGAAGAAATATCTCGAAATATGTCCGTCAGGCCCCTTCCCTTGAGATAAATCTGCAAATATCTCGGAAACGAAGCGAGCTAGGGCAAAATGTTAAGAGACCTTATTTGTAGAGAATTAAGTTTCCTACTTTTTATGTTCTATGATATTTTTTGATCAGATGCGTAGTTCTCGAGATATATCAAGATATTTAAAAGTTCCGAAGCCGCACCAACATAATAGAGATACAGAAACACCGTGGCCCCTTTCTTTGAGATAACTCTGCACTATTGCGAGCTGGAAATGCCACTTCCAGTTTAGCTGTGCAGAAGAAGAACAACAAGAAGAAGAAATATCTCGAAATATGTCCGTCAGGCCCCTTCCCTTGAGATAAATCTGCAAATATCTCGGAAACGAAGCGAGCTATGGCAAAATGTTAAGAGACGTTCTTTGTAGAGAATTATGTTTCCTACAATTTATGTTCTATGATATTTTTTGATCAGAAGCGTAGTTTTCGCGATATATCGAGATATTTAAAAGTTCGGAAGCCGCACCAACATAATAGAGATACAGAAACACCGTGGCCCCTCTCTTTCAGATAACTCTGCACAATTGCGAGCTGCAAATGCCACTTCCAGCTTAGCTGTGCAGAAGAAGAACAACAAGAAGAAGAAATATCTCGAAATATGTCCGTCAGGCCACTTCCCTTGAGATAAATCTGCAAATATCTCGGAAACGAAGCGAGCTATGGCAAAATGTTAAGAGACCTTTTTTGTAGAGAATTAAGTTTCCTACTTTTTATGTTGTATGATATTTTTTGATCAGATGCGTAATTGTCGAGATATATCAAGATATTTGAAAGTTCCGAAGCCGCACCAACATAATAGAGATACAGAAACACCGTGGCCCCTTTCTTTGAGATAACTCTGCACTATCGCGAGCTGCAAATGCCACTTCCAGCTTAGCTGTGCAGAAGAAGAACAACAAGAAGAAGAAATATCTCGAAATATGTCCGTTAGGCCCCTTCCCTTGAGATAAATCTGCAAATATCTCGGAAACGAAGCGAGCTATGTCAAAATGTTAAGGGACCTTTTTTGTAGAGAATTAAGTTTCCTACTTTTTATGTTCTATGATATTTTTTGATCAGGAGCGTAGTTTTCGAGATATATCGAGATATTTAAAAGTTCCGAAGCCGCACCAACATAATAGAGATACAGAAACACCGTGGCCCCTTTCTTTGAGATAACTCTGCACTATTGCGAGCTGCAAATGCCACGTCCAGCTTAGCTGTGGAGAAGAAGAACAACAAGAAGAAGAAATATCTCGAAATATGTCCGTTAGGCCCCTTCCCTTGAGATAAATCTGCAAATATCTCGGAAACGAAGCGAGCTATGGCAAAATGTTAAGAGACCTTTTTTGTAGAGAATTAAGTTTCCTACTTTTTATGTTGTATGATATTTTTTGATCAGATGCGTAATTGTCGAGATATATCAAGATATTTAAAAGTTCCGAAGCCGCACCAACATAATAGAGATACAGAAACACCGTGGCCCCTTTCTTTGAGATAACTCTGCACTATTGCGAGCTGCAAATGCCACTTCCAGCTTAGCTGTGCAGAAGAAGAACAACAAGAAGAAGAAATATCTCGAAATATGTCCGTCAGGCCCCTTCCCTTGAGATAAATCTGCAAATATCTCGGAAACGAAGCGAGCTACGGCAAAATGCTAGCAGACCTTTTTTGTAGAAAATTAGGTTTCCTACTTTTTATGTTCTATGATATTTTTTGATCAGATGCGTAGTTCTCGAGATATATCAAGATATTTAAAAGTTCCGAAGCTGCACCAAAATAATAGAGGTACAGAAACACCGTGGCCTCTTTCTTTGAGATAACTCTGCACTATTGCGAGCTGCAAATGCCACTTCCAGCTTAGCTGTGCAGAAGAAGAACAACAAGCAGAAGAAATATCTCGAAATATGTCCGTCAGGCCCCTTCCCTTGAGATAAATCTGCAAATATCTCGGAAACGAAGCGAGCTATGGCAAAATCTTAAGAGACCTTTTTTGTAGAGAATTAAGTTTCCTACTTTTTATGTTCTATGATATTTTTTGATCAGATGCGTAGTTCTCGAGATATATCAAGATATTTAAAAGTTCCGAAGCCGCACCAACATAATAGAGATGCAGAAACACCGTGGCCCCTTTCTTTGAGATAACTCAGCACTATTGCGAGCTGGAAATGCCACTTCCAGTTTAGCTGTGCAGAAGAAGAACAACAAGAAGAAGAAATATCTCGAAATATGTCCGTCAGACCCCTTCCCTTGATATAAATCTGCAAATATCTCGGAAACGAAGCGAGCTATGGCAAAATGTTAAGAGACGTTCTTTGTAGAGAATTATGTTTCCTACAATTTATGTTCTATGATATTTTTTGATCAGAAGCGTAGTTTTCGCGATATATCGAGATATTTAAAAGTTCGGAAGCCGCACCAACATAATAGAGATACAGAAACACCGTGGCCCCTCTCTTTCAGATAACTCTGCACAATTGCGAGCTGCAAATGCCACTTCCAGCTTAGCTGTGCAGAAGAAGAACAACAAGAAGAAGAAATATCTCGAAATATGTCCGTCAGGCCACTTCCCTTGAGATAAATCTGTAAATATCTCGGAAACGAAGCGAGCTATGGCAAAATGTTAAGAGACCTTTTTTGTAGAGAATTAAGTTTCCTACTTTTTATGTTGTATGATATTTTTTGATCAGATGCGTAATTGTCGAGATATATCAAGATATTTGAAAGTTCCGAAGCCGCACCAACATAATAGAGATACAGAAACACCGTGGCCCCTTTCTTTGAGAAAACTCTGCACTATTGCGAGCTGCAAATGCCACTTCCAGCTTAGCTGTGCAGAAGAAGAACAACAAGAAGAAGAAATATCTCGAAATATGTCCGTTAGGCCCCTTCCCTTGAGATAAATCTGCAAATATCTCGGAAACGAAGCGAGCTATGGCAAAATGTTAAGGGACCTTTTTTGTAGAGAATTAAGTTTCCTACTTTTTATGTTCTATGATATTTTTTGATCAGGAGCGTAGTTTTCGAGATATATCGAGATATTTAAAAGTTCCGAAGCCGCACCAACATAATAGAGATACAGAAACACCGTGGCCCCTATCTTTGAGATAACTCTGCACTATTGCGAGCTGCAAATGCCACGTCCAGCTTAGCTGTGGAGAAGAAGAACAACAAGAAGAAGAAATATCTCGAAATATGTCCGTTAGGCCCCTTCCCTTGAGATAAATCTGCAAATATCTCGGAAACGAAGCGAGCTATGGCAAAATGTTAAGAGACCTTTTTTGTAGAGAATTAAGTTTCCTACTTTTTATGTTGTATGATATTTTTTGATCAGATGCGTAATTGTCGAGATATATCAAGATATTTAAAAGTTCCGAAGCCGCACCAACATAATAGAGATACAGAAACACCGTGGCCCCTTTCTTTGGGATAACTCTGCACTATTGCGAGCTGGAAATGCCACTTCCAGTTTAGCTGTGCAGAAGAAGAACAACAAGAAGAAGAAATATCTCGAAATATGTCCGTCAGGACCCTTCCCTTGAGATAAATCTGCAAATATCTCGGAAACGAAGCGAGCTATGGCAAAATGTTAAGAGACCTTTTTTGTAGAAAATTAAGTTTCCTACTTTTTATGTTGTATGATATTTTTTGATCAGATGCGTAGTTCTCGAGATATATCAAGATATTTAAAAGTTCCGAAGCTGCACCAACATAATAGAGGTACAGAAACACCGTGGCCTCTTCCTTTGAGATAACTCTGCACTATTGCGAGCTGCAAATGCCACTTCCAGCTTAGCTGTGCAGAAGAAGAACAACAAGAAGAAGATATATCTCGAAATATGACCGTCAGGCCCCTTCCCTTGAGATAAATCTGCAAATATCTCGGAAACGAAGCGAGCTACGGCAAAATGCTAGCAGACCTTTTTTGTAGAAAATTAGGTTTCCTACTTTTTATGTTATATGATATTTTTTGATCAGAAGCGTAGTTTTCGAGATATATCGAGATATTTAAAAGTTCCGAAGCCGCACCAACATAATAGAGATACAGAAACACCGTGGCCCCTTTCTTTGAGATAACTCAGCACTATTGCGAGCTGGAAATGCCACTTCCAGCTTAGCTGTGCAGAAGAAGAACAACAAGAAGAAGAAATATCTCGAAATATGTCCGTCAGGCCCCTTCCCTTGAGATAAATCTGCAAATATCTCGGAAACGAAGCGAGCTATGGCAAAACGTTAAGAGACCTTTTTTGTAGAGAATTATGTTTCCTACAATTTGTGTTCTACGATATTTTTTGATCAGAAGCGTAGTTTTCGAGATATATCGAGATATTTAAAAGTTCCGAAGCCGCACCAACATAATAGAGATACAGAAACACCGTGGCCCCTTTCTTTGGGATAACTCTGCACTATTGCGAGCTGGAAATGCCACTTCCAGTTTAGCTGTGCAGAAGAAGAACAACAAGAAGAAGAAATACCTCGAAATATGTCCGTCAGGACCCTTCCCTTGAGATAAATCTGCAAATATCTCGGAAACGAAGCGAGCTGTGGCAAAATGTTAAGAGACCTTTTTTGTAGAGAATTATGTTTCCTGCAATTTATGTTCTATGATATTTTTTGATCAGAAGCGTAGTTTGCGAGATATATCGAGATATTTAAAAGTTCCGAAGCCGCACCAACATAATAGAGATACAGAAACACCGTGGCCCCTTTCTTTGGGATAACTCTGCACTATTGCGAGCTGGAAATGTCACTTCCAGTTTAGCTGTGCAGAAGAAGAACAACAAGAAGAAGAAATACCTCGAAATATGTCCGTCAGGACCCTTCCCTTGAGATAAATCTGCAAATATCTCGGAAACGAAGCGAGCTGTGGCAAAATGTTAAGAGACCTTTTTTGTAGAGAATTATGTTTCCTGCAATTTATGTTCTATGATATTTTTTGATCAGAAGCGTAGTTTGCGAGATATATCGAGATATTTAAAAGTTCCGAAGCCGCACCAACATAATAGAGATACAGAAACACCGTGGCCCCTTTCTTTGGGATAACTCTGCACTATTGCGAGCTGGAAATGCCACTTCCAGTTTAGCTGTGCAGAAGAAGAACAACAAGAAGAAGAAATATCTCGAAATATGTCCGTCAGGACCCTTCCCTTGAGATAAATCTGCAAATATCTCGGAAACGAAGCGAGCTATGGCAAAACGTTAAGAGACCTTTTTTGTAGAGAATTATGTTTCCTACAATTTATGTTCTACGATATTTTTTGAGCAGAAGCGTAGTTTTCGAGATATATCGAGATATTTAAAAGTTCCGAAGCCGCACCAACATAATAGAGATACAGAAACACCGTGGCCCCTTTCTTTGGGATAACTCTGCACTATTGCGAGCTGGAAATGCCACTTCCAGTTTAGCTGTGCAGAAGAAGAACAACAAGAAGAAGAAATACCTCGAAATATGTCCGTCAGGACCCTTCCCTTGAGATAAATCTGCAAATATCTCGGAAACGAAGCGAGCTGTGGCAAAATGTTAAGACACCTTTTTTGTAGAGAATTATGTTTCCTACAATTTATGTTCTATGATATTTTTTGATCAGAAGCGTAGTTTTCGCGATATATCGAGATATTTAAAAGTTCGGAAGCCGCACCAACATAATAGAGATACAGAAACACCGTGGCCCCTCTCTTTCAGATAACTCTGCACAATTGCGAGCTGCAAATGCCACTTCCAGCTTAGCTGTGCAGAAGAAGAACAACAAGAAGAAGAAATATCTCGAAATATGTCCGTCAGGCCACTTCCCTTGAGATAAATCTGCAAATATCTCGGAAACGAAGCGAGCTATGGCAAAATGTTAAGAGACCTTTTTTGTAGAGAATTAAGTTTCCTACTTTTTATGTTGTATGATATTTTTTGATCAGATGCGTAATTGTCGAGATATATCAAGATATTTGAAAGTTCCGAAGCCGCACCAACATAATAGAGATACAGAAACACCGTGGCCCCTTTCTTTGAGATAACTCTGCACTATCGCGAGCTGCAAATGCCACTTCCAGCTTAGCTGTGCAGAAGAAGAACAACAAGAAGAAGAAATATCTCGAAATATGTCCGTTAGGCCCCTTCCCTTGAGATAAATCTGCAAATATCTCGGAAACGAAGCGAGCTATGTCAAAATGTTAAGGGACCTTTTTTGTAGAGAATTAAGTTTCCTACTTTTTATGTTCTATGATATTTTTTGATCAGGAGCGTAGTTTTCGAGATATATCGAGATATTTAAAAGTTCCGAAGCCGCACCAACATAATAGAGATACAGAAACACCGTGGCCCCTTTCTTTGAGATAACTCTGCACTATTGCGAGCTGCAAATGCCACGTCCAGCTTAGCTGTGGAGAAGAAGAACAACAAGAAGAAGAAATATCTCGAAATATGTCCGTTAGGCCCCTTCCCTTGAGATAAATCTGCAAATATCTCGGAAACGAAGCGAGCTATGGCAAAATGTTAAGAGACCTTTTTTGTAGAGAATTAAGTTTCCTACTTTTTATGTTGTATGATATTTTTTGATCAGATGCGTAATTGTCGAGATATATCAAGATATTTAAAAGTTCCGAAGCCGCACCAACATAATAGAGATACAGAAACACCGTGGCCCCTTTCTTTGAGATAACTCTGCACTATTGCGAGCTGCAAATGCCACTTCCAGCTTAGCTGTGCAGAAGAAGAACAACAAGAAGAAGAAATATCTCGAAATATGTCCGTCAGGCCCCTTCCCTTGAGATAAATCTGCAAATATCTCGGAAACGAAGCGAGCTACGGCAAAATGCTAGCAGACCTTTTTTGTAGAAAATTAGGTTTCCTACTTTTTATGTTCTATGATATTTTTTGATCAGAAGCGTAGTTTTCGAGATATATCGATATATTTAAAAGTTCCGAAGCCGCACCAACATAATAGAGATACAGAAACACCGTGGCCCCTTTCTTTGAGATAACTCAGCACTATCGCGAGCTGGAAATGCCACTTCCAGCTTAGCTGTGCAGAAGAAGAACAACAAGAAGAAGAAATATCTCGAAATATGTCCGTCAGGCCCCTTCCCTTGAGATAAATCTGCATATACCTCGGAAACGAAGCGAGCTATGGCAAAATGTTAAGAGACGTTCTTTGTAGAGAATTATGTTTCCTACAATTTATGTTCTATGATATTTTTTGATCAGAAGCGTAGTTTTCGCGATATATCGAGATATTTAAAAGTTCGGAAGCCGCACCAACATAATAGAGATACAGAAACACCGTGGCCCCTCTCTTTCAGATAACTCTGCACAATTGCGAGCTGCAAATGCCACTTCCAGCTTAGCTGTGCAGAAGAAGAACAACAAGAAGAAGAAATATCTCGAAATATGTCCGTCAGGCCACTTCCCTTGAGATAAATCTGTAAATATCTCGGAAACGAAGCGAGCTATGGCAAAATGTTAAGAGACCTTTTTTGTAGAGAATTAAGTTTCCTACTTTTTATGTTGTATGATATTTTTTGATCAGATGCGTAATTGTCGAGATATATCAAGATATTTGAAAGTTCCGAAGCCGCACCAACATAATAGAGATACAGAAACACCGTGGCCCCTTTCTTTGAGAAAACTCTGCACTATTGCGAGCTGCAAATGCCACTTCCAGCTTAGCTGTGCAGAAGAAGAACAACAAGAAGAAGAAATATCTCGAAATATGTCCGTTAGGCCCCTTCCCTTGAGATAAATCTGCAAATATCTCGGAAACGAAGCGAGCTATGGCAAAATGTTAAGGGACCTTTTTTGTAGAGAATTAAGTTTCCTACTTTTTATGTTCTATGATATTTTTTGATCAGGAGCGTAGTTTTCGAGATATATCGAGATATTTAAAAGTTCCGAAGCCGCACCAACATAATAGAGATACAGAAACACCGTGGCCCCTATCTTTGAGATAACTCTGCACTATTGCGAGCTGCAAATGCCACGTCCAGCTTAGCTGTGGAGAAGAAGAACAACAAGAAGAAGAAATATCTCGAAATATGTCCGTTAGGCCCCTTCCCTTGAGATAAATCTGCAAATATCTCGGAAACGAAGCGAGCTATGGCAAAATGTTAAGAGACCTTTTTTGTAGAGAATTAAGTTTCCTACTTTTTATGTTGTATGATATTTTTTGATCAGATGCGTAATTGTCGAGATATATCAAGATATTTAAAAGTTCCGAAGCCGCACCAACATAATAGAGATACAGAAACACCGTGGCCCCTTTCTTTGGGATAACTCTGCACTATTGCGAGCTGGAAATGCCACTTCCAGTTTAGCTGTGCAGAAGAAGAACAACAAGAAGAAGAAATATCTCGAAATATGTCCGTCAGGACCCTTCCCTTGAGATAAATCTGCAAATATCTCGGAAACGAAGCGAGCTATGGCAAAATGTTAAGAGACCTTTTTTGTAGAAAATTAAGTTTCCTACTTTTTATGTTGTATGATATTTTTTGATCAGATGCGTAGTTCTCGAGATATATCAAGATATTTAAAAGTTCCGAAGCTGCACCAACATAATAGAGGTACAGAAACACCGTGGCCTCTTCCTTTGAGATAACTCTGCACTATTGCGAGCTGCAAATGCCACTTCCAGCTTAGCTGTGCAGAAGAAGAACAACAAGAAGAAGATATATCTCGAAATATGACCGTCAGGCCCCTTCCCTTGAGATAAATCTGCAAATATCTCGGAAACGAAGCGAGCTACGGCAAAATGCTAGCAGACCTTTTTTGTAGAAAATTAGGTTTCCTACTTTTTATGTTCTATGATATTTTTTGATCAGAAGCGTAGTTTTCGAGATATATCGAGATATTTAAAAGTTCCGAAGCCGCACCAACATAATAGAGATACAGAAACACCGTGGCCCCTTTCTTTGAGATAACTCAGCACTATTGCGAGCTGGAAATGCCACTTCCAGCTTAGCTGTGCAGAAGAAGAACAACAAGAAGAAGAAATATCTCGAAATATGTCCGTCAGGCCCCTTCCCTTGAGATAAATCTGCAAATATCTCGGAAACGAAGCGAGCTATGGCAAAACGTTAAGAGACCTTTTTTGTAGAGAATTATGTTTCCTACAATTTGTGTTCTACGATATTTTTTGATCAGAAGCGTAGTTTTCGAGATATATCGAGATATTTAAAAGTTCCGAAGCCGCACCAACATAATAGAGATACAGAAACACCGTGGCCCCTTTCTTTGGGATAACTCTGCACTATTGCGAGCTGGAAATGCCACTTCCAGTTTAGCTGTGCAGAAGAAGAACAACAAGAAGAAGAAATACCTCGAAAGATGTCCGTCAGGACCCTTCCCTTGAGATAAATCTGCAAATATCTCGGAAACGAAGCGAGCTGTGGCAAAATGTTAAGAGACCTTTTTTGTAGAGAATTATGTTTCCTGCAATTTATGTTCTATGATATTTTTTGATCAGAAGCGTAGTTTGCGAGATATATCGAGATATTTAAAAGTTCCGAAGCCGCACCAACATAATAGAGATACAGAAACACCGTGGCCCCTTTCTTTGGGATAACTCTGCACTATTGCGAGCTGGAAATGTCACTTCCAGTTTAGCTGTGCAGAAGAAGAACAACAAGAAGAAGAAATACCTCGAAATATGTCCGTCAGGACCCTTCCCTTGAGATAAATCTGCAAATATCTCGGAAACGAAGCGAGCTGTGGCAAAATGTTAAGAGACCTTTTTTGTAGAGAATTATGTTTCCTGCAATTTATGTTCTATGATATTTTTTGATCAGAAGCGTAGTTTGCGAGATATATCGAGATATTTAAAAGTTCCGAAGCCGCACCAACATAATAGAGATACAGAAACACCGTGGCCCCTTTCTTTGGGATAACTCTGCACTATTGCGAGCTGGAAATGCCACTTCCAGTTTAGCTGTGCAGAAGAAGAACAACAAGAAGAAGAAATATCTCGAAATATGTCCGTCAGGACCCTTCCCTTGAGATAAATCTGCAAATATCTCGGAAACGAAGCGAGCTATGGCAAAACGTTAAGAGACCTTTTTTGTAGAGAATTATGTTTCCTACAATTTATGCTCTACGATATTTTTTGATCAGAAGCGTAGTTTTCGAGATATATCGAGATATTTAAAAGTTCCGAAGCCGCACCAACATAATAGAGATACAGAAACACCGTGGCCCCTTTCTTTGGGATAACTCTGCACTATTGCGAGCTGGAAATGCCACTTCCAGTTTAGCTGTGCAGAAGAAGAACAACAAGAAGAAGAAATACCTCGAAATATGTCCGTCAGGACCCTTCCCTTGAGATAAATCTGCAAATATCTCGGAAACGAAGCGAGCTGTGGCAAAATGTTAAGAGACCTTTTTTGTAGAGAATTATGTTTCCTGCAATTTATGTTCTATGATATTTTTTGATCAGAAGCGTAGTTTGCGAGATATATCGAGATATTTAAAAGTTCCGAAGCCGCACCAACATAATAGAGATACAGAAACACCGTGGCCCCTTTCTTTGGGATAACTCTGCACTATTGCGAGCTGGAAATGCCACTTCCAGTTTAGCTGTGCAGAAGAAGAACAACAAGAAGAAGAAATATCTCGAAATATGTCCGTCAGGACCCTTCCCTTGAGATAAATCTGCAAATATCTCGGAAACGAAGCGAGCTATGGCAAAATGTTAAGAGACCTTTTTTGTAGAAAATTAAGTTTCCTACTTTTTATGTTGTATGATATTTTTTGATCAGATGCGTAGTTCTCGAGATATATCAAGATATTTAAAAGTTCCGAAGCTGCACCAACATAATAGAGGTACAGAAACACCGTGGCCTCTTCCTTTGAGATAACTCTGCACTATTGCGAGCTGCAAATGCCACTTCCAGCTTAGCTGTGCAGAAGAAGAACAACAAGAAGAAGATATATCTCGAAATATGACCGTCAGGCCCCTTCCCTTGAGATAAATCTGCAAATATCTCGGAAACGAAGCGAGCTACGGCAAAATGCTAGCAGACCTTTTTTGTAGAAAATTAGGTTTCCTACTTTTTATGTTCTATGATATTTTTTGATCAGAAGCGTAGTTTTCGAGATATATCGAGATATTTAAAAGTTCCGAAGCCGCACCAACATAATAGAGATACAGAAACACCGTGGCCCCTTTCTTTGAGATAACTCAGCACTATTGCGAGCTGGAAATGCCACTTCCAGCTTAGCTGTGCAGAAGAAGAACAACAAGAAGAAGAAATATCTCGAAATATGTCCGTCAGGCCGCTTCCCTTGAGATAAATCTGCAAATATCTCGGAAACGAAGAGAGCTATGGCAAAATGTTAAGTGACCTTTTTTGTAGAGAATTAAGTTTCCTACTTTTTATGTTCTATGATATTTTTTCATCAGAAGCGTAGTTTTCGAGATATATCCAGATATTTAAAAGTTCCGAAGCGGCACCAACATAATAGAGATACAGAAACACCGTGGCCCCATTCTTTGAGGTAACTCTGCACTATTGCGAGCTGGAAATGCCACTTCCAGTTTAGCTGTGCAGAAGAAGAACAACAAGAAGAAGAAATACCTCGAAATATGTCCGTCAGGACCCTTCCCTTGAGATAAATCTGCAAATATCTCGGAAACGAAGCGAGCTGTGGCAAAATGTTAAGACACCTTTTTTGTAGAGAATTATGTTTCCTGCAATTTATGTTCTATGATATTTTTTGGTCAGAAGCGTAGTTTGCGAGATATATCGAGATATTTAAAAGTTCCGAAGCCGCACCAACATAATAGAGATACAGAAACACCGTGGCCCCTTTCTTTGGGATAACTCTGCACTATTGCGAGCTGGAAATGCCACTTCCAGTTTAGCTGTGCAGAAGAAGAACAACAAGAAGAAGAAATATCTCGAAATATGTCCGTCAGGACCCCTCCCTTGAGATAAATCTGCAAATATCTCGGAAACGAAGCGAGCTATGGCAAAACGTTAAGACACCTTTTTTGTAGAGAATTATGTTTCCTACAATTTATGTTCTACGATATTTTTTGATCAGAAGCGTAGTTTTCGAGATATATCGAGATATTTAAAAGTTCCGAAGCCGCACCAACATAATAGAGATACAGAAACACCGTGGCCCCTTTCTTTGGGATAACTCTGCACTATTGCGAGCTGGAAATGCCACTTCCAGTTTAGCTGTGCAGAAGAAGAACAACAAGAAGAAGAAATACCTCGAAATATGTCCGTCAGGACCCTTCCCTTGAGATAAATCTGCAAATATCTCGGAAACGAAGCGAGCTGTGGCAAAATGTTAAGAGACCTTTTTTGTAGAGAATTATGTTTCCTGCAATTTATGTTCTATGATATTTTTTGATCAGAAGCGTAGTTTGCGAGATATATCGAGATATTTAAAAGTTCCGAAGCCGCACCAACATAATAGAGATACAGAAACACCGTGGCCCCTTTCTTTGGGATAACTCTGCACTATTGCGAGCTGGAAATGCCACTTCCAGTTTAGCTGTGCAGAAGAAGAACAACAAGAAGAAGAAATATCTCGAAATATGTCCGTCAGGACCCTTCCCTTGAGACAAATCTGCAAATATCTCGGAAACGAAGCGAGCTATGGCAAAACGTTAAGAGACCTTTTTTGTAGAGAATTATGTGTCCTACAATTTATGTTCTATGATATTTTTTGATCAGAAGCGTAGTTTTCGAGATATATCGAGATATTTAAAAGTTCCGAAGCCGCACTCACATAATAGAGATACAGAAACACCGTGGCCCCTTTCTTTGAGATAACGCTGCACTATTGCGAGCTGCAAATGCCACTTCCAGCTTAGCTGTGCAGAAGAAGAACAACAAGAAGAAGAAATATCTCGAAATATGTCCGTTAGGCCCCTTCCCTTGAGATAAATCTGCAAATATCTCGGAAACGAAGCGAGCTATGGCAAAACGTTAAGAGACCTTTTTTGTAGAGAATTAAGTTTCCTACTTTCTATCTTGTATGATATTTTTTGATCAGATGCGTAGTTCTCGAGATATAACAAGATATTTAAAAGTTCCGAAGCCGCACCAACATAATAGAGATACAGAAACACCGTGGCCCCTTTCTTTGAGATAACTCTGCACTATTGCGCGCTGCAAATGCCACTTCCAGCTTAGCTGTGCAGAAGAAGAACAACAAGAAGAAGAAATACCTCGAAATATGTACGTCAGGACCCTTCCTTTGAGATAAATCTGCAAATATCTCGGAAACGAAGCGAGCTATGGCAAAACGTTTAGAGACCTTTTTTGTAGAGAATTATGTTTCCTACAATTTATGTTCTATGATATTTTTTGATCAGAAGCGTAGTTTTCGAGATATATCGAGATATTTAAAAGTTCCGAAGCCGCACTAACATAATAGAGATACAGAAACACCGTGGCCCGTTTCTTTGAGATAGCTCTGCACTATTGCGAGCTGCAAATACCACTTCCAGCTTAGCTGTGCAGAAGAAGAACAACAAGTAGAAGAAATATCTCGAAATATGTCCGTCAGGCCCCTTCCCTTGAGATAAATCTGCAAATATCTCGGAAACGAAGCGAGCTATGGCAAAATGTTAAGAGACCTTTTTGGAGAGAATTATGTTTCCTACAATTTATGTTCTATGATATTTTTTCATCAGAAGCGTAGTTTTCGAGATATATCGAGATATTTAAAAGTTCCGAAGCCGCACCAACATAATAGAGATACAGAAACACCGTGGCCCCTTTCTTTGAGATAACTCTGCACGGTTGCGAACTGGAAATGCCACTTCCAGTTTAGCTGTGCAGAAGAAGAACAACAAGAAGAAGAAATACCTCGAAATATGTCCGTCAGGACCCTTCCTTTGAGATAAATCTGCAAATATCTCGGAAACCAAGCGAGCTATGGCAAAACGTTAAGAGACCTTTTTTGTAGAGAATTATGCTTCCTACAATTTATGTTCTACGATATTTTTGGATCAGAAGCGTAGTTTTCGAGATATATCGAGATATTTAAAAGTTCCGAAGCCGCACCAACATAATAGAGATACAGAAACACCGTGGCCCCTTTCTTTGGGATAACTCTGCACTATTGCGAGCTGGAAATGCCACTTCCAGTTTAGCTGTGCAGAAGAAGAACAACAAGAAGAAGAAATATCTCGAAATATGTCCGTCAGGACCCTTCCCTTGAGATAAATCTGCAAATATCTCGGAAACGAAGCGAGCTATGGCAAAACGTTAAGAGACCTTTTTTGTAGGGAATTATGTTTCCTACAATTTACGTTCTATGATATTTTTTGATCAGAAGCGTAGTTTTCGAGATATATCGAGATATTTGAAAGTTCCGAAGCCGCACCAACATAATAGAGATACAGAAACACCGTGGCCCCTTTCTTTGAGATAACTCTGCACTATTGCGACCTGCAAATGCCACTTCCACCTTAGCTGTGCAGAAGAAGAACAACAAGAAGAAGAAATATCTCGAAATATGTCCGTCATGCCCCTTCCCTTGAGATAAATCTGCAAATATCTCGGAAACGAAGCGAGCTATGGCAAAATGTTAAGAGACCTTTTTTGTAGGGAATTATGTTTCCTACAATTTACGTTCTATGATATTTTTTGATCAGAAGCGTAGTTTTCGAGATATATCGAGATATTTGAAAGTTCCGAAGCCGCACCAACATAATAGAGATACAGAAACACCGTGGCCCCTTTCTTTGAGATAACTCTGCACTATTGCGACCTGCAAATGCCACTTCCACCTTAGCTGTGCAGAAGAAGAACAACAAGAAGAAGAAATATCTCGAAATATGTCCGTCATGCCCCTTCCCTTGAGATAAATCTGCAAATATCTCGGAAACGAAGCGAGCTATGGCAAAATGTTAAGATACCTTTTTTATAGAGAACTAAGTTTCCTACTTTTTATGTTCTATGATATTTTTTGATCAGATGCGTAGTTCTCGAGATATATCAAGATATTTAAAAGCTCCGAAGCTGCACCAACATAATAGAGGTACAGAAACACCGTGGCCCCTTTCTTTGAGATAACTCTGCACTATTGCGAGCTGCAAATGCCACTTCCAGCTTAGCTGTGCAGAAGAAGAACAACAAGAATAAGAAATATTTCGAAATATGTCCGTCAGGCCCCTTCCCTTGAGATAAATCTGCAAATATCTCGGAAACGACGCGAGCTACGGCAAAATGTTAAGAGACCTTTTTTGTAGCAAATTAGGTTTCCTACTTTTTATGTTCTATGATATTTTTTGATCAGATGCGTAGTTCTCGAGATATATCAAGATATTTAAAAGTTCCGAAGCCGCACCAACATAATAGAGATACAGAAACACCGTGGCCCCTTTCTGTGAGATAACTCTGCACTATTGCGAGCTGGAAATGCCACTTCCAGTTTAGCTGTGCAGAAGAAGAACAACAAGAAGAAGAAATATCTCGAAATATGTCCGTCAGGCACCTTCCCTTGAGATAAATCTGCAAATATCTCGGAAACGAAGCGAGCTAAGGCAAAATGTTAAGAGACCTTCTTTGTAGAGAATTCAGTTTCCTACTTTTTATGTTGTATGATATTTTTTTATCAGATGCGTAGTTCTCGAGATATATCAAGATATTTAAAAGTTCCGAAGCCGCACCAACATAATAGAGATACAGAAACACCGTGGCCCCTTTCTTTGAGATAACTCTGCACTATTGCGACCTGCAAATGCCACTTCCAGCTTAGCTGTGCAGAAGAACAACAACAAGAAGAAGAAATATCTCGAAATATGTCCGTCAGGCCCCTTCCCTTGAGATAAATCTGCAAATATCTCGGAAACGAAGCGAGCTACGGCAAAATGTTAGGAGACCTTTTTTGTAGAGAATTATATTTCCTACAATTTACGTTCTCTGATATTTTTTGATCAGAAGCGTAGTTTTCGAGAAATATCGAGATATTTAAAAGTTCCGTAGCCGCACCAACATAATAGAGATACAGAAACACCGTGGCCCCTTTCTTTGCGATAACTCTGCACTATTGCGACCTGCAAATGCCACTTCCAGCTTAGCTGTGCAGAAGAAGAAATATCTCGAGATATGTCCGTTAGGCCCCTTCCCTTGAGATAAATCTGCAAATATCTCGGAAACGAAGCGAGCTATGGCAAAATGTTAAGAGACCTTTTTTGTAGAGAATTAAGTTCCCTACTTTTTATCTCCTATGATATTTTTTGATCAGATGCGTAGTTCTCGAGATATATCAAGATATTTAAAAGTTCCGAAGCTGCACCAACATAATAGAAGTACAGAAACACCGTGGCCTCTTTCTTTGAGATAACTCTGCACTATTGCGAGCTGCAAATGCCACTTCCAGTTTAGCTGTGCAGAAGAAGAACAACAAGAAGAAGAAATACCTCGAAATATGTCCGTCAGGACCCTTCCCTTGAGATAGATCTGCAAATATCTCGGAAACGAAGCGAGCTGTGGCAAAATGTTAAGAGACCTTTTTTGTAGAGAATTATGTTTCCTGCAATTTATGTTCTATGATATTTTTTGATCAGAAGCGTAGTTTTCGAGATATATCGAGATATTTAAAAGTTCCGAAGCCGCACTAACATAATAGAGATACAGAAACACCGTGGCCCCTTTCTTTGAGATAACTCTGCACCATTGCGAGCTGTAAATGCCACTTCCAGCTTAGCTGTGCAGAAGAAGAACAACAAGAAGAAGAAATATCTCGAAATATGTCCGTTAGGCCCCTTCCCTTGAGATAAATCTGCAAATATCTCGGAAACGAAGCGAGCTATGGCAAAATGTTAAGAGACCTTTTTTGTAGAGAATTATGTTTCCTACAATTTATGTTCTATGATATTTTTTGATCAGAAGCGTAGTTTGCGAGATATATCGAGATATTTAAAAGTTCCGAAGCCGCACCAACATAATAGAGATACAGAAACACCGTGGCCCCTTTCTTTGGGATAACTCTGCACTATTGCGAGCTGGAAATGCCACTTCCAGTTTAGCTGTGCAGAAGAAGAACAACAAGAAGAAGAAATATCTCGAAATATGTCCGTCAGGACCCTTCCCTTGAGATAAATCTGCAAATATCTCGGAAACGAAGCGAGCTATGGCAAAACGTTAAGAGACCTTTTTTGTAGGGAATTATGTTTCCTACAATTTACGTTCTATGATATTTTTTGATCAGAAGCGTAGTTTTCGAGATATATCGAGATATTTGAAAGTTCCGAAGCCGCACCAACATAATAGAGATACAGAAACACCGTGGCCCCTTTCTTTGAGATAACTCTGCACTATTGCGACCTGCAAATGCCACTTCCACCTTAGCTGTGCAGAAGAAGAACAACAAGAAGAAGAAATATCTCGAAATATGTCCGTCATGCCCCTTCCCTTGAGATAAATCTGCAAATATCTCGGAAACGAAGCGAGCTATGGCAAAATGTTAAGATACCTTTTTTATAGAGAACTAAGTTTCCTACTTTTTATGTTCTATGATATTTTTTGATCAGATGCGTAGTTCTCGAGATATATCAAGATATTTAAAAGCTCCGAAGCTGCACCAACATAATAGAGGTACAGAAACACCGTGGCCCCTTTCTTTGAGATAACTCTGCACTATTGCGAGCTGCAAATGCCACTTCCAGCTTAGCTGTGCAGAAGAAGAACAACAAGAATAAGAAATATTTCGAAATATGTCCGTGAGGCCCCTTCCCTTGAGATAAATCTGCAAATATCTCGGAAACGACGCGAGCTACGGCAAAATGTTAAGAGACCTTTTTTGTAGCAAATTAGGTTTCCTACTTTTTATGTTCTATGATATTTTTTGATCAGATGCGTAGTTCTCGAGATATATCAAGATATTTAAAAGTTCCGAAGCCGCACCAACATAATAGAGATACAGAAACACCGTGGCCCCTTTCTTTGAGATAACTCTGCACTATTGCGAGCTGGAAATGCCACTTCCCGTTTAGCTGTGCAGAAGAAGAACAACAAGAAGAAGAAATATCTCGAAATATGTCCGTCAGGCCCCTTCCTTTGAGCTAAATCGGCAAATATCTCGGAAACGATGCGAGCTGTGGCAAAATGTTGAGTGACCTTTTTTGTAGGAAATTAAGTTTCCTACTATTTATGTTCTATGATATTTTTTGATCAGATGCGTAGTTCTCGAGATATATCAAGATATTTAAAAGTTCCGAAGCCGCACCAACATAATAGAGATACAGAAACACTGTGGCCCCTTTCATTGAGATAACTCTGCACTATTGCGAGCTGCAAATGTCACTTCCAGCTTAGCTGTGCAGAAGAAGCACAACAAGAACAAGAAATATCTCGGAATATGTCCGTCAGGCCCCTTGACTTGAGCTACATCTGCAAATATCTCGGAAACGAGGCGAGCTATGGCAAGATGTTGAGAGACCGTTTTTGTAGGAAATTAAGTTTCCTACTATTTATGTTCTATGATATTTTTTGGTCAGATGCGTAGTTTTCGAGATATATCGAGATATTTGAAAGTTCCGAAGCCGCACCAACATAATAGAGATACAGAAACACCGTGGCCCCTTTCTTTGAGATAACTCTGCACTATTGCGACCTGCAAATGCCACTTCCACCTTAGCTGTGCAGAAGAAGAACAACAAGAAGAAGAAATATCTCGAAATATGTCCGTCATGCCCCTTCCCTTGAGATAAATCTGCAAATATCTCGGAAACGAAGCGAGCTATGGCAAAATGTTAAGATACCTTTTTTATAGAGAACTAAGTTTCCTACTTTTTATGTTCTATGATATTTTTTGATCAGATGCGTAGTTCTCGAGATATATCAAGATATTTAAAAGCTCCGAAGCTGCACCAACATAATAGAGGTACAGAAACACCGTGGCCCCTTTCTTTGAGATAACTCTGCACTATTGCGAGCTGCAAATGCCACTTCCAGCTTAGCTGTGCAGAAGAAGAACAACAAGAATAAGAAATATTTCGAAATATGTCCGTGAGGCCCCTTCCCTTGAGATAAATCTGCAAATATCTCGGAAACGACGCGAGCTACGGCAAAATGTTAAGAGACCTTTTTTGTAGCAAATTAGGTTTCCTACTTTTTATGTTCTATGATATTTTTTGATCAGATGCGTAGTTCTCGAGATATATCAAGATATTTAAAAGTTCCGAAGCCGCACCAACATAATAGAGATACAGAAACACCGTGGCCCCTTTCTTTGAGATAACTCTGCACTATTGCGAGCTGGAAATGCCACTTCCCGTTTAGCTGTGCAGAAGAAGAACAACAAGAAGAAGAAATATCTCGAAATATGTCCGTCAGGCCCCTTCCTTTGAGCTAAATCGGCAAATATCTCGGAAACGATGCGAGCTGTGGCAAAATGTTGAGTGACCTTTTTTGTAGGAAATTAAGTTTCCTACTATTTATGTTCTATGATATTTTTTGATCAGATGCGTAGTTCTCGAGATATATCAAGATATTTAAAAGTTCCGAAGCCGCACCAACATAATAGAGATACAGAAACACTGTGGCCCCTTTCATTGAGATAACTCTGCACTATTGCGAGCTGCAAATGTCACTTCCAGCTTAGCTGTGCAGAAGAAGCACAACAAGAACAAGAAATATCTCGGAATATGTCCGTCAGGCCCCTTGACTTGAGCTACATCTGCAAATATCTCGGAAACGAGGCGAGCTATGGCAAGATGTTGAGAGACCGTTTTTGTAGGAAATTAAGTTTCCTACTATTTATGTTCTATGATATTTTTTGGTCAGATGCGTAGTTTTCGAGATATATCGAGATATTTAAAAGTTCCGAAGCCGCACCAACATAATAGAGATACAGAAACACCGTGGCCCCTTTCTGTGAGATAACTCTGCACTATTGCGAGCTGGAAATGCGACTTCCAGTTTAGCTGTGCAGAAGAAGAACAACAAGAAGAAGAAATATCTCGAAATATGTCCGTCAGGCCCCTTCCCTTGAGATATATCTGCAAATATCTCGGAAACGAAACGAGCTATGGCAAAATTTTAAGAGACCTTTTTTGTAGAGAATTATGTTTCCTACAATTTATGTTCTATGATGTTTTTTGATCAGAAGCGTAGTTTTCGAGATATATCGAGATATTCAAAAGATTCGAAGCCGCACCAACATAATAGAGATACAGAAACACCGTGGCCCCTTTCTTTGAGATAACTCTGCACTATTGCGAGCTGCAAATGCCACTTCCAGCTTAGCTGTGCAGAAGAAGAACAACAAGAAGAAGAAATATCTCGAAATATGTCCGTCAGGCACCTTCCCTTGAGATATATCTGCAAATATCTCGGAAACGAAGCGAGCTAAGGCAAAATGTTAAGAGACCTTTTTTGTAGAGAATTAAGTTTCCTACTATTTATGTTGTATGATATTTTTTGATCAGATGCGTAGTTCTCGAGATATATCAAGATATTTAAAAGTTCCGAAGCCGCACCAACATAACAGAGATACAGAAACACCGTGGCCCCTTTCTGTGAGATAACTCTGCACTATTGCGAGCTGCAAATGCCAGTTCCAGCTTAGCTGTGCAGAAGAAGCACAACAAGAACAAGAAATATCTCGGAATATGTCCGTCAATCCCCTTCCCTTGAGCTAAATCTGCAAATATCTCGGAAACGAAGCGAGCTATGGCAAAATGTTAAGAGACCTTTTTTGTAGAGAATTAAGTTTCCTACTTTTTACGTTCTATGATATTTTTTGATGAGATGCGTAGTTCTCGAGATATATCAAGATATTTAAAAGTTCCGAAGCCGCACCAACATAATAGAGATACAGAAACACCGTGGCCCCTTTCTTTGAGATAACTCTGCACTATTGCGAGCTGCAAATGCCACTTCCAGCTTAGCTGTGCAGAAGAAGAACAACAAGAAGAAGGAATATCTCGAAATATGTCCGTCATGCCCCTTCCCTTGAGATAAATCTGCAAATATCTCGGAAACGAAGCGAGCTATGGCAAAATGTTGAGATACCTTTTTTGTAGAGAATTAAGTTTCCTACTTTTTATGTTCTATGATATTTTTTGATCAGATGCGTAGTTCTCGAGATATATCAAGATATTTAAAAGTTCCGAAGCCGCACCAACATAATAGAGATACAGAAACACCGTGGCCCCTTTCTTTGAGATAACTCCGCACTATTGCGAGCTGGAAATGCCACTTCCAGTTTAGCTGTGCAGAAGAAGAACAACAAGAAGAAGAAATATCTCGAAATATGTCCGTCAGGCCCCTTCCCTTGAGCTATATCTGCAAATATCTCGGAAACGATGCGAGCTATGGCAAAATCTTAAGAGACCTTTTTTGTAGAGAATTAAGTTTCCTACTATTCATGTTGTATGATATTTTTTGATCAGATGCGTAGTTCTCGAGATATATCAAGATACTTAAATGTTCCGAAGCCGCACCAACATAATAGAGATACAGGAACACCGTGGCCCCTTTCTTTGAGATAACTCTGCACTATTGCGAGCTGCAAATGCCACTTCCCGCTTAGCTGTGCAGAAGAAGAACAACAAGAAGAAGAAATATCTCGAAATATGTCCGTCAGGCCCATTCCCTTGAGATAAATCTGCAAATATCTCGGAAACGAAGCGAGCTATGGCAAAATGTTAAGAGACCTTTTTTGTAGAGAATTATGTTTCCTATAATTTATGTTCTATGATATTTTTTGATCGGAAGCGTAATTTTCGAGATATATCGAGATACTTAAATGTTCCGAAGCCGCACCAACATAATAGAGATACAGGAACACCGTGGCCCCTTTCTTTGCGATAACTCTGCACTATTGCGAGCTGCAAATGCCACTTCCAGCTTAGCTGTGCAGAAGAAGCACAACAAGAACAAGAAATATCTCGGAATATGTCCGTCAGGCCCCTTGACTTGAGCTACATCTGCAAATATCTCGGAAACGAGGCGAGCTATGGCAAGATGTTGAGAGACCGTTTTTGTAGGAAATTAAGTTTCCTACTATTTATGTTCTATGATATTTTTTGATCAGATGCGTAGTTCTCGAGATATATCCAGATATTTAAAAGTTCCGAAGCCGCACCAACATAATAGAGATACAGAAACACCGTGGCCCCTTTCTTTGAGATAACTCTGCACTATTGCGAGCTGCAAATGCCACTTCCCGCTTAGCTGTGCAGAAGAAGAACAACAAGAAGAAGAAATATCTCGAAATATGTCCGTCAGGCCCCTTCCCTTGAGATAAATCTGCAAATATCTCGGAAACGAAGCGAGCTATGGCAAAATGTTAAGAGACCTTTTTTGTAGAGAATTATGTTTCCTATAATTAATGTTCTATCATATTTTTTGATCAGAAGCGTAGTTTTCGAGATATATCGAGATACTTAAATGTTCCGAAGCCGCACCAACATAATAGAGATACAGAAACACCGTGGCCCCTTTCTTTGATATAACTCTGCACTATTGCGAGCTGGAAATGCCACTTCCAGTTTAGCTGTGCAGAAGGAGAACAACAAGAAGAAGAAATATCTCGGAATATGTCCGTCAGGCCCCTTCCCTTGAGATAAATCTGCAAATATCTCGGAAACGAAGCGAGCTATTGCAAAATGTTAAGAGACCTTTTTTGTAGACAATTAAGTTTCCTACTCTTTTTGTTCTATGATATTTTTTGATCAGGTGCGTAGTTCTCGAGATATATCAAGATATTTAACAGTTCCGAAGCTGCACCAACATAATAGAGGTACAGAAACACCGTGGCCTCTTTCTTTGAGATAACTCTGCACTATTGCGAGCTGCAAATGCCACTTCCTGCTTAGCTGTGCAGAAGAAGAACAAGAAGAAGAAGAAATAACTCGGAATATGTCCGTCAGGCCCCTTCCCTTGAGATAAATCTGCAAATATCTCGGAAACGAAGCGAGCTATGGCAAAATGTTAAGAGACCTTTTTTGTAGAGAATTAAGTTTCCTACTTTTTATGATCTATGATATTTTCTGATCAGATGCGTAGTTCTCGAGATATATCAAGATATTTAAAAGTTCCGAAGCCGCACCAACATAATAGAGATACAGAAACACCGTGGCCCCTTTCTTTGAGATAACTCTGCACTATTGCGAGCTGCAAATGCCACTTCCAGCTTAGCTGTGCAGAAGAAGAACAACAAGAGGAAGGAATATCTCGAAATATGTCCGTCATGCCCCTTCTCTTGAGATAAATCTGCAAATATCCCGGAAACGAAGCGAGCTATGGCAAAATGTTAAGAGACCTTTTTTGTAGAGAATTAAGTTTCCTACTTTTTACGTTCTATGATATTTTTTGATGAGATGCGTAGTTCTCGAGATATATCAAGATATTTAAAAGTTCCGAAGCCGCACCAACATAATAGAGATACAGAAACACCGTGGCCCCTTTCTTTGAGATAACTCTGCACTATTGCGAGCTGCAAATGCCACTTCCAGCTCAGCTGTGCAGAAGAAGAACAACAAGAAGAAGAAATATCTCGAAATATGTCCGTCAGGCCCCTTCCCTTGAGATAAATCTGCAAATATCTCGGAAACGAAGCGAGCTATGGCAAAACGTTAAGAGACCCTTTTTGTAGAGAATTAAGTTTCCTACTTTTTATGTTCTATGATACTTTTTGATCAGATGCGTAGTTCTCGAGATATATCCAGATATTTAAAAGTTCCGTAGCCGCACCAACATAATAGAGATACAGAAACACCGTGGCCCCTTTCTTTGAGATAACTCTGCACTATTGCGAGCTGCAAATGCCACTTCGAGCTTAGCTGTGCAGAAGAAGAACAACAAGAAGAAGAAATATCTCGAAATATGTCCGTCAGACCCCTTCCCTTGAGATAAATCTGCAAATATCTCGGAAACGAAGCGAGCTATGGCAAAATGTTAAGAGACCTTTTTTGTAGAGAATTATGTTTCCTACAATTTATGTTCTATGATATTTTTTGATCAGAAGCGTAGTTTTCGAGATATATCGAGATATTTAAAAGTTCCGAAGCCGCACCAACATAATAGAGATACAGAAACACCGTGGCCCCTTTCTTTGGGATAACTCTGCACTATTGCGAGCTGGAAATGCCACTTCCAGTTTAGCTGTGCAGAAGAAGAACAACAAGAAGAAGAAATATCTCGAAATATGTCCGTCAGGACCCTTCCCTTGAGATAAATCTGCAAATATCTCGGAAACGACGCGAGCTACGGCAAAATGTTAAGAGACCTTTTTTGTAGCAAATTAGGTTTCCTACTTTTTATGTTCTATGATATTTTTTGAACAGATGCGTAGTTCTCGAGATATATCAAGATATTTAAAAGTTCCGAAGCCGCACCAACATAATAGAGATACAGAAACACCGTGGCCCCTTTCTTTGAGATAACTCTGCACTATTGCGAGCTGGAAATGCCACTTCCCGTTTAGCTGTGCAGAAGAAGAACAACAAGAAGAAGAAATATCTCGAAATATGTCCGTCAGGCCCCTTCCTTTGAGCTAAATCGGCAAATATCTCGGAAACGATGCGGGCTGTGGCAAAATGTTGAGTGACCTTTTTTGTAGGAAATTAAGTTTCCTACTATTTATGTTCTATGATATTTTTTGATCAGATGCGTAGTTCTCGAGATATATCAAGATATTTAAAAGTTCCGAAGCCGCACCAACATAATAGAGATACAGAAACACTGTGGCCCCTTTCATTGAGATAACTCTGCACTATTGCGAGCTGCAAATGCCACTTCCAGCTTAGCTGTGCAGAAGAAGCACAACAAGAACAAGAAATATCTCGGAATATGTCCGTCAGGCCCCTTGACTTGAGCTACATCTGCAAATATCTCGGAAACGAGGCGAGCTATGGCAAGATGTTGAGAGACCGTTTTTGTAGGAAATTAAGTTTCCTACTATTTATGTTCTATGATATTTTTTGATCAGATGCGTAGTTCTCGAGATATATCCAGATATTTAAAAGTTCCGAAGCCGCACCAACATAATAGAGATACAGAAACACCGTGGCCCCTTTCTTTGAGATAACTCTGCACTATTGCGAGCTGCAAATGCCACTTCCCGCTTAGCTGTGCAGAAGAAGAACAACAAGAAGAAGAAATATCTCGAAATATGTCCGTCAGGCCCCTTCCCTTGAGATAAATCTGCAAATATCTCGGAAAGGAAGCGAGCTATGGCAAAATGTTAAGAGACCTTTTTTGTACAGAATTATGTTTCCTATAATTAATGTTCTATCATATTTTTTGATCAGAAGCGTAGTTTTCGAGATATATCGAGATACTTAAATGTTCCGAAGCCGCACCAACATAATAGAGATACAGAAACACCGTGGCCCCTTTCTTTGATATAACTCTGCACTATTGCGAGCTGGAAATGCCACTTCCAGTTTAGCTGTGCAGAAGGAGAACAACAAGAAGAAGAAATATCTCGGAATATGTCCGTCAGGCCCCTTCCCTTGAGATAAATCTGCAAATATCTCGGAAACGAAGCGAGCTATTGCAAAATGTTAAGAGACCTTTTTTGTAGAGAATTAAGTTTCCTACTCTTTTTGTTCTATGATATTTTTTGATCAGGTGCGTAGTTCTCGAGATATATCAAGATATTTAACAGTTCCGAAGCTGCACCAACATAATAGAGGTACAGAAACACCGTGGCCTCTTTCTTTGAGATAACTCTGCACTATTGCGAGCTGCAAATGCCACTTCCTGCTTAGCTGTGCAGAAGAAGAACAAGAAGAAGAAGAAATAACTCGGAATATGTCCGTCAGGCCCCTTCCCTTGAGATAAATCTGCAAATATCTCGGAAACGAAGCGAGCTATGGCAAAATGTTAAGAGACCTTTTTTGTAGAGAATTAAGTTTCCTACTTTTTATGATCTATGATATTTTCTGATCAGATGCGTAGTTCTCGAGATATATCAAGATATTTAAAAGTTCCGAAGCCGCACCAACATAATAGAGATACAGAAACACCGTCGCCCCTTTCTTTGAGATAACTCTGCACTATTGCGAGCTGCAAATGCCACTTCCAGCTTAGCTGTGCAGAAGAAGAACAACAAGAGGAAGGAATATCTCGAAATATGTCCGTCATGCCCCTTCCCTTGAGATAAATCTGCAAATATCCCGGAAACGAAGCGAGCTATGGCAAAATGTTAAGAGACCTTTTTTGTAGAGAATTAAGTTTCCTACTTTTTACGTTCTATGATATTTTTTGATGAGATGCGTAGTTCTCGAGATATATCAAGATATTTAAAAGTTCCGAAGCCGCACCAACATAATAGAGATACAGAAACACCGTGGCCCCTTTCTTTGAGATAACTCTGCACTATTGCGAGCTGCAAATGCCACTTCCAGCTCAGCTGTGCAGAAGAAGAACAACAAGAAGAAGAAATATCTCGAAATATGTCCGTCAGGCCCCTTCCCTTGAGATCAATCTGCAAATATCTCGGAAACGAAGCGAGCTATGGCAAAACGTTAAGAGACCCTTTTTGTAGAGAATTAAGTTTCCTACTTTTTATGTTCTATGATACTTTTTGATCAGATGCGTAGTTCTCGAGATATATCCAGATATTTAAAAGTTCCGTAGCCGCACCAACATAATAGAGATACAGAAACACCGTGGCCCCTTTCTTTGAGATAACTCTGCACTATTGCGAGCTGCAAATGCCACTTCGAGCTTAGCTGTGCAGAAGAAGAACAACAAGAAGAAGAAATATCTCGAAATATGTCCGTCAGACCCCTTCCCTTGAGATAAATCTGCAAATATCTCGGAAACGAAGCGAGCTATGGCAAAATGTTAAGAGACCTTTTTTGTAGAGAATTATGTTTCCTACAATTTACGTTCTATGATATTTTTTGATCAGAAGCGTAGTTTTCGAGATATATCGAGATACTTAAATGTTCCGAAGCCGCACCAACATAATAGAGATACAGAAACACCGTGGCCCCTTTCTTTGATATAACTCTGCACTATTGCGAGCTGGAAATGCCACTTCCAGTTTAGCTGTGCAGAAGGAGAACAACAAGAAGAAGAAATATCTCGGAATATGTCCGTCAGGCCCCTTCCCTTGAGATAAATCTGCAAATATCTCGGAAACGAAGCGAGCTATTGCAAAATGTTGAGAGACCTTTTTTGTAGAGAATTAAGTTTCCTACTCTTTTTGTTCTATGATATTTTTTGATCAGGTGCGTAGTTCTCGAGATATATCAAGATATTTAACAGTTCCGAAGCTGCACCAACATAATAGAGGTACAGAAACACCGTGGCCTCTTTCTTTGAGATAACTCTGCACTGTTGCGAGCTGCAAATGCCACTTCCTGCTTAGCTGTGCAGAAGAAGAACAAGAAGAAGAAGAAATATCTCGGAATATGTCCGTCAGGCCCCTTCCCTTGAGATAAATCTGCAAATATCTCGGAAACGAAGCGAGCTATGGCAAAATGTTAAGAGACCTTTTTTGTAGAGAATTATGTTTCCTACAATTTACGTTCTATGATATTTTTTGATCAGAAGCGTAGTTTTCGAGATATATCGACATACTTAAAAGTTCCGAAGCCGCACAAACATAATAGAGATACAGAAACACCGTGGCCCCTTTCTTTGAGATAACTCTGCACTATTGCGCGCTGCAAATGCCACTTCCAGCTTAGCTGTGCAGAAGAAGAACAACAAGAAGAAGAAATATGCCGAAATATGTCCGTCAGGCCCCTTCCCTTGAAATAAATCTGCAAATATCTCGGAAACGAAGCGAGCTATGGCAAAATCTTAAGAGACCTTTTTTGTAGAGAATTAAGTTTCCTACTCTTTTTGTTCTATGATATTTTTGGATCAGATGCGTAGTTCTCGAGATATATCAAGATATTTAAAAGTTCCGAAGCTGCACCAACATAATAGAGATACAGAAACACCGTGGCACCTTTCTTTGAGATAACTCTGCACTATTGGGCGCTGCAAATGCCACTTCCAGCTTAGCTCTGCAGAAGAGGAATAACAAGAAGAAGAAATATCTCGGAATATGTCCGTCAGGCCCCTTCCCTTGAGATAAATCTGCAAATATCTCTGAAACGAAGCGAGCTATGGCAAACTGTTGAGAGACGTTCTTTGTAGAGAATTAAGTTTCCTACTTTTTATGTTCTATGATATTTTTTGATCAGATGCGTAGTTCTCGAGATATATCAAGATATTTGAAAGTTCCGAAGCCGCACCAACATAATAGAGATACAGTAACACCGTGGCCCCTTTCTTTGAGATAACTCTGCACTATTGCGAGCTGCAAATGCCACTTCCAGCTTAGCTGTGCAGAAGAAGAACAACAAGAAGTAGAAATATCTCGAAATATGTCCGTCAGGCCCCTTCCCTTGAGATAAATCTGCAAATATCTCGGAAACGAAGCGAGCTATGGCAAAATGTTAACAGACCTTTTTTGTAGAAAATTAGGTTTCCTACTTTTTATGTTCTATGATATTTTTTTATCAGATGCGTAGTTCTCGAGATATATCAAGATATTTAAAAGTTCCGAAGCTGCACCAACATAATAGAGATACAGAAACACCGTGGCACCTTTCTTTGAGATAACTCTGCACTATTGGGCGCTGCAAATGCCACTTCCAGCTTAGCTCTGCAGAAGAAGAACAACAAGAAGAAGAAATATCTCGAAATATGTCCGTCAGGCCCCTTCCCTTGAGATAAATCTGCAAATATCTCGGAAACGAAGCGAGCTATGGCAAAATGTTAAGAGACCTTGTTTGTAGAGAATTAAGTTTCCTACTTTTTATGTTCTATGATATTTTTTGATCAGATGCGTAGTTCTCGAGATATATCAAGATATTTAAAAGTTCCGAAGCCGCACCAACATAATAGAGATACAGAAACACCGTGGCCCCTTTCTTTGAGATAACTCTGCACTAGTGCGAGCCGCAAATGCCACTTCCAGCTTAGCTGTGCAGAAGAAGAACAACAAGAAGAAGAAATATCTCGAAATATGTCCGTCAGGCCCGTTCCTTTGAGCTGAATCTGCAAATATCTCGGAAACGAAGCGAGCTATGGCAAAATGTTAGGAGACCTTATTTGTAGAGAATTAAGTTTCCTACTTTTTATGTTTTATGATATTTTTTGATCAGATGCGTAGTTCTCGAGATATATCAAGATATTTAAAAGTTCCGAAGCCGCACCAACATAATAGAGATACAGAAACACCGTGGCCCCTTTCTTTGAGATAACTCTGCACTATTGCGAGCTGGAAATGCCACTTCCAGTTTAGCTGTGCAGAAGAAGAACAACAAGAAGAAGAAATATCTCGAAATATGTCCGTTAGGCCCCTTCCCTTGAGATATATCTGCAAATATCTCTGAAACGAAGCGAGCTATGGCAAAATGTTGAGAGACGTTTTTTGTAGAGAATTAAATTTCCTACTTTTTATGTTCTATGACATTTTTTGATCAGATGCGTAGTTCTCGAGATATATCAAGATATTTGAAAGTTCCGAAGCCGCACCAACATAATAGAGATACAGTAACACCGTGGCCCGTTTCTTTGAGATAACTCTGCACTATTGCGAGCTGCAATTGCCACTTCCAGCTTAGCTGTGCTGAAGAAGAACAACAAGAAGTAGAAATATCTCGAAATATGTCCGTCAGGCCCCTTCCCTTGAGATAAATCTGCAAATATCTCGGAAACGAAGCGAGATATGGCAAAATGTTAAGAGACCTTTTTTGTAGAGAATTATGTTTCCTACAATTTACGGTCTATGATGTTTTTTGATCAGAAGCGTAGTTTTCGAGATATATCGAGATATTTAAAAGTTCCGAAGCTGCACCAACATAATAGAGGTACAGAAACACCGTGGCCTCTTTCTCTGAGATAACTCTGCACTATTGCGAGCTGCAAATGCCACTTCCAACTTAGCTGTGCAGAAGAGGAATAACAAGAAGAAGAAATATCTCGGAATATGTCCGTCAGGCCCCTTCCCTTGAGCTAAATCTGCAAATATCTCGGAAACGATGCCAGCTATGGGAAAATGTTAAGAGACCTTTTTTGTAGAGAATTAAGTTTCCTACTTTTTATGTTCTATGATATTTTTTGATCAGATGCGTAGTTCTCGAGATATATCAAGATATTTAAAAGTTCCGAAGCCGCACCAACATAATGGAGATACAGAAACACCGTGGCACCTTTCTTTGAGATAACTCTGCACTATTGGGCGCTGCAAATGCCACTTCCAGCTTAGCTCTGCAGAAGAAGAACAACAAGAAGAAGAAATATCTCGAAATATGTCCGTCAGGCCCCTTCCCTTGAGATTAATCTGCAAATATCTCGGAAACGAAGCGAGCTATGGCAAAATGTTAGGAGACCTTATTTGTAGAGAATTAAGTTTCCTACTTTTTATGTTCTATGATATTTTTTGATCAGATGCGTAGTTCTCGAGATATATCAAGATATTTAAAAGTTCCGAAGCCGCACCAACATAATAGAGATACAGAAACACCGTGGCCCCTTTCTTTGAGATAACTCTGCACTATTGCGAGCTGAAAATGCCACTTCCAGTTTAGCTGTGCAGAAGAAGAACAACAAGAAGAAGAAATATCTCGAAATATGTCCGTTAGGCCCCTTCCCTTGAGATATATCTGCAAATATCTCTGAAACGAAGCGAGCTATGGCAAAATGTTGAGAGACGTTTTTTGTAGAGAATTAAATTTCCTACTTTTTATGTTCTATGACATTTTTTGATCAGATGCGTAGTTCTCGAGATATATCAAGATATTTGAAAGTTCCGAAGCCGCACCAACATAATAGAGATACAGTAACACCGTGGCCCCTTTCTTTGAGATAACTCTGCACTATTGCGAGCTGCAAATGCCACTTCCAGCTTAGCTGTGCAGAAGAAGAACAACAAGAAGTAGAAATATCTCGAAATATGTCCGTCAGGCCCCTTCCCTTGAGATAAATCTGCAAATATCTCGGAAACGAAGCGAGCTATGGCAAAATGTTAAGAGACCTTTTTTGTAGAGAATTATGTTTCCTACAATTTACGTTCTATGATATTTTTTGATCAGAAGCGTAGTTTTCGAGATATATCGAGATATTTAAAAGTTCCGAAGCCGCACCAACATAATAGAGATACAGAAACACCGTGGCCCCTTTCTTTGAGATAACTCTACACTACTGCGACCTGCAAATGCCACTTCCAGCTTAGCTGTGCAGAAGAAGAACAACAAGAAGAAGAAATATCTCGAAATATGTCCGTCAGGCCCCTTCCCTTGAGATAAATCTGCAAATATCTCGGAAACGAAGCGAGCTATGGCAAAATGTTAACAGACCTTTTTTGTAGAAAATTAGGTTTCCTACTTTTTATGTTCTATGATATTTTTTTATCAGATGCGTAGTTCTCGAGATATATCAAGATATTTAAAAGTTCCGAAGCTGCACCAACATAATAGAGGTACAGAAACACCGTGGCCTCTTTCTTTGAGATAACTCTGCACTATTGCGAGCTGCAAATGCCACTTCCAACTTAGCTGTGCAGAAGAGGAATAACAAGAAGAAGAAATATCTCGGAATATGTCCGTCAGGCCCCTTCCCTTGAGCTAAATCTGCAAATATCTCAGAAACGATGCCAGCTATGGGAAAATGTTAAGAGACCTTTTTTGTAGAGAATTAAGTTTCCTACTTTTTATGTTCTATGATATTTTTTGATCAGATGCGTAGTTCTCGAGATATATCAAGATATTTAAAAGTTCCGAAGCCGCACCAACATAATAGAGATACAGAAACACCGTGGCACCTTTCTTTGAGATAACTCTGCACTATTGGGCGCTGCAAATGCCACTTCCAGCTTAGCTCTGCAGAAGAAGAACAACAAGAAGAAGAAATATCTCGAAATATGTCCGTCAGGCCCCTTCCCTTGAGATAAATCTGCAAATATCTCGGAAACGAAGCGAGCTATGGCAAAATGTTAAGATACCTTTTTTGTAGAGAATTATGTTTCCTACAATTTACGTTCTCTGATATTTTTTGATCAGAAGCGTAGTTTTCGAAATATATCGAGATATTTAAAAGTTACGAAGCCGCACCAACATAATAGAGATACAGAAACACCGTGGCCCCTTTCTTTGAGATAACTCCGCACTATTGCGACCTGCAAATGCCACTTCCAGCTTAGCTGTGCAGAGGAAGAACAACAAGAAGAAGAAACATCTCGAAATATGTCCGTCAGGCCCGTTCATTTGAGCTGAATCTGCAAATATCTCGGAAACGAAGCGAGCTATGGCAAAATGTTAAGAGACGTTTTTTGTAGAGAATTATGTTTCCTACAATTTATGTTGTATGATATTTTTTGATCAGAAGCGTAGTTTTCGAGATATATCGAGATACTTAAAAGTTCCGAAGCCGCACCAACATAATAGAGATACAGAAACACCGTGGCCCCTTTCTTTGAGATAACTCTGCACTAGTGCGAGCCGCAAATGCCACTTCCAGCTTAGCTGTGCAGAAGAAGAACAACAAGAAGAAGAAATATCTCGAAATATGTCCGTCAGGCCCCTTCCCTTGAGATAAATCTGCAAATATCTCGGAAACGGAGCGAGCTATGGCAAAATGTTAAGAGACCTTATTTGTGGAGAACTAAGTTTCCTACTTTTTATGTTCTATGATATTTTTTGATCAGATGCGTAGTTCTCGAGATATATCAAGATATTTAAAAGTTCCGAAGCCGCACCAACATAATAGAGATACAGAAACACCGTGGCCCCTTTCTTTGAGATAACTCTGCACTAGTGCGAGCCGCAAATGCCACTTCCAGCTTAGCTGTGCAGAAGAAGAACAACAAGAAGAAGAAATATCTCGAAATATGTCCGTCAGGCCCGTTCCTTTGAGCTGAATCTGCAAATATCTCGGAAACGAAGCGAGCTATGGCAAAATGTTAAGAGACGTTTTTTGTAGAGAATTATGTTTCCTACAATTTATGTTGTATGATATTTTTTGATCAGAAGCGTAGTTTTCGAGATATATCGAGATACTTAAAAGTTCCGAAGCCGCACCAACATAATAGAGATACAGAAACACCGTGGCCCCTTTCTTTGAGATAACTCTGCACTAGTGCGAGCCGCAAGTGCCACTTCCAGCTTAGCTGTGCAGAAGAAGAACAACAAGAAGAAGAAATATCTCGAAATATGTCCGTCAGGCCCCTTCCCTTGAGATAAATCTGCAAATATCTCGGAAACGGAGCGAGCTATGGCAAAATGTTAAGAGACCTTATTTGTGGAGAACTAAGTTTCCTACTTTTTATGTTCTATGATATTTTTTGATCAGATGCGTAGTTCTCGAGATATATCAAGATATTTAAAAGTTCCGAAGCCGCACCAACATAATAGAGATACAGAAACACCGTGGCCCCTTTCTTTGAGATAACTCTGCACTAGTGCGAGCCGCAAATGCCACTTCCAGCTTAGCTGTGCAGAAGAAGAACAACAAGAAGAAGAAATATCTCGAAATATGTCCGTCAGGCCCCTTCCCTTGAGATAAATCTGCAAATATCTCGGAAACGAAGCGAGCTATGGCAAAATGTTAAGAGACCTTTTTTGTAGAGAATTAAGTTTCCTACTTTTTATGTTCTATGATATTTTTTGATCAGATGCGTAGTTCTCGAGATATATCAAGATATTTAAAAGTTCCGAAGCCGCACCAACATAATAGAGATACAGAAACACCGTGGCCCCTTTCTTTGAGATAACTCTGCACTAGTGCGAGCCGCAAATGCCACTTCCAGCTTAGCTGTGCAGAAGAAGAACAACAAGAAGAAGAAATATCTCGAAATATGTCCGTCAGGCCCGTTCCTTTGAGCTGAATCTGCAAATATCTCGGAAACGAAGCGAGCTATGGCAAAATGTTAAGAGACGTTTTTTGTAGAGAATTATGTTTCCTACAATTTACGTTCTATGATATTTTTTGATCAGAAGCGTAGTTTTCGAGATATATCGAGATATTTAAAAGTTCCGAAGCCGCACCAACATAATAGAGATACAGAAACACCGTGGCCCCTTTTTATGAGATAACTCTACACTATTGCGACCTGCAAATGCCACTTCCAGCTTAGCTGTGCAGAAGAAGAACAACAAGAAGAAGAAATATCTCGAAATATGTCCGTCAGGCCCCTTCCCTTGAAATAAATCTGCAAATATCTCGGAAAAGAAGCGAGCTATGGCAAAATGTTAACAGACCTTTTTTGTAGAAAATTAGGTTTCCTACTTTTTATGTTCTATGATATTTTTTTATCAGATGCGTAGTTCTCGAGATATATCAAGATATTTAAAAGTTCCGAAGCTGCACCAACATAATAGAGGTACAGAAACACCGTGGCCTCTTTCTTTGAGATAACTCTGCACTATTGCGAGCTGCAAATGCCACTTCCAACTTAGCTGTGCAGAAGAGGAATAACAAGAAGAAGAAATATCTCGGAATATGTCCGTCAGGCCCCTTCCCTTGAGCTAAATCTGCAAATATCTCAGAAACGATGCCAGCTATGGGAAAATGTTAAGAGACCTTTTTTGTAGAGAATTAAGTTTCCTACTTTTTATGTTCTATGATATTTTTTGATCAGATGCGTAGTTCTCGAGATATATCAAGATATTTAAAAGTTCCGAAGCCGCACCAACATAATAGAGATACAGAAACACCGTGGCACCTTTCTTTGAGATAACTCTGCACTATTGGGCGCTGCAAATGCCACTTCCAGCTTAGCTCTGCAGAAGAAGAACAACAAGAAGAAGAAATATCTCGAAATATGTCCGTCAGGCCCCTTCCCTTGAGATAAATCTGCAAATATCTCGGAAACGAAGCGAGCTATGGCAAAATGTTAAGATACCTTTTTTGTAGAGAATTATGTTTCCTACAATTTACGTTCTCTGATATTTTTTGATCAGAAGCGTAGTTTTCGAAATATATCGAGATATTTAAAAGTTCCGAAGCCGCACCAATATAATAGAGATACAGAAACACCGTGGCCCCTTTCTTTGAGATAACTCCGCACTATTGCGACCTGCAAATGCCACTTCCAGCTTAGCTGTGCAGAGGAAGAACAACAAGAAGAAGAAACATCTCGAAATATGTCCGTCAGGCCCGTTCATTTGAGCTGAATCTGCAAATATCTCGGAAACGAAGCGAGCTATGGCAAAATGTTAAGAGACGTTTTTTGTAGAGAATTATGTTTCCTACAATTTATGTTGTATGATATTTTTTGATCAGAAGCGTAGTTTTCGAGATATATCGAGATACTTAAAAGTTCCGAAGCCGCACCAACATAATAGAGATACAGAAACACCGTGGCCCCTTTCTTTGAGATAACTCTGCACTAGTGCGAGCCGCAAATGCCACTTCCAGCTTAGCTGTGCAGAAGAAGAACAACAAGAAGAAGAAATATCTCGAAATATGTCCGTCAGGCCCCTTCCCTTGAGATAAATCTGCAAATATCTCGGAAACGGAGCGAGCTATGGCAAAATGTTAAGAGACCTTATTTGTGGAGAACTAAGTTTCCTACTTTTTATGTTCTATGATATTTTTTGATCAGATGCGTAGTTCTCGAGATATATCAAGATATTTAAAAGTTCCGAAGCCGCACCAACATAATAGAGATACAGAAACACCGTGGCCCCTTTCTTTGAGATAACTCTGCACTAGTGCGAGCCGCAAATGCCACTTCCAGCTTAGCTGCGCAGAAGAAGAACAACAAGAAGAAGAAATATCTCGAAATATGTCCGTCAGGCCCGTTCCTTTGAGCTGAATCTGCAAATATCTCGGAAACGAAGCGGGCTATGGCAAAATGTTAAGAGACGTTTTTTGTAGAGAATTATGTTTCCTACAATTTATGTTGTATGATATTTTTTGATCAGAAGCGTAGTTTTCGAGATATATCGAGATACTTAAAAGTTCCGAAGCCGCACCAACATAATAGAGATACAGAAACACCGTGGCCCCTTTCTTTGAGATAACTCTGCACTAGTGCGAGCCGCAAGTGCCACTTCCAGCTTAGCTGTGCAGAAGAAGAACAACAAGAAGAAGAAATATCTCGAAATATGTCCGTCAGGCCCCTTCCCTTGAGATAAATCTGCAAATATCTCGGAAACGGAGCGAGCTATGGCAAAATGTTAAGAGACCTTATTTGTGGAGAACTAAGTTTCCTACTTTTTATGTTCTATGATATTTTTTGATCAGATGCGTAGTTCTCGAGATATATCAAGATATTTAAAAGTTCCGAAGCCGCACCAACATAATAGAGATACAGAAACACCGTGGCCCCTTTCTTTGAGATAACTCTGCACTAGTGCGAGCCGCAAATGCCACTTCCAGCTTAGCTGTGCAGAAGAAGAACAACAAGAAGAAGAAATATCTCGAAATATGTCCGTCAGGCCCCTTCCCTTGAGATAAATCTGCATATATCTCGGAAACGAAGCGAGCTATGGCAAAATGTTAAGAGACCTTTTTTGTAGAGAATTAAGTTTCCTACTTTTTATGTTCTATGATATTTTTTGATCAGATGCGTAGTTCTCGAGATATATCAAGATATTTAAAAGTTCCGAAGCCGCACCAACATAATAGAGATACAGAAACACCGTGGCCCCTTTCTTTGAGATAACTCTGCACTAGTGCGAGCCGCAAATGCCACTTCCAGCTTAGCTGTGCAGAAGAAGAACAACAAGAAGAAGAAATATCTCGAAATATGTCCGTCAGGCCCGTTCCTTTGAGCTGAATCTGCAAATATCTCGGAAACGAAGCGAGCTATGGCAAAATGTTCTCGAGATATATCAAGATATTTAAAAGTTCCGAAGCTGCACCAACATAATAGAGGTACAGAAACACCGTGGCCTCTTTCTTTGAGATAACTCTGCACTATTGCGAGCTGCAAATGCCACTTCCAACTTAGCTGTGCAGAAGAGGAATAACAACAAGAAGAAATATCTCGGAATATGTCCGTCAGGCCCCTTCCCTTGAGCTAAATCTGCAAATATCTCGGAAACGATGCCAGCTATGGGAAAATGTTAAGAGACCTTTTTTGTAGAGAATTAAGTTTCCTACTTTTTACGTTCTATGATATTTTTTGATCAGATGCGTAGTTCTCGAGATATATCAAGATATTTAAAAGTTCCGAAGCCGCACCAACATAATAGAGATACAGAAACACCGTGGCACCTTTCTTTGAGATAACTCTGCACTATTGGGCGCTGCAAATGCCACTTCCAGCTTAGCTCTGCAGAAGAAGAACAACAAGAAGAAGAAATATCTCGAAATATGTCCGTCAGGCCCCTTCCCTTGAGATAAATCTGCAAATATCTCGGAAACGAAGCGAGCTATGGCAAAATGTTAAGAGACCTTTTTTGTAGAGAATTATGTTTCCTACAATTTACGTTCTCTGATATTTTTTGATCAGAAGCGTAGTTTTCGAAATATATCGAGATATTTAAAAGTTCCGAAGCCGCACCAACATAATAGAGATACAGAAACACCGTGGCCCCTTTCTTTGAGATAACTCCGCACTATTACGACCTGCAAATGCCAGTTCCAGCTTAGCTGTGCAGAGGAAGAACAACAAGAAGAAGAAATATCTCGAAATATGTCCGTCAGGCCCGTTCCTTTGAGCTGAATCTGCAAATATCTCGGAAACGAAGAGAGCTATGGCAAAATGTTAAGAGACGTTTTTTGTAGAGAATTATGTTTCCTACAATTTATGTTGTATGATATTTTTTGATCAGAAGCGTAGTTTTCGAGATATATCGAGATACTTAAAAGTTCCGAAGCCGCACCAACATAATAGAGATACAGAAACACCGTGGCCCCTTTCTTTGAGATAACTCTGCACTAGTGCGAGCCGCAAATGCCACTTTCAGCTTAGCTGAGCAGAAGAAGAACAACAAGAAGAATAAATATCTCGAAATATGTCCGTCAGGCCCGTTCCTTTGAGCTGAATCTGCAAATATCTCGGAAACGAAGCGAGCTATGGCAAAATGTTAAGAGACGTTTTTTGTAGAGAATTATGTTTCCTACAATTTACGTTCTATGATATTTTTTGATCAGAAGCGTAGTTTTCGAGATATATCGAGATATTTAAAAGTTCCGAAGCCGCACCAACATAATAGAGATACAGAAACACCGTGGCCCCTTTTTTTGAGATAACTCTACACTATTGCGACCTGCAAATGCCACTTCCAGCTTAGCTGTGCAGAAGAAGAACAACAAGAAGAAGAAATATCTCGAAATATGTCCGTCAGGCCCCTTCCCTTGAGATAAATCTGCAAATATCTCGGAAACGAAGCGAGCTATGGCAAAATGTTAACAGACCTTTTTTGTAGAAAATTAGGTTTCCTACTTTTTATGTTCTATGATATTTTTTTATCAGATGCGTAGTTCTCGAGATATATCAAGATATTTAAAAGTTCCGAAGCTGCACCAACATAATAGAGGTACAGAAACACCGTGGCCTCTTTCTTTGAGATAACTCTGCACTATTGCGAGCTGCAAATGCCACTTCCAGCTTAGCTGTGCAGAAGAAGAACAACAAGAAGAAGAAATATCTCGAAATCTGTCCGTCAGGCCCCTTCCCTTGAGATAAATCTGCAAATATCTCGGAAACGAAGCGAGCTATGGCAAAATGTTGAGAGACCTTTTTTGTAGAGAATTAAGTTTCCTACTTTTTATGTTCTATGATATTTTTTGATCAGATGCGTAGTTCTCGAGATATATCAAGATATTTAAAAGTTCCGTAGCCGCACCAACATAATAGAGATACAGAAACACCGTGGCCCCTTCCTTTGAGATAACTCTGCACTATTGCGAGCTGTAAATGCCACTTCCAGCTTAGCTGTGCAGAAGAAGAACAACAAGAAGAAGAAATATCTCGAAATATGTCCGTCAGGCCCCTTCCCTTGAGATAAATCTGCAAATATCTCGGAAACGAAGCGAGCCTTGGCAAAATCTTGAGAGACCTTTTTTGTAGAGAATTACGTTTCCTACTTTTTATGTTCTGTGATATTTTTTGATCAGATGCGTAGTTCTCGAGATATATCAAGATATTTAAAAGTTCCGAAGCCGCACCAACATAATATAGATACAGAAACACCGTGGCCCCTTTCTTTGAGATAACTCTGCAATATTGCGAGCTGGAAATGCCACTTCCAGTTTAGCTGTGCAGAAGAAGAACAACAAGAAGAAGAAATATCTCGAAATATGTCCGTCAGGCCCCTTCCCTTGAGATAAATCTGCAAATATCTCGGAAACGAAGCGAGCCTTGGCAAAATCTTGAGAGACCTTTTTTGTAGAGAATTACGTTTCCTACTTTTTATGTTCTGTGATATTTTTTGATCAGATGCGTAGTTCTCGAGATATATCAAGATATTTAAAAGTTCCGAAGCCGCACCAACATAATAGAGATACAGAAACACCGTGGCCCCTTTCTTTGAGATAACTCTGCAATATTGCGAGCTGGAAATGCCACTTCCAGTTTAGCTGTGCAGAAGAAGAACAACAAGAAGAAGAAATATCTCGAAATATGTTCGTCAGGCCCCTTCCCTTGAGATATATCTGCAAATATCTCGGAAACGAAGCGAGCTATGGCAAAATCTTAAGAGACCTTTTTTGTAGAGAATTACGTTTCCTACAATTTGTGTTCTATGATATTTTTTGATGAGAAGCGTAGTTTTCGAGATATATCGAGATATTTAAAAGTTCCGAAGCCGCACCAACATAATAGAGATGCAGAAACACCGTGGCCCCTTTCTTTGAGATAACTCTGCATTATTGCGAGCTGTAAATGCCACTTCCAGCTTAGCTGTGCAGAAGAAGAACAACAAGAAGAAGAAATATCTCGAAATATGTCCGTCAGGCCCCTTCCCTTGAGATAAATCTGCAAATATCTCGGAAACGAAGCGAGCTATGGCAAAATGTTAAGAGACCTTTTTTGTAGAGAATTAAGTTTCCTACTTTTTATGTTCTATGATATTTTTTGATCAGATGCGAAGTTCTCGAGATATATCAAGATATTTAAAAGTTCCGAAGCCGCACCATCATAATAGAGATACAGAAACACCGTGGCCCCTTTCCTTGAGATAACTCTGCACTATTGCGAGCTAGAAATGCCACTTCCAGCTTAGCCGTGCAGAAGAAGAACAACAAGAAGAAGAAATATCTCGAAATATGTCCGTCAGGCCCCTTCCCTTGAGATAAATCTGCAAATATCTCGGAAACGAAGCGAACTATGGCAAAATGTTAAGAGACGTTTTTTGTAGCTAATTATGTTTCCTACAATTTATGTTCTATGATATTTTTTGATCAGAAGTGTAGTTTTCGGGATATATCGAGATATTTAAAGGTTCCGAAGCCGCACCAACATAATAGAGATACAGAAACACCGTGGCCCCTTTCTTTGAGATAACTCTGCACTAGTGCGAGCCGCAAATGCCACTTCCAGCTTAGCTGTGCAGAAGAAGAACAACAGGAAGAAGAAATATCTCGAGATACGTCCGTCAGGCCCCTTCACTTGAGATAAATCTGCAAATATCTCGGAAACGAAGCGAGCTATGGCAAAATCTTAAGAGACCTTTTTTGTAGAGAATTAAGTTTCCTACTTTCTATGTTCTATGATATTTTTTGATCAGATGCGTAGTTCTCGAGATATATCAAGATATTTAAAAGTTCCGAAGCCGCACCAACATAATAGAGATACAGAAACACCGTGGCCCCTTTCTTTGAGATAACTCTGCACTATTGCGAGCTGCAAATGCCACTTCCAGCTTAGCTGTGCAGAAGAAGAACAACAAGAAGAAGAAATATCTCGAAATCTGTCCGTCAGGCCCCTTCCCTTGAGATAAATCTGCAAATATCTCGGAAACGAAGCGAGCTATGGCAAAATGTTGAGAGACCTTTTTTGTAGAGAATTAAGTTTCCTACTTTTTATGTTCTATGATATTTTTTGATCAGATGCGTAGTTCTCGAGATATATCAAGATATTTAAAAGTTCCGTAGCCGCACCAACATAATAGAGATACAGAAACACCGTGGCCCCTTCCTTTGAGATAACTCTGCACTATTGCGAGCTGTAAATGCCACTTCCAGCTTAGCTGTGCAGAAGAAGAACAACAAGAAGAAGAAATATCTCGAAATATGTCCGTCAGGCCCCTTCCCTTGAGATAAATCTGCAAATATCTCGGAAACGAAGCGAGCCTTGGCAAAATCTTGAGAGACCTTTTTTGTAGAGAATTACGTTTCCTACTTTTTATGTTCTGTGATATTTTTTGATCAGATGCGTAGTTCTCGAGATATATCAAGATATTTAAAAGTTCCGAAGCCGCACCAACATAATAGAGATACAGAAACACCGTGGCCCCTTTCTTTGAGATAACTCTGCAATATTGCGAGCTGGAAATGCCACTTCCAATTTAGCTGTGCAGAAGAAGAACAACAAGAAGAAGAAATATCTCGAAATATGTCCGTCAGGCCCCTTCCCTTGAGATATATCTGCAAATATCTCGGAAACGAAGCGAGCTATGGCAAAATCTTAAGAGACCTTTTTTGTAGAGAATTACGTTTCCTACAATTCGTGTTCTATGATATTTTTTGATGAGAAGCGTAGTTTTCGAGATATATCGAGATATTTAAAAGTTCCGAAGCCGCACCAACATAATAGAGATACAGAAACACCGTGGCCCCTTTCTTTGAGATAACTCTGCACTAGTGCGAGCCGCAAATGCCACTTCCAGCTTAGCTGTGCAGAAGAAGAACAACAGGAAGAAGAAATATCTCGAAATATGTCCGTCAGGCCCCTTCACTTGAGATAAATCTGCAAATATCTCGGAAACGAAGCGAGCTACGGCAAAATCTTAAGAGACCTTTTTTGTAGAGAATTAAGTTTCCTACTTTTTATGTTCTATGATATTTTTTGATCAGATGCGTAGTTCTCGAGATATATCAAGATATTTAAAAGTTCCGTAGCCGCACCAACATAATAGAGATACAGAAACACCGTGGCCCCTTCCTTTGAGATAACTCTGCACTATTGCGAGCTGTAAATGCCACTTCCAGCTTAGCTGTGCAGAAGAAGAACAACAAGAAGAAGAAATATCTCGAAATATGTCCGTCAGGCCCCTTCCCTTGAGATAAATCTGCAAATATCTCGGAAACGAAGCGAGCTATGGCAAAATGTTAAGAGACCTTTTTTGTAGAGAATTAAGTTTCCTACTTTTTATGTTCTATGATATTTTTTGATCAGATGCGAAGTTCTCGAGATATATCTAGATATTTAAAAGTTTCGAAGCCGCACCAACATAATAGAGATACAGAAACACCGTGGCCCCTTTCTTTGAGATAACTTTGCACTATTGCGAGCGGCAAATGCCACTTCCAGCTTAGCTGTGCAGAAGAAGAACAACAAGAAGAAGAAATATCTCGAAATATGTCCGTCAGGCCCCTTCCCTTGAGATATATCTGCAAATATCTCGGAAACGAAGCGAGCTATGGCAAAATGTTAAGAGACTTTATTTGTAGAGAATTAAGTTTCCTACTTTTTATGTTCTCTGATATTTTTTGATCAGATGCGTAGTTCTCGAGATATATCAAGATATTTAAAAGTTCCGAAGCCGCACCAACATAATAGAGATACAGAAACACCGTGGCCCCTTTCTTTGAGATAACTCTGCACTAGCGCGAGCCGCAAATGCCACTTCCAGCTTAGCTGTGCAGAACACGAACAACAAGAAGAAGAAATATCTCGAAATATGTCCGTCAGGCCCCTTCCCTTGAGATAAATCTGCAAATATCTCGGAAACGAAGCGAGCTATGGCAAAATGTTAAGACACCTTTTTTGTAGAGAATTAAGTTTCCTACTTTTTATGTTCTATGATATTTTTTGATCAGAAGCGTAGTTTTCGAGATATATCGAGATATTTAAAAGTTCCGAAGCCGCACCAACATAATAGAGATACAGAAACACCGTGGCCCCTTTCTTTGAGATAACTCTGCACTAGTGCGAGCCGCAAATGCCACTTCCAGCTTAGCTGTGCAGAAGAAGAACAACAGGAAGAAGAAATATCTCGAAATATGTCCGTCAGGCCCCTTCACTTGAGATAAATCTGCAAATATCTCGGAAACGAAGCGAGCTATGGCAAAATCTTAAGAGACCTTTTTTGTAGAGAATTAAGTTTCCTACTTTCTATGTTCTATGATATTTTTTGATCAGATGCGTAGTTCTCGAGATATATCAAGATATTTAAAAGTTCCGAAGCCGCACCAACATAATAGAGATACAGAAACACCGTGGCCCCTTTCTTTGAGATAACTCTGCACTATTGCGAGCTGCAAATGCCACTTCCAGCTCAGCTGTGCAGAAGAAAAACAACAAGAAGAAGAAATATCTCGAAATATGTCCGTCAGGCCCCTTCCCTTGAGATAAATCTGCAAATATCTCGGAAACGAAGCGAGCTATGGCAAAATGTTTAGAGACTTTATTTGTAGAGAATTAAGTTTCCTACTTTTTTTGTTCTATGATATTTTTTGATCAGATGCGTAGTTCTCGAGATATATCAAGATATTTAAAAGTTCCGAAGCCGCACCAACATAATAGAGATACAGAAACACCGTGGCCCCTTTCTTTGATAAACTCTGCACTATTTAGAGCTGGAAATGCCACTTCCAGTTTAGCTGTGCTGAAGAAGAACAACAAGAAGAAGAAATATCTCGAAATATGTCCGTCAGGCCCCTTCCCTTGAGATAAATCTGCAAATATCTCGGAAACGAAGCGAGCTATGGCAAAATGTTAAGAGACCTTTTTTGTAGAGAATTAAGTTTCCTACGTTTTATGTTCTATGATATTTTTTGATCAGATGCGTAGTTCTCGAGATATATCAAGATATTTAAAAGTTCCGAAGCCGCACCAACATAATAGAGATACAGAAACACCGTGGCCCCTTTCTTTGAGATATCTCTGCACTATTGCGAGCTGCAAATGCCACTTCCAGCTTAGCTGTGCAGAAGAAGAACAACAAGAAGAAGAAATATCTCGAAATATGTCCGTCAGACCCCTTCCCTTGAGGTAAATCTGCAAATATCTCGGAAACGAAGCGAGCTATGGCAAAATGTTAAGAGACCTTTCTTGTAGAGAATTAAGTTTCCTACTTTTTATGTTGTATGATATTTTTTGATCAGATGCGTAGTTCTCGAGATATGTCAAGATATTTAAAAGTTCCGAAGCCGCACCAACATAATAGAGATACAGAAACACCGTGGCCCCTTTCTTTGAGATAACTCTGCACTATTGCGAGCTGCAAATGCCACTTCCAGCTTAGCTGTGCAGAAGAAGAAATATCTCGAAATATGTCCGTCAGGCCCCTTCCCTTGAGATATATCTGCAAATATCTCGGAAACGAAGAGAGCTATGGCAAAATGTTAAGAGGCCTTTTTTGTAGAGAATTAAGTTTCCTACATTTGATGTTCTATGATATTTTTTGATCAGATGCGTAGTTCTCGAGATATATCAAGATATTTAAAAGTTCCGAAGCCGCACCAACATAATAGAGATACAGAAACACCGTGGCCCCTTTCTTTGAGATAACTCTGCACTATTGCGAGCTGCAAATGCCACTTCCAGCTTAGCTGTGCAGAAGAAGAACAACAAGAAGAAGAAATATCTCGAAATATGTCCGTCAGGCCCTTTCCCTTGAGATAAATCTGCAAATATCTCGGAAACGAAGCGAGCTATGGCAAAATGTTGAGAGACCTTTTTTGTAGAGAATTATGTTTCCTACTTTTGATGTTCTATGATATTTTTTGATCAGATGGGTAGTTCTCGAGATATATCAAGATATTTAAAAGTTCCGAAGCCGCACCAACATAATAGAGATACAGAAACACCGTGGCCCCTTTCTTTGAGATAACTCTGCACTATTGCGAGCTGCAAATGCCACTTCGAGCTTAGCTGTGCAGAAGAAGAACAACAAGAAGAAGAAATATCTCGAAATATGTCCGTCAGACCCCTTCCCTTGAGATACATCTGCAAATATCTAGCAAACGAAGCGAGCAATGGCAAAATGTGAAGAGACCTTTTTTGTAGAGAATTATGTTTCCTACAATTTACGTTCTATGATATTTTTTGATCAGAAGCGTAGTTTTCGAGATATATCGAGATATTTAAAAGTTCCGAAGCCGCACCAACATAATAGAGATACAGAAACACCGTGGCCCCTTTCTTTGAGATAACTCTGCACTAGTGCGAGCCGCAAATGCCACTTCCAGCTTAGCTGTGCAGAAGAAGAACAACAGGAAGAAGAAATATCTCGAAATATGTCCGTCAGGCCCCTTCACTTGAGATAAATCGGCAAATATCTCGGAAACGAAGCGACCTATGGCAAAATCTTAAGAGACCTTTTTTGTAGAGAATTAAGTTTCCTACTTTCTATGTTCTATGATATTTTTTGATCAGAAGCGTAGTTTTCGAGATATATCGAGATATTTAAAAGTTCCGAAGCCGCACCAACATAATAGAGATACAGAAACACCGTGGCCCCTTTCTTTGAGATAACTCTGCACTATTGCGAGCTGCAAATGCCACTTCCAGCTTAGCTGTGCAGAAGAAGAACAACAAGAAGAAGAAATATCTCGAAATATGTCCGTCAGGCCCTTCCCTTGAGATAAATCTGCAAATATCTCGGAAACGAAGCGAGCTATGGCAAAATGTTAAGAGACCTTTTTCGTAGAGAATTAAGTTTCCTACTTTTTATGTTCTATGATATTTTTTGATCAGATGCGTAGTTCTCGAGATATATCAAGATATTTAAAAGTACCGAAGCTGCACCAACATAATAGAGATACAGAAACACCGTGGCCCCTTTCTTTGAGATAACTCTGCACTATTGCGAGCTGCAAATGCCACTTCCTGCTTAGCTGTGCAGAAGAAGAACAACAAGAAGAAGAAATATCTCGAAATATGTCCGTCAGGCCCCTTCCCTTGAGATATATCTGCAAATATCTCGGAAACGAAGCGAGCTATGGCAAAATCTTAAGAGACCTTTTTTGTAGAGAATTATGTTTCCTACAAGTTATGTTCTATGATATTTTTTGATCAGAGGCGTAGTTTTCAAGATATATCGAGATATTTAAAAGTTCCGAAGCCGCACCAACATAATAGAGATACAGAAACACCGTGGCCCCTTTCTTTGAGATAACTCTGCACTATTGCGAGCTGCAAACGCCACTTCCAGCTTAGCTGTGCAGAAGAAAAACAACAAGAAGAAGAAATATCTCGAAATATGTCCGTCAGGCCCCTTCCCTTGAGATAAATCTGCAAATATCTCGGAAACGAAGCGAGCTATGGCAAAATGTTTAGAGACTTTATTTGTAGAGAATTAAGTTTCCTACTTTTTCTGTTCTATGATATTTTTTGATCAGATGCGTAGTTCTCGAGATATATCAAGATATTTAAAAGTTCCGAAGCCGCACCAACATAATAGAGATACAGAAACACCGTGGCCCCTTTCTTTGAGATAATTCTGCACTATTTAGAGCTGGAAATGCCACTTCCAGTTTAGCTGTGCTGAAGAAGAACAACAAGAAGAAGAAATATCTCGAAATATGTCCGTCAGGCCCCTTCCCTTGAGATAAATCTGCAAATATCTCGGAAACGAAGCGAGCTATGGCAAAATGTTAAGAGACCTTTTTTGTAGAGAATTAAGTTTCCTACGTTTTATGTTCTATGATATTTTTTGATCAGATGCGCAGTTCTCGAGATATATCAAGATATTTAAAAGTTCCGAAGCCGCACCAACATAATAGAGATACAGAAACACCGTGGCCCCTTTCTTTGAGATATCTCTGCACTATTGCGAGCTGCAAATGCCACTTACAGCTTAGCTGTGCAGAAGAAGAACAACAAGAAGAAGAAATATCTCGAAATATGTCCGTCAGACCCCTTCCCTTGAGATAAATCTGCAAATATCTCGGAAACGAAGCGAGCTATGGCAAAATGTTCAGAGACCTTATTTGTAGAGAATTAAGTTTCCTACTTTTTTTGCTCTATGATATTTTTTGATCAGATGCGTAGTTCTCGAGATATATCAAGATATTTAAAAGTTCCGAAGCCGCACCAACATAATAGAGATACAGAAACACCGTGGCCCCTTTCTTTGAGATAGCTCTGCACTATAGCGAGCTGCAAATGCCACTTCCAGCTTAGCTGTGCAGAAGAAGAACAACAAGAAGAAGAAATATCTCGAAATCTGTCCGTCAGGCCCCTTCCCTTGAGATAAATCTGCAAATATCTCGGAAACGAAGCGAGGTATGGCAAAATGTTAAGAGACCTTTCTTGTAGAGAATTAAGTTTCCTACTTTTTATGTTGTATGATATTTTTTGATCAGATGCGTAGTTCTCGAGATATGTCAAGATATTTAAAAGTTCCGAAGCCGCACCAACATAATAGAGATACAGAAACACCGTGGCCCCTTTCTTTGAAATAACTCTGCACTATTGCGAGCTGCAAATGCCACTTCCAGCTTAGCTGTGCAGAAGAAGAAATATCTCGAAATATGTCCGTCAGGCCCCTTCCCTTGAGATATATCTGCAAATATCTCGGAAACGAAGAGAGCTATGGCAAAATCTTAAGAGACCTTTTTTGTAGAGAATTAAGTTTCCTACGTTTTATGTTCTATGATATTTTTTGTTCAGATGCGTAGTTCTCGAGATATATCACGATATTTAAAAGTTCCGAAGCCGCACCAACATAATGGAGATACAGAAACACCGTGGCCCCTTTCTTTGAGATAACTCTGCACTATTGCGACGTGCAAATGCCACTTCCAGCTTAGCTGTGCAGAAGAAGAACAACAAGAAGAAGAAATATCTCGAAATATGTCCGTCAGGCCCCTTCCCTTGAGCTAAATCTGCAAATATCTCGGAAACGATGCCAGCTATGGGAAAATGTTAAGAGACCTTTTTTGTAGAGAATTAAGTTTCCTACTTTTTACGTTCTATGATATTTTTTGATCAGATGCGTAGTTCTCGCGATATATCAAGATATTTAAAAGTTCCGAAGCCGCACCAACATAATAGAGATACAGAAACACCGTGGCCCCTATCTTTGAGATAACTCTGCACTATTGCGAGCTGGAAATGCCACTCCCAGTTTAGGTGTGCAGAAGAAGAACAACAAGAAGAAGAAGTATCTCGAAATATGTCCGTCAGGCCCCTTCCCTTGAGATAAATCTGCAAATATCTCGGAAACGAAGCGAGCTATGGCAAAATGTTAAGAGACCTTTCTTGTAGAGAATTAAGTTTCCTACGTTTTATGTTCTATGATATTTTTTGATCAGATGCGTAGTTCTCGAGATATATCAAGATATTTAAAAGTTCCGAAGCCGCACCAACATAATAGAGATACAGAAACACCGAGGCCCCTTTCTTTGAGATATCTCTGCACTATTGCGAGCTGCAAATGCCACTTCCAGCTTAGCTGTGCAGAAGAAGAACAACAAGAAGAAGAAATATCTCGAAATATGTCCGTCAGACCCCTTCCCTTGAGGTAAATCTGCAAATATCTCGGAAACGAAGCGAGCTATGGCAAAATGTTAAGAGACCTTTCTTGTAGAGAATTAAGTTTCCTACTTTTTATGTTGTATGATATTTTTTGATCAGATGCGTAGTTCTCGAGATATGTCAAGATATTTAAAAGTTCCGAAGCCGCACCAACATAATAGAGATACAGAAACACCGTGGCCCCTTTCTTTGAGATAACTCTGCACTATTGCGAGCTGCAAATGCCACTTCCAGCTTAGCTGTGCAGAAGAAGAAATATCTCGAAATATGTCCGTCAGGCCCCTTCCCTTGAGATATATCTGCAAATATCTCGGAAACGAAGAGAGCTATGGCAAAATGTTAAGAGGCCTTTTTTGTAGAGAATTAAGTTTCCTACATTTGATGTTCTATGATATTTTTTGATCAGATGCGTAGTTCTCGAGATATATCAAGATATTTAAAAGTTCCGAAGCCGCACCAACATAATAGAGATACAGAAACACCGTGGCCCCTTTCTTTGAGATAACTCTGCACTATTGCGAGCTGCAAATGCCACTTCCAGCTTAGCTGTGCAGAAGAAGAACAACAAGAAGAAGAAATATCTCGAAATCTGTCCGTCAGGCCCCTTCCCTTGAGATAAATCTGCAAATATCTCGGAAACGAAGCGAGGTATGGCAAAATGTTAAGAGACCTTTCTTGTAGAGAATTAAGTTTCCTACTTTTTATGTTGTATGATATTTTTTGATCAGATGCGTAGTTCTCGAGATATGTCAAGATATTTAAAAGTTCCGAAGCCGCACCAACATAATAGAGATACAGAAACACCGTGGCCCCTTTCTTTGAAATAACTCTGCACTATTGCGAGCTGCAAATGCCACTTCCAGCTTAGCTGTGCAGAAGAAGAAATATCTCGAAATATGTCCGTCAGGCCCCTTCCCTTGAGATATATCTGCAAATATCTCGGAAACGAAGAGAGCTATGGCAAAATCTTAAGAGACCTTTTTTGTAGAGAATTAAGTTTCCTACGTTTTATGTTCTATGATATTTTTTGTTCAGATGCGTAGTTCTCGAGATATATCACGATATTTAAAAGTTCCGAAGCCGCACCAACATAATGGAGATACAGAAACACCGTGGCCCCTTTCTTTGAGATAACTCTGCACTATTGCGACGTGCAAATGCCACTTCCAGCTTAGCTGTGCAGAAGAAGAACAACAAGAAGAAGAAATATCTCGAAATATGTCCGTCAGGCCCCTTCCCTTGAGCTAAATCTGCAAATATCTCGGAAACGATGCCAGCTATGGGAAAATGTTAAGAGACCTTTTTTGTAGAGAATTAAGTTTCCTACTTTTTACGTTCTATGATATTTTTTGATCAGATGCGTAGTTCTCGCGATATATCAAGATATTTAAAAGTTCCGAAGCCGCACCAACATAATAGAGATACAGAAACACCGTGGCCCCTATCTTTGAGATAACTCTGCACTATTGCGAGCTGGAAATGCCACTCCCAGTTTAGGTGTGCAGAAGAAGAACAACAAGAAGAAGAAGTATCTCGAAATATGTCCGTCAGGCCCCTTCCCTTGAGATAAATCTGCAAATATCTCGGAAACGAAGCGAGCTATGGCAAAATGTTAAGAGACCTTTCTTGTAGAGAATTAAGTTTCCTACGTTTTATGTTCTATGATATTTTTTGATCAGATGCGTAGTTCTCGAGATATATCAAGATATTTAAAAGTTCCGAAGCCGCACCAACATAATAGAGATACAGAAACACCGTGGCCCCTTTCTTTCAGATAACTCTGTACTATTGCGAGCTGGAAATGCCACTTCCAGTTTAGCTGTGCAGAAGAAGAACAACAAGATGAAGAAATATCTCGAAATATGTCCGTCAGGCCCCTTCCCTTGAGATAAATCTGCAAATATCTCGGAAACGAAGCGAACTATGGCAAAATGTTAAGAGACGTTTTTTGTAGCTAATTATGTTTCCTTCAATTTATGTTCAATGATATTTTTTGATCAGAAGCGTAGTTTTCGAGATATATCGAGATATTTAAAAGTTCCGAAGCCGCACCAACATAATAGAGATACAGAAACACCGTGGCCCCTTTCTTTGAGATAACTCTGCACTATTGCGAGCTGCAAATGCCACTTCCAGCTTAGCTGTGCAGAAGAAGAACAACAAGAAGAAGAAATATCTCGAAATATGTCCGTCAGGTCCCTTCCCTTGAGATAAATCTGCAAATATCTCGGAAACGAAGCGAGCTATGGCAAAATGTTAAGAGACCTTTTTCGTAGAGAATTAAGTTTCCTACTTTTTATGTTCTATGATATTTTTTGATCAGATGCGTAGTTCTCGAGATATATCAAGATATTTAAAAGTACCGAAGCTGCACCAACATAATAGAGATACAGAAACACCGTGGCCCCTTTCTTTGAGATAACTCTGCACTATTGCGAGCTGCAAATGCCACTTCCTGCTTAGCTGTGCAGAAGAAGAACAACAAGAAGAAGAAATATCTCGAAATATGTCCGTCAGGCCCCTTCCCTTGAGATATATCTGCAAATATCTCGGAAACGAAGCGAGCTATGGCAAAATCTTAAGAGACCTTTTTTGTAGAGAATTATGTTTCCTACAAGTTATGTTCTATGATATTTTTTGATCAGAGGCGTAGTTTTCAAGATATATCGAGATATTTAAAAGTTCCGAAGCCGCACCAACATAATAGAGATACAGAAACACCGTGGCCCCTTTCTTTGAGATAACTCTGCACTATTGCGAGCTGCAAACGCCACTTCCAGCTTAGCTGTGCAGAAGAAAAACAACAAGAAGAAGAAATATCTCGAAATATGTCCGTCAGGCCCCTTCCCTTGAGATAAATCTGCAAATATCTCGGAAACGAAGCGAGCTATGGCAAAATGTTTAGAGACTTTATTTGTAGAGAATTAAGTTTCCTACTTTTTCTGTTCTATGATATTTTTTGATCAGATGCGTAGTTCTCGAGATATATCAAGATATTTAAAAGTTCCGAAGCCGCACCAACATAATAGAGATACAGAAACACCGTGGCCCCTTTCTTTGAGATAATTCTGCACTATTTAGAGCTGGAAATGCCACTTCCAGTTTAGCTGTGCTGAAGAAGAACAACAAGAAGAAGAAATATCTCGAAATATGTCCGTCAGGCCCCTTCCCTTGAGATAAATCTGCAAATATCTCGGAAACGAAGCGAGCTATGGCAAAATGTTAAGAGACCTTTTTTGTAGAGAATTAAGTTTCCTACGTTTTATGTTCTATGATATTTTTTGATCAGATGCGCAGTTCTCGAGATATATCAAGATATTTAAAAGTTCCGAAGCCGCACCAACATAATAGAGATACAGAAACACCGTGGCCCCTTTCTTTGAGATATCTCTGCACTATTGCGAGCTGCAAATGCCACTTACAGCTTAGCTGTGCAGAAGAAGAACAACAAGAAGAAGAAATATCTCGAAATATGTCCGTCAGACCCCTTCCCTTGAGATAAATCTGCAAATATCTCGGAAACGAAGCGAGCTATGGCAAAATGTTCAGAGACCTTATTTGTAGAGAATTAAGTTTCCTACTTTTTTTGTTCTATGATATTTTTTGATCAGATGCGTAGTTCTCGAGATATATCAAGATATTTAAAAGTTCCGAAGCCGCACCAACATAATAGAGATACAGAAACACCGTGGCCCCTTTCTTTGAGATAGCTCTGCACTATAGCGAGCTGCAAATGCCACTTCCAGCTTAGCTGTGCAGAAGAAGAACAACAAGAAGAAGAAATATCTCGAAATCTGTCCGTCAGGCCCCTTCCCTTGAGATAAATCTGCAAATATCTCGGAAACGAAGCGAGGTATGGCAAAATGTTAAGAGACCTTTCTTGTAGAGAATTAAGTTTCCTACTTTTTATGTTGTATGATATTTTTTGATCAGATGCGTAGTTCTCGAGATATGTCAAGATATTTAAAAGTTCCGAAGCCGCACCAACATAATAGAGATACAGAAACACCGTGGCCCCTTTCTTTGAAATAACTCTGCACTATTGCGAGCTGCAAATGCCACTTCCAGCTTAGCTGTGCAGAAGAAGAAATATCTCGAAATATGTCCGTCAGGCCCCTTCCCTTGAGATATATCTGCAAATATCTCGGAAACGAAGAGAGCTATGGCAAAATCTTAAGAGACCTTTTTTGTAGAGAATTAAGTTTCCTACGTTTTATGTTCTATGATATTTTTTGTTCAGATGCGTAGTTCTCGAGATATATCACGATATTTAAAAGTTCCGAAGCCGCACCAACATAATGGAGATACAGAAACACCGTGGCCCCTTTCTTTGAGATAACTCTGCACTATTGCGACGTGCAAATGCCACTTCCAGCTTAGCTGTGCAGAAGAAGAACAACAAGAAGAAGAAATATCTCGAAATATGTCCGTCAGGCCCCTTCCCTTGAGCTAAATCTGCAAATATCTCGGAAACGATGCCAGCTATGGGAAAATGTTAAGAGACCTTTTTTGTAGAGAATTAAGTTTCCTACTTTTTACGTTCTATGATATTTTTTGATCAGATGCGTAGTTCTCGCGATATATCAAGATATTTAAAAGTTCCGAAGCCGCACCAACATAATAGAGATACAGAAACACCGTGGCCCCTATCTTTGAGATAACTCTGCACTATTGCGAGCTGGAAATGCCACTCCCAGTTTAGGTGTGCAGAAGAAGAACAACAAGAAGAAGAAGTATCTCGAAATATGTCCGTCAGGCCCCTTCCCTTGAGATAAATCTGCAAATATCTCGGAAACGAAGCGAGCTATGGCAAAATGTTAAGAGACCTTTGTTGTAGAGAATTAAGTTTCCTACGTTTTATGTTCTATGATATTTTTTGATCAGATGCGTAGTTCTCGAGATATATCAAGATATTTAAAAGTTCCGAAGCCGCACCAACATAATAGAGATACAGAAACACCGTGGCCCCTTTCTTTCAGATAACTCTGTACTATTGCGAGCTGGAAATGCCACTTCCAGTTTAGCTGTGCAGAAGAAGAACAACAAGATGAAGAAATATCTCGAAATATGTCCGTCAGGCCCCTTCCCTTGAGATAAATCTGCAAATATCTCGGAAACGAAGCGAACTATGGCAAAATGTTAAGAGACGTTTTTTGTAGCTAATTATGTTTCCTTCAATTTATGTTCAATGATATTTTTTGATCAGAAGCGTAGTTTTCGAGATATATCGAGATATTTAAAAGTTCCGAAGCCGCACCAACATAATAGAGATACAGAAACACCGTGGCCCCTTTCTTTGAGATAACTCTGCACTATTGCGAGCTGCAAATGCCACTTCCAGCTTAGCTGTGCAGAAGAAGAACAACAAGAAGAAGAAATATCTCGAAATATGTCCGTCAGACCCCTTCCCTTGAGATAAATCTGCATATATCTCGGAAACGAAGCGAGCTATGGCAAAATGTTAAGAGACCTTTTTTGTAGAGAATTAAGTTTCCTACTTTTTATGTTGTATGATATTTTTTGATCAGATGCGTAGTTCTCGAGATATATCAAGATATTTAAAAGTTCCGAAGCCGCACCAACATAATAGAGATACAGAAACACCGTGGCCCCTTTCTTTCAGATAACTCTGTACTATTGCGAGCTGGAAATGCCACTTCCAGTTTAGCTGTGCAGAAGAAGAACAACAAGAAGAAGAAATATCTCGAAATATGTCCGTCAGACCCCTTCCCTTGAGATAAATCTGCATATATCTCGGAAACGAAGCGAGCTATGGCAAAATGTTAAGAGACCTTTTTCGTAGAGAATTAAGTTTCCTACTTTTTATGTTCTATGATATTTTTTGATCAGATGCGTAGTTCTCGAGATATATCAAGATATTTAAAAGTACCGAAGCCGCACCAACATAATAGAGATACAGAAACACCGTGGCCCCTTTCTTTGAGATAACTCTGCACTATTGCGAGCTGCAAATGCCACTTCCAGCTTAGCTGTGCAGAAGAAGAACAACAAGAAGAAGAAATATCTCGAAATATGTCCGTCAGGCCCCTTCCCTTGAGATATATCTGCAAATATCTCGGAAACGAAGCGAGCTATGGCAAAATCTTGAGAGACCTTTTTTGTAGAGAATTATGTTTCCTACAAGTTATGTTCTATGATATTTTTTGATCAGAGGCGTAGTTTTCAAGATATATCGAGATATTTAAAAGTTCCGAAGCCGCACCAACATAATAGAGATACAGAAACACCGTGGCCCCTTTCTTTGAGATAACTCTGCACTATTGCGAGCTGCAAACGCCACTTCCAGCTTAGCTGTGCAGAAGAAAAACAACAAGAAGAAGAAATATCTCGAAATATGTCCGTCAGGCCCCTTCCCTTGAGATAAATCTGCAAATATCTCGGAAACGAAGCGAGCTATGGCAAAATGTTTAGAGACTTTATTTGTAGAGAATTAAGTTTCCTACTTTTTCTGTTCTATGATATTTTTTGATCACATGCGTAGTTCTCGAGATATATCAAGATATTTAAAAGTTCCGAAGCCGCACCAACATAATAGAGATACAGAAACACCGTGGCCCCTTTCTTTGAGATAATTCTGCACTATTTAGAGCTGGAAATGCCACTTCCAGTTTAGCTGTGCTGAAGAAGAACAACAAGAAGAAGAAATATCTCGAAATATGTCCGTCAGGCCCCTTCCCTTGAGATAAATCTGCAAATATCTCGGAAACGAAGCGAGCTATGGCAAAATGTTAAGAGACCTTTTTTGTAGAGAATTAAGTTTCCTACGTTTTATGTTCTATGATATTTTTTGATCAGATGCGCAGTTCTCGAGATATATCAAGATATTTAAAAGTTCCGAAGCCGCACCAACATAATAGAGATACAGAAACACCGTGGCCCCTTTCTTTGAGATATCTCTGCACTATTGCGAGCTGCAAATGCCACTTCCAGCTTAGCTGTGCAGAAGAAGAACAACAAGAAGAAGAAATATCTCGAAATATGTCCGTCAGACCCCTTCCCTTGAGATAAATCTGCAAATATCTCGGAAACGAAGCGAGCTATGGCAAAATGTTCAGAGACCTTATTTGTAGAGAATTAAGTTTCCTACTTTTTTTGTTCTATGATATTTTTTGATCAGATGCGTAGTTCTCGAGATATATCAAGATATTTAAAAGTTCCGAAGCCGCACCAACATAATAGAGATACAGAAACACCGTGGCCCCTTTCTTTGAGATAACTCTGCACTATAGCGAGCTGCAAATGCCACTTCCAGCTTAGCTGTGCAGAAGAAGAACAACAAGAAGAAGAAATATCTCGAAATCTGTCCGTCAGGCCCCTTCCCTTGAGATAAATCTGCAAATATCTCGGAAACGAAGCGAGGTATGGCAAAATGTTAAGAGACCTTTTTTGTAGAGAATTATGTTTCCTACCATTTACGTTCTATGATATTTTTTGATCAGAAGCGTAGTTTTCGAGATATATCGAGATATTTAAAAGTTCCGAAGCCGCACCAACATAATAGAGATACAGAAACACCGTGGCCCCTTTCTTTGAGATAACTCTGCACTATTGCGACGTGCAAATGCCACTTCCAGCTTAGCTGTGCAGAAGAAGAACAACAAGAAGAAGAAATATCCCGAAATATGTCCGTCAGGCCCTTTCCCTTGAGCTAAATCTGCAAATATCTCGGAAACGATGCCAGCTATGGGAAAATGTTAAGAGACCTTTTTTGTAGAGAATTAAGTTTCCTACTTTTTACGTTCTATGATATTTTTTGATCAGATGCGTAGTTCTCGCGATATATCAAGATATTTAAAAGTTCCGAAGCCGCACCAACATAATAGAGATACAGAAACACCGTGGCCCCTATCTTTGAGATAACTCTGCACTATTGCGAGCTGGAAATGCCACTCCCAGTTTAGCTGTGCAGAAGAAGAACAACAAGAAGAAGAAGTATCTCGAAATATGTCCGTCAGGCCCCTTCCCTTGAGATAAATCTGCAAATATCTCGGAAACGAAGCGAGCTATGGCAAAATGTTAAGAGACCTTTTTTGTAGAGAATTAAGTTTCCTACGTTTTATGTTCTATGATATTTTTTGATCAGATGCGTAGTTCTCGAGATATATCAAGATATTTAAAAGTTCCGAAGCCGCACCAACAAAATAGAGATACAGAAACACCGTGGCCCCTTTCTTTCAGATAACTCTGTACTATTGCGAGCTGGAAATGCCACTTCCAGTTTAGCTGTGCAGAAGAAGAACAACAAGATGAAGAAATATCTCGAAATATGTCCGTCAGGCCCCTTCACTTGAGATAAATCGGCAAATATCTCGGAAACGAAGCGAGCTATGGCAAAATCTTAAGAGACCTTTTTTGTAGAGAATTAAGTTTCCTACTTTCTATGTTCTATGATATTTTTTGATCAGATGCGTAGTTCTCGAGATATATCAAGATACTTAAAAGTTCCGAAGCCGCACCAACATAATAGAGATACAGAAACACCGTGGCCCCTTTCTTTGAGATAACTCTGCACTATTGCGAGCTGCAAATGCCACTTCCAGCTTAGCTGTGCAGAAGAAGAACAACAAGAAGAAGAAATATCTCGAAATATGTCCGTCAGGCCCCTTCCCTTGAGATATATCTGCAAATATCTCGGAAACGAAGCGAGCTATGGCAAAATCATAAGAGACCTTTTTTGTAGAGAATCATGTTTCCTACAAGTTATGTTCTATGATATTTTTTGATCAGAGGCGTAGTTTTCAAGATATATCGAGATATTTAAAAGTTCCGAAGCCGCACCAACATAATAGAGATACAGAAACACCGTGGCCCCTTTCTTTGAGATAACTCTGCACTAGTGCGAGCCGGAAATGCCACTTCCAGCTTAGCTGTGCAGAAGAAGAACAACAGGAAGAAGAAATATCTCGAAATATGTCCGTCAGGCCCCTTCACTTGAGATAAATCGGCAAATATCTCGGAAACGAAGCGAGCTATGGCAAAATCTTAAGAGACCTTTTTTGTAGAGAATTAAGTTTCCTACTTTCTATGTTCTATGATATTTTTTGATCAGATGCGTAGTTCTCGAGATATATCAAGATACTTAAAAGTTCCGAAGCCGCACCAACATAATAGAGATACAGAAACACCGTGGCCCCTTTCTTTGAGATAACTCTGCACTATTGCGAGCTGCAAATGCCACTTCCAGCTTAGCTGTGCAGAAGAAGAACAACAAGAAGAAGAAATATCTCGAAATATGTCCGTCAGGCCCCTTCCCTTGAGATATATCTGCAAATATCTCGGAAACGAAGCTAGCTATGGCAAAATCATAAGAGACCTTTTTTGTAGAGAATCATGTTTCCTACAAGTTATGTTCTATGATATTTTTTGATCAGAGGCGTAGTTTTCAAGATATATCGAGATATTTAAAAGTTCCGAAGCCGCACCAACATAATAGAGACACAGAAACACCGTGGCCCCTTTCTTTGAGATAACTCTGCACTATTGCGAGCTGCAAATGCCACTTCCAGCTTAGCTGTGCAGAAGAAGAACAACAAGAAGAAGAAATATCTCGAAATATGTCCGTCAGACCCCTTCCCTTGAGATAAATCTGCATATATCTCGGAAACGAAGCGAGCTATGGCAAAATGTTAAGAGACCTTTTTTGTAGAGAATTAAGTTTCCTACTTTTTATGTTGTATGATATTTTTTGATCAGATGCGTAGTTCTCGAGATATATCAAGATATTTAAAAGTTCCGAAGCCGCACCAACATAATAGAGATACAGAAACACCGTGGCCCCTTTCTTTCAGATAACTCTGTACTATTGCGAGCTGGAAATGCCACTTCCAGTTTAGCTGTGCAGAAGAAGAACAACAAGAAGAAGAAATATCTCGAAATATGTCCGTCAGACCCCTTCCCTTGAGATAAATCTGCATATATCTCGGAAACGAAGCGAGCTATGGCAAAATGTTAAGAGACCTTTTTTGTAGAGAATTAAGTTTCCTACTTTTTATGTTGTATGATATTTTTTGATCAGATGCGTAGTTCTCGAGATATATCAAGGTATTTAAAAGTTCCGAAGCTGCACCAACATAATAGAGGTACAGAAACACCGTGGCCTCTTTCTTTGAGATAACTCTGCCCTATTGCGAGCTGCAAATGCCACTTCCAGCTTAGCTGTGCAGAAGAAGAACAACAAGAAGAAGAAATATCTCGAAATATGTCCGTCAGGCCCCTTCCCTTGAGATATATCTGCAAATATCTCGGAAACGAAGCGAGCTATGGCAAAATCTTAAGAGACCTTTTTTGTAGAGAATTATGTTTCCTACAAGTTATGTTCTATGATATTTTTTGATCAGAGGCGTAGTTTTCGAGATATATCGAGATATTTAAAAGTTCCGAAGCCGCACCAACATAATAGAGACACAGAAACACCGTGGATCCTTTCTTTGAGATAACTCTGCACTATTGCGGGCTGGAAATGCCACTTCCAGCTTAGCTGTGCTGAAGAGGAACAACAAGAAGAAGGAATATCTCGAAATATGTCCGTCAGGCCCCTTCCTTTGAGGTAAATCTGCAAATATCTCGGAAACGATGCGAGCTATGGCAAAATGTTGAGAGACATTTTTTGTAGGAAATTAAGTTTTCTACTATTTATGTTCTATGATATTTTTTGATCAGATGCGTAGTTTTCGAGATATATCAAGATATTTAAAAGTTCCGAAGCCGCACCAACATAATAGAGATACAGAAACACCGTGGCCCCTTTCTTTGAGATAACTCTGCACTATTGCGAGCTGGAAATGCCACTTCCAGCTTAGCTGTGCAGAAGAAGAACAACAAGAACAAGAAATATCTCGAAATATGTCCGTTAGGCCCCTTCCCTTGAGATAAATCTGCAAATATCTCGGAAACGAAGCGGGCTATGGCAAAATGTTAAGAGACCTTTTTTGTAGAGAATTAAGTTTCCTACTTTTTATGTTCTATGATATTTTTTGATCAGATGCGTAATTTTTGAGATATATCAAGATATTTAAAAGTTCCGAAGCCGCACCAACATAATAGAGATACAGAAACACCGTGGCCCCTTTCTTTGAGATAACTCTGCACTATTGCGAGCTGCAAATGCCACTTCCAGCTTAGCTGTGCAGAAGAAGAACAACAAGAAGAAGAAATATCTCGAAATATGTCCGTCAGGCCCCTTCCCTTGGGATATATCTGCAAATATCTCGGAAACGAAGCGAGCTATGGCAAGATGTTAAGAGACCTTTTTTGTAGAGAATTAAGTTTCCTACGTTTTATGTTCTATGATATTTTTTGATCAGATGCGTAGTTCTCGAGATATATCAAGATATTTAAAAGTTCCGAAGCCGCACCAACATAATAGAGATACAGAAACACCGTGGCCCCTTTCTTTGAGATAACTCTGCACTATTGCGAGCTGCAAATGCCACTTCCAGCTTAGCTGTGCAGAAGAAGAACAACAAGAAGAAGAAATATCTCGAAATATGTCCGTCAGGCCCCTTCCCTTGAGATAAATCTGCAAATATCTCGGAAACGAAGCGAGCTATGGCAAAATGTTGGGAGACCTTTTTTGTAGAGAATTATGTTTCCTACTTTTCATGTTCTATGATATTTTTTGATCAGATGCGTAGTTCTCGAGATATATCAAGATATTTAAAAGTTCCGAAGCCGCACCAACATAATAGAGATACAGAAACACCGTGGCCCCTTTCTTTGAGATAACTATGCACTATTGCGAGCTGCAAATGCCACTTCGAGCTTAGCTGTGCAGAAGAAGAACAACAAGAAGCAGAAATATCTCGAAATATGTCCGTCAGACCCCTTCCCTTGAGATACATCTGCAAATATCTAGGAAACGAAGCGAGCAATGGCAAAATGTGAAGAGACCTTTTTTGTAGAGAATTAAGTTTCCTACGTTTTATGTTCTATGATATTTTTTGTTCAGATGCGTAGTTCTCGAGATATATCAAGATATTTAAAAGTTCCGAAGCCGCACCAACATAATGGAGATACAGAAACACCGTGGCCCCTTTCTTTGAGATAACTCTGCACTAGTGCGAGCCGCAAATGCCACTTCCAGCTTAGCTGTGCAGAAGAAGAACAACAAGAAGAAGAAATATCTCGAAATATGTCCGTCAGGCCCCTTCCCTTGAGATAAATCTGCAAATATCTCGGAAACGAAGCGAGCTATGGCAAAATGTTAAGAGACCTTTTTCGTAGAGAATTAAGTTTCCTACTTTTTATGTTCTATGATATTTTTTGATCAGATGCGTAGTTCTCGAGATATATGAAGATATTTAAAAGTTCCGAAGCCGCACCAACATAATAGAGATACAGAAACACCGTGGCCCCTTTCTTTCAGATAATTCTGCACTATTGCGAGCTGGAAATGCCACTTCCAGTTTAGCTGTGCAGAAGAAGAACAACAAGAAGAAGAAATATCTCGAAATATGTCCGTCAGGCCCCTTCCCTTGAGATATATCTGCAAATATCTCGGAAACGAAGCGAGCTATGGCAAAATGTTAAGAGACCTTTTTGGTAGAGAATTATGTTTCCTACAAGTTATGTTCTATGATATTTTTTGATCAGAAGCGTAGTTTTCGAGATATATCGAGATATTTAAAAGTTCCGAAGCCGCACCAACATAATAGAGATACAGAAACACCGTGGCCCCTTTCTTTGAGATAACTCTGCACTATTGCGAGCTGCAAATGCCACTTCCAGCTTAGCTGTGCAGAAGAAGAACAACAAGAAGAAGAAATATCTCGAAATATGTCCGTCAGGCCCCTTCTCTTGAGATACATCTGCATATATCTCGGAAACGAAGCGAGCTATGGCAAAATGTTAAGAGACCTTTTTTGAAGAGAATTAAGTTTTCTACTTTTTATGTTCTATGATATTTTTTGATCAGATGCGTAGTTCTCGAGATATATCAAGATATTTAAAAGTTCCGAAGCTGCACCAACATAATAGAGGTACAGAAACACCGTGGCCTCTTTCTTTGAGATAACTCTGCACTATTGCGAGCTGCAAATGCCACTTCCAGTTTAGCTGTGCAGAAGAAGAACAACAAGATGAAGAAATATCTCGAAATATGTCCGTCAGGCCCCTTCACTTGAGATAAATCGGCAAATATCTCGGAAACGAAGCGAGCTATGGCAAAATCTTAAGAGACCTTTTTTGTAGAGAATTAAGTTTCCTACTTTCTATGTTCTATGATATTTTTTGATCAGATGCGTAGTTCTCGAGATATATCAAGATACTTAAAAGTTCCGAAGCCGCACCAACATAATAGAGATACAGAAACACCGTGGCCCCTTTCTTTGAGATAACTCTGCACTATTGCGAGCTGCAAATGCCACTTCCAGCTTAGCTGTGCAGAAGAAGAACAACAAGAAGAAGAAATATCTCGAAATATGTCCGTCAGGCCCCTTCCCTTGAGATATATCTGCAAATATCTCGGAAACGAAGCGAGCTATGGCAAAATCATAAGAGACCTTTTTTGTAGAGAATCATGTTTCCTACAAGTTATGTTCTATGATATTTTTTGATCAGAGGCGTAGTTTTCAAGATATATCGAGATATTTAAAAGTTCCGAAGCCGCACCAACATAATAGAGATACAGAAACACCGTGGCCCCTTTCTTTGAGATAACTCTGCACTAGTGCGAGCCGGAAATGCCACTTCCAGCTTAGCTGTGCAGAAGAAGAACAACAGGAAGAAGAAATATCTCGAAATATGTCCGTCAGGCCCCTTCACTTGAGATAAATCGGCAAATATCTCGGAAACGAAGCGAGCTATGGCAAAATCTTAAGAGACCTTTTTTGTAGAGAATTAAGTTTCCTACTTTCTATGTTCTATGATATTTTTTGATCAGATGCGTAGTTCTCGAGATATATCAAGATACTTAAAAGTTCCGAAGCCGCACCAACATAATAGAGATACAGAAACACCGTGGCCCCTTTCTTTGAGATAACTCTGCACTATTGCGAGCTGCAAATGCCACTTCCAGCTTAGCTGTGCAGAAGAAGAACAACAAGAAGAAGAAATATCTCGAAATATGTCCGTCAGGCCCCTTCCCTTGAGATATATCTGCAAATATCTCGGAAACGAAGCTAGCTATGGCAAAATCATAAGAGACCTTTTTTGTAGAGAATCATGTTTCCTACAAGTTATGTTCTATGATATTTTTTGATCAGAGGCGTAGTTTTCAAGATATATCGAGATATTTAAAAGTTCCGAAGCCGCACCAACATAATAGAGACACAGAAACACCGTGGCCCCTTTCTTTGAGATAACTCTGCACTATTGCGAGCTGCAAATGCCACTTCCAGCTTAGCTGTGCAGAAGAAGAACAACAAGAAGAAGAAATATCTCGAAATATGTCCGTCAGACCCCTTCCCTTGAGATAAATCTGCATATATCTCGGAAACGAAGCGAGCTATGGCAAAATGTTAAGAGACCTTTTTTGTAGAGAATTAAGTTTCCTACTTTTTATGTTGTATGATATTTTTTGATCAGATGCGTAGTTCTCGAGATATATCAAGATATTTAAAAGTTCCGAAGCCGCACCAACATAATAGAGATACAGAAACACCGTGGCCCCTTTCTTTCAGATAACTCTGTACTATTGCGAGCTGGAAATGCCACTTCCAGTTTAGCTGTGCAGAAGAAGAACAACAAGAAGAAGAAATATCTCGAAATATGTCCGTCAGACCCCTTCCCTTGAGATAAATCTGCATATATCTCGGAAACGAAGCGAGCTATGGCAAAATGTTAAGAGACCTTTTTTGTAGAGAATTAAGTTTCCTACTTTTTATGTTGTATGATATTTTTTGATCAGATGCGTAGTTCTCGAGATATATCAAGGTATTTAAAAGTTCCGAAGCTGCACCAACATAATAGAGGTACAGAAACACCGTGGCCTCTTTCTTTGAGATAACTCTGCCCTATTGCGAGCTGCAAATGCCACTTCCAGCTTAGCTGTGCAGAAGAAGAACAACAAGAAGAAGAAATATCTCGAAATATGTCCGTCAGGCCCCTTCCCTTGAGATATATCTGCAAATATCTCGGAAACGAAGCGAGCTATGGCAAAATCTTAAGAGACCTTTTTTGTAGAGAATTATGTTTCCTACAAGTTATGTTCTATGATATTTTTTGATCAGAGGCGTAGTTTTCGAGATATATCGAGATATTTAAAAGTTCCGAAGCCGCACCAACATAATAGAGACACAGAAACACCGTGGATCCTTTCTTTGAGATAACTCTGCACTATTGCGGGCTGGAAATGCCACTTCCAGCTTAGCTGTGCTGAAGAGGAACAACAAGAAGAAGGAATATCTCGAAATATGTCCGTCAGGCCCCTTCCTTTGAGGTAAATCTGCAAATATCTCGGAAACGATGCGAGCTATGGCAAAATGTTGAGAGACATTTTTTGTAGGAAATTAAGTTTTCTACTATTTATGTTCTATGATATTTTTTGATCAGATGCGTAGTTTTCGAGATATATCAAGATATTTAAAAGTTCCGAAGCCGCACCAACATAATAGAGATACAGAAACACCGTGGCCCCTTTCTTTGAGATAACTCTGCACTATTGCGAGCTGGAAATGCCACTTCCAGCTTAGCTGTGCAGAAGAAGAACAACAAGAACAAGAAATATCTCGAAATATGTCCGTTAGGCCCCTTCCCTTGAGATAAATCTGCAAATATCTCGGAAACGAAGCGGGCTATGGCAAAATGTTAAGAGACCTTTTTTGTAGAGAATTAAGTTTCCTACTTTTTATGTTCTATGATATTTTTTGATCAGATGCGTAATTTTTGAGATATATCAAGATATTTAAAAGTTCCGAAGCCGCACCAACATAATAGAGATACAGAAACACCGTGGCCCCTTTCTTTGAGATAACTCTGCACTATTGCGAGCTGCAAATGCCACTTCCAGCTTAGCTGTGCAGAAGAAGAACAACAAGAAGAAGAAATATCTCGAAATATGTCCGTCAGGCCCCTTCCCTTGGGATATATCTGCAAATATCTCGGAAACGAAGCGAGCTATGGCAAGATGTTAAGAGACCTTTTTTGTAGAGAATTAAGTTTCCTACGTTTTATGTTCTATGATATTTTTTGATCAGATGCGTAGTTCTCGAGATATATCAAGATATTTAAAAGTTCCGAAGCCGCACCAACATAATAGAGATACAGAAACACCGTGGCCCCTTTCTTTGAGATAACTCTGCACTATTGCGAGCTGCAAATGCCACTTCCAGCTTAGCTGTGCAGAAGAAGAACAACAAGAAGAAGAAATATCTCGAAATATGTCCGTCAGGCCCCTTCCCTTGAGATAAATCTGCAAATATCTCGGAAACGAAGCGAGCTATGGCAAAATGTTGGGAGACCTTTTTTGTAGAGAATTATGTTTCCTACTTTTCATGTTCTATGATATTTTTTGATCAGATGCGTAGTTCTCGAGATATATCAAGATATTTAAAAGTTCCGAAGCCGCACCAACATAATAGAGATACAGAAACACCGTGGCCCCTTTCTTTGAGATAACTATGCACTATTGCGAGCTGCAAATGCCACTTCGAGCTTAGCTGTGCAGAAGAAGAACAACAAGAAGCAGAAATATCTCGAAATATGTCCGTCAGACCCCTTCCCTTGAGATACATCTGCAAATATCTAGGAAACGAAGCGAGCAATGGCAAAATGTGAAGAGACCTTTTTTGTAGAGAATTAAGTTTCCTACGTTTTATGTTCTATGATATTTTTTGGTCAGATGCGTAGTTCTCGAGATATATCAAGATATTTAAAAGTTCCGAAGCCGCACCAACATAATGGAGATACAGAAACACCGTGGCCCCTTTCTTTGAGATAACTCTGCACTAGTGCGAGCCGCAAATGCCACTTCCAGCTTAGCTGTGCAGAAGAAGAACAACAAGAAGAAGAAATATCTCGAAATATGTCCGTCAGGCCCCTTCCCTTGAGATAAATCTGCAAATATCTCGGAAACGAAGCGAGCTATGGCAAAATGTTAAGAGACCTTTTTCGTAGAGAATTAAGTTTCCTACTTTTTATGTTCTATGATATTTTTTGATCAGATGCGTAGTTCTCGAGATATATGAAGATATTTAAAAGTTCCGAAGCCGCACCAACATAATAGAGATACAGAAACACCGTGGCCCCTTTCTTTCAGATAATTCTGCACTATTGCGAGCTGGAAATGCCACTTCCAGTTTAGCTGTGCAGAAGAAGAACAACAAGAAGAAGAAATATCTCGAAATATGTCCGTCAGGCCCCTTCCCTTGAGATATATCTGCAAATATCTCGGAAACGAAGCGAGCTATGGCAAAATGTTAAGAGACCTTTTTGGTAGAGAATTATGTTTCCTACAAGTTATGTTCTATGATATTTTTTGATCAGAAGCGTAGTTTTCGAGATATATCGAGATATTTAAAAGTTCCGAAGCCGCACCAACATAATAGAGATACAGAAACACCGTGGCCCCTTTCTTTGAGATAACTCTGCACTATTGCGAGCTGCAAATGCCACTTCCAGCTTAGCTGTGCAGAAGAAGAACAACAAGAAGAAGAAATATCTCGAAATATGTCCGTCAGGCCCCTTCTCTTGAGATACATCTGCATATATCTCGGAAACGAAGCGAGCTATGGCAAAATGTTAAGAGACCTTTTTTGAAGAGAATTAAGTTTTCTACTTTTTATGTTCTATGATATTTTTTGATCAGATGCGTAGTTCTCGAGATATATCAAGATATTTAAAAGTTCCGAAGCTGCACCAACATAATAGAGGTACAGAAACACCGTGGCCTCTTTCTTTGAGATAACTCTGCACTATTGCGAGCTGCAAATGCCACTTCCAGCTTAGCTGTGCAGAAGAAGAACAACAAGAAGAAGAAATATCTCGAAATATGTCCGTCAGGCCCCTTCCCTTGAGATATATCTGCAAATATCTCGGAAACCAAGCGAGCTAAGGCAAAATCTTAAGAGACCTTTTTTGTAGAGAATTATATTTCCTACAAGCTATGCTCTATGATATTTTTTGATCAGAAGCGTAGTTTCCGAGATATATCGAGATATTTAAAAGTTCCGAAGCCGCACCAACATAATAGAGATACAGAAACACCGTGGCCCCTTTCTTTGAGATAACTCTGCACTATTGCGAGCTGCAAATGCCACTTCCAGGTTAGCTGTGCAGAAGAAGAACAACAAGAAGAAGAAATATCTCGAAATATGTCCGTCAGGCCCCTTCCCTTGCGATAAATCTGCATATATCTCGGAAACGAAGCGAGCTATGGCAAAATGTTAAGAGACCTTTTTTGTAGAGAATTAAGTTTCCTACTTTTTATGTTCTATGATATTTTTTGATCAGATGCGTAGTTCTCGAGATATATCAAGATATTTAAAAGTTCCGAAGCCGCACCAACATAATAGAGATACAGAAACACCGTGGCCCCTTTCTTTGAGATAACTCTGCGCTATTGCGAGCTGGAAACGCCACTTCCAGTTTAGCTGTGCAGAAGAAGAACAACAAGAAGAAGAAATATCTCGAAATATGTCCGTCAGGCCCCTTCCCTCCAGATAAATCTGCAAATATCTCGGCAACGAAGCGAGCTACGGCAAAATGTTAAGAGACCTTTCTTGTAGAGAATTAAGTTTCCTACTTTTTATGTTCTATGATATTTTTTGATCAGATGCGTAGTTCTCGACATATATCAAGATATTTAAAAGTTCCGAAGCCGCACCAACATAATAGAGATACAGAAACACCGTGGCCCCTTTCTTTGCGATAACTCTGCACTATTGCGAGCTGCAAATGCCACTTCCAGCTTAGCTGTGCAGAAGAAGAACAACAAGAATAAGAAATATTTCGAAATATGTCCGTCAGGCCCCTTCCCTTGAGATAAATCTGCAAATATCTCGGAAACGAAGCGAGCTACGGCAAAATGTTAATAGACCTTTTTTGTAGAAAATTAGGTTTCCTACTTTTTATGTTCTATGATATTTTTTTATCAGATGCGTAGTTCTCGAGATATATCATGATATTTAAAAGTTCCGAAGCCGCACCAACATAATAGAGATTCAGAAACACCGTGGCCCCTTTCTTTGAGATAACTCTGCACTATTGCGAGCTGCAAATGCCGCTTCCAGCTTAGCTGTGCAGAAGAAGAACAACAAGAGGAAGAAATATCTCGAAATATGTCCGTCAGGCCCCTTCCCTTGAGATAAATCTGCAAATATCTCGGAAACGAAGCAAGCTAAGGCAAAATCTTAAGAGACCTTTTTTGTAGAGAATTATATTTCCTACAAGCTATGCTCTATGATATTTTTTGATCAGAAGCGTAGTTTCCGAGATATATCGAGATATTTAAAAGTTCCGAAGCCGCACCAACATAATAGAGATACAGAAACACCGTGGCCCCTTTCTTTGCGATAACTCTGCACTATTGCGAGCTGCAAATGCCACTTCCAGCTTAGCTGTGCAGAAGAAGAACAACAAGAAGAAGAAATATCTCGAAATATGTCCGTCAGGCCCCTTCCCTTGAGATAAATCTGCAAATATCTCGGAAACGAAGCGAGCTACGCCAAAATGTTAAGAGACCTTTTTTGTAGAAAATTAGGTTTCCTACTTTTTATGTTCTATGATATTTTTTGATCAGATGCGTAGTTCTCGAGATATATCAAGATATATAAAAGTTCCGAAGCTGCACCAATATAATAGAGGTACAGAAACACCGTGGCCCCTTTCTTTGAGATAACTCTGCACTATTGCGAGCTGCAAATGCCACTTCCAGCTTAGATGTGCAGAAGAAGAACAACAAGAATAAGAAATATTTCGAAATATGTCCGTCAGGCCCCTTCCCTTGAGATAAATCTGCAAATATCTCGGAAACGAAGCGAGCTACGGCAAAATGTTAACAGACCTTCTTTGTAGAAAATTAGGTTTCCTACTTATTATGTTCTATGATATTTTTTTTATCAGATGCGTAGTTCTCGAGATATATCATGATATTTAAAAGTTCCGAAGCTGCACCAACATAATAGAGGTACAGAAACACCGTGGCCTCTTTCTTTGAGATAACCCTGCACTATTGCGAGCTGCAAATGCCACTTCCAGCTTAGCTGTGCAGAAGAAGAACAACAAGAATAAGAAATATTTCGAAATATGTCCGTCAGGCCCCTTCCCTTGAGATAAATCTGCAAATATCTCGGAAACGAAGCGAGCTACGGCAAAATGTTAACAGACCTTTTTTGTAGAAAATTAGGTTTCCTACTTTTTATGTTCTATGATATTTTTTTATCAGATGCGTAGTTCTCGAGATATATCATGATATTTAAAAGTTCCGAAGCCGCACCAACATAATAGAGATACAGAAACACCGTGGCCCCTTTCTTTGAGATAACTCTGCACTATTGCGAGCTGCAAATGCCGCTTCCAGCTTATCTGTGCAGAAGAAGAACAACAAGAGGAAGAAATATCTCGAAATATGTCCGTCAGGCCCCTTCCCTTGAGATAAATCTGCAAATATCTCGGAAACGAAGCAAGCTAAGGCAAAATCTTAAGAGACCTTTTTTGTAGAGAATTATATTTCCTACAAGCTATGCTCTATGATATTTTTTGATCAGAAGCGTAGTTTCCGAGATATATCGAGATATTTAAAAGTTCCGAAGCCGCACCAACATAATAGAGATACAGAAACACCGTGGCCCCTTTCTTTGCGATAACTCTGCACTATTGCGAGCTGCAAATGCCACTTCCAGCTTAGCTGTGCAGAAGAAGAACAACAAGAAGAAGAAATATCTCGAAATATGTCCGTCAGGCCCCTTCCGAGATATATCTCGGAAACGAAGCGAGCTACGCCAAAATGTTAAGAGACCTTTTTTGTAGAAAATTAGGTTTCCTACTTTTTATGTTCTATGATATTTTTTGATCAGATGCGTAGTTCTCGAGATATATCAAGATATATAAAAGTTCCGAAGCTGCACCAATATAATAGAGGTACAGAAACACCGTGGCCCCTTTCTTTGAGATAACTCTGCACTATTGCGAGCTGCAAATGCCACTTCCAGCTTAGATGTGCAGAAGAAGAACAACAAGAATAAGAAATATTTCGAAATATGTCCGTCAGGCCCCTTCCCTTGAGATAAATCTGCAAATATCTCGGAAACGAAGCGAGCTACGGCAAAATGTTAACAGACCTTTTTTGTAGAAAATTAGGTTTCCTACTTATTATGTTCTATGATATTTTTTTTATCAGATGCGTAGTTCTCGAGATATATCATGATATTTAAAAGTTCCGAAGCTGCACCAACATAATAGAGGTACAGAAACACCGTGGCCTCTTTCTTTGAGATAACCCTGCACTATTGCGAGCTGCAAATGCCACTTCCAGCTTAGCTGTGCAGAAGAAGAACAACAAGAAGAAGAAATATCTCGAAATATGTCCGTCAGGCCCCGTCGCTTGAGATAAATCTGCAAATATCTCGGAAACGAAGCGAGCTATGGCAAAATGTTAAGAGACCTTTCTTGTAGAGAATTAAGTTTCCTACTTTTTATGTAGTATGATATTTTTTGATCAGATGCGTAGTTCTCGAGATATATCAAGATATTTAAAAGTTCCGAAGCTGTACCAACATAATAGAGGTACAGAAACACCGTGGCCTCTTTCTTTGAGATAACTCTGCACTATTGCGAGCTGCAAATGCCACTTCGAGCTTAGCTGTGCAGTAGAAGAACAACAAGAAGAAGAAATATCTCGAAATATGTCCGTCAGACCCCTTCCCTTGAGATAAATCTGCAAATATCTCGGAAACGAAGCGAGCTATGGCAAAATGTTAAGAGACCTTTTTTGTAGAGAATTATGTTTCCTACAATTTACGTTCTATGATATTTTTTGATCAGAAGCGTAGTTTTCGAGATATATCGAGATATTTAAAAGTTCCGAAGCCGCACCAACATAATAGAGATACAGAAACACCGTGGCCCCTTTCTTTGAGATAACTCTGCACTATTGCGAGCTGCAAATGCCGCTTCCAGCTTAGCTGTGCAGAAGAAGAACAACAAGAGGAAGAAATATCTCGAAATATGTCCGTTAGGCCCCTTCCCTTGAGATAAATCTGCAAATATCTCGGAAACGAAGCGAGCTACGCCAAAATGTTGAGAGACCTTTTTTGTAGAAAATCAGGTTTCCTACTTTTTATGTTCTATGATATTTTTTGATCAGATGCGTAGCTCTCGAGATATATCAAGATATATAAAAGTTCCGAAGCTGCACCAACATAATAGAGGTACAGAAACACCGTGGCCCCTTTCTTTGAGATAACTCTGCACTATTGCGAGCTGCAAATGCCACTTCCAGCTTAGCTGTGCAGAAGAAGAACAACAAGAACAAGAAATATTTCGAAATATGTCCGTCAGGCCCCTTCCCTTGAGATAAATCTGCAAATATCTCGGAAACGAAGCGAGCTACGGCAAAATGTTAACAGACCTTTTTTGTAGAAAATCAGGTTTCCTACTTTTTATGTTCTATGATATTTTTTTATCAGATGCGTAGTTCTCGAGATATATCATGATATTTAAAAGTTCCGAAGCTGCACCATCATAATAGAGGTACAGAAACACCGTGGCCTCTTTCTTTGAGATAACCCTGCACTATTGCGAGCTGCAAATGCCACTTCCAGCTTAGCTGTGCAGAAGAAGAACAACAAGAAGAAGGAATATCTCGAAATATGTCCGTCAGGCCCCGTCCCTTGAGATAAATCTGCAAATATCTCGGAAACGAAGCGAGCTATGGCAAAATGTTTAGCGACCTTTCTTGTAGAGAATTAAGTTTCCTACTTTTTATGTAGTATGATATTTTTTGATCAGATGCGTAGTTCTCGAGATATATCAAGATATTTAAAAGTTCCGAAGCCGCACCAACATAATGGAGATACAGAAACACCGTGGCCCCGTTCTTTGAGATAACTCTGCACTAGTGCGAGCCGCAAATGCCACTTCCAGCTTAGCTGTGCAGAAGAAGAACAACAAGAAGAAGAAATATCTCGAAATATGTCCGTCAGGCCCCTTCCCTTGAGATAAATCTGCAAATATCTCGGGAACGAAGCGAGCTATGGCAAAATGTTAAGAGACCTTTTTTGTAGAGAATTAAGTTTCCTACTTTTTATGTTCTATGATATTTTTTGATCAGATGCGTAGATCTCGAGATATATCAAGATATTTAAAAGTTCCGAAGCCGCACCAACATAATAGAGATACAGAAACACCGTGGCCCCTTTCTTTGAGATAACTCTGCACTATTGCGAGCTGCAAATGCCACTTCCAGCTTAGCTGTGCAGAAGAAGAACAACAAGAAGAAGAAATATCTCGAAATATGTCCGTCAGGCCCCTTCCCTTGAGATAAATCTGCAAATATCTCGGAAACGAAGCGAGCTATGGCAAAATGTTAACAGACCTTTTTGTAGAGAATTAAGTTTTCCACTTTTTATGATCCATGATATTTTTTGATCAGATGCGTAGTTCTCGGGATATATCAAGATATTTAAAAGTTCCGAAGCTGCACCAACATAATAGAGATACAGAAACACCGTGGCCCCTTTCTTTGAGCTAACTCTGCACTAGTGCGAGCCGCAAATGCCACTTCCAACTTAGCTGTGCAGAAGAAGAACAACAAGAAGAAGAAATATCTCGAAATATGTCCGTCAGGCCCCTTCCCTTGAGATATATCTGTAAATATCTCGGAAACGAAGCGAGCTATGGCAAAATGTCAAGAGACCTTTTTTGTAGAGAATTATGTTTCCTACAATTTATGTTCTATGATATTTTTTGTTCAGAAGCGTAGTTTTCGAGATATATCGAGATATTTAAAAGTTCCGAAGCCGCACCAACATAATAGAGATACAGAAACACCGTGGCCCCTTTCTTTGAGATAACTCTGCACTAGTGCGAGCCGCAAATGCCACTTCCAGCTTAGCTGTGCAGAAGAAGAACAACAAGAAGAAGAAATATCTCGAAATATGTCCGTCAGGCCCCTTCCCTTGAGATAAATCTGCAAATATCTCGGAAACGAAGCGAGCTATGGCAAAATGTTAAGAGACCTTTTTTGTAGAGAATTAAGTTTCCTACTTTTTATCTTCTATGATATTTTTTGATCAGATGCGTAGTTCTCGAGATATATCAAGATATTTAAAAGTTCCGAAGCTGTACCAACATAATAGAGGTACAGAAACACCGTGGCCTCTTTCTTTGAGATAACTCTGTACTATTGCGAGCTGCAAATGCCACTTCGAGCTTAGCTGTGCAGTAGAAGAACAACAAGAAGAAGAAATATCTCGAAATATGTCCGTCAGACCCCTTCCCTTGAGATAAATCTGCAAATATCTCGGAAACGAAGCGAGCTATGGCAAAATGTTAAGAGACCTTTTTTGTAGAGAATTATGTTTCCTACAATTTACGTTCTATGATATTTTTTTATCAGAAGCGTAGTTTTCGAGATATATCGAGATATTTAAAAGTTCCGAAGCCGCACCAACATAATAGAGATACAGAAACACCGTGGCCCCTTTCTTTGCGATAACTCTGCACTATTGCGAGCTGCAAATGCCACTTCCAGCTTAGCTGTGCAGAAGAAGAAGAACAAGAAGAAGAAATATCTCGAAATATGTCCGTCAGGCCCCTTCCCTTGAGATAAATCTGCAAATATCTCGGAAACGAAGCGAGCTATGGCAAAATGTTAAGAGACCTTTTTTGTAGAGAATTAAGTTTCCTACTTTTTATGTTCTATGATATTTTTTGATCAGATGCGTAGATCTCGAGATATATCAAGATATTTAAAAGTTCCGAAGCCGCACCAACATAATAGAGATACAGAAACACCGTGGCCCCTTTCTTTGAGATAACTCTGCACTATTGCGAGCTGCAAATGCCGCTTCCAGCTTAGCTGTGCAGAAGAAGAACAGCAAGAAGAAGAAATATCTCGAAATATGTCCGTTAGGCCCCTTCCCTTGAGATAAATCTGCAAATATCTCGGAAAGGAAGCGAGCTATGGCAAAATGTTGAGAGACCTTTTTTGTAGAGAATTATGTTTCCTACAATTTCTGTTCTATGATATTTTTTGATCAGAAGCGTAGTTTTCGAGATATATCGAGATATTTAAAAGTTCCGAAGCCGCACCAACATAATAGAGATACGGAAACACCGTGGCCCCTTTCTTTGCGATAACTCTGCACTATTGCGAGCTGCAAATGCCACTTCCAGCTTAGCTGTGCAGAAGAAGAACAACAAGAAGAAGAAATATCTCGAAATATGTCCGTCAGGCCCCTTCCCTTGAGATAAATCTGCAAATATCTCGGAAACGAAGCGAGCTACGCCAAAATGTTGGGAGACCTTTTTTGTAGAAAATTAGGTTTCCTACTTTTTATGTTCTATGATATTTTTTGATCAGATGCGTAGTTCTCGAGATATATCAAGATATATAAAAGTTCCGAAGCTGCACCAACATAATAGAGATACAGAAACACCGTGGCCCCTTTCTTTGAGATAACTCTGCACTATTGCGAGCTGCAAATGCCACTTCCAGCTTAGCTGTGCAGAAGAAGAACAACAAGAATAAGAAATATTTCGAAATATGTCCGTCAGGCCCCTTCCCTTGAGATAAATCTGCAAATATCTCGGAAACGAAGCGAGCTACGGCAAAATGTTAACAGACCTTTTTTGTAGAAAATTAGGTTTCCTACTTTTTATGTTCTATGATATTTTTTTATCAGATGCGTAGTTCTCGAGATATATCATGATATTTAAAAGTTCCGAAGCTGCACCATCATAATAGAGGGACAGAAACACCGTGGCCTCTTTCTTTGAGATAACCCTGCACTATTGCGAGCTGCAAATGCCACTTCCAGCTTAGCTGTGCAGAAGAAGAACAACAAGAAGAAGAAATATCTCGAAATATGTCCGTCAGGCCCCTTCCCTTGAGATAAATCTGCAAATATCTCGGAAACGAAGCGAGCTATGGTAAAATGTTAAGAGACCTTTTTTGTAGAGAATTAGGTTTCCTACTTTTTATGTTCTATGATATTTTTTGATCAGATGCGTAGTTCTCGAGATATATCAAGATATTTAAAAGTTCCGAAGCCGCACCAACATAATAGATATACAGAAACACCGTGGCCCCTTTCTTTGAGATAGCTCTGCACTATTGCGAGCTGCAAATGCCACTTCCAGCTTAGCTGTGCAGAAGAAGAACAACAAGAAGAAGAGATATCTCGAAATATGTCCGTCAGGCCCCTTCCCTTGGGATAAATCTGCAAATATCTCGGAAACGGAGCGAGCTATGGCAAAATGTTAAGAGACCTTTTTTGTAGAGAATTAGGTTTCCTACTTCTTATGTTCTATGATATTTTTTGATCAGATGCGTAGTTCTCGAAATATATCAAGATATATAAAAGTTCCGAAGCCGCACCAACATAATAGAGATACAGAAACACCGTGGCCCCTTTCTTTGAGATAACTCTGCACTATTGCGAGCTGCAAATGCCACTTCCAGCTTAGCTGTGTAGAAGAAGAACAACAAGAAGAAGAAATATCTCGAAATATGTCCGTCAGGCCCCTTCCCTTGAAATAAATCTGCAAATATCTCGGAAACGAAACGAGCTATGGCAAAATCTTAAGAGACCTTTTTTGTAGAGAATTATGTTTCCTACAATTTATGTTCTATGATATTTTTTGATCAGAAGCGTAGTTTTCGAGATATATCAAGATATTTAAAAGTTCCGAAGCTGCACCAACATAATAGAGATACAGAAACACCGTGGCCCCTATCTTTGAGATAACTCTGCACTATTGCGACCTGCAAATGCCACTTCCAGCTTAGCTGTGCAGAAGAAGAACAACAAGAAGAAGAAATATCTCGAAATATGTCCGTCAGGCCCCTTCCATTGAGATAAATCTGCAAGTATCTCGGAAACAAAGCGAGCTATGGCAAAATGTTAAGAGACTTTATTTGTAGAGAATTAAGTTTCCTACTTTTTATGTTCTATGATATTTTTTGATCAGATGCGTAGTTCTCGAGATATATCAAGATATTTAAAAGTTCCGAAGCTGCACCAACATAATAGAGATACAGAAACACCGTGGCCCCTATCTTTGAGATAACTCTGCACTATTGCGACCTGCAAATGCCACTTCCAGCTTAGCTGTGCAGAAGAAGAACAACAAGAAGAAGAAATATCTCGAAATATGTCCGTCAGGCCCCTTCCCTTGAGATAAATCTGCAAATATCTCGGAAACGAAACGAGCTATGGCAAAATCTTAAGAGACCTTTTTTGTAGAGAATTATGTTTCCTACAATTTATGTTCTATGATATTTTTTGATCAGAAGCGTAGTTTTCGAGATATATCGAGATATTTAAAAGTTCCGAAGCCACACCAACATAATAGAGATACAGAAACACCGTGGCCCCTTTCTTTGAGATAACTCTGCACTATTGCGACCTGCAAATGCCACTTCCAGCTTAGCTGTGCAGAAGAAGAACAACAAGAAGAAGAAATATCTCGAAATATGTCCGTCAGGCCCCTTCCATTGATATAAATCTGCAAATATCTCGGAAACGGAGCGAGCTATGGCAAAATGTTAAGAGACCTTTTTTGTAGAGAATTAAGTTTCCTACTTTTTATGTTCTATGATATTTTTTGATCAGCTGCGTAGTTCTCGAGATATATCAAGATATTTTAAAGTTCCGAAGCCGCACCAACATAATAGAGATACAGAAACACCGTGGCCCCTTTCTTTGAGATAACTCTGCACTATTGCGAGCTGCAAATGCCACTTCCAGCTTAGCTGTGCAGAAGAAGAACAACAAGAAGAAGAAATATCTCGAAATATGTCCGTCAGGCCCCTTCCCTTGAGATAAATCTGCACATATCTCGGAAACGAAGCGAGCTATGGCAAAATGTTAACAGACCTTGTTTGTAGAGAATTAAGTTTCCTACTTTTTACGTTCTATGATATTTTTTGATCAGATGCGTAGTTTTCGAGATATATCGAGATATTTAAAAGTTCCGAAGCTGCTCCAACATAATAGAGATACAGAAACACCGTGGCCCCTATCGTTGAGATAACTCTGCACTATTGCGACCTGCAAATGCCACTTCCAGCTTAGCTGTGCAGAAGAAGAACAACAAGAAGAAGAAATATCTTGAAATATGTCCGTCAGGCCCCTTCCATTGAGATAAATCTGCAAGTATCTCGGAAACAAAGCGAGCTATGGCAAAATGTTAAGAGACTTTATTTGTAGAGAATTAAGTTTCCTACTTTTTATGTTCTATGATATTTTTTGATCAGCTGCGTAGTTCTCGAGATATATCAAGATATTTTAAAGTTCCGAAGCCGCACCAACATAATAGAGATACAGAAACACCGTGGCCCCTTTCTTTGAGATAACTCTGCACTATTGCGAGCTGCAAATGCCACCTCCAGCTTAGCTGTGCAGAAGAAGAACAACAAGAAGAAGAAGTATCTCGAAATATGTCCGTCAGGCCCCTTCCCTTGAGATAAATCTGCATATATCTCGGAAACGAAGCGAGCAATGGCAAAATGTTAAGAGACCTTTTTTGTAGAGAATTACGTTTTCTACTTTTTATGTTCTATGATATTTTTTGGTCCGATGCGTAGTTCTCGAGATATATCAAGATATTTAAAAGTTCCGAAGCCGCACCAACATAATAGAGATACAGAAACACCGTGGCCCCTTTCTTTGAGGTAACTCTGCACTATTGCGAGCTGCAAATGCCACTTCCAGCTTAGCTGTGCAGAAGAAGAACAACAAGAAGAAGAAATATCTCGAAATATGTCCGTCAGGCCCCTTCCCTTGAGATAAATCTGCACATATCTCGGAAACGAAGCGAGCTATGGCAAAATGTTAACAGACCTTGTTTGTAGAGAATTAAGTTTCCTACTTTTTATGTTCTATGATATTTTTTGATCAGATGCGTAGTTTTCGAGATATATCGAGATGTTTAAAAGTTCCGAAGCCGCACCAACATAATAGAGATACAGAAACACCGTGGCCCCTTTCTTTGAGATAACTCTGCATTATTGCGAGCTGCAAATGCCACTTCCAGCTTAGTTGCGCAGAAGAAGAACAACAAGAAGGAGAAATATCTCGAAATATGTCCGTCAGGCCCCTTCCATTGAGATAAAAGTGCATATATCTCGGAAACGAAGCGAGCTATGGCAAAATGTTAAGAGACCTTTTTTGTAGAGAATTAAGTTTTCTACTTTTTATGTTCTACGATATTTTTTGATCAGATGCGTAGTTCTCGAGACATATCAAGATATTTAAAAGTTCCGAAGCTGCACCAACATAATAGGGGTACAGAAACACCGGGGCCTCTTTCTTTGAGATAACCCTGCACTATTGCGAGCTGCAAATGCCACTTCCAGCTTAGCTGTGCAGAAGAAGAACAACAAGAAGAAGAAATATCTCGAAATATGTCCGTCAGGCCCCTTCCCTTGAGATAAATCTGCATATATCTCGGAAACGAAGCGAGCTATGGCAAAATGTTAAGAGACCTTTTTTGTAGAGAATTAAGTTTCCTACTTTTCATGTTCTATGATATTATTTGATCAGATGCGTAGTTCTCGAGGTATATCAAGATATTTAAAAGTTCCGAAGCCGCACCAACATAATAGAGATACAGAAACACCGTGGCGCCTTTCTTTGAGATAACTCTGCACTATTGCGAGCTGCAAATGCCACTTCCAGCTTAGCTGTGCAGAAGAAGAACAACAAGAAGAAGAAATATCTCGAAATATGTCCGTCAGGCCCCTTCCCTTGAGATAAATCTGCATATATCTCGGAAACGAAGCGAGCTATGGCAAAATGCTAAGAGACCTTTTTTGTAGAGAATTAAGTTTTCTACTTTTTATGTTCTATGATATTTTTTGATCAGATGCGTAGTTCTCGAGATATATCAAGATATTTAAAAGTTCCGAAGCTGCACCAACATAATAGAGATACAGAAACACCGTGGCCCCTATCTTTGAGATAACTCTGCACTATTGCGACCTGCAAATGCCACTTCCAGCTTAGCTGTGCAGAAGAAGAACAACAAGAAGAAGAAATATCTCGAAATATGTCCGTCAGGCCCCTTCCATTGAGATAAATCTGCAAGTATCTCGGAAACAAAGCGAGCTATGGCAAAATGTTAAGAGACTTTATTTGTAGACAATTAAGTTTCCTACTTTTTATGTTCTATGATATTTTTTGATCAGCTGCGTAGTTCTCGAGATATATCAAGATATTTTAAAGTTCCGAAGCCGCACCAACATAATAGAGATACAGAAACACCGTGGCCCCTTTCTTTGAGATAACTCTGCACTATTGCGAGCTGCAAATGCCACCTCCAGCTTAGCTGTGCAGAAGAAGAACAACAAGAAGAAGAAGTATCTCGAAATATGTCCGTCAGGCCCCTTCCCTTGAGATAAATCTGCATATATCTCGGAAACGAAGCGAGCAATGGCAAAATGTTAAGAGACCTTGTTTGTAGAGAATTAAGTTTCCTACTTTTTATGTTCTATGATATTTTTTGATCAGATGCGTAGTTTTCGAGATATATCGAGATATTTAAAAGTTCCGAAGCCGCACCAACATAATAGAGATACAGAAACACCGTGGCCCCTTTCTTTGAGATAACTCTGCATTATTGCGAGCTGCAGATGCCACTTCCAGCTTAGTTGTGCAGAAGAAGAACAACAAGAAGGAGAAATATCTCGAAATATGTCCGTCAGGCCCCGTCCCTTGAGATAAATCTGCATATATCTCGGAAACCAAGCGAGCTATGGCAAAATGTTAAGAGACCTTTTTTGTAGAGAATTACGTTTTCTACTTTCTATGTTCTATGATATTTTTTGGTCCGATGCGTAGTTCTCGAGATATATCAAGATATTTAAAAGCTCCGAAGCCGCACCAACATAATAGAGATACAGAAACACCGTGGCCCCTTTCTTTGAGATAACTCTGCACTATTGCGAGCTGGAAATGCCACTTCCAGTTTAGCTGTGCAGAAGAAGAACAACAAGAAGAAGAAATATCCCGAAATATGTCCGTCAGGACCCTTCCCTTGAGATAAATCTGCAAATATCTCGGAAACGAAGCGAGTTATGGCAAAACGTTAAGAGACCTTTTTTGTATAGAATTATGTTTCCTACAATTTACGTTCTATGATATTTTTTGATCAGAAGCGTAGTTTTCGAGATATATCGAGATATTTAAAAGATCCGAAGCCGCACCAACATAATAGAGATACAGAAACACCGTGGCCCCTTTCTTTGAGATAACTCTGCACTATTGCGACCTGCAAATGCCACTTCCAGCTTAGCTGTGCAGAAGAAGAACAACAAGAAGAAGAAATATCTCGAAATATGTCCGTCAGGCCCCGTCCCTTGAGATAAATCTGCATATATCTCGGAAACGAAGCGAGCTATGGCAAAATGTTAAGAGACCTTTTTTGTAGAGAATTACGTTTTCTACTTTCTATGTTCTATGATATTTTTTGGTCCGATGCGTAGTTCTCGAGATATATCAAGATATTTAAAAGTTCCGAAGCCGCACCAACATAATAGAGATACAGAAACACCGTGGCCCCTTTCTTTGAGATAACTCTGCACTATTGCGAGCTGCAAATGCCACTTCCAGCTTAGCTGTGCAGAAGAAGAACAACAAGAAGAAGAAATATCTCGAAATATGTCCGTCAGGCCCCTTCCCTTGAGATAAATCTGCACATATCTCGGAAACGAAGCGAGCTATGGCAAAATGTTCAGAGACCTTGTTTGTAGAGAATTAAGTTTCCTACTTTTTATGTTCTATGATATTTTTTGATCAGATTCGTAGTTCTCGAGATATATCAAGATATTTAAAAGTTCCGAAGCCGCACCAACATAATAGAGATACAGAAACACCGTGGCCCCTTTCTTTCAGATAACTCTGCACTGTTGCGAGCTGGAAATGCCACTTCCAGTTTAGCTGTGCAGAAGAAGAACAACAAGAAGAAGAAATATCTCGAAATATGTCCGTCAGGCCCCTTCCCTTGAGATATATCTGCAAATATCTCGGAAACGAAGCGGGCTATGGCAAAATGTTAAGAGACCTTTTTTGTAGAGAACTATGTTCCCTACAAGTTATGTTCTATGATATTTTTTGATCAGTAGCATAGTTTTCGAGATATATCGAGATATTTAAAAGTTCCGAAGCCGCACCAACATAATAGAGATACAGAAACACCGTGGCCCCTTTCTTTGAGATAACTCTGCACTATTGCGAGCTGCAAATGCCACTTCCAGCTTAGCTGTGCAGAAGGAGAACAACAAGAAGAAGAAATATCTCGAAATATGTCCGTCAGGCCCCTTCCCTTGAGATAAATCTGCAAATATCTCGGGAACGAAGCGAGCTATGGCAAAATGCTAAGATACCTTTTTTGTAGAGAATTAAGTTTCCTACTTTTTATGTTCTATGATATTTTTTGAGCAGATGCGTAGTTCTCGAGATATATCCAGATATATAAAGTTCCGAAGCGGCACCAACATAATAGAGATACAGAAACACCGTGGCCCCATTCTTTGAGGTAACTCTGCACTATTGCGAGCTGGAAATGCCACTTCCAGTTTAGCTGTGCAGAAGAAGAACAACAAGAAGAAACATCTCGAAATATGTCCGTCAGGACCCTTCCCTTGAGATAAATCTGCAAATATCTCGGAAACGAAGCGAGCTATGGCAAAACGTTAAGAGATCTTTTTTGTAGAGAATTATGTTTCCTACAATTTACGTTCTATGATATTTTTTGATCAGAAGCGTAGTTTTCGAGATATATCGAGATATTTAAAAGATCCGAAGCCGCACCAACATAATAGAGATACAGAAACACCGTGGCCCCTTTCTTTGAGATAACTTTGCACTATTGCGAGCTGGAAATGCCACTTCCAGTTTAGCTGTGCAGAAGAAGAACAACAAGAAGAAGAAATATCCCGAAATATGTCCGTCAGGACCCTTCCCATGAGATAAATCTGCAAATATCTCGGAAGCGAAGCGAGTTATGGCAAAACGTTAAGAGACCTTTTTTGTAGAGAATTATGTTTCCTGCAATTTACGTTCTATGATATTTTTTGATCAGAAGCGTAGTTTTCGAGATATATCGTGATATTTAAAAGATCCGAAGCCGCACCAACATAATAGAGATACAGAAACACCGTGGCCCCTTTCTTTGAGATAACTCTGCACTATTGCGACCTGCAAATGCCACTTCCAGCTTAGCTGTGCAGAAGAAGAACAACAAGAAGAAGAAATATCTTGAAATATGTCCGTCAGTGCCCTTCCCTTGAGATAAATCTGCAAATATCTCGGAAACGAAGCGAGCTATGGCAAAATGTTAAGAGACCTTTTTTGTAGAGAATTAAGTTTCCTACTTTTTATGTTCTATGATATTTTTCGATCAGATGCGTAGTTCTCGAGATATATCAAGATATTTAAAAGCTCCGAAGCCGCACCAACATAATAGAGATACAGAAACACCGTGGCCCCTTTCTTTGAGATAACTCTGCACTATTGCGAGCTGGAAATGCCACTTCCAGTTTAGCTGTGCAGAAGAAGAACAACAAGAAGAAGAAATATCCCGAAATATGTCCGTCAGGACCCTTCCCTTGAGATAAATCTGCAAATATCTCGGAAACGAAGCGAGTTATGGCAAAACGTTAAGAGACCTTTTTTGTAGAGAATTATGTTTCCTACAATTTACGTTCTATGATATTTTTTGATCAGAAGCGTAGTTTTCGAGATATATCGAGATATTTAAAAGATCCGAAGCCGCACCAACATAATAGAGATACAGAAACACCGTGGCCCCTTTCTTTGAGATAACTCTGCACTATTGCGACCTGCAAATGCCACTTCCAGCTTAGCTGTGCAGAAGAAGAACAACAAGAAGAAGAAATATCTCGAAATATGTCCGTCAGGCCCCGTCCCTTGAGATAAATCTGCATATATCTCGGAAACGAAGCGAGCTATGGCAAAATGTTAAGAGACCTTTTTTGTAGAGAATTACGTTTTCTACTTTCTATGTTCTATGATATTTTTTGATCAGAAGCGTAGTTTTCGAGATATATCGAGATATTTAAAAGATCCGAAGCCGCACCAACATAATAGAGATACAGAAACACCGTGGCCCCTTTCTTTGAGATAACTCTGCACTATTCCGACCTGCAAATGCCACTTCCAGCTTAGCTGTGCAGAAGAAGAACAACAAGAAGAAGAAATATCTCGAAATATGTCCGTCAGGCCCCGTCCCTTGAGATAAATCTGCATATATCTCGGAAACGAAGCGAGCTATGGCAAAATGTTAAGAGACCTTTTTTGTAGAGAATTACGTTTTCTACTTTCTATGTTCTATGATATTTTTTGGTCCGATGCGTAGTTCTCGAGATATATCAAGATATTTAAAAGTTCCGAAGCCGCACCAACATAATAGAGATACAGAAACACCGTGGCCCCTTTCTTTGAGATAACTCTGCACTATTGCGAGCTGCAAATGCCACTTCCAGCTTAGCTGTGCAGAAGAAGAACAACAAGAAGAAGAAATATCTCGAAATATGTCCGTCAGGCCCCTTCCCGTGAGATAAATCTGCACATATCTCGGAAACGAAGCGAGCTATGGCAAAATGTTAAGAGACCTTGTTTGTAGAGAATTAAGTTTCCTACTTTTTATGTTCTATGATATTTTTTGATCAGATTCGTAGTTCTCGAGATATATCAAGATATTTAAAAGTTCCGAAGCCGCACCAACATAATAGAGATACAGAAACACCGTGGCCCCTTTCTTTCAGATAACTCTGCACTGTTGCGACCTGGAAATGCCACTTCCAGTTTAGCTGTGCAGAAGAAGAACAACAAGAAGAAGAAATATCTCGAAATATGTCCGTCAGGCCCCTTCCCTTGAGATATATCTGCAAATATCTCGGAAACGAAGCGGGCTATGGCAAAATGTTAAGAGACCTTTTTTGTAGAGAACTATGTTTCCTACAAGTTATGTTCTATGATATTTTTTGATCAGTAGCGTAGTTTTCGAGATATATCGAGATATTTAAAAGTTCCGAAGCCGCACCAACATAATAGAGATACAGAAACACCGTGGCCCCTTTCTTTGAGATAACTCTGCACTATTGCGAGCTGCAAATGCCACTTCCAGCTTAGCTGTGCAGAAGGAGAACAACAAGAAGAAGAAATATCTCGAAATATGTCCGTCAGGCCCCTTCCCTTGAGATAAATCTGCAAATATCTCGGGAACGAAGCGAGCTATGGCAAAATGCTAAGATACCTTTTTTGTAGAGAATTAAGTTTCCTACTTTTTATGTTCTATGATATTTTTTGATCAGATGCGTAGTTCTCGAGATATATCCAGATATATAAAGTTCCGAAGCGGCACCAACATAATAGAGATACAGAAACACCGTGGCCCCATTCTTTGAGGTAACTCTGCACTATTGCGAGCTGGAAATGCCACTTCCAGTTTAGCTGTGCAGAAGAAGAACAACAAGAAGAAGAAACATCTCGAAATATGTCCGTCAGGACCCTTCCCTTGAGATAAATCTGCAAATATCTCGGAACCGAAGCGAGCTATGGCAAAACGTTAAGAGACCTTTTTTGTAGAGAATTATGTTTCCTAAAATTTACGTTCTATGATATTTTTTGATCAGAAGCGTAGTTTTCGAGATATATCGAGATATTTAAAAGATCCGAAGCCGCACCAACATAATAGAGATACAGAAACACCGTGGCCCCTTTCTTTGAGATAACTCTGCACTATTGCGAGCTGGAAATGCCACTTCCAGTTTAGCTGTGCAGAAGAAGAACAACAAGAAGAAGAAATATCCCGAAATATGTCCGTCAGGACCCTTCCCATGAGATAAATCTGCAAATATCTCGGAAACGAAGCGAGTTATGGCAAAACGTTAAGAGACCTTTTTTGTAGAGAATTATGTTTCCTACAATTTACGTTCTATGATATTTTTTGATCAGAAGCGTAGTTTTCGAGATATATCGTGATATTTAAAAGATCCGAAGCCGCACCAACATAATAGAGATACAGAAACACCGTGGCCCCTTTCTTTGAGATAACTCTGCACTATTGCGACCTGCAAATGCCACTTCCAGCTTAGCTGTGCAGAAGAAGAACAACAAGAAGAAGAAATATCTTGAAATATGTCCGTCAGTCCCCTTCCCTTGAGATAAATCTGCAAATATCTCGGAAACGAAGCGAGCTATGGCAAAATGTTAAGAGAACTTTTTTGTAGAGAATTAAGTGTCCTACTTTTTATGTTCTATGATATTTTTCGATCAGATGCGTAGTTCTCGAGATATATCAAGATATTTCAAAGTTCCGAAGTCGCACCAACATGATAGAGATACAGAAACACCGTGGCCCCTTTCTTTGAGATAACTCTGCACTATTGCGACCTGCAAATGCCACTTCCAGCTTAGCTGTGCAGAAGAAGAACAACAAGAAGAAGAAGTATCTCGAAATATGTCCGTCAGTCCCCTTCCCTTGAGATAAATCTGCAAATATCTCGGAAACGAAGCGAGCTATGGCAAAATGTTAAGAGACCTTTTTTGTAGAGCATTAAGATTCCTACTTTTTATGTTCTATGATATTTTTCGATCAGATGCGTAGTTCTCGAGATATATCAAGATATTTAAAAGCTCCGAAGCCGCACCAACATAATAGAGATACAGAAACACCGTGGCCCCTTTCTTTGAGATAACTCTGCACTATTGCGAGCTGGAAATGCCACTTCCAGTTTAGCTGTGCAGAAGAAGAACAACAAGAAGAAGAAATATCCCGAAACATGTCCGTCAGGACCCTTCCCTTGAGATAAAGCTGCAAATATCTCGGAAACGAAGCGAGTTATGGCAAAACGTTAAGAGACCTTTTTTGTAGAGAATTATGTTTCCTACAATTTACGTTCTATGATATTTTTTGATCAGAAGCGTAGTTTTCGAGATATATCGAGATATTTAAAAGATCCGAAGCCGCACCAACATAATAGAGATACAGAAACACCGTGGCCCCTTTCTTTGAGATAACTCTGCACTATTGCGACCTGCAAATGCCACTTCCAGCTTAGCTGTGCAGAAGAAGAACAACAAGAAGAAGAAATATCTTGAAATATGTCCGTCAGTCCCCTTCCCTTGTGATAAATCTGCAAATATCTCGGAAACGAAGCGAGCTATGGCAAAATGTTGAGAGACCTTTTTTGTAGAGAATTAAGTTTCCTACTTTTTATGTTCTATGATATTTTTCGATCAGATGCGTAGTTCTCGAGATATATCAAGATATTTCAAAGTTCCGAAGCCGCACCAACATAATAGAGATACAGAAACACCGTGGCCCCTTTCTTTGAGATATCTCTGCACTATTGCGAGCTGGAAATGCCACTTCCAGTTTAGCTGTGCAGAAGAAGAACAACAAGAAGAAGAAATATCCCGAAATATGTCCGTCAGGACCCTTCCCTTGAGATAAATCTGCAAATATCTCGGAAACGAAGCGAGCTATGGCAAAATGTTAAGAGACCTGTTTTGTAGAGAATTATGATTCCTACAATTTACGTTCTATGATATTTTTTGATCAGAAGCGTAGTTTTCGAGATATATCGAGATATTTAAAAGATCCGAAGCCGCACCAACATAATAGAGATACAGAAACACCGTGGCCCCTTTCTTTGAGATAACTCTGCACTATTGCGCCCTGCAAATGCCACTTCCAGCTTAGCTGTGCAGAAGAAGAACAACAAGAAGAAGAAATATCTCGAAATATGTCCGTCAAGCCTCTTCCCTTGAGATAAATCTGCAAATATCTCGGAAACGAAGCGAGCTATGGCAAAATGTTAAGATACCTTTTTTGTAGAGAATTAAGTTTCCTACTTTTTATGTTCTATGATATTTTTTGATCAGATGCGTAGTTCTCGAGATATATCAAGATATTTAAAAGTTCCGAAGCTGCACCAACATAATAGAGGTACAGAAACACCGTGGCCCCTTTCTTTGAGATAACTCTGCACTATTGCGAGCTGCAAATGCCACTTCCAGCTTAGCTGTGCAGAAGAAGAGCAACAAGAAGAAGAAATATCTCGAAATAAGTCCGTCAGGCCCCTTCCCTTGAGATAAATCTGCAAATATCTCGGAAACGAAGCGAGCTATGGCAAAATGTTAACAGAGCTTTTTTGTAGAGAATTAAGTTTCCTACTTTTCATGTTCTATGATATTTTTTGATCAGATGCGTGGTTCTCGAGATATATCAAGATATTTAAAAGTTCCGAAGCCGCACCAACATAATATAGATACAGAAACACCGTGGCCCCTTTCTTTGAGATAACTGTGCACTATTGCGAGCTGCAAATGCCACTTCCAGCTTAGCTGTGCAGAAGAAGAAGAACAAGAAGAAGAAATATCTCGAAATATGTCCGTCAGGCCCCTCCCCTTGAGATAAATCTGCAAATATCTCGGAAACGAAGCGAGCTATGGCAAAATGTTAAGAGACCTTTTTTGTAGAGAATTAAGTTTCCTACTTTTTATGTTCTATGATATTTTTTGATCAGATGCGTAGTTCTCGAGATATATCCAGATATTTAAAAGTTCCGAAGCGGCACCAACATAATAGAGATACAGAAACACCGTGGCCCCTTTCTTTGAGATAACTCTGCACTATTGCGAGCTGCAAATGCCACTTCCAGCTTAGCTGTGCAGAAGAAGAACAGCAAGAAGAAGAAATATCTCGAAATATGTCCGTCAGGCCCCTTCCCTTGAGATAAATCTGCAAATATCTCGGAAACCAAGCGAGCTATGGCAAAATGTTAAGAGACCTTATTTGTAGAGAATTAAGTTTCCTACTTTTTATGTTCTATGATATTATTTGATCAGATGCGTAGTTCTCGAGATATATCAAGGTATTTAAAAGTTCCGAAGCCGCACCAACATAATAGAGATACAGAAACACCGTTGCCCCTTTCTTTGAGATAACTCTGCACTATTGCGAGCTGCAAATGCCACTTCCAGCTTAGCTGTGCAGAAGAAGAACAACAAGAAGAAGAAATATCTCGAAATATGTCCGTCAGGCCCCTTCCCTTGAGATAAATCTGCAAATATCTCGGGAACGAAGCGAGCTATGGCAAAATGTTGAGAGACCTTTTTTGTAGAGAATTATGTTTCCTACAATCGACGTTCTCTGATATTTTTTGATCAGAAGCGTAGCTTTCGAGATATATCGAGATATTTAAAAGTTCCGAAGCCGCACCAACATAATAGAGATACAGAAACACCGTGGCCCCTTTCTTTGAGATAACTCTGCACTATTGCGAGCTGTAAATGCCACTTCCAGCTTAGCTGTGCAGAAGAAGAACAACAAGAAGAAGAAATATCTCGAAATATGTTCGTCAGGCCCCTTCCCTTGAGATAAATCTGCAAATATCTCGGAAACGAAGCGAGCTATGGCAAAATGTTAAGAGACTTTATTTGTAGAGAATTAAGTTTTCTACTTTTTATGTTCCATGATATTTTTTGATCAGATGCGTAGTTCTCAAGATATATCAAGATATTTAAAAGTTCCGAAGCTGCACCAACATAATAGAGATACAGAAACACCGTGGCCCCTTTCTTTGAGATAACTCTGCACTAGTGCGAGCCGGAAATGCCACTTCCAGCTTAGCTGTGCAGAAGAAGAACAACAAGAAGAAGAAATATCTCGAAATATGTCCGTCAGGCCCCTTCCCTTGAGATAAATCTGCAAATATCTCGGAAACGAAGCGAGCTATGGCAAAATGTTAAGAGACCTTTTTTGTAGAGAATTAAGTTTCCTCCTTTTTATGTTCTATGATATTTTTTGATCAGTAGCGTAGTTTTCGAGATATATCGAGATATTTAAAAGTTCCGAAGCCGCACCAACATAATAGAGATACAGAAACACCGTGGCCCCTTTCTTTGAGATAACTCTGCACTATTGCGAGCTGCAAATGCCACTTCCAGCTTAGCTGTGCAGAAGGAGAACAACAAGAAGAAGAAATATCTCGAAATATGTCCGTCAGGCCCCTTCCCTTGAGATAAATCTGCAAATATCTCGGGAACGAAGCGAGCTATGGCAAAATGCTAAGATACCTTTTTTGTAGAGAATTAAGTTTCCTACTTTTTATGTTCTATGATATTTTTTGATCAGATGCGTAGTTCTCGAGATATATCCAGATATATAAAGTTCCGAAGCGGCACCAACATAATAGAGATACAGAAACACCGTGGCCCCATTCTTTGAGGTAACTCTGCACTATTGCGAGCTGGAAATGCCACTTCCAGTTTAGCTGTGCAGAAGAAGAACAACAAGAAGAAGAAACATCTCGAAATATGTCCGTCAGGACCCTTCCCTTGAGATAAATCTGCAAATATCTCGGAACCGAAGCGAGCTATGGCAAAACGTTAAGAGACCTTTTTTGTAGAGAATTATGTTTCCTAAAATTTACGTTCTATGATATTTTTTGATCAGAAGCGTAGTTTTCGAGATATATCGAGATATTTAAAAGATCCGAAGCCGCACCAACATAATAGAGATACAGAAACACCGTGGCCCCTTTCTTTGAGATAACTCTGCACTATTGCGAGCTGGAAATGCCACTTCCAGTTTAGCTGTGCAGAAGAAGAACAACAAGAAGAAGAAATATCCCGAAATATGTCCGTCAGGACCCTTCCCATGAGATAAATCTGCAAATATCTCGGAAACGAAGCGAGTTATGGCAAAACGTTAAGAGACCTTTTTTGTAGAGAATTATGTTTCCTACAATTTACGTTCTATGATATTTTTTGATCAGAAGCGTAGTTTTCGAGATATATCGTGATATTTAAAAGATCCGAAGCCGCACCAACATAATAGAGATACAGAAACACCGTGGCCCCTTTCTTTGAGATAACTCTGCACTATTGCGACCTGCAAATGCCACTTCCAGCTTAGCTGTGCAGAAGAAGAACAACAAGAAGAAGAAATATCTTGAAATATGTCCGTCAGTCCCCTTCCCTTGAGATAAATCTGCAAATATCTCGGAAACGAAGCGAGCTATGGCAAAATGTTAAGAGAACTTTTTTGTAGAGAATTAAGTGTCCTACTTTTTATGTTCTATGATATTTTTCGATCAGATGCGTAGTTCTCGAGATATATCAAGATATTTCAAAGTTCCGAAGTCGCACCAACATGATAGAGATACAGAAACACCGTGGCCCCTTTCTTTGAGATAACTCTGCACTATTGCGACCTGCAAATGCCACTTCCAGCTTAGCTGTGCAGAAGAAGAACAACAAGAAGAAGAAGTATCTCGAAATATGTCCGTCAGTCCCCTTCCCTTGAGATAAATCTGCAAATATCTCGGGAACGAAGCGAGCTATGGCAAAATGCTAAGATACCTTTTTTGTAGAGAATTAAGTTTCCTCCTTTTTATGTTCTATGATATTTTTTGATCAGTAGCGTAGTTTTCGAGATATATCGAGATATTTAAAAGTTCCGAAGCCGCACCAACATAATAGAGATACAGAAACACCGTGGCCCCTTTCTTTGAGATAACTCTGCACTATTGCGAGCTGCAAATGCCACTTCCAGCTTAGCTGTGCAGAAGGAGAACAACAAGAAGAAGAAATATCTCGAAATATGTCCGTCAGGCCCCTTCCCTTGAGATAAATCTGCAAATATCTCGGGAACGAAGCGAGCTATGGCAAAATGCTAAGATACCTTTTTTGTAGAGAATTAAGTTTCCTACTTTTTATGTTCTATGATATTTTTTGATCAGATGCGTAGTTCTCGAGATATATCCAGATATATAAAGTTCCGAAGCGGCACCAACATAATAGAGATACAGAAACACCGTGGCCCCATTCTTTGAGGTAACTCTGCACTATTGCGAGCTGGAAATGCCACTTCCAGTTTAGCTGTGCAGAAGAAGAACAACAAGAAGAAGAAACATCTCGAAATATGTCCGTCAGGACCCTTCCCTTGAGATAAATCTGCAAATATCTCGGAACCGAAGCGAGCTATGGCAAAACGTTAAGAGACCTTTTTTGTAGAGAATTATGTTTCCTAAAATTTACGTTCTATGATATTTTTTGATCAGAAGCGTAGTTTTCGAGATATATCGAGATATTTAAAAGATCCGAAGCCGCACCAACATAATAGAGATACAGAAACACCGTGGCCCCTTTCTTTGAGATAACTCTGCACTATTGCGAGCTGGAAATGCCACTTCCAGTTTAGCTGTGCAGAAGAAGAACAACAAGAAGAAGAAATATCCCGAAATATGTCCGTCAGGACCCTTCCCATGAGATAAATCTGCAAATATCTCGGAAACGAAGCGAGTTATGGCAAAACGTTAAGAGACCTTTTTTGTAGAGAATTATGTTTCCTACAATTTACGTTCTATGATATTTTTTGATCAGAAGCGTAGTTTTCGAGATATATCGTGATATTTAAAAGATCCGAAGCCGCACCAACATAATAGAGATACAGAAACACCGTGGCCCCTTTCTTTGAGATAACTCTGCACTATTGCGACCTGCAAATGCCACTTCCAGCTTAGCTGTGCAGAAGAAGAACAACAAGAAGAAGAAATATCTTGAAATATGTCCGTCAGTCCCCTTCCCTTGAGATAAATCTGCAAATATCTCGGAAACGAAGCGAGCTATGGCAAAATGTTAAGAGAACTTTTTTGTAGAGAATTAAGTGTCCTACTTTTTATGTTCTATGATATTTTTCGATCAGATGCGTAGTTCTCGAGATATATCAAGATATTTCAAAGTTCCGAAGTCGCACCAACATGATAGAGATACAGAAACACCGTGGCCCCTTTCTTTGAGATAACTCTGCACTATTGCGACCTGCAAATGCCACTTCCAGCTTAGCTGTGCAGAAGAAGAACAACAAGAAGAAGAAGTATCTCGAAATATGTCCGTCAGTCCCCTTCCCTTGAGATAAATCTGCAAATATCTCGGAAACGAAGCGAGCTATGGCAAAATGTTAAGAGACCTTTTTTGTAGAGCATTAAGATTCCTACTTTTTATGTTCTATGATATTTTTCGATCAGATGCGTAGTTCTCGAGATATATCAAGATATTTAAAAGCTCCGAAGCCGCACCAACATAATAGAGATACAGAAACACCGTGGCCCCTTTCTTTGAGATAACTCTGCACTATTGCGAGCTGGAAATGCCACTTCCAGTTTAGCTGTGCAGAAGAAGAACAACAAGAAGAAGAAATATCCCGAAACATGTCCGTCAGGACCCTTCCCTTGAGATAAAGCTGCAAATATCTCGGAAACGAAGCGAGTTATGGCAAAACGTTAAGAGACCTTTTTTGTAGAGAATTATGTTTCCTACAATTTACGTTCTATGATATTTTTTGATCAGAAGCGTAGTTTTCGAGATATATCGAGATATTTAAAAGATCCGAAGCCGCACCAACATAATAGAGATACAGAAACACCGTGGCCCCTTTCTTTGAGATAACTCTGCACTATTGCGACCTGCAAATGCCACTTCCAGCTTAGCTGTGCAGAAGAAGAACAACAAGAAGAAGAAATATCTTGAAATATGTCCGTCAGTCCCCTTCCCTTGTGATAAATCTGCAAATATCTCGGAAACGAAGCGAGCTATGGCAAAATGTTGAGAGACCTTTTTTGTAGAGAATTAAGTTTCCTACTTTTTATGTTCTATGATATTTTTCGATCAGATGCGTAGTTCTCGAGATATATCAAGATATTTCAAAGTTCCGAAGCCGCACCAACATAATAGAGATACAGAAACACCGTGGCCCCTTTCTTTGAGATATCTCTGCACTATTGCGAGCTGGAAATGCCACTTCCAGTTTAGCTGTGCAGAAGAAGAACAACAAGAAGAAGAAATATCCCGAAATATGTCCGTCAGGACCCTTCCCTTGAGATAAATCTGCAAATATCTCGGAAACGAAGCGAGCTATGGCAAAATGTTAAGAGACCTGTTTTGTAGAGAATTATGATTCCTACAATTTACGTTCTATGATATTTTTTGATCAGAAGCGTAGTTTTCGAGATATATCGAGATATTTAAAAGATCCGAAGCCGCACCAACATAATAGAGATACAGAAACACCGTGGCCCCTTTCTTTGAGATAACTCTGCACTATTGCGCCCTGCAAATGCCACTTCCAGCTTAGCTGTGCAGAAGAAGAACAACAAGAAGAAGAAATATCTCGAAATATGTCCGTCAAGCCTCTTCCCTTGAGATAAATCTGCAAATATCTCGGAAACGAAGCGAGCTATGGCAAAATGTTAAGATACCTTTTTTGTAGAGAATTAAGTTTCCTACTTTTTATGTTCTATGATATTTTTTGATCAGATGCGTAGTTCTCGAGATATATCAAGATATTTAAAAGTTCCGAAGCTGCACCAACATAATAGAGGTACAGAAACACCGTGGCCCCTTTCTTTGAGATAACTCTGCACTATTGCGAGCTGCAAATGCCACTTCCAGCTTAGCTGTGCAGAAGAAGAGCAACAAGAAGAAGAAATATCTCGAAATATGTCCGTCAGGCCCCTTCCCTTGAGATAAATCTGCAAATATCTCGGAAACGAAGCGAGCTATGGCAAAATGTTAACAGAGCTTTTTTGTAGAGAATTAAGTTTCCTACTTTTCATGTTCTATGATATTTTTTGATCAGATGCGTGGTTCTCGAGATATATCAAGATATTTAAAAGTTCCGAAGCCGCACCAACATAATATAGATACAGAAACACCGTGGCCCCTTTCTTTGAGATAACTGTGCACTATTGCGAGCTGCAAATGCCACTTCCAGCTTAGCTGTGCAGAAGAAGAAGAACAAGAAGAAGAAATATCTCGAAATATGTCCGTCAGGCCCCTCCCCTTGAGATAAATCTGCAAATATCTCGGAAACGAAGCGAGCTATGGCAAAATGTTAAGAGACCTTTTTTGTAGAGAATTAAGTTTCCTACTTTTTATGTTCTATGATATTTTTTGATCAGATGCGTAGTTCTCGAGATATATCCAGATATTTAAAAGTTCCGAAGCGGCACCAACATAATAGAGATACAGAAACACCGTGGCCCCTTTCTTTGAGATAACTCTGCACTATTGCGAGCTGCAAATGCCACTTCCAGCTTAGCTGTGCAGAAGAAGAACAGCAAGAAGAAGAAATATCTCGAAATATGTCCGTCAGGCCCCTTCCCTTGAGATAAATCTGCAAATATCTCGGAAACCAAGCGAGCTATGGCAAAATGTTAAGAGACCTTATTTGTAGAGAATTAAGTTTCCTACTTTTTATGTTCTATGATATTATTTGATCAGATGCGTAGTTCTCGAGATATATCAAGGTATTTAAAAGTTCCGAAGCCGCACCAACATAATAGAGATACAGAAACACCGTTGCCCCTTTCTTTGAGATAACTCTGCACTATTGCGAGCTGCAAATGCCACTTCCAGCTTAGCTGTGCAGAAGAAGAACAACAAGAAGAAGAAATATCTCGAAATATGTCCGTCAGGCCCCTTCCCTTGAGATAAATCTGCAAATATCTCGGGAACGAAGCGAGCTATGGCAAAATGTTGAGAGACCTTTTTTGTAGAGAATTATGTTTCCTACAATCGACGTTCTCTGATATTTTTTGATCAGAAGCGTAGCTTTCGAGATATATCGAGATATTTAAAAGTTCCGAAGCCGCACCAACATAATAGAGATACAGAAACACCGTGGCCCCTTTCTTTGAGATAACTCTGCACTATTGCGAGCTGTAAATGCCACTTCCAGCTTAGCTGTGCAGAAGAAGAACAACAAGAAGAAGAAATATCTCGAAATATGTTCGTCAGGCCCCTTCCCTTGAGATAAATCTGCAAATATCTCGGAAACGAAGCGAGCTATGGCAAAATGTTAAGAGACTTTATTTGTAGAGAATTAAGTTTTCTACTTTTTATGTTCCATGATATTTTTTGATCAGATGCGTAGTTCTCAAGATATATCAAGATATTTAAAAGTTCCGAAGCTGCACCAACATAATAGAGATACAGAAACACCGTGGCCCCTTTCTTTGAGATAACTCTGCACTAGTGCGAGCCGGAAATGCCACTTCCAGCTTAGCTGTGCAGAAGAAGAACAACAAGAAGAAGAAATATCTCGAAATATGTCCGTCAGGCCCCTTCCCTTGAGATAAATCTGCAAATATCTCGGAAACGAAGCGAGCTATGGCAAAATGTTAAGAGACCTTTTTTGTAGAGAATTAAGTTTCCTCCTTTTTATGTTCTATGATATTTTTTGATCAGATGCGTAGTTCTCGAGATATATCAAGATATTTAAAAGTTCCGAAGCCGCACCAACATAATAGAGATACAGAAACACCGTGGCCCCTTTCTTTGAGGTAACTCTGCACTATTGCGAGCAGCAAATGCCACTTCCAGCTTAGCTGTGCAGAAGAAGAACAACAAGAAGAAGAAATATCTCGAAATATGTCCGTCAGGCCCCTTCCCTTGAGATGTATCTGCAAATATCTCGGAAAGGAAGCGAGCTATGGCAAAATGATAAGAGACCTTTTTTGTAGAGAATTATGTTTCCTACAATTTATGTTCTATGATATTTTTTGATCAGAAGCGTAGTTTTCGAGATATATCGAGATATTTAAAAGTTCCGAAGCCGCACCAACATAATAGAGATACAGAAACACCGTGGCCCCTTTCTTTGAGATAACTCTGCACTAGTGCGAGCCGCAAATGTCAGTTCCAGCTTAGCTGTGCAGAAGAAGAACAACAAGAAGAAATATCTCGAAATATGTCCGTCAGGCCCCTTCCCTTGAGATAAATCTGCAAATATCTCGGAAACGAAGCGAGCTATGGCAAAATGTTAAGAGACCTTTTTTGTAGAGAATTATGTTTCCTACTTTTTATGTTGTATGATATTTTTTGATCAGATGCGTAGTTCTCGAGATATATCAAGATATTTAAAAGTTCCGAAGCCGCACCAACATAATAGAGATACAGAAACACCGTGGCCCCTTTCTTTGAGATAAATCTGCACTATAGCGACCTGCAAATGCCACTTCCAGCTTAGCTGTGCAGAAGAGGAACAACAAGAAGAAGAAATATCTCGGAATATGTCCGTCAGGCCCCTTCCCTTGAGCTAAATCTGCAAATATCTCGGAAACGAAGCGAGCTATGGCAAAATGTCAAGAGACCTTTTTTGTAGAGAATTATGTTTCCTACAATCTACGTTCTCTGATATTTTTTGATCAGAAGCGTAGCTTTCGAGATATATCGAGATATTTAAAAGTTCCGAAGCCGCACCAACATAATAGGGATACAGAAACACCGTGGCCCCTTTCTTTGAGATGACTCTGCACTATTGCGACCTGAAAATGCCACTTCCAGCTTAGCTGTGCAGAAGAGGAACAACAAGAAGAAGAAATATCTCGGAATATGTCCGTCAGGCCCCTTCCCTTGAGCTAAATCTGCAAATATCTCGGAAACGATGCCAGCTATGGCAAAATGTTAAGAGACCTTTTTTGTAGAGAATTAAGTTTCCTACTTTTTACGTTCTATGATATTTTTTGATCAGATGCGTAGTTCCCGAGATATATCAAGATATTTAAAAGTTCCGAAGCCGCACCAACATAATAGAGATACAGAAACACCGTGGCCCCTTTCTTTGAGATAACTCTGCACTATTGCGCGCTGCAAATGCCACTTCCAGCTTAGCTGTGCAGAAGTAGAACAACAAGAAGAAGAAATATCTCGAAATATGTCCGTCAGGCCCCTTCCCTTGAGATAAATCTGCAAATATCTCGGAAACGAAGCGAGCTATGGCAAAATGTTAAGAGACTTTATTTGTAGAGAATTAAGTTTTCTACTTTTTATGTTCCATGATATTTTTTGATCAGATGCGTAGTTCTCGAGATATATCAAGATATTTAAAAGTTCCGAAGCTGCACCAACATAATAGAGATACAGAAACACCGTGGCCCCTTTCTTTGAGATAACTCTGCACTATTGCGAGCTGCAAATGCCACTTCCAGCTTAGCTGTGCAGAAGAAGAACAACAAGAAGAAGAAATATCTCGAAATATGTCCGTCAGGCCCCTTCCCTTGAGATATATCTGCAAATATCTCGGAAACGAAGCGAGCTATGGCAAAATGTTAAGAGACCTTTTTTGTAGAGAATTATGTTTCCTACTTTTTCTGTTGTATGATATTTTTTGATCAGATGCGTAGTTCTCGAGATATATCAAGATATTTAAAAGTGCCGAAGCCGCACCAACATAATAGAGATACAGAAACACCGTGGCCCCTTTCTTTGAGATAATTCTGCACTATTGCGAGCTGTAAATGCCACTTCCAGCTTAGCTGTGCAGAAGAAGAAGAACAAGAAGAAGAAATATCTCGAAATATGTCCGTCAGGCCCCTTCCCTTGAGATAAATCTGCAAATATCTCGGAAACGAAGCGAGCTATGGCAAAATGTTAAGAGACTTTATTTGTAGAGAATTAAGTTTTCTACTTTTCATGTTCCATGATATTTTTTGATCAGATGCGTAGTTCTCGAGATATATCAAGATATTTAAAAGTTCCGAAGCTGCACCAACATAATAGAGATACAGAAACACCGTGGCCCCTTTCTTGGAGATAACTCTGCACTAGTGCGAGCCGCAAATGCCACTTCCAGCTTAGCTGTGCAGAAGAAGAACAACAAGAAGAAGAAATATCTCGAAATATGTCCGTCAGGCCCCTTCCCTTGAGATAAATCTGCAAATATCTCGGAAACGAAGCGAGCTATGGCAAAATGTTAAGAGACCTTTTTTGTAGAGAATTAAGTTTCCTACTTTTTATGTTCTATGATATTTTTTGATCAGATGCGTAGTTCTCGAGATATATCAAGATATTTAAAAGTTCCGAAGCCGCACCAACATAATAGAGATACAGAAACACCGTGGCCCCTTTCTTTGAGATAACTCTGCACTATTGCGAGCTGCAAATGCCACTTCCAGCTTAGCTGTGCAGAAGAAGAACAACAAGAAGAAGAAATATCTCGAAATATGTCCGTCAGGCCCCTTCCCTTGAGATATATCTGCAAATATCTCGGAAACGAAGCGAGCTATGGCAAAATGTTAAGAGACCTTTTTTGTAGAGAATTATGTTTCCTACTTTTTCTGTTGTATGATATTTTTTGATCAGATGCGTAGTTCTCGAGATATATCAAGATATTTAAAAGTTCCGAAGCCGCACCAACATAATAGAGATACAGAAACACCGTGGCCCCTTTCTTTGAGATAACTCTGCACTATTGCGAGCTGTAAATGCCACTTCCAGCTTAGCTGTGCAGAAGAAGAACAACAAGAAGAAGAAATATCTCGAAATATGTCCGTCAGGCCCCTTCCCTTGAGATAAATCTGCAAATATCTCGGAAACGAAGCGAGCTATGGCAAAATGTTAAGAGACTTTATTTGTAGAGAATTAAGTTTTCTACTTTTTATGTTCCATGATATTTTTTGATCAGATGCGTAGTTCTCGAGATATATCAAGATATTTAAAAGTTCCGAAGCTGCACCAACATAATAGAGATACAGAAACACCGTGGCCCCTTTCTTTGAGATAACTCTGCACTAGTGCGAGCCGCAAATGCCACTTCCAGCTTAGCTGTGCAGAAGAAGAACAACAAGAAGAAGAAATATCTTGAAATATGTCCGTCAGGCCCCTTCCCTTGAGATAAATCTGCAAATATCTCGGAAACGAAGCGAGCTATGGCAAAATGTTAAGAGACCTTTTTTGTAGAGAATTAAGTTTCCTACTTTTTATGTTCTATGATATTTTTTGATCAGATGCGTAGTTCTCGAGATATATCAAGATATTTAAAAGTTCCGAAGCCGCACCAACATAATAGAGATACAGAAACACCGTGGCCCCTTTCTTTGAGATAACTCTGCACTATTGCGAGCTGCAAATGCCACTTCCAGCTTAGCTGTGCAGAAGAAGAACAACAAGAAGAAGAAATATCTCGAAATATGTCCGTCAGGCCCCTTCCCTTGAGATGTATCTGCAAATATCTCGGAAAGGAAGCGAGCTATGGCAAAATGATAAGAGACCTTTTTTGTAGAGAATTATGTTTCCTATAATTTATGTTCTATGATATTTTTTGATCAGAAGCGTAGTTTTCGAGATATATCGAGATATTTAAAAGTTCCGAAGCCGCACCAACATAATAGAGATACAGAAACACCGTGGCCCCTTTCTTTGAGATAACTCTGCACTAGTGCGAGCCGCAAATGCCAGTTCCAGCTTAGCTGTGCAGAAGAAGAACAACAAGAAGAAATATCTCGAAATATGTCCGTCAGGCCCCTTCCCTTGAGATAAATCTGCAAATATCTCGGAAACGAAGCGAGCTATGGCAAAATGTTAAGAGACCTTTTTTGTAGAGAATTATGTTTCCTACTTTTTATGTCGTATAATATTTTTTGATCAGATGCGTAGTTCTCGAGATATATCAAGATATTTAAAAGTTCCGAAGCCGCACCAACATAATAGAGATACAGAAACACCGTGGCCCCTTTCTTTGAGATATCTCTGCACTATTGCGAGCTGCAAATGCCACTTCCAGCTTAGCTGTGCAGAAGAAGAACAACAAGAAGAAGAAATATCTCGAAATATGTCCGTCAGGCCCCTTCGCTTGAGATATATCTGCAAATATCTCGGAAACGAAGAGAGCTATGGCAAAATATTAAGAGACCTTTTTTGTAGAGAATTAAGTTTCCTACTTGTTATGTTCTATGATATTTTTTGATCAGATGCGTAGTTCTCGAGGTATATCAAGATATTTAAAAGTTCCGAAGCCGCACCAACATAATAGAGATACAGAAACACCGTGGCCCCTTTCTTTGAGATAACTCTGCACTATTGCGAGCTGCAAATGCCACTTCCAGCTTAGCTGTGCAGAAGAAGAACAACAAGAAGAAGAAATATCTCGAAATATGTCCGTCAGGCCCCTTCCCTTGAGATGTATCTGCAAATATCTCGGAAAGGAAGCGAGCTATGGCAAAATGATAAGAGACCTTTTTTGTAGAGAATTATGTTTCCTATAATTTATGTTCTATGATATTTTTTGATCAGAAGCGTAGTTTTCGAGATATATCGAGATATTTAAAAGTTCCGAAGCCGCACCAACATAATAGAGATACAGAAACACCGTGGCCCCTTTCTTTGAGATAACTTTGCACTAGTGCGAGCCGCAAATGCCAGTTCCAGCTTAGCTGTGCAGAAGAAGAACAACAAGAAGAAGAAATATCTCGAAATATGTCCGTCAGGCCCCTTCGCTTGAGATATATCTGCAAATATCTCGGAAACGAAGCGAGCTATGGCAAAATGTTAAGAGACCTTTTTTGTAGAGAATTATGTTTCCTACTTTTTCTGTTGTATGATATTTTTTGATCAGATGCGTAGTTCTCGAGATATATCAAGATATTTAAAAGTGCCGAAGCCGCACCAACATAATAGAGATACAGAAACACCGTGGCCCCTTTCTTTGAGATAATTCTGCACTATTGCGAGCTGTAAATGCCACTTCCAGCTTAGCTGTGCAGAAGAAGAAGAACAAGAAGAAGAAATATCTCGAAATATGTCCGTCAGGCCCCTTCCCTTGAGATAAATCTGCAAATATCTCGGAAACGAAGCGAGCTATGGCAAAATGTTAAGAGACTTTATTTGTAGAGAATTAAGTTTTCTACTTTTCATGTTCCATGATATTTTTTGATCAGATGCGTAGTTCTCGAGATATATCAAGATATTTAAAAGTTCCGAAGCTGCACCAACATAATAGAGATACAGAAACACCGTGGCCCCTTTCTTGGAGATAACTCTGCACTAGTGCGAGCCGCAAATGCCACTTCCAGCTTAGCTGTGCAGAAGAAGAACAACAAGAAGAAGAAATATCTCGAAATATGTCCGTCAGGCCCCTTCCCTTGAGATAAATCTGCAAATATCTCGGAAACGAAGCGAGCTATGGCAAAATGTTAAGAGACCTTTTTTGTAGAGAATTAAGTTTCCTACTTTTTATGTTCTATGATATTTTTTGATCAGATGCGTAGTTCTCGAGATATATCAAGATATTTAAAAGTTCCGAAGCCGCACCAACATAATAGAGATACAGAAACACCGTGGCCCCTTTCTTTGAGATAACTCTGCACTATTGCGAGCTGCAAATGCCACTTCCAGCTTAGCTGTGCAGAAGAAGAACAACAAGAAGAAGAAATATCTCGAAATATGTCCGTCAGGCCCCTTCCCTTGAGATATATCTGCAAATATCTCGGAAACGAAGCGAGCTATGGCAAAATGTTAAGAGACCTTTTTTGTAGAGAATTATGTTTCCTACTTTTTCTGTTGTATGATATTTTTTGATCAGATGCGTAGTTCTCGAGATATATCAAGATATTTAAAAGTTCCGAAGCCGCACCAACATAATAGAGATACAGAAACACCGTGGCCCCTTTCTTTGAGATAACTCTGCACTATTGCGAGCTGTAAATGCCACTTCCAGCTTAGCTGTGCAGAAGAAGAACAACAAGAAGAAGAAATATCTCGAAATATGTCCGTCAGGCCCCTTCCCTTGAGATAAATCTGCAAATATCTCGGAAACGAAGCGAGCTATGGCAAAATGTTAAGAGACTTTATTTGTAGAGAATTAAGTTTTCTACTTTTTATGTTCCATGATATTTTTTGATCAGATGCGTAGTTCTCGAGATATATCAAGATATTTAAAAGTTCCGAAGCTGCACCAACATAATAGAGATACAGAAACACCGTGGCCCCTTTCTTTGAGATAACTCTGCACTAGTGCGAGCCGCAAATGCCACTTCCAGCTTAGCTGTGCAGAAGAAGAACAACAAGAAGAAGAAATATCTTGAAATATGTCCGTCAGGCCCCTTCCCTTGAGATAAATCTGCAAATATCTCGGAAACGAAGCGAGCTATGGCAAAATGTTAAGAGACCTTTTTTGTAGAGAATTAAGTTTCCTACTTTTTATGTTCTATGATATTTTTTGATCAGATGCGTAGTTCTCGAGATATATCAAGATATTTAAAAGTTCCGAAGCCGCACCAACATAATAGAGATACAGAAACACCGTGGCCCCTTTCTTTGAGATAACTCTGCACTATTGCGAGCTGCAAATGCCACTTCCAGCTTAGCTGTGCAGAAGAAGAACAACAAGAAGAAGAAATATCTCGAAATATGTCCGTCAGGCCCCTTCCCTTGAGATGTATCTGCAAATATCTCGGAAAGGAAGCGAGCTATGGCAAAATGATAAGAGACCTTTTTTGTAGAGAATTATGTTTCCTATAATTTATGTTCTATGATATTTTTTGATCAGAAGCGTAGTTTTCGAGATATATCGAGATATTTAAAAGTTCCGAAGCCGCACCAACATAATAGAGATACAGAAACACCGTGGCCCCTTTCTTTGAGATAACTCTGCACTAGTGCGAGCCGCAAATGCCAGTTCCAGCTTAGCTGTGCAGAAGAAGAACAACAAGAAGAAATATCTCGAAATATGTCCGTCAGGCCCCTTCCCTTGAGATAAATCTGCAAATATCTCGGAAACGAAGCGAGCTATGGCAAAATGTTAAGAGACCTTTTTTGTAGAGAATTATGTTTCCTACTTTTTATGTCGTATAATATTTTTTGATCAGATGCGTAGTTCTCGAGATATATCAAGATATTTAAAAGTTCCGAAGCCGCACCAACATAATAGAGATACAGAAACACCGTGGCCCCTTTCTTTGAGATAACTCTGCACTATTGCGAGCTGTAAATGCCACTTCCAGCTTAGCTGTGCAGAAGAAGAACAACAAGAAGAAGAAATATCTCGAAATATGTCCGTCAGGCCCCTTCCCTTGAGATAAATCTGCAAATATCTCGGAAACGAAGCGAGCTATGGCAAAATGTTAAGAGACTTTATTTGTAGAGAATTAAGTTTTCTACTTTTTATGTTCCATGATATTTTTTGATCAGATGCGTAGTTCTCGAGATATATCAAGATATTTAAAAGTTCCGAAGCTGCACCAACATAATAGAGATACAGAAACACCGTGGCCCCTTTCTTTGAGATAACTCTGCACTAGTGCGAGCCGCAAATGCCACTTCCAGCTTAGCTGTGCAGAAGAAGAACAACAAGAAGAAGAAATATCTTGAAATATGTCCGTCAGGCCCCTTCCCTTGAGATAAATCTGCAAATATCTCGGAAACGAAGCGAGCTATGGCAAAATGTTAAGAGACCTTTTTTGTAGAGAATTAAGTTTCCTACTTTTTATGTTCTATGATATTTTTTGATCAGATGCGTAGTTCTCGAGATATATCAAGATATTTAAAAGTTCCGAAGCCGCACCAACATAATAGAGATACAGAAACACCGTGGCCCCTTTCTTTGAGATAACTCTGCACTATTGCGAGCTGCAAATGCCACTTCCAGCTTAGCTGTGCAGAAGAAGAACAACAAGAAGAAGAAATATCTCGAAATATGTCCGTCAGGCCCCTTCCCTTGAGATGTATCTGCAAATATCTCGGAAAGGAAGCGAGCTATGGCAAAATGATAAGAGACCTTTTTTGTAGAGAATTATGTTTCCTATAATTTATGTTCTATGATATTTTTTGATCAGAAGCGTAGTTTTCGAGATATATCGAGATATTTAAAAGTTCCGAAGCCGCACCAACATAATAGAGATACAGAAACACCGTGGCCCCTTTCTTTGAGATAACTCTGCACTAGTGCGAGCCGCAAATGCCAGTTCCAGCTTAGCTGTGCAGAAGAAGAACAACAAGAAGAAATATCTCGAAATATGTCCGTCAGGCCCCTTCCCTTGAGATAAATCTGCAAATATCTCGGAAACGAAGCGAGCTATGGCAAAATGTTAAGAGACCTTTTTTGTAGAGAATTATGTTTCCTACTTTTTATGTCGTATAATATTTTTTGATCAGATGCGTAGTTCTCGAGATATATCAAGATATTTAAAAGTTCCGAAGCCGCACCAACATAATAGAGATACAGAAACACCGTGGCCCCTTTCTTTGAGATATCTCTGCACTATTGCGAGCTGCAAATGCCACTTCCAGCTTAGCTGTGCAGAAGAAGAACAACAAGAAGAAGAAATATCTCGAAATATGTCCGTCAGGCCCCTTCGCTTGAGATATATCTGCAAATATCTCGGAAACGAAGAGAGCTATGGCAAAATATTAAGAGACCTTTTTTGTAGAGAATTAAGTTTCCTACTTGTTATGTTCTATGATATTTTTTGATCAGATGCGTAGTTCTCGAGGTATATCAAGATATTTAAAAGTTCCGAAGCCGCACCAACATAATAGAGATACAGAAACACCGTGGCCCCTTTCTTTGAGATAACTCTGCACTATTGCGAGCTGCAAATGCCACTTCCAGCTTAGCTGTGCAGAAGAAGAACAACAAGAAGAAGAAATATCTCGAAATATGTCCGTCAGGCCCCTTCCCTTGAGATGTATCTGCAAATATCTCGGAAAGGAAGCGAGCTATGGCAAAATGATAAGAGACCTTTTTTGTAGAGAATTATGTTTCCTATAATTTATGTTCTATGATATTTTTTGATCAGAAGCGTAGTTTTCGAGATATATCGAGATATTTAAAAGTTCCGAAGCCGCACCAACATAATAGAGATACAGAAACACCGTGGCCCCTTTCTTTGAGATAACTCTGCACTAGTGCGAGCCGCAAATGCCAGTTCCAGCTTAGCTGTGCAGAAGAAGAACAACAAGAAGAAGAAATATCTCGAAATATGTCCGTCAGGCCCCTTCGCTTGAGATATATCTGCAAATATCTCGGAAACGAAGAGAGCTATGGCAAAATATTAAGAGACCTTTTTTGTAGAGAATTAAGTTTCCTACTTGTTATGTTCTATGATATTTTTTGATCAGATGCGTAGTTCTCGAGATATATCAAGATATTTAAAAGTTCCGAAGCCGCACCAACATAATAGAGATACAGAAACACCGTGGCCCCTTTCTTTGAGATAACTCTGCACTATTGCGAGCTGTAAATGCCACTTCCAGCTTAGCTGTGCAGAAGAAGAACAACAAGAAGAAGAAATATCTCGAAATATGTCCGTCAGGCCCCTTCCCTTGAGATATATCTGCAAATATCTCGGAAACGAAGCGAGCTATGGCAAAATGTTAAGAGACCTTTTTTGTAGAGAATTATGTTTCCTACTTTTTATGTCGTATAATATTTTTTGATCAGATGCGTAGTTCTCGAGATATATCAAGGTATTTAAAAATTCCGAAGCCGCACCAACATAATAGAGATACAGAAACACCGTTGCCCCTTTCTTTGAGATAACTCTGCACTATTGCGAGCTGCAAATGCCACTTCCAGCTTAGCTGTGCAGAAGAAGAAGAACAAGAAGAAGTAATATCTCGAAATATGTCCGTCAGGCCCCTTCCCTTGAGATAAATCTGCAAATATCTCGGAAACGAAGCGAGCTATGGCAAAATGTTAAGAGACCTTTTTTGTAGAGAATTAAGTTTCCTACTTTTTATGTTCTATGATATTTTTTGATCAGATGCGTAGTTCTCGAGATATATCCAGATATTTAAAAGTTCCGAAGCGGCTCCAACATAATAGAGATACAGAAACACCGTGGCCCCTTTCTTTGAGATACCTCTGCACTATTGCGAGCTGCAAATGCCACTTCCAGCTTAGCTGTGCAGAAGAAGAACAGCAAGAAGAAGAAATATCTTGAAATATGTCCGTCAGGCCCCTTCCCTTGAGATAAATCTGCAAATATCTCGGAAACGAAGCGAGCTATGGCAAAATGTTAAGAGACCTTTTTTGTAGAGAATTAAGTTTCCTACTTTTTATGTTCTATGATATTTTTTGATCAGATGCGTAGTTCTCGAGATATATCAAGATATTTAAAAGTTCCGAAGCCGCACCAACATAATAGAGATACAGAAACACCGTGGCCCCTTTCTTTGAGATAACTCTGCACTATTGCGAGCTGCAAATGCCACTTCCAGCTTAGCTGTGCAGAAGAAGAACAACAAGAAGAAGAAATATCTCGAAATATGTCCGTCAGGCCCCTTCCCTTGAGATGTATCTGCAAATATCTCGGAAAGGAAGCGAGCTATGGCAAAATGATAAGAGACCTTTTTTGTAGAGAATTATGTTTCCTATAATTTATGTTCTATGATATTTTTTGATCAGAAGCGTAGTTTTCGAGATATATCGAGATATTTAAAAGTTCCGAAGCCGCACCAACATAATAGAGATACAGAAACACCGTGGCCCCTTTCTTTGAGATAACTCTGCACTAGTGCGAGCCGCAAATGCCAGTTCCAGCTTAGCTGTGCAGAAGAAGAACAACAAGAAGAAATATCTCGAAATATGTCCGTCAGGCCCCTTCCCTTGAGATAAATCTGCAAATATCTCGGAAACGAAGCGAGCTATGGCAAAATGTTAAGAGACCTTTTTTGTAGAGAATTATGTTTCCTACTTTTTATGTCGTATAATATTTTTTGATCAGATGCGTAGTTCTCGAGATATATCAAGATATTTAAAAGTTCCGAAGCCGCACCAACATAATAGAGATACAGAAACACCGTGGCCCCTTTCTTTGAGATATCTCTGCACTATTGCGAGCTGCAAATGCCACTTCCAGCTTAGCTGTGCAGAAGAAGAACAACAAGAAGAAGAAATATCTCGAAATATGTCCGTCAGGCCCCTTCGCTTGAGATATATCTGCAAATATCTCGGAAACGAAGAGAGCTATGGCAAAATATTAAGAGACCTTTTTTGTAGAGAATTAAGTTTCCTACTTGTTATGTTCTATGATATTTTTTGATCAGATGCGTAGTTCTCGAGGTATATCAAGATATTTAAAAGTTCCGAAGCCGCACCAACATAATAGAGATACAGAAACACCGTGGCCCCTTTCTTTGAGATAACTCTGCACTATTGCGAGCTGCAAATGCCACTTCCAGCTTAGCTGTGCAGAAGAAGAACAACAAGAAGAAGAAATATCTCGAAATATGTCCGTCAGGCCCCTTCCCTTGAGATGTATCTGCAAATATCTCGGAAAGGAAGCGAGCTATGGCAAAATGATAAGAGACCTTTTTTGTAGAGAATTATGTTTCCTATAATTTATGTTCTATGATATTTTTTGATCAGAAGCGTAGTTTTCGAGATATATCGAGATATTTAAAAGTTCCGAAGCCGCACCAACATAATAGAGATACAGAAACACCGTGGCCCCTTTCTTTGAGATAACTCTGCACTAGTGCGAGCCGCAAATGCCAGTTCCAGCTTAGCTGTGCAGAAGAAGAACAACAAGAAGAAGAAATATCTCGAAATATGTCCGTCAGGCCCCTTCGCTTGAGATATATCTGCAAATATCTCGGAAACGAAGAGAGCTATGGCAAAATATTAAGAGACCTTTTTTGTAGAGAATTAAGTTTCCTACTTGTTATGTTCTATGATATTTTTTGATCAGATGCGTAGTTCTCGAGATATATCAAGATATTTAAAAGTTCCGAAGCCGCACCAACATAATAGAGATACAGAAACACCGTGGCCCCTTTCTTTGAGATAACTCTGCACTATTGCGAGCTGTAAATGCCACTTCCAGCTTAGCTGTGCAGAAGAAGAACAACAAGAAGAAGAAATATCTCGAAATATGTCCGTCAGGCCCCTTCCCTTGAGATATATCTGCAAATATCTCGGAAACGAAGCGAGCTATGGCAAAATGTTAAGAGACCTTTTTTGTAGAGAATTATGTTTCCTACTTTTTATGTCGTATAATATTTTTTGATCAGATGCGTAGTTCTCGAGATATATCAAGATATTTAAAAGTTCCGAAGCCGCACCAACATAATAGAGATACAGAAACACCGTGGCCCCTTTCTTTGAGATAACTCTGCACTATTGCGCGCTGCAAATGCCACTTCCAGCTTCGCTGTGCAGAAGAAGAACAACTAGAAGAAGAAATATCTCGAAATATGTCCGTCAGGCCCCTTCCCTTGAGATGTATCTGCAAATATCTCGGAAACGAAGCGAGCTATGGCAAAATGATAAGAGACCTTTTTTGTAGAGAATTAAGTTTCCTACTTTTTATGTTCTATCATATTTTTTGATCAGATGCGTAGATCTCGAGATATATCAAGATATTTAAAGGTTCCGAAGCCGCACCAACATAATAGAGATACAGAAACACCGTGGCCCCTTTCTTTGAGATAACTCTGCACTATTGCGAGCTGCAAATGCCACTTCCAGCTTCGCTGTGCAGAAGAAGAACAACTAGAAGAAGAAATATCTCGAAATATGTCCGTCAGGCCCCTTCCCTTGAGATAAATCTGCAAATATCTCGGAAACGAAGCGAGCTATGGCAAAATGTTAAGAGACCTTTTTTGTAGAGAATTAAGTTTTCTACTTTTTATGTTCCATGATATTTTTTGATCAGATGCGTAGTTCTCGAGATATATCAAGGTATTTAAAAATTCCGAAGCCGCACCAACATAATAGAGATACAGAAACACCGTTGCCCCTTTCTTTGAGATAACTCTGCACTATTGCGAGCTGCAAATGCCACTTCCAGCTTAGCTGTGCAGAAGAAGAAGAACAAGAAGAAGTAATATCTCGAAATATGTCCGTCAGGCCCCTTCCCTTGAGATAAATCTGCAAATATCTCGGAAACGAAGCGAGCTATGGCAAAATGTTAAGAGACCTTTTTTGTAGAGAATTAAGTTTCCTACTTTTTATGTTCTATGATATTTTTTGATCAGATGCGTAGTTCTCGAGATATATCCAGATATTTAAAAGTTCCGAAGCGGCTCCAACATAATAGAGATACAGAAACACCGTGGCCCCTTTCTTTGAGATACCTCTGCACTATTGCGAGCTGCAAATGCCACTTCCAGCTTAGCTGTGCAGAAGAAGAACAGCAAGAAGAAGAAATATCTCGAAATATGTCCGTCAGGCCCCTTCCCTTGAGATAAATCTGCAAATATCTCGGAAACGAAGCGAGCTATGGCAATATGTTAAGAGACCTTTTTTGTAGAGAATTATGTTTCCTACAATCTACGTTCTCGGATATTTTTTGATCAGAAGCGTAGCTTTCGAGATATATCGAGATATTTAAAAGTTCCGAAGCCGCACCAACATAATAGAGATACAGAAACACCGTGGCCCCTTTCTTTGAGATAACTCTGCACTATTGCGAGCTGCAAATGCCACTTCCAGCTTAGCTGTGCAGAAGAGGAACAACAAGAAGAAGAAATATCTCGGAATATGTCCGTCAGGCCCCTTCCCTTGAGGTAAATCTGCAAATATCTCGGAAACGATGCCAGCTATGGCAAAATGTTAAGAGACCTTTTTCGTAGAGAATTAAGTTTCCTACTTTTTATGTTCTATGATATTTTTTGATCAGATGCGTAGTTCCCGAGATATATCAAGATATTTAAAAGTTCCGAAGCCGCACCAACATAATAGAGATACAGAAACACCGTGGCCCCTTTCTTTGAGATAACTCTGCACTATTGCGCGCTGCAAATGCCACTTCCAGCTTAGCTGTGCAGAAGTAGAACAACAAGAAGAAGAAATATCTCGAAATATGTCCGTCAGGGCCCTTCCCTTGAGATAAATCTGCAAATATCTCGGAAACCAAGCGAGCTATGGCAAAATGTTAAGAGACCTTTTCTGTAGAGAATTAAGTTTCCCACTTTTTATGTTCTATGATATTTTTTGATCAGATGCGTAGTTATCGAGATATATCAAGATATTTAAAAGTTCCGAAGCCGCACCAACATAATAGAGATACAGAAACACCGTGGCCCCTTTCTTTGAGATAACTCTGCACTAGTGCGAGCCGCAAATGCCACTTCCAGCTTAGCTGTGCAGAAGAAGAACAACAAGAAGAAGAAATATCTCGAAATATGTCCGTCAGGCCCCTTCCCTTGAGATAAATCTGCAAATATCTCGGAAACGAAGCGAGCTATGGCAAAATGTTAAGAGACCTTTTTTGTAGAGAATTAAGTTTCCTACTTTTTATGCTCTATGATATTTTTTGATCAGATGCGTAGTTCTCGAGATATATCAAGATATTTAAAAGTTCCGAAGCCGCACCAACATGATAGAGATACAGAAACACCGTGGCCCCTTTCTTTGAGATAACTCTGCACTAGTGCGAGCCGCAAATGCCACTTCCAGCTTAGCTGTGCAGAAGAAGAACAACAAGAAGAAATATCTCGAAATATGTCCGTCAGGCCCCTTCCCTTGAGATAAATCTGCAAATATCTCGGAAACGAAGCGAGCTATGGCAAAATGTTAAGAGACCTTTTTTGTAGAGAATAAAGTTTCCTACTTTTTATGTTCTATGATATTTTTTGATCAGATGCGTAGTGCTCGAGATATATCAAGATATTTAAAAGTTCCGAAGCCGCACGAACATAATAGAGATACAGAAACACCGTGGCCCCTTTCTTTGAGATATCTCTGCACTATTGCGAGCTGCAAATGCCACTTCCAGCTTAGCTGTGCAGAAGAAGAACAACAACAAGAAGAAATATCTCGAAATATGTCCGTCAGGCCCCTTCCCTTGAGATAAATCTGCAAATATCTCGGAAACGAAGCGAGCTATGGCAAAATGTTAAGAGACCTTTTTTGTAGAGAATTAAGTTTTCTACTTTTTATGTTCCATGATATTTTTTGATCAGATGCGTAGTTCTCGAGATATATCAAGGTATTTAAAAATTCCGAAGCCGCACCAACATAATAGAGATACAGAAACACCGTTGCCCCTTTCTTTGAGATAACTCTGCACTATTGCGAGCTGCAAATGCCACTTCCAGCTTAGCTGTGCAGAAGAAGAAGAACAAGAAGAAGTAATATCTCGAAATATGTCCGTCAGGCCCCTTCCCTTGAGATAAATCTGCAAATATCTCGGAAACGAAGCGAGCTATGGCAAAATGTTAAGAGACCTTTTTTGTAGAGAATTAAGTTTCCTACTTTTTATGTTCTATGATATTTTTTGATCAGATGCGTAGTTCTCGAGATATATCCAGATATTTAAAAGTTCCGAAGCGGCTCCAACATAATAGAGATACAGAAACACCGTGGCCCCTTTCTTTGAGATAACTCTGCACTATTGCGAGCTGCAAATGCCACTTCCAGCTTAGCTGTGCAGAAGAAGAACAGCAAGAAGAAGAAATATCTCGAAATATGTCCGTCAGGCCCCTTCCCTTGAGATAAATCTGCAAATATCTCGGAAACGAAGCGAGCTATGGCAATATGTTAAGAGACCTTTTTTGTAGAGAATTATGTTTCCTACAATCTACGTTCTCGGATATTTTTTGATCAGAAGCGTAGCTTTCGAGATATATCGAGATATTTAAAAGTTCCGAAGCCGCACCAACATAATAGAGATACAGAAACACCGTGGCCCCTTTCTTTGAGATAACTCTGCACTATTGCGAGCTGCAAATGCCACTTCCAGCTTAGCTGTGCAGAAGAGGAACAACAAGAAGAAGAAATATCTCGGAATATGTCCGTCAGGCCCCTTCCCTTGAGGTAAATCTGCAAATATCTCGGAAACGATGCCAGCTATGGCAAAATGTTAAGAGACCTTTTTCGTAGAGAATTAAGTTTCCTACTTTTTATGTTCTATGATATTTTTTGATCAGATGCGTAGTTCCCGAGATATATCAAGATATTTAAAAGTTCCGAAGCCGCACCAACATAATAGAGATACAGAAACACCGTGGCCCCTTTCTTTGAGATAACTCTGCACTATTGCGCGCTGCAAATGCCACTTCCAGCTTAGCTGTGCAGAAGTAGAACAACAAGAAGAAGAAATATCTCGAAATATGTCCGTCAGGGCCCTTCCCTTGAGATAAATCTGCAAATATCTCGGAAACCAAGCGAGCTATGGCAAAATGTTAAGAGACCTTTTCTGTAGAGAATTAAGTTTCCCACTTTTTATGTTCTATGATATTTTTTGATCAGATGCGTAGTTATCGAGATATATCAAGATATTTAAAAGTTCCGAAGCCGCACCAACATAATAGAGATACAGAAACACCGTGGCCCCTTTCTTTGAGATAACTCTGCACTAGTGCGAGCCGCAAATGCCACTTCCAGCTTAGCTGTGCAGAAGAAGAACAACAAGAAGAAGAAATATCTCGAAATATGTCCGTCAGGCCCCTTCCCTTGAGATAAATCTGCAAATATCTCGGAAACGAAGCGAGCTATGGCAAAATGTTAAGAGACCTTTTTTGTAGAGAATTAAGTTTCCTACTTTTTATGCTCTATGATATTTTTTGATCAGATGCGTAGTTCTCGAGATATATCAAGATATTTAAAAGTTCCGAAGCCGTACCAACATGATAGAGATACAGAAACACCGTGGCCCCTTTCTTTGAGATAACTCTGCACTAGTGCGAGCCGCAAATGCCACTTCCAGCTTAGCTGTGCAGAAGAAGAACAACAAGAAGAAATATCTCGAAATATGTCCGTCAGGCCCCTTCCCTTGAGATAAATCTGCAAATATCTCGGAAACGAAGCGAGCTATGGCAAAATGTTAAGAGACCTTTTTGGTAGAGAATAAAGTTTCCTACTTTTTATGTTCTATGATATTTTTTGATCAGATGCGTAGTGCTCGAGATATATCAAGATATTTAAAAGTTCCGAAGCCGCACGAACATAATAGAGATACAGAAACACCGTGGCCCCTTTCTTTGAGATATCTCTGCACTATTGCGAGCTGCAAATGCCACTTCCAGCTTAGCTGTGCAGAAGAAGAACAACAACAAGAAGAAATATCTCGAAATATGTCCGTCAGGCCCCTTCGCTTGAGATATATCTGCAAATATCTCGGAAACGAAGAGAGCTATGGCAAAATATTAAGAGACCTTTTTTGTAGAGAATTAAGTTTCCTACTTGTTATGTTCTATGATATTTTTTGATCAGATGCGTAGTTCTCGAGATATATCAAGATATTTAAAAGTTCCGAAGCCGCACCAACATAATAGAGATACAGAAACACCGTGGCCCCTTTCTTTGAGATAACTCTGCACTATTGCGAGCTGCAAATGCCACTTCCAGCTTAGCTGTGCAGAAGAAGAACAACAAGAAGAAGAAATATCTCGAAATATGTCCGTCAGGCCCCTTCCCTTGAGATGTATCTGCAAATATCTCGGAAACGAAGCGAGCTATGGCAAAATGATAAGAGACCTTTTTTGTAGAGAATTAAGTTTCCTATTTTTTATGTTGTATGATATTTTTTGATCAGATGCGTAGATCTCGAGATATATCAAGATATTTAAAGGTTCCGAAGCCGCACCAACATAATAGAGATACAGAAACACCGTGGCCCCTTTCTTTGAGATAACTCTGCACTATTGCGAGCTGCAAATGCCACTTCCAGCTTCGCTGTGCAGAAGAAGAACAACTAGAAGAAGAAATATCTCGAAATATGTCCGTCAGGCCCCTTCCCTTGAGATAAACCTGCAAATATCTCGGAAACGAAGCGAGCTATGGCAAAATGGTAAGAGACCTTTTTTGTAGAGAATTAAGTTTTCTACTTTTTATGTTCCATGATATTTTTTGATCAGATGCGTAGTTCTCGAGATATATCAAGGTATTTAAAAATTCCGAAGCCGCACCAACATAATAGAGATACAGAAACACCGTTGCCCCTTTCTTTGAGATAACTCTGCACTATTGCGAGCTGCAAATGCCACTTCCAGCTTAGCTCTGCAGAAGAAGAAGAACAAGAAGAAGTAATATCTCGAAATATGTCCGTCAGGCCCCTTCCCTTGAGATAAATCTGCAAATATCTCGGAAACGAAGCGAGCTATGGCAAAATGTTAAGAGACCTTTTTTGTAGAGAATTAAGTTTCCTACTTTTTATGTTCTATGATATTTTTTGATCAGATGCGTAGTTCTCGAGATATATCCAGATATTTAAAAGTTCCGAAGCGGCTCCAACATAATAGAGATACAGAAACACCGTGGCCCCTTTCTTTGAGATAACTCTGCACTATTGCGACCTGCAAATGCCACTTCCAGCTTAGCTGTGCAGAAGAAGAACAGCAAGAAGAAGAAATATCTCGAAATATGTCCGTCAGGCCCCTTCCCTTGAGATAAATCTGCAAATATCTCGGAAACGAAGCGAGCTATGGCAAAATGTTAAGAGACCTTTTTTGTAGAGAATTAAGTTTCCTACTTTTTATGTTCTATGATATTTTTTGATCAGATTCGTAGTTCTCGAGATATATCCAGATATTTAAAAGTTCCGAAGCGGCTCCAACATAATAGAGATACAGAAACACCGTGGCCCCTTTCTTTGAGATAACTCTGCACTATTGGGAGCTGCAAATGCCACTTCCAGCTTAGCTGTGCAGAAGAAGACCAGCAAGAAGAAGAAATATCTCGAAATATGTCCGTCAGGCCCCTTCCCTTGAGATAAATCTGCAAATATCTCGGAAACGAAGCGAGCTATGGCAAAATGTTAAGAGACCTTATTTGTAGAGAATTAAGTTTCCTACTTTTTATGTTCTATGATATTATTTGATCAGATGCGTAGTTCTCGAGATATATCAAGGTATTTAAAAGTTCCGAAGCCGCACCAACATAATAGAGATACAGAAACACCGTTGCCCCTTTCTTTGAGATAACTCTGCACTATTGCGAGCTGCAAATGCCACTTCCAGCTTAGCTGTGCAGAAGAAGAACAACAAGAAGAAGAAATATCTCGAAATATGTCCGTCAGGCCCCTTCCCTTGAGATAAATCTGCAAATATCTCGGAAACGAAGCGAGCTATGGCAATATGTTAAGAGACCTTTTTTGTAGAGAATTATGTTTCCTACAATCTACGTTCTCTGATATTTTTTGATCAGAAGCGTAGCTTTCGAGATATATCGAGATATTTAAAAGTTCCGAAGCCGCACCAACATAATAGAGATACAGAAACACCGTGGCCCCTTTCTTTGAGATGACTCTGCACTATTGCGACCTGCAAATGCCACTTCCAGCTTAGCTGTGCAGAAGAGGAACGACAAGAAGAAGAAATATCTCGGAATATGTCCGTCAGGCCCCTTCCCTTGAGCTAAATCTGCAAATATCTCGGAAACGATGCCAGTTATGGCAAAATGTTAAGAGACCTTTTTCGTAGAGAATTAAGTTTCCTACTTTTTATGTTCTATGATATTTTTTGATCAGATGCGTAGTTCCCGAGATATATCAAGATATTTAAAAGTTCCGAAGCCGCACCAACATAATAGAGATACAGAAACACCGTGGCCCCTTTCTTTGAGATAACTCTGCACTATTGCGCGCTGCAAATGCCACTTCCAGCTTAGCTGTGCAGAAGTAGAACAACAAGAAGAAGAAATATCTCGAAATATGTCCATCAGGGCCCTTCCCTTGAGATAAATCTGAAAATATCTCGGAAACCAAGCGAGCTATGGCAAAATATTAAGAGACCTTTTCTGTAGAGAATTAAGTTTCCCACTTTTTATGTTCTATGATATTTTTTGATCAGATGCGTAGTTCTCGAGATATATCAAGATATTTAAAAGTTCCGAAGCCGCACCAACATAATAGAGATACAGAAACACCGTGGCCCCTTTCTTTGAGATAACTCTGCACTAGTGCGAGCCGCAAATGCCACTTCCAGCTTAGCTGTGCAGAAGAAGAACAACAAGAAGAAGAAATATCTCGAAATATGTCCGTCAGGCCCCTTCCCTTGAGATAAATCTGCAAATATCTCGGAAACGAAGCGAGCTATGGCAAAATGTTAAGAGACCTTTTTTGTAGAGAATTAAGTTTCCTCCTTTTTATGTTCTATGATATTTTTTGATCAGATGCGTAGTTCTCGAGATATATCAAGATATTTAAAAGTTCCGAAGCCGCACCAACATAATAGAGATACAGAAACACCGTGGCCCCTTTCTTTGAGGTAACTCTGCACTATTGCGAGCTGCAAATGCCACTTCCAGCTTAGCTGTGCAGAAGAAGAACAACAAGAAGAAGAAATATCTCGAAATATGTCCGTCAGGCCCCTTCCCTTGAGATGTATCTGCAAATATCTCGGAAAGGAAGCGAGCTATGGCAAAATGATAAGAGACCTTTTTTGTAGAGAATTATGTTTCCTACAATTTATGTTCTATGATATTTTTTGATCAGAAGCGTAGTGCTCGAGATATATCAAGATATTTAAAAGTTCCGAAGCCGCACGAACATAATAGAGATACAGAAACACCGTGGCCCCTTTCTTTGAGATATCTCTGCACTATTGCGAGCTGCAAATGCCACTTCCAGCTTAGCTGTGCAGAAGAAGAACAACAACAAGAAGAAATATCTCGAAATATGTCCGTCAGGCCCCTTCGCTTGAGATATATCTGCAAATATCTCGGAAACGAAGAGAGCTATGGCAAAATATTAAGAGACCTTTTTTGTAGAGAATTAAGTTTCCTACTTGTTATGTTCTATGATATTTTTTGATCAGATGCGTAGTTCTCGAGATATATCAAGATATTTAAAAGTTCCGAAGCCGCACCAACATAATAGAGATACAGAAACACCGTGGCCCCTTTCTTTGAGATAACTCTGCACTATTGCGAGCTGCAAATGCCACTTCCAGCTTAGCTGTGCAGAAGAAGAACAACAAGAAGAAGAAATATCTCGAAATATGTCCGTCAGGCCCCTTCCCTTGAGATGTATCTGCAAATATCTCGGAAACGAAGCGAGCTATGGCAAAATGATAAGAGACCTTTTTTGTAGAGAATTAAGTTTCCTATTTTTTATGTTGTATGATATTTTTTGATCAGATGCGTAGATCTCGAGATATATCAAGATATTTAAAGGTTCCGAAGCCGCACCAACATAATAGAGATACAGAAACACCGTGGCCCCTTTCTTTGAGATAACTCTGCACTATTGCGAGCTGCAAATGCCACTTCCAGCTTCGCTGTGCAGAAGAAGAACAACTAGAAGAAGAAATATCTCGAAATATGTCCGTCAGGCCCCTTCCCTTGAGATAAACCTGCAAATATCTCGGAAACGAAGCGAGCTATGGCAAAATGCTAAGAGACCTTTTTTGTAGAGAATTAAGTTTTCTACTTTTTATGTTCCATGATATTTTTTGATCAGATGCGTAGTTCTCGAGATATATCAAGGTATTTAAAAATTCCGAAGCCGCACCAACATAATAGAGATACAGAAACACCGTTGCCCCTTTCTTTGAGATAACTCTGCACTATTGCGAGCTGCAAATGCCACTTCCAGCTTAGCTCTGCAGAAGAAGAAGAACAAGAAGAAGTAATATCTCGAAATATGTCCGTCAGGCCCCTTCCCTTGAGATAAATCTGCAAATATCTCGGAAACGAAGCGAGCTATGGCAAAATGTTAAGAGACCTTTTTTGTAGAGAATTAAGTTTCCTACTTTTTATGTTCTATGATATTTTTTGATCAGATGCGTAGTTCTCGAGATATATCCAGATATTTAAAAGTTCCGAAGCGGCTCCAACATAATAGAGATACAGAAACACCGTGGCCCCTTTCTTTGAGATAACTCTGCACTATTGCGACCTGCAAATGCCACTTCCAGCTTAGCTGTGCAGAAGAAGAACAGCAAGAAGAAGAAATATCTCGAAATATGTCCGTCAGGCCCCTTCCCTTGAGATAAATCTGCAAATATCTCGGAAACGAAGCGAGCTATGGCAAAATGTTAAGAGACCTTTTTTGTAGAGAATTAAGTTTCCTACTTTTTATGTTCTATGATATTATTTGATCAGATGCGTAGTTCTCGAGATATATCAAGGTATTTAAAAGTTCCGAAGCCGCACCAACATAATAGAGATACAGAAACACCGTTGCCCCTTTCTTTGAGATAACTCTGCACTATTGCGAGCTGCAAATGCCACTTCCAGCTTAGCTGTGCAGAAGAAGAACAACAAGAAGAAGAAATATCTCGAAATATGTCCGTCAGGCCCCTTCCCTTGAGATAAATCTGCAAATATCTCGGAAACGAAGCGAGCTATGGCAATATGTTAAGAGACCTTTTTTGTAGAGAATTATGTTTCCTACAATCTACGTTCTCTGATATTTTTTGATCAGAAGCGTAGCTTTCGAGATATATCGAGATATTTAAAAGTTCCGAAGCCGCACCAACATAATAGAGATACAGAAACACCGTGGCCCCTTTCTTTGAGATGACTCTGCACTATTGCGACCTGCAAATGCCACTTCCAGCTTAGCTGTGCAGAAGAGGAACGACAAGAAGAAGAAATATCTCGGAATATGTCCGTCAGGCCCCTTCCCTTGAGCTAAATCTGCAAATATCTCGGAAACGATGCCAGTTATGGCAAAATGTTAAGAGACCTTTTTCGTAGAGAATTAAGTTTCCTACTTTTTATGTTCTATGATATTTTTTGATCAGATGCGTAGTTCCCGAGATATATCAAGATATTTAAAAGTTCCGAAGCCGCACCAACATAATAGAGATACAGAAACACCGTGGCCCCTTTCTTTGAGATAACTCTGCACTATTGCGCGCTGCAAATGCCACTTCCAGCTTAGCTGTGCAGAAGTAGAACAACAAGAAGAAGAAATATCTCGAAATATGTCCATCAGGGCCCTTCCCTTGAGATAAATCTGAAAATATCTCGGAAACCAAGCGAGCTATGGCAAAATATTAAGAGACCTTTTCTGTAGAGAATTAAGTTTCCCACTTTTTATGTTCTATGATATTTTTTGATCAGATGCGTAGTTCTCGAGATATATCAAGATATTTAAAAGTTCCGAAGCCGCACCAACATAATAGAGATACAGAAACACCGTGGCCCCTTTCTTTGAGATAACTCTGCACTAGTGCGAGCCGCAAATGCCACTTCCAGCTTAGCTGTGCAGAAGAAGAACAACAAGAAGAAGAAATATCTCGAAATATGTCCGTCAGGCCCCTTCCCTTGAGATAAATCTGCAAATATCTCGGAAACGAAGCGAGCTATGGCAAAATGTTAAGAGACCTTTTTTGTAGAGAATTAAGTTTCCTCCTTTTTATGTTCTATGATATTTTTTGATCAGATGCGTAGTTCTCGAGATATATCAAGATATTTAAAAGTTCCGAAGCCGCACCAACATAATAGAGATACAGAAACACCGTGGCCCCTTTCTTTGAGGTAACTCTGCACTATTGCGAGCTGCAAATGCCACTTCCAGCTTAGCTGTGCAGAAGAAGAACAACAAGAAGAAGAAATATCTCGAAATATGTCCGTCAGGCCCCTTCCCTTGAGATGTATCTGCAAATATCTCGGAAAGGAAGCGAGCTATGGCAAAATGATAAGAGACCTTTTTTGTAGAGAATTATGTTTCCTACCATTTATGTTCTATGATATTTTTTGATCAGAAGCGTAGTTTTCGAGATATATCGAGATATTTAAAAGTTCCGAAGCCGCACCAACATAATAGAGATACAGAAACACCGTGGCCCCTTTCTTTGAGATAACTCTGCACTAGTGCGAGCCGCAAATGTCAGTTCCAGCTTAGCTGTGCAGAAGAAGAACAAGAAGAAGAAATATCTCGAAATATGTCCGTCAGGCCCCTTCCCTTGAGATAAATCTGCAAATATCTCGGAAACGAAGCGAGCTATGGCAAAATGTTAAGAGACCTTTTTTGTAGAGAATTAAGTTTCCTACTTTTTATGTTCTATGATATTTTTTGATCAGATGCGTAGTTCTCGAGATATATCCAGATATTTAAAAGTTCCGAAGCGGCTCCAACATAATAGAGATACAGAAACACCGTGGCCCCTTTCTTTGAGATAACTCTGCACTATTGGGAGCTGCAAATGCCACTTCCAGCTTAGCTGTGCAGAAGAAGACCAGCAAGAAGAAGAAATATCTCGAAATATGTCCGTCAGGCCCCTTCCCTTGAGATAAATCTGCAAATATCTCGGAAACGAAGCGAGCTATGGCAAAATGTTAAGAGACCTTATTTGTAGAGAATTAAGTTTCCTACTTTTTATGTTCTATGATATTATTTGATCAGATGCGTAGTTCTCGAGATATATCAAGGTATTTAAAAGTTCCGAAGCCGCACCAACATAATAGAGATACAGAAACACCGTTGCCCCTTTCTTTGAGATAACTCTGCACTATTGCGAGCTGCAAATGCCACTTCCAGCTTAGCTGTGCAGAAGAAGAACAACAAGAAGAAGAAATATCTCGAAATATGTCCGTCAGGCCCCTTCCCTTGAGATAAATCTGCAAATATCTCGGTAACGAAGCGAGCTATGGCAATATGTTAAGAGACCTTTTTTGTAGAGAATTATGTTTCCTACAATCTACGTTCTCTGATATTTTTTGATCAGAAGCGTAGCTTTCGAGATATATCGAGATATTTAAAAGTTCCGAAGCCGCACCAACATAATAGAGATACAGAAACACCGTGGCCCCTTTCTTTGAGATGACTCTGCACTATTGCGACCTGCAAATGCCACTTCCAGCTTAGCTGTGCAGAAGAGGAACGACAAGAAGAAGAAATATCTCGGAATATGTCCGTCAGGCCCCTTCCCTTGAGCTAAATCTGCAAATATCTCGGAAACCAAGCGAGCTATGGCAAAATGTTAAGAGACCTTTTCTGTAGAGAATTAAGTTTCCCACTTTTTATGTTCTATGATATTTTTTGATCAGATGCGTAGTTCTCGAGATATATCAAGATATTTAAAAGTTCCGAAGCCGCACCAACATAATAGAGATACAGAAACACCGTGGCCCCTTTCTTTGAGATAACTCTGCACTAGTGCGAGCCGCAAATGCCACTTCCAGCTTAGCTGTGCAGAAGAGGAACAACAAGAAGAAGAAATATCTCGAAATATGTCCGTCAGGCCCCTTCCCTTGAGATAAATCTGCAAATATCTCGGAAACGAAGCGAGCTATGGCAAAATGTTAAGAGACCTTTTTTGTAGAGAATTAAGTTTCCTACTTTGTATCTTCTATGATATTTTTTGATCAGATGCGTAGTTCTCGAGATATATCAAGATATTTAAAAGTTCCGAAGCCGCACCAACATAATAGAGATACAGAAACACCGTGCCCCCTTCTTTGAGATAACTCTGCACTATTGCGACCTGCAAATGCCACTTCCAGCTTAGCTGTGCAGAAGAAGAACAACAAGAAGAAGAAATATCTCGAAATATGTCCGTCAAGCCCCTTCCCTTGAGATAAATCTGCAAATATCTCGGAAAAGAAGCGAGCTATGCCAAAATGTTAAGATACCTTTTTTGTAGAGAATTAAGTTTCCTACTTTTTATGTTCTATGATATTTTTTGATCAGATGCGTAGTTCTCGAGATATATCAAGATATTTAAAAGTTCCGAAGCCGCACCAACATAATAGAGATACAGAAACACCGTGGCCCCTTTCTTTGAGATAACTCTGCACTATTGCGAGCTGCAAATGCCACTTCCAGCTTAGCTGTGCAGAAGAAGAACAACAAGAAGAAGAGATATCTCGAAATATGTCCTTCAGGCCCCTTCGCTTGAGATAAATCTGCAAATATCTCGGAAACCAAGCGAGCTATGGCAAAATGTTAAGAGACCTTTTTTGTAGACAATTAAGTTTCCTACTTTTTATGTTCTATGATATTTTTTGATCAGATGCGTAGTTCTCGAGATATATCAAGATATTTAAAAGTTCCGAAGCCGCACCAACATAATAGAGATACAGAAACACCGTGGCCCCTTTCTTTGAGATAACTCTGCACTATTGCGAGCTGCAAATGCCACTTCCAGCTTAGCTGTGCAGAAGAAGAACAACAAGAAGAAGAAATATCTCGAAATATGTCCGTCAGGCCCCTTCCCTTGAGATAAATCTGCAAATATCTCGGAAACGAAGCGAGCTATGGCAATATGTTAAGAGACCTTTTTTGTAGAGAATTATGTTTCCTACAATCTACGTTCTCTGATATTTTTTGATCAGAAGCGTAGCTTTCGAGATATATCGAGATATTTAAAAGTTCCGAAGCCGCACCAACATAATAGAGATACAGAAACACCGTGGCCCCTTTCTTTGAGATGACTCTGCACTATTGCGACCTGCAAATGCCACTTCCAGCTTAGCTGTGCAGAAGAGGAACAACAAGAAGAAGAAATATCTCGGAATATGTCCGTCAGGCCCCTTCCCTTGAGCTAAATCTGCAAATATCTCGGAAACGAAGCGAGCTATGGCAAAATGTTAAGAGACCTTTTTTGTAGACAATTAAGTTTCCTACTTTTTATGTTGTATGATATTTTCTGATCAGATGCGTAGTTCTCGAGATATATCAAGATATTTAAAAGTTCCGAAGCCGCACCAACATAATAGAGATACAGAAACACCGTGGCCCCTTTCTTTGAGATAACTCTGCACTAGTGCGAGCCGCAAATGCCACTTCCAGCTTAGCTGTGCAGAAGAAGAACAACAAGAAGAAGAGATATCTCGAAATATGTCCTTCAGGCCCCTTCGCTTGAGATAAATCTGCAAATATCTCGGAAACGAAGCGAGCTATGGCAAAATGTTAAGAGACCTTTTTTGTAGACAATTAGGTTTCCTACTTTTTATGTTCTATGATATTTTTTGATCAGATGCGTAGTTCTCGAGATATATCAAGATATTTAAAAGTTCCGAAGCCGCACCAACATAATAGAGATACAGAAACACCGTGGCCCCTTTCTTTGAGATAACTCTGCACTATTGCGAGCTGTAAATGCCACTTCCAGCTTAGCTGTGCAGAAGAAGAACAACAAGAAGAAGAAATATCTCGAAATATGTCCGTCAGGCCCCTTCCCTTGAGATATATCTGCAAATATCTCGGAAACGAAGCGAGCTATGGCAAAATGTTAAGAGACCTTTTTTGTAGAGAATTATGCTTCCTACTTTTTATGTTGTATGATATTTTTTGATCAGATGCGTAGTTCTCGAGATATATCAAGATATTTAAAAGTTCCGAAGCCGCACCAACATAATAGAGATACAGAAACACCGTGGTCCCTTTCTTTGAGATAACTCTGCACTATTGGGAGCTGCAAATGCCACTTCCAGCTTAGCTGTGCAGAAGAAGACCAGCAAGAAGAAGAAATATCTCGAAATATGTCCGTCAGGCCCCTTCCCTTGAGATAAATCTGCAAATATCTCGGAAACGAAGCGAGCTATGGCAAAATGTTAAGAGACCTTATTTGTAGAGAATTAAGTTTCCTACTTTTTATGTTCTATGATATTATTTGATCAGATGCGTAGTTCTCGAGATATATCAAGGTATTTAAAAGTTCCGAAGCCGCACCAACATAATAGAGATACAGAAACACCGTTGCCCCTTTCTTTGAGATAACTCTGCACTATTGCGAGCTGCAAATGCCACTTCCAGCTTAGCTGTGCAGAAGAAGAACAACAAGAAGAAGAAATATCTCGAAATATGTCCGTCAGGCCCCTTCCCTTGAGATAAATCTGCAAATATCTCGGAAACGAAGCGAGCTATGGCAATATGTTAAGAGACCTTTTTTGTAGAGAATTATGTTTCCTACAATCTACGTTCTCTGATATTTTTTGATCAGAAGCGTAGCTTTCGAGATATATCGAGATATTTAAAAGTTCCGAAGCCGCACCAACATAATAGAGATACAGAAACACCGTGGCCCCTTTCTTTGAGATAACTCTGCACTATTGCGAGCTGCAAATGCCACTTCCAGCTTAGCTGTGTAGAAGAAGAACAACAAGAAGAAGAAATATCTCGAAATATGTCCGTCAGGCCCCTTCCCTTGAAATAAATCTGCAAATATCTCGGAAACGAAACGAGCTATGGCAAAATCTTAAGAGACCTTTTTTGTAGAGAATTATGTTTCCTACAATTTATGTTCTATGATATTTTTTGATCAGAAGCGTAGTTTTCGAGATATATCAAGATATTTAAAAGTTCCGAAGCTGCACCAACATAATAGAGATACAGAAACACCGTGGCCCCTTTCTTTGAGATGACTCTGCACTATTGCGACCTGCAAATGCCACTTCCAGCTTAGCTGTGCAGAAGAGGAACGACAAGAAGAAGAAATATCTCGGAATATGTCCGTCAGGCCCCTTCCCTTGAGCTAAATCTGCAAATATCTCGGAAACGATGCCAGCTATGGCAAAATGTTAAGAGACCTTTTTCGTAGAGAACTAAGTTTCCTACTTTTTATGTTCTATGATATTTTTTGATCAGATGCGTAGTTCCCGAGATATATCAAGATATTTAAAAGTTCCGAAGCCGCACCAACATAATAGAGATACAGAAACACCGTGGCCCCTTTCTTTGAGATAACTCTGCACTATTGCGCGCTGCAAATGCCACTTCCAGCTTAGCTGTGCAGAAGTAGAACAACAAGAAGAAGAAATATCTCGAAATATGTCCATCAGGGCCCTTCCCTTGAGATAAATCTGCAAATATCTCGGAAACCAAGCGAGCTATGGCAAAATGTTAAGAGACATTTTCTGTACAGAATTAAGTTTCCCACTTTTTATGTTCTATGATATTTTTTGATCAGATGCGTAGTTCTCGAGATATATCAAGATATTTAAAAGTTCCGAAGCCGCACCAACATAATAGAGATACAGAAACACCGTGCCCCCTTCTTTGAGATAACTCTGCACTATTGCGACCTGCAAATGCCACTTCCAGCTTAGCTGTGCAGAAGAAGAACAACAAGAAGAAGAAATATCTCGAAATATGTCCGTCAAGCCCCTTCCCTTGAGATAAATCTGCAAATATCTCGGAAACCAAGCGAGCTATGGCAAAATGTTAAGAGACATTTTCTGTACAGAATTAAGTTTCCCACTTTTTATGTTCTATGATATTTTTTGATCAGATGCGTAGTTCTCGAGATATATCAAGATATTTAAAAGTTCCGAAGCCGCACCAACATAATAGAGATACAGAAACACCGTGCCCCCTTCTTTGAGATAACTCTGCACTATTGCGACCTGCAAATGCCACTTCCAGCTTAGCTGTGCAGAAGAAGAACAACAAGAAGAAGAAATATCTCGAAATATGTCCGTCAAGCCCCTTCCCTTGAGATAAATCTGCAAATATCTCGGAAAAGAAGCGAGCTATGCCAAAATGTTAAGATACCTTTTTTGTAGAGAATTAAGTTTCCTACTTTTTATGTTCTATGATATTTTTTGATCAGATGCGTAGTTCTCGAGATATATCAAGATATTTAAAAGTTCCGAAGCCGCACCAACATAATAGAGATACAGAAACACCGTGGCCCCTTTCTTTGAGATAACTCTGCACTATTGCGAGCTGCAAATGCCACTTCCAGCTTAGCTGTGCAGAAGAAGAACAACAAGAAGAAGAGATATCTCGAAATATGTCCTTCAGGCCCCTTCGCTTGAGATAAATCTGCAAATATCTCGGAAACGAAGCGAGCTATGGCAAAATGTTAAGAGACCTTTTTTGTAGACAATTAAGTTTCCTACTTTTTATGTTCTATGATATTTTTTGATCAGATGCGTAGTTCTCGAGATATATCAAGATATTTAAAAGTTCCGAAGCCGCACCAACATAATAGAGATACAGAAACACCGTGGCCCCTTTCTTTGAGATAACTCTGCACTATTGCGAGCTGCAAATGCCACTTCCAGCTTAGCTGTGCAGAAGAAGAACAACAAGAAGAAGAAATATCTCGAAATATGTCCGTCAGGCCCCTTCCCTTGAGATAAATCTGCAAATATCTCGGAAACGAAGCGAGCTATGGCAATATGTTAAGAGACCTTTTTTGTAGAGAATTATGTTTCCTACAATCTACGTTCTCTGATATTTTTTGATCAGAAGCGTAGCTTTCGAGATATATCGAGATATTTAGAAGTTCCGAAGCCGCACCAACATAATAGAGATACAGAAACACCGTGGCCCCTTTCTTTGAGATGACTCTGCACTATTGCGACCTGCAAATGCCACTTCCAGCTTAGCTGTGCAGAAGAGGAACAACAAGAAGAAGAAATATCTCGGAATATGTCCGTCAGGCCCCTTCCCTTGAGCTAAATCTGCAAATATCTCGGAAACGAAGCGAGCTATGGCAAAATGTTAAGAGACCTTTTTTGTAGACAATTAAGTTTCCTACTTTTTATGTTGTATGATATTTTTTGATCAGATGCGTAGTTCTCGAGATATATCAAGATATTTAAAAGTTCCGAAGCCGCACCAACATAATAGAGATACAGAAACACCGTGGCCCCTTTCTTTGAGATAACTCTGCACTAGTGCGAGCCGCAAATGCCACTTCCAGCTTAGCTGTGCAGAAGAAGAACAACAAGAAGAAGAGATATCTCGAAATATGTCCTTCAGGCCCCTTCGCTTGAGATAAATCTGCAAATATCTCGGAAACGAAGCGAGCTATGGCAAAATGTTAAGAGACCTTTTTTGTAGACAATTAGGTTTCCTACTTTTTATGTTCTATGATATTTTTTGATCAGATGCGTAGTTCTCGAGATATATCAAGATATTTAAAAGTTCCGAAGCCGCACCAACATAATAGAGATACAGAAACACCGTGGCCCCTTTCTTTGAGATAACTCTGCACTATTGCGAGCTGTAAATGCCACTTCCAGCTTAGCTGTGCAGAAGAAGAACAACAAGAAGAAGAAATATCTCGAAATATGTCCGTCAGGCCCCTTCCCTTGAGATATATCTGCAAATATCTCGGAAACGAAGCGAGCTATGGCAAAATGTTAAGAGACCTTTTTTGTAGAGAATTATGTTTCCTACTTTTTATGTTGTATGATATTTTTTGATCAGATGCGTAGTTCTCGAGATATATCAAGATATTTAAAAGTTCCGAAGCCGCACCAACATAATAGAGATACAGAAACACCGTGGTCCCTTTCTTTGAGATAACTCTGCACTATTGCGAGCTGTAAATGCCACTTCCAGCTTAGCTGTGCAGAAGAAGAACAACAAGAAGAAGAAATATCTCGAAATATGTCCGTCAGGCCCCTTCCCTTGAGATAAATCTGCAAATATCTCGGAAACGAAGCGAGCTGTGGCAAAATGTTAAGAGACTTTATTTGTAGAGAATTAAGTTTTCTACTTTTTATGTTCCATGATATTTTTTGATCAGATGCGTAGTTCTCGAGATATATCAAGATATTTAAAAGTTCCGAAGCTGCACCAACATAATAGAGATACAGAAACACCGTGGCCCCTTTCTTTGAGATAACTCTGCACTAGTGCGAGCCGCAAATGCCACTTCCAGCTTAGCTGTGCAGAAGAAGAACAACAAGAAGAAGAAATATCTCGAAATATGTCCGTCAGGCCCCTTCCCTTGAGATAAATCTGCAATACCTCGGAAACGAAGCGAGCTATCGCAAAATGTTGAGAGACCTTTTTTGTAGAGAATTAAGTTTCCTACTTTTTATGTTCTATGATATTTTTTGATCAGATGCGTAGTTCTCGAGATATATCAAGATATTTAAAAGTTCCGAAGCCGCACCAACATAATAGAGATACAGAAACACCGTGGCCCCTTTCTTTGAGATAACTCTGCACTATTGCGACCTGCAAATGCCACTTCCAGCTTAGCTGTGCAGAAGAAGAACAACAAGAAGAAGAAATATCTCGAAATATGTCCGTCAAGCCCCTTCCCTTGAGATAAATCTGCAAATATCTCGGAAAAGAAGCGAGCTATGCCAAAATGTTAAGATACCTTTTTTGTAGAGAATTAAGTTTCCTACTTTTTATGTTCTACGATATTATTTGATCAGATGCGTAGTTCTCGAGATATATCAAGGTATTTAAAAGTTCCGAAGCCGCACCAACATAATAGAGATACAGAAACACCGTTGCCCCTTTCGTTGAGATAACTCTGCACTATTGCGAGCTGCAAATGCCACTTCCAGCTTAGCTGTGCAGAAGAAGAACAACAAGAAGAAGAAATATCTCGAAATATGTCCGTCAGGCCCCTTCCCTTGAGATAAATCTGCAAATATCTCGGAAACGAAGCGAGCTATGGCAATATGTTAAGAGACCTTTTTTGTAGAGAATTATGTTTCCTACAATCTACGTTCTCTGATATTTGTTGATCAGAAGCGTAGCTTTCGAGATATATCGAGATATTTAAAAGTTCCGAAGCCGCACCAACATAATAGAGATACAGAAACACCGTGGCCCCTTTCTTTGAGATGAGTCTGCACTATTGCGACCTGCAAATGCCACTTCCAGCTTAGCTGTGCAGAAGAGGAACAACAAGAAGAAGAAATATCTCGGAATATGTCCGTCAGGCCCCTTCCCTTGAGCTAAATCTGCAAATATCTCGGAAACGATGCCAGCTATGGCAAAATGTTAAGAGACTTTATTTGTAGAGAATTAAGTTTTCTACTTTTTATGTTCCATGATATTTTTTGATCAGATGCGTAGTTCTCGAGATATATCAAGATATTTAAAAGTTCCGAAGCTGCACCAACATAATAGAGATACAGAAACACCGTGGCCCCTTTCTTTGAGATAACTCTGCACTAGTGCGAGCCGCAAATGCCACTTCCAGCTTAGCTGTGCAGAAGAAGAACAACAAGAAGAAGAAATATCTCGAAATATGTCCGTCAGGCCCCTTCCCTTGAGATAAATCTGCAAATATCTCGGAAACGGAGCGAGCTATGGCAAAATGTTGAGAGACCTTTTTTGTAGAGAATTAAGTTTCCTACTTTTTATGTTCTATGATATTTTTTGATCAGATGCGTAGTTCTCGAGATATATCAAGATATATAAAAGTTCCGAAGCCGCACCAACATAATAGAGATACAGAAACACCGTGGCCCCTTTCTTTGAGATAACTCTGCACTATTGCGACCTGCAAATGCCACTTCCAGCTTAGCTGTGCAGAAGAAGAACAACAAGAAGAAGAAATATCTCGGAATATGTCCGTCAGGCCCCTTCCCTTGAGCTAAATCTGCAAATATCTCGGAAACGATGCCAGCTATGGCAAAATGTTAAGAGACCTTTTTTGTAGAGAATTAAGTTTCCTACTTTTTATGCTCTATGATATTTTTTGATCAGATGCGTAGTTCCCGAGATATATCAAGATATTTAAAAGTTCCGAAGCCGCACCAACATAATAGAGATACAGAAACACCGTGGCCCCTTTCTTTGAGATAACTCTGCACTATTGCGCGCTGCAAATGCCACTTCCAGCTTAGCTGTGCAGAAGTAGAACAACAAGAAGAAGAAATATCTCGAAATATGTCCGTCAGGGCCCTTCCCTTGAGATAAATCTGCAAATATCTCGGAAACCAAGCGAGCTATGGCAAAATGTTAAGAGACCTTTTCTGTAGAGAATTAAGTTTCCCACTTTTTATGTTGTATGATATTTTTTGATCAGATGCGTAGTTCTCGAGATATATCAAGATATTTAAAAGTTCCGAAGCCGCACCAACATAATAGAGATACAGAAACACCGTGGCCCCTTTCTTTGAGATAACTCTGCACTAGTGCGAGCCGCAAATGCCAGTTCCAGCTTAGCTGTGCAGAAGAAGAACAACAAGAAGAAATATCTCGAAATATGTCCGTCAGGCCCCTTCCCTTGAGATAAATCTGCAAATATCTCGGAAACGAAGCGAGCTATGGCAAAATGTTAAGAGACCTTTTTTGTAGAGAATTAAGTTTCCTACTTTTTATGTTCTATGATATTTTTTGAGCAGATGCGTAGTGCTCGAGATATATCAAGATATTTAAAAGTTCCGAAGCCGCACCAACATAATAGAGATACAGAAACACCGTGGCCCCTTTCTTTGAGATATCTCTGCACTATTGCGAGCTGCAAATGCCACTTCCAGCTTAGCTGTGCAGAAGAAGAACAACAAGAAGAAGAAATATCTCGAAATATGTCCGTCAGGCCCCTTCGCTTGAGATATATCTGCAAATATCTCGGAAACGAAGCGAGCTATGGCAAAATGTTAAGAGACCTTTTTTGTAGAGAATTATGTTTCCTACAATCTACGTTCTCTGATATTTTTTGATCAGAAGCGTAGCTTTCGAGATATATCGAGATATTTAAAAGTTCCGAAGCCGCACCAACATAATAGAGATACAGAAACACCGTGGCCCCTTTCTTTGAGATGACTCTGCAATATTGCGACCTGCAAATGCCACTTCCAGCTTAGCTGTGCAGAAGAGGTACAACAAGAAGAAGAATTATCTCGGAATATGTCCGTCAGGCCCCTTCCCTTGAGCTAAATCTATAAATATCTCGGAAACGATGCCAGCTATGGCAAAATGTTAAGAGACCTTTTTTGTAGAGAATTAAGTTTCCTACTTTTTATGTTCTATGATATTTTTTGATCAGATGCGTAGTTCCCGAGATATATCAAGATATTTAAAAGTTCCGAAGCCGCACCAACATAATAGAGATACAGAAACACCGTGGCCCCTTTCTTTGAGATAACTCTGCACTATTGCGCGCTGCAAATGCCACTTCCAGCTTAGCTGTGCAGAAGTAGAACAACAAGAAGAAGAAATATCTCGAAATATGTCCGTCAGGGCCCTTCCCTTGAGATAAATCTGCAAATATCTCGGAAACCAAGCGAGCTATGGCAAAATGTTAAGAGACCTTTTCTGTAGAGAATTAAGTTTCCCACTTTTTATGTTCTATGATTTTTTTGATCAGATGCGTAGTTCTCGAGATATATCAAGATATTTAAAAGTTCCGAAGCCGCACCAACATAATAGAGATACAGAAACACCGTGGCCCCTTTCTTTGAGATAACTCTGCACTAGCGCGAGCCGCAAATGCCACTTCCAGCTTAGCTGTGCAGAAGAAGAACAACAAGAAGAAGAAATATCTCGAAATACGTCCGTCAGGCCCCTTCCCTTGAGATAAATCTGCAAATATCTCTGAAACGAAGCGAGCTATGGCAAAATGTTAAGAGACCTTTTTTGTAGAGAATTAAGTTTCCTACTTTTTATGTTCTATGATATTTTTTGATCAGATGCGTAGTTCTCGAGATATATCAAGATATTTAAAAGTTCCGAAGCCGCACCAACATGATAGAGATACAGAAACACCGTGGCCCCTTTCTTTGAGATAACTCTGCACTAGTGCGAGCCGCAAATGCCACTTCCAGCTTAGCTGTGCAGAAGAAGAACAACAAGAAGAAGAAATATCTCGAAATATGTCCGTCAGGCCCCTGCCCTTGAGATATATCTGCAAATATCTCGGAAACGAAGCGAGCTATGGCAAAATGTTAAGAGACCTTTTTTGTAGAGAATTATGTTTCCTACAGTTTATGTTCTATGATATTTTTTGATCAGAAGCGTAGTTTTCGAGATATATCGAGATATTTAAAAGTTCCGAAGCCGCACCAACATAATAGAGATACAGAAACACCGTGGCCCCTTTCTTTGAGATAACTCTGCACTATTGCGAGCTGCAAATGCCACTTCCAGCTTAGCTGTGCAGAAGAAGAACAACAAGAAGAAATATCTCGAAATATGTCCGTCAGGCCCCTTCCCTTGATAAAAATCTGCAAATATCTCGGAAACGAAGCGAGCTATGGCAAAATGTTAAGAGACCTTTTTTGTAGAGAATTACGTTTCCTACTTTTTATGTTCTATGATATTTTTTGATCAGATGCGTAGTGCTCGAGATATATCAAGATATTTAAAAGTTCCGAAGCCGCACCAACATAATAGAGATACAGAAACACCGTGGCCCCTTTCTTTGAGATATCTCTGCACTATTGCGAGCTGCAAATGCCACTTCCAGCTTAGCAGTGCAGAAGAAGAACAACAAGAAGAAGAAATATCTCGAAATATGTCCGTCAAGCCCCTTCCCTTGAGATAAATCTGCAAATATCTCGGAAAAGAAGCGAGCTATGCCAAAATGTTAAGATACCTTTTTTGTAGAGAATTAAGTTTCCTACTTTTTATGTTCTATGATATTTTTTGATCAGATGCGTAGTTCTCGAGATATATCAAGATATTTAAAAGTTCCGAAGCCGCACCAACATGATAGAGATACAGAAACACCGTGGCCCCTTTCTTTGAGATAACTCTGCACTATTGCGCGCTGCAAATGCCACTTCCAGCTTAGCTGTGCAGAAGTAGAACAACAAGAAGAAGAAATATCTCGAAATATGTCCGTCAGGGCCCTTCCCTTGAGATAAATCTGCAAATATCTCGGAAACCAAGCGAGCTATGGCAAAATGTTAAGAGACCTTTTCTGTAGAGAATTAAGTTTCCCACTTTTTATGTTGTATGATATTTTTTGATCAGATGCGTAGTTCTCGAGATATATCAAGATATTTAAAAGTTCCGAAGCCGCACCAACATAATAGAGATACAGAAACACCGTGGCCCCTTTCTTTGAGATAACTCTGCACTATTGCGATCTGCAAATGCCACTTCCAGCTTAGCTGTGCAGAAGAAGAACAACAAGAAGAAGAAATATCTCGAAATATGTCCGTCAGGCCCCTTCTTTTGAGATGTATCTGCAAATATCTCGGAAAGGAAGCGAGCTATGGCAAAATGATAAGAGACCTTTTTTGTAGAGAATTATGTTTCCTACAATTTATGTTCTATGATATTTTTTGATCAGAAGCGTAGTTTTCGAGATATATCGAGATATTTAAAAGTTCCGAAGCCGCACCAACATAATAGAGATACAGAAACACCGTGGCCCCTTTCTTTGAGATAACTCTGCACTAGTGCGAGCCGCAAATGCCAGTTCCAGCTTAGCTGTGCAGAAGAAGAACAACAAGAAGAAATATCTCGAAATATGTCCGTCAGGCCCCTTCCCTTGAGATAAATCTGCAAATATCTCGGAAACGAAGCGAGCTATGGCAAAATGTTAAGAGACCTTTTTTGTAGAGAATTAAGTTTCCTACTTTTTATGTTCTATGATATTTTTTGATCAGATGCGTAGTGCTCGAGATATATCAAGATATTTAAAAGTTCCGAAGCCGCACCAACATAATAGAGATACAGAAACACCGTGGCCCCTTTCTTTGAGATATCTCTGCACTATTGCGAGCTGCAAATGCCACTTCCAGCTTAGCTCTGCAGAAGAAGAACAACAAGAAGAAGAAATATCTCGAAATATGTCCGTCAGGCCCCTTCGCTTGAGATATATCTGCAAATATCTCGGAAACGAAGCAAGCTATGGCAAAATGTTAAGAGACCTTTTTTGTAGAGAATTATGTTTTCTACTTTTTATGTTGTATGATATTTTTTGATCAGATGCGTAGTTCTCGAGATATATCAAGATATTTAAAAGTTCCGAAGCCGCACCAACATAATAGAGATACAGAAACACCGTGGCCCCTTTCTTTGAGATAACTCTGCACTATTGCGACCTGCAAATGCCACTTCCAGCTTAGCTGTGCAGAAGAAGAACAACAAGAAGAAGAAATATCTCGAAATATGTCCGTCAGGCCCCTTCCCTTGAGATGTATCTGCAAATATCTCGGAAACGAAGCGAGCTATGGCAAAATGATAAGGGACCTTTTTTGTAGAGAATTAAGTTTCCTACTTTTTATGTTCTATGATATTATTTGATCAGATGCGTAGATCTCGAGATATATCAAGATATTTAAAGGTTCCGAAGCCGCACCAACATAATAGAGATACAGAAACACCGTGGCCCCTTTCTTTGAGATAACTCTGCACTATTGCGAGCTGCAAATGCCACTTCCAGCTTAGCTGTGCAGAAGAAGAACAACTAGAAGAAGAAATATCTCGAAATATGTCCGTCAGGCCCCTTCCCTTGAGATAAACCTGCAAATATCTCGGAAACGAAGCGAGCTATGGCAAAATGTTAAGAGACCTTTTTTGTCGAGAATTAAGTTTTCTACTTTCTACGTTCCATGATATTTTTTGATCAGATGCGTAGTTCTCGAGATATATCAAGGTATTTAAAAATTCCGAAGCCGCACCAACATAATAGAGATACAGAAACACCGTGGCCCCTTTCTTTGAGATAACTCTGCACTATTGCGAGCTGCAAATGCCACTTCCAGCTTAGCTGTGCAGAAGAAGAAGAACAAGAAGAAGTAATATCTCGAAATATGTCCGTCAGGCCCCTTCCCTTGAGATAAATCTGCAAATATCTCGGAAACGAAGCGAGCTATGGCAAAATGTTAAGAGACCTTTTTTGTAGAGAATTAAGTTTCCTACTTTTTATGTTCTACGATATTTTTTGATCAGATGCGTAGTTCTCGAGATATATCCAGATATTTAAAAGTTCCGAAGCGGCTCCAACATAATAGAGATACAGAAACACCGTGGCACCTTTCTTTGAGATAACTCTGCACTATTGCGAGCTGCAAATGCCACTTCCAGCTTAGCTGTGCAGAAGAAGAACAACAAGAAGAAGAAATATCTCGAAATATGTCCGTCAGGCCCCTGCCCTTGAGATATATCTGCAAATATCTCGGAAACGAAGCGAGCTATGGCAAAATGTTAAGAGACCTTTTTTGTAGAGAATTATGTTTCCTACAGTTTATGTTCTATGATATTTTTTGATCAGAAGCGTAGTTTTCGAGATATATCGAGATATTTAAAAGTTCCGAAGCCGCACCAACATAATAGAGATACAGAAACACCGTGGCCCCTTTCTTTGAGATAACTCTGCACTATTGCGAGCTGCAAATGCCACTTCCAGCTTAGCTGTGCAGAAGAAGAACAACAAGAAGAAATATCTCGAAATATGTCCGTCAGGCCCCTTCCCTTGATATAAATCTGCAAATATCTCGGAAACGAAGCGAGCTATGGCAAAATGTTAAGAGACCTTTTTTGTAGAGAATTACGTTTCCTACTTTTTATGTTCTATGATATTTTTTGATCAGATGCGTAGTGCTCGAGATATATCAAGATATTTAAAAGTTCCGAAGCCGCACCAACATAATAGAGATACAGAAACACCGTGGCCCCTTTCTTTGAGATATCTCTGCACTATTGCGAGCTGCAAATGCCACTTCCAGCTTAGCTGTGCAGAAGAAGAACAACAAGAAGAAGAAATATCTCGAAATATGTCCGTCAAGCCCCTTCCCTTGAGATAAATCTGCAAATATCTCGGAAAAGAAGCGAGCTATGCCAAAATGTTAAGATACCTTTTTTGTAGAGAATTAAGTTTCCTACTTTTTATGTTCTATGATATTTTTTGATCAGATGCGTAGTTCTCGAGATATATCAAGATATTTAAAAGTTCCGAAGCCGCACCAACATAATAGAGATACAGAAACACCGTGGCCCCTTTCTTTGAGATAACTCTGCACTATTGCGAGCTGCAAATGCCACTTCCAGCTTAGCTGTGCAGAAGAAGAACATAAAGAAGAAGAAATATCTCGAAATATGTCCGTCAGGCCCCTTCCCTTGAGATGTATCTGCAAATATCTCGGAAACGAAGCGAGCTATGGCAAAATGATAAGAGACCTTTTTTGTAGAGAATTAAGTTTCCTACTTTTTATGTTCTATGATATTTTTTGATCAGATGCGTAGATCTCGAGATATATCAAGATATTTAAAAGTTCCGAAGCCGCACCAACATAATAGAGATACAGAAACACCGTGGCCCCTTTCTTTGAGATAACTCTGCACTATTGCGAGCTGCAAATGCCACTTCCAGCTTAGCTGTGCAGAAGAAGAAGAACTAGAAGAAGAAATACCTCGAAATATGTCCGTCAGGCCCCTTCCCTTGAGATAAACCTGCAAATATCTCGGAAACGAAGCGAGCTATGGCAAAATGTTAAGAGACGTTTTTTGTAGAGAATTAAGTTTTCTACTTTTTATGTTCCATGATATTTTTTGATCAGATGCGTAGTTCTCGAGATATATCAAGGTATTTAAAAGTTCCGAAGCCGCACCAACATAATAGAGATACAGAAACACCGTTGCCCCTTTCTTTGAGATAACTCTGCACTATTGCGAGCTGCAAATGCCACTTCCAGCTTAGCTGTGCAGAAGAAGAAGAACAAGAAGAAGAAATATCTCGAAATATGTCCGTCAGGCCCCTTCCCTTGAGATAAATATGCAAATATCTCGGACACGAAGCGAGCTATGGCAAAATGTTAAGAGACCTTTTTTGTAGAGAATTAAGTTTCCTACTTTTTATGTTCTATGATATTTTTTGATCAGATGCGTAGTTCTCGAGATATATCCAGATATTTAAAAGTTCCGAAGCGGCTCCAACATAATAGAGATACAGAAACACCGTGGCCCCTTTCATTGAGATAACTCTGCACTATTGCGAGCTGCAAATGCCACTTCCAGCTTAGCTGTGCAGAAGAAGAACATAAAGAAGAAGAAATATCTCGAAATATGTCCGTCAGGCCCCTTCCCTTGAGATGTATCTGCAAATATCTCGGAAACGAAGCGAGCTATGGCAAAATGATAAGAGACCTTTTTTGTAGAGAATTAAGTTTTCTACTTTTTATGTTCCATGATATTTTTTGATCAGATGCGTAGTTCTCGAGATATATCAAGGTATTTAAAAATTCCGAAGCCGCACCAACATAATAGAGATACAGAAACACCGTTGCCCCTTTCTTTGAGATAACTCTGCACTATTGCGAGCTGCAAATGCCACTTCCAGCTTAGCTGTGCAGAAGAAGAACAGCAAGAAGAAGAAATATCTCGAAATATGTCCGTCAGGCCCCTTCCCTTGAGATAAATCTGCAAATATCTCGGAAACGAAGCGAGCTATGGCAAAATGTTAAGAGACCTTATTTGTAGAGAATTAAGTTTCCTACTTTTTATGTTCTACGACATTATTTGATCAGATGCGTAGTTCTCGAGATATATCAAGGTATTTAAAAGTTCCGAAGCCGCACCAACATAGTAGAGATACAGAAACACCGTTGCCCCTTTCTTTGAGATAACTCTGCACTATTGCGAGCTGCAAATGCCACTTCCAGCTTAGCTGTGCAGAAGAAGAACAACAAGAAGAAGAAATATCTCGAAATATGTCCGTCTGGCCCCTTCCCTTGAGATAAATCTGCAAATATCTCGGAAACGAAGCGAGCTATGGCAAAATGTTAAGAGACTTTATTTGTAGAGAATTAAGTTTTCTACTTTTTATGTTCCATGATATTTTTTGATCAGATGCGTAGTTCTCGAGATATATCAAGATATTTAAAAGTTCCGAAGCTGCACCAACATAATAGAGATACAGAAACACCGTGGCCCCTTTCTTTGAGATAACTCTGCACTAGTGCGAGCCGCAAATGCCACTTCCAGCTTAGCTGTGCAGAAGAAGAACAACAAGAAGAAGAAATATCTCGAAATATGTCCGTCAGGCCCCTTCCCTTGAGATAAATCTGCAAATATCTCGGAAACGAAGCGAGCTATGGCAAAATGTTAAGAGACCTTATTTGTAGAGAATTAAGTTTCCTACTTTTTATGTTCTACGATATTATTTGATCAGATGCGTAGTTCTCGAGATATATCAAGGTATTTAAAAGTTCCGAAGCCGCACCAACATAATAGAGATACAGAAACACCGTTGCCCCTTTCTTTGAGATAACTCTGCACTATTGCGAGCTGCAAATGCCACTTCCAGCTTAGCTGTGCAGAAGAAGAACAACAAGAAGAAGAAATATCTCGAAATATGTCCGTCAGGCCCCTTCCCTTGAGATAAATCTGCAAATATCTCGGAAACGAAGCGAGCTATGGCAATATGTTAAGAGACCTTTTTTGTAGAGAATTATGTTTCCTACAATCTACGCTCTCTGATATTTTTTGATCAGGAGCGTAGCTTTCGAGATATATCGAGATATTTAAAAGTTCCGAAGCCGCACCAACATAATAGAGATACAGAAACACCGTGGCCCCTTTCTTTGAGATGACTCTGCACTATTGCGACCTGCAAATGCCACTTCCAGCTTAGCTGTGCAGAAGAGGAACAACAAGAAGAAGAAATATCTCGGAATATGTCCGTCAGGCCCCTTCCCTTGAGCTAAATCTGCAAATATCTCGGAAACGATGCCAGCTATGGCAAAATGTTAAGAGACCTTTTTTGTAGAGAATTAAGTTTCCTACTTTTTATGCTCTATGATATTTTTTGATCAGATGCGTAGTTCCCGAGATATATCAAGATATTTAAAAGTTCCGAAGCCGCACCAACATAATAGAGATACAGAAACACCGTGGCCCCTTTCTTTGAGATAACTCTGCACTATTGCGCGCTGCAAATGCCACTTCCAGCTTAGCTGTGCAGAAGTAGAACAACAAGAAGAAGAAATATCTCGAAATATGTCCGTCAGGGCCCTTCCCTTGAGATAAATCTGCAAATATCTCGGAAACCAAGCGAGCTATGGCAAAATGTTAAGAGACCTTTTCTGTAGAGAATTAAGTTTCCCACTTTTTATGTTGTATGATATTTTTTGATCAGATGCGTAGTTCTCGAGATATATCAAGATATTTAAAAGTTCCGAAGCCGCACCAACATAATAGAGATACAGAAACACCGTGGCCCCTTTCTTTGAGATAACTCTGCACTAGTGCGAGCCGCAAATGCCAGTTCCAGCTTAGCTGTGCAGAAGAAGAACAACAAGAAGAAATATCTCGAAATATGTCCGTCAGGCCCCTTCCCTTGAGATAAATCTGCAAATATCTCGGAAACGAAGCGAGCTATGGCAAAATGTTAAGAGACCTTTTTTGTAGAGAATTAAGTTTCCTACTTTTTATGTTCTATGATATTTTTTGAGCAGATGCGTAGTGCTCGAGATATATCAAGATATTTAAAAGTTCCGAAGCCGCACCAACATAATAGAGATACAGAAACACCGTGGCCCCTTTCTTTGAGATATCTCTGCACTATTGCGAGCTGCAAATGCCACTTCCAGCTTAGCTGTGCAGAAGAAGAACAACAAGAAGAAGAAATATCTCGAAATATGTCCGTCAGGCCCCTTCGCTTGAGATATATCTGCAAATATCTCGGAAACGAAGCGAGCTATGGCAAAATGTTAAGAGACCTTTTTTGTAGAGAATTATGTTTCCTACAATCTACGTTCTCTGATATTTTTTGATCAGAAGCGTAGCTTTCGAGATATATCGAGATATTTAAAAGTTCCGAAGCCGCACCAACATAATACAGATACAGAAACACCGTGGCCCCTTTCTTTGAGATAACTCTGCACTATTGCGCGCTGCAAATGCCACTTCCAGCTTAGCTGTGCAGAAGTAGAACAACAAGAAGAAGAAATATCTCGAAATATGTCCGCCAGGGCCCTTCCCTTGAGATAAATCTGCAAATATCTCGGAAACCAAGCGAGCTATGGCAAAATGTTAAGAGATCTTTTCTGTAGAGAATTAAGTTTCCCACTTTTTATGTTCTATGATATTTTTTGATCAGATGCGTAGTTCTCGAGATATATCAAGATATTTAAAAGTTCCGAAGCCGCACCAACATAATAGAGATACAGAAACACCGTGGCCCCTTTCTTTGAGATAACTCTGCACTAGCGCGAGCCGCAAATGCCACTTCCAGCTTAGCTGTGCAGAAGAAGAACAACAAGAAGAAGAAATATCTCGAAATACGTCCGTCAGGCCCCTTCCCTTGAGATAAATCTGCAAATATCTCTGAAACGAAGCGAGCTATGGCAAAATGTTAAGAGACCTTTTTTGTAGAGAATTATGTTTCCTACAGTTTATGTTCTATGATATTTTTTGATCAGAAGCGTAGTTTTCGAGATATATCGAGATATTTAAAAGTTCCGAAGCCGCACCAACATAATAGAGATACAGAAACACCGTGGCCCCTTTCTTTGAGATAACTCTGCACTATTGCGAGCTGCAAATGCCACTTCCAGCTTAGCTGTGCAGAAGAAGAACAACAAGAAGAAATATCTCGAAATATGTCCGTCAGGCCCCTTCCCTTGATAAAAATCTGCAAATATCTCGGAAACGAAGCGAGCTATGGCAAAATGTTAAGAGACCTTTTTTGTAGAGAATTACGTTTCCTACTTTTTATGTTCTATGATATTTTTTGATCAGATGCGTAGTGCTCGAGATATATCAAGATATTTAAAAGTTCCGAAGCCGCACCAACATAATAGAGATACAGAAACACCGTGGCCCCTTTCTTTGAGATATCTCTGCACTATTGCGAGCTGCAAATGCCACTTCCAGCTTAGCTGTGCAGAAGAAGAACAACAAGAAGAAGAAATATCTCGAAATATGTCCGTCAAGCCCCTTCCCTTGAGATAAATCTGCAAATATCTCGGAAAAGAAGCGAGCTATGCCAAAATGTTAAGATACCTTTTTTGTAGAGAATTAAGTTTCCTACTTTTTATGTTCTATGATATTTTTTGATCAGATGCGTAGTTCTCGAGATATATCAAGATATTTAAAAGTTCCGAAGCCGCACCAACATGATAGAGATACAGAAACACCGTGGCCCCTTTCTTTGAGATAACTCTGCACTATTGCGCGCTGCAAATGCCACTTCCAGCTTAGCTGTGCAGAAGTAGAACAACAAGAAGAAGAAATATCTCGAAATATGTCCGTCAGGGCCCTTCCCTTGAGATAAATCTGCAAATATCTCGGAAACCAAGCGAGCTATGGCAAAATGTTAAGAGACCTTTTCTGTAGAGAATTAAGTTTCCCACTTTTTATCTTGTATGATATTTTTTGATCAGATGCGTAGTTCTCGAGATATATCAAGATATTTAAAAGTTCCGAAGCCGCACCAACATAATAGAGATACAGAAACACCGTGGCCCCTTTCTTTGAGATAACTCTGCACTATTGCGATCTGCAAATGCCACTTCCAGCTTAGCTGTGCAGAAGAAGAACAACAAGAAGAAGAAATATCTCGAAATATGTCCGTCAGGCCCCTTCTTTTGAGATGTATCTGCAAATATCTCGGAAAGGAAGCGAGCTATGGCAAAATGATAAGAGACCTTTTTTGTAGAGAATTATGTTTCCTACAATTTATGTTCTATGATATTTTTTGATCAGAAGCGTAGTTTTCGAGATATATCGAGATATTTAAAAGTTCCGAAGCCGCACCAACATAATAGAGATACAGAAACACCGTGGCCCCTTTCTTTGAGATAACTCTGCACTAGTGCGAGCCGCAAATGCCAGTTCCAGCTTAGCTGTGCAGAAGAAGAACAACAAGAAGAAATATCTCGAAATATGTCCGTCAGGCCCCTTCCCTTGAGATAAATCTGCAAATATCTCGGAAACGAAGCGAGCTATGGCAAAATGTTAAGAGACCTTTTTTGTAGAGAATTAAGTTTCCTACTTTTTATGTTCTATGATATTTTTTGATCAGATGCGTAGTGCTCGAGATATATCAAGATATTTAAAAGTTCCGAAGCCGCACCAACATAATAGAGATACAGAAACACCGTGGCCCCTTTCTTTGAGATATCTCTGCACTATTGCGAGCTGCAAATGCCACTTCCAGCTTAGCTCTGCAGAAGAAGAACAACAAGAAGAAGAAATATCTCGAAATATGTCCGTCAGGCCCCTTCGCTTGAGATATATCTGCAAATATCTCGGAAACGAAGCGAGCTATGGCAAAATGTTAAGAGACCTTTTTTGTAGAGAATTATGTTTTCTACTTTTTATGTTGTATGATATTTTTTGATCAGATGCGTAGTTCTCGAGATATATCAAGATATTTAAAAGTTCCGAAGCCGCACCAACATAATAGAGATACAGAAACACCGTGGCCCCTTTCTTTGAGATAACTCTGCACTATTGCGACCTGCAAATGCCACTTCCAGCTTAGCTGTGCAGAAGAAGAACAACAAGAAGAAGAAATATCTCGAAATATGTCCGTCAAGCCCCTTCCCTTGAGATAAATCTGCAAATATCTCGGAAAAGAAGCGAGCTATGCCAAAATGTTAAGATACCTTTTTTGTAGAGAATTAAGTTTCCTACTTTTTATGTTCTATGATATTTTTTGATCAGATGCGTAGTTCTCGAGATATATCAAGATATTTAAAAGTTCCGAAGCCGCACCAACATAATAGAGATACAGAAACACCGTGGCCCCTTTCTTTGAGATAACTCTGCACTATTGCGAGCTGCAAATGCCACTTCCAGCTTAGCTGTGCAGAAGAAGAACAACAAGAAGAAGAAATATCTCGAAATATGTCCGTCAGGCCCCTTCCCTTGAGATGTATCTGCAAATATCTCGGAAACGAAGCGAGCTATGGCAAAATGATAAGAGACCTTTTTTGTAGAGAATTAAGTTTCCTACTTTTTATGTTCTATGATATTATTTGATCAGATGCGTAGATCTCGAGATATATCAAGATATTTAAAGGTTCCGAAGCCGCACCAACATAATAGAGATACAGAAACACCGTGGCCCCTTTCTTTGAGATAACTCTGCACTATTGCGAGCTGCAAATGCCACTTCCAGCTTAGCTGTGCAGAAGAAGAACAACTAGAAGAAGAAATATCTCGAAATATGTCCGTCAGGCCCCTTCCCTTGAGATAAACCTGCAAATATCTCGGAAACGAAGCGAGCTATGGCAAAATGTTAAGAGACCTTTTTTGTCGAGAATTAAGTTTTCTACTTTCTACGTTCCATGATATTTTTTGATCAGATGCGTAGTTCTCGAGATATATCAAGGTATTTAAAAATTCCGAAGCCGCACCAACATAATAGAGATACAGAAACACCGTGGCCCCTTTCTTTGAGATAACTCTGCACTATTGCGAGCTGCAAATGCCACTTCCAGCTTAGCTGTGCAGAAGAAGAAGAACAAGAAGAAGTAATATCTCGAAATATGTCCGTCAGGCCCCTTCCCTTGAGATAAATCTGCAAATATCTCGGAAACGAAGCGAGCTATGGCAAAATGTTAAGAGACCTTTTTTGTAGAGAATTAAGTTTCCTACTTTTTATGTTCTACGATATTTTTTGATCAGATGCGTAGTTCTCGAGATATATCCAGATATTTAAAAGTTCCGAAGCGGCTCCAACATAATAGAGATACAGAAACACCGTGGCACCTTTCTTTGAGATAACTCTGCACTATTGCGAGCTGCAAATGCCACTTCCAGCTTAGCTGTGCAGAAGAAGAACAGCAAGAAGAACAAATATCTCGAAATATGTCCGTCAGGCCCCTTCCCTTGAGATAAATCTGCAAATATCTCGGAAACGAAGCGAGCTATGGCAAAATGTTAAGAGACCTTTTTTGTAGAGAATTATGTTTCCTACAATCTACGTTCTCTGATATTTTTTGATCAGAAGCGTAGCTTTCGAGATATATCGAGATATTTAAAAGTTCCGAAGCCGCACCAACATAATAGAGATACAGAAACACCGTGGCCCCTTTCTTTGAGATGACTCTGCACTATTGCGACCTGCAAATGCCACTTCCACCTTAGCTGTGCAGAAGAGGTACAACAAGAAGAAGAAATATCTCGGAATATGTCCGTCAGGCCCCTTCCCTTGAGCTAAATCTGCAAATATCTCGGAAACGATGCCAGCTATGGCAAAATGTTAAGAGACCTTTTTTGTAGAGAATTAAGTTTCCTACTTTTTATGTTCTATGATATTTTTTGATCAGATGCGTAGTTCCCGAGATATATCAAGATATTTAAAAGTTCCGAAGCCGCACCAACATAATAGAGATACAGAAACACCGTGGCCCCTTTCTTTGAGATAACTCTGCACTAGTGCGAGCCGCAAATGCCACTTCCAGCTTAGCTGTGCAGAAGAAGAACAACAAGAAGAAGAAATATCTCGAAATATGTCCGTCAGGCCCCTTCCCTTGAGATAAATCTGCAAATATCTCGGAAACTAAGCGAGCTATGGCAAAATGTTAAGAGACCTTTTTTGTAGAGAATTAAGTTTCCTACTTTTTATGTTCTATGATATTTTTTGATCAGATGCGTAGTTCTCGAGATATATCAAGATATTTAAAAGTTCCGAAGCCGCACCAACATGATAGAGATACAGAAACACCGTGGCCCCTTTCTTTGAGATAACTCTGCACTAGTGCGAGCCGCAAATGCCACTTCCAGCTTAGCTGTGCAGAAGAAGAACAACAAGAAGAAGAAATATCTCGAAATATGTCCGTCAGGCCCCTGCCCTTGAGATATATCTGCAAATATCTCGGAAACGAAGCGAGCTATGGCAAAATGTTAAGAGACCTTTTTTGTAGAGAATTATGTTTCCTACAGTTTATGTTCTATGATATTTTTTGATCAGAAGCGTAGTTTTCGAGATATATCGAGATATTTAAAAGTTCCGAAGCCGCACCAACATAATAGAGATACAGAAACACCGTGGCCCCTTTCTTTGAGATAACTCTGCACTATTGCGAGCTGCAAATGCCACTTCCAGCTTAGCTGTGCAGAAGAAGAAGAACAAGAAGAAGAAATATCTCGAAATATGTCCGTCAGGCCCCTTCCCTTGAGATAAATATGCAAATATCTCGGACACGAAGCGAGCTATGGCAAAATGTTAAGAGGCCTTTTTTGTAGAGAATTAAGTTTCCTACTTTTTATGTTCTATGATATTTTTTGACCAGATGCGTAGTTCTCGAGATATATCCAGATATTTAAAAGTTCCGAAGCGGCTCCAACATAATAGAGATACAGAAACACCGTGGCCCCTTTCTTTGAGATAACTCTGCACTATTGCGAGCTGCAAATGCCACTTCCAGCTTAGCTGTGCAGAAGAAGAACATAAAGAAGAAGAAATATCTCGAAATATGTCCGTCAGGCCCCTTCCCTTGAGATGTATCTGCAAATATCTCGGAAACGAAGCGAGCTATGGCAAAATGATAAGAGACCTTTTTTGTAGAGAATTAAGTTTCCTACTTTTTATGTTCTATGATATTTTTTGATCAGATGCGTAGATCTCGAGATATATCAAGATATTTAAAAGTTCCGAAGCCGCACCAACATAATAGAGATACAGAAACACCGTGGCCCCTTTCTTTGAGATAACTCTGCACTATTGCGAGCTGCAAATGCCACTTCCAGCTTAGCTGTGCAGAAGAAGAAGAACTAGAAGAAGAAATACCTCGAAATATGTCCGTCAGGCCCCTTCCCTTGAGATAAACCTGCAAATATCTCGGAAACGAAGCGAGCTATGGCAAAATGTTAAGAGACGTTTTTTGTAGAGAATTAAGTTTTCTACTTTTTATGTTCCATGATATTTTTTGATCAGATGCGTAGTTCTCGAGATATATCAAGGTATTTAAAAGTTCCGAAGCCGCACCAACATAATAGAGATACAGAAACACCGTTGCCCCTTTCTTTGAGATAACTCTGCACTATTGCGAGCTGCAAATGCCACTTCCAGCTTAGCTGTGCAGAAGAAGAAGAACAAGAAGAAGAAATATCTCGAAATATGTCCGTCAGGCCCCTTCCCTTGAGATAAATATGCAAATATCTCGGACACGAAGCGAGCTATGGCAAAATGTTAAGAGACCTTTTTTGTAGAGAATTAAGTTTCCTACTTTTTATGTTCTATGATATTTTTTGATCAGATGCGTAGTTCTCGAGATATATCCAGATATTTAAAAGTTCCGAAGCGGCTCCAACATAATAGAGATACAGAAACACCGTGGCCCCTTTCATTGAGATAACTCTGCACTATTGCGAGCTGCAAATGCCACTTCCAGCTTAGCTGTGCAGAAGAAGAACATAAAGAAGAAGAAATATCTCGAAATATGTCCGTCAGGCCCCTTCCCTTGAGATGTATCTGCAAATATCTCGGAAACGAAGCGAGCTATGGCAAAATGATAAGAGACCTTTTTTGTAGAGAATTAAGTTTTCTACTTTTTATGTTCCATGATATTTTTTGATCAGATGCGTAGTTCTCGAGATATATCAAGGTATTTAAAAATCCCGAAGCCGCACCAACATAATAGAGATACAGAAACACCGTTGCCCCTTTCTTTGAGATAACTCTGCACTATTGCGAGCTGCAAATGCCACTTCCAGCTTAGCTGTGCAGAAGAAGAACAGCAAGAAGAAGAAATATCTCGAAATATGTCCGTCAGGCCCCTTCCCTTGAGATAAATCTGCAAATATCTCGGAAACGAAGCGAGCTATGGCAAAATGTTAAGAGACCTTATTTGTAGAGAATTAAGTTTCCTACTTTTTATGTTCTACGACATTATTTGATCAGATGCGTAGTTCTCGAGATATATCAAGGTATTTAAAAGTTCCGAAGCCGCACCAACATAGTAGAGATACAGAAACACCGTTGCCCCTTTCTTTGAGATAACTCTGCACTATTGCGAGCTGCAAATGCCACTTCCAGCTTAGCTGTGCAGAAGAAGAACAACAAGAAGAAGAAATATCTCGAAATATGTCCGTCTGGCCCCTTCCCTTGAGATAAATCTGCAAATATCTCGGAAACGAAGCGAGCTATGGCAAAATGTTAAGAGACTTTATTTGTAGAGAATTAAGTTTTCTACTTTTTATGTTCCATGATATTTTTTGATCAGATGCGTAGTTCTCGAGATATATCAAGATATTTAAAAGTTCCGAAGCTGCACCAACATAATAGAGATACAGAAACACCGTGGCCCCTTTCTTTGAGATAACTCTGCACTAGTGCGAGCCGCAAATGCCACTTCCAGCTTAGCTGTGCAGAAGAAGAACAACAAGAAGAAGAAATATCTCGAAATATGTCCGTCAGGCCCCTTCCCTTGAGATAAATCTGCAAATATCTCGGAAACGGAGCGAGCTATGGCAAAATGTTGAGAGACCTTTTTTGTAGAGAATTAAGTTTCCCACTTTTTATGTTCTATGATATTTTTTGATCAGATGCGTAGTTCTCGAGATATATCAAGATATTTAAAAGTTCCGAAGCCGCACCAACATAATAGAGATACAGAAACACCGTGGCCCCTTTCTTTGAGATAACTCTGCACTATTGCGACCTGCAAATGCCACTTCCAGCTTAGCTGTGCAGAAGAAGAACAACAAGAAGAAGAAATATCTCGAAATATGTCCGTCAAGCCCCTTCCCTTGAGATAAATCTGCAAATATCTCGGAAAAGAAGCGAGCTATGCCAAAATGTTAAGATACCTTTTTTGTAGAGAATTAAGTTTCCTACTTTTTATGTTCTATGATATTTTTTGATCAGATGCGTAGTTCTCGAGATATATCAAGATATTTAAAAGTTCCGAAGCCGCACCAACATAATAGAGATACAGAAACACCGTGGCCCCTTTCTTTGAGATAACTCTGCACTATTGCGAGCTGCAAATGCCACTTCCAGCTTAGCTGTGCAGAAGAAGAACAGCAAGAAGAAGAAATATCTCGAAATATGTCCGTCAGGCCCCTTCCCTTGAGATAAATCTGCAAATATCTCGGAAACGAAGCGAGCTATGGCAAAATGTTGAGAGACCTTTTTTGTAGAGAATTATGTTTCCAACAATTTATGTTCTATGATATTTTTTGATCAGAAGCGTAGTTTTCGAGATATATCGAGATATTTAAAAGTTCCGAAGCCGCACCAACATAATAGAGATACAGAAACACCGTGGCCCCTTTCTTTGAGATAACTCTGCACTAGTGCGAGCCGCAAATGCCACTTCCAGCTTAGCTGTGCAGAAGAAGAACAACAAGAAGAGGAAATATCTCGAAATATGTCCGTCAGGCCCCTTCCCTTGAGATATATCTGCAAATATCTCAGAAACGAAACGAGCTATGGCAAAATGTTAAGAGACCTTTTTTGTAGAGAATTATGTTTCCTACAATTTATGTTCTATGATATTTCTTGATCAGAAGCGTAGTTTTCGAGATATATCAAGATATTTAAAAGTTCCGAAGCCGCACCAACATAATAGAGATACAGAAACACCGTGGCCCCTTTCTTTGAGATAACTCTGCACTATTGCGAGCTGCAAATGCCACTTCCAGCTTAGCTGTGCAGAAGAAGACCAACAAGAAGAAGAAATATCTCGAAATATGTCCGTCAGGCCCCTTCCCTTGAGATAAATCTGCAAATATCTCGGAAACGAAGCGAGCTATGGCAAAATGTTAAGAGACCTTATTTGTAGAGAATTAAGTTTCCTACTTTTTATGTTCTATGATATTATTTGATCAGATGCGTAGTTCTCGAGATATATCAAGATATTTAAAAGTTCCGAAGCCGCACCAACATAATAGAGATACAGAAACACCGTGGCCCCTTTCTTTCAGATAACTCTGCACTATTGCGAGCTGGAAATGCCACTTCCTGTTTAGCTGTGCAGAAGAAGAACAACAAGAAGAAGAAATATCCCGAAATATGTCCGTCAGGCCCCTTCCCTTGAGATAAATCTGCATATATCTCGGAAACGAAGCGAGCTATGGCAAAATGTTGAGAGACCTTTTTGGTAGAGAATGAAGTTTCCTACTTTTTATGTTCTATGATATTTTTTGATCAGATGCGTAGTTCTCGAGATATATCAAGATATTTAAAAGTTCCGAAGCCGCACCAACATAATAGAGATACAGAAACACCGTGGCCCCTTTCTTTGAGATAACTCTGCACTATTGCGAGCTGCAAATGCCACGTCCAGCTTTGCTGTGCAGAAGAAGAACAACAAGAAGAAGAAATATCTCGAAATATGTCCGTCAGGCCCCTTCCCTTGAGATAAATCTGCAAATATCTCGGAAACGAAGCGAGCTATGGCAAAATGTTAAGCGACTTTATTTGTAGAGAATTAAGTTTCCTACTTTTTACGTTCTATGATATTTTTTGATCAGATGCGTAGTTCTCGAGATATATCAAGATGTTTTAAAGTTCCGAAGCCGCACCAACATAATAGAGATACAGAAACACCGTGGCCCCTTTCTTTGAGATAACTCTGCACTACTGCGAGCTGGAAATGCCACTTCCAGTTTAGCTGTGCAGAAGAAGAACAACAAGAAGAAGAAATATCTCGAAATATGTCCGTCAGGCCCCTTCCCTTGAGATAAATCTGCAAATATCTCGGAAACGAAGCGAGCTATGGCAAAATGTTAAGAGACCTTTTTTGTAGAGAATTATGTTTCCCACAATTTACGTTCTATGATATTTTTTGATCAGAAGCGTAGTTTTCGAGATATATCGAGATATTTAAAAGATCCGAAGCCGCACCAACATAATAGAGATACAGAAACACCGTGGCCCCTTTCTTCGAGATAAGTCTGCACTATTGCGAGCTGCAAATGCCACTTCCAGCTTAGCTGTGCAGAAGAAGACCAACAAGAAGAAGAAATATCTCGAAATATGTCCGTCAGGCCCCTTCCCTTGAGATAAATCTGCAAATATCTCGGAAACGAAGCGAGCTATGGCAAAATGTTAAGAGACCTTATTTGTGGAGAATTAAGTTTCCTACTTTTTATGTTCTATGATATTATTTGATCAGATGCGTAGTTCTCGAGATATATCAAGATATTTAAAAGTTCCGAAGCCGCACCAACATAATAGAGATACAGAAACACCGTGGCCCGTTTCTTTGAGATAACTCTGCACTACTGCGAGCTGGAAATGCCACTTCCAGTTTAGCTGTGCAGAAGAAGAACAACAAGAAGAAGAAATATCTCGAAATATGTCCGTCAGGCCCCTTCCCTTGAGATAAATCTGCAAATATCTCGGAAACGAAGCGAGCTATGGCAAAATGTTAAGAGACCTTATTTGTAGAGAATTAAGTTTCCTACTTTTTATGTTCTATGATATTATTTGATCAGATGCGTAGTTCTCGAGATATATCAAGATATTTAAAAGTTCCGAAGCCGCACCAACATAATAGAGATACAGAAACACCGTGGCCCCTTTCTTTCAGATAACTCTGCACTATTGCGAGCTGGAAATGCCACTTCCTGTTTAGCTGTGCAGAAGAAGAACAACAAGAAGAAGAAATATCCCGAAATATGTCCGTCAGGCCCCTTCCCTTGAGATAAATCTGCATATATCTCGGAAACGAAGCGAGCTATGGCAAAATGTTGAGAGACCTTTTTGGTAGAGAATGAAGTTTCCTACTTTTTATGTTCTATGATATTTTTTGATCAGATGCGTAGTTCTCGAGATATATCAAGATATTTAAAAGTTCCGAAGCCGCACCAACATAATAGAGATACAGAAACACCGTGGCCCCTTTCTTTGAGATAACTCTGCACTATTGCGAGCTGCAAATGCCACGTCCAGCTTTGCTGTGCAGAAGAAGAACAACAAGAAGAAGAAATATCTCGAAATATGTCCGTCAGGCCCCTTCCCTTGAGGTAAATCTGCAAATATCTCGGAAACGAAGCGAGCTATGGCAAAATGTTAAGCGACTTTATTTGTAGAGAATTAAGTTTCCTACTTTTTACGTTCTATGATATTTTTTGATCAGATGCGTAGTTCTCGAGATATATCAAGATATTTTAAAGTTCCGAAGCCGCACCAACATAATAGAGATACAGAAACACCGTGGCCCCTTTCTTTGAGATAACTCTGCACTACTGCGAGCTGGAAATGCCACTTCCAGTTTAGCTGTGCAGAAGAAGAACAACAAGAAGAAGAAATATCTCGAAATATGTCCGTCAGGCCCGTTCCCTTGAGATAAATCTGCAAATATCTCGGAAACGAAGCGAGCTATGGCAAAATGTTAAGAGACCTTTTTTGTAGAGAATTATGTTTCCCACAATTTACGTTCTATGATATTTTTTGATCAGAAGCGTAGTTTTCGAGATATATCGAGATATTTAAAAGATCCGAAGCCGCACCAACATAATAGAGATACAGAAACACCGTGGCCCCTTTCTTCGAGATAAGTCTGCACTATTGCGAGCTGCAAATGCCACTTCCAGCTTAGCTGTGCAGAAGAAGACCAACAAGAAGAAGAAATATCTCGAAATATGTCCGTCAGGCCCCTTCCCTTGAGATAAATCTGCAAATATCTCGGAAACGAAGCGAGCTATGGCAAAATGTTAAGAGACCTTATTTGTAGAGAATTAAGTTTCCTACTTTTTATGTTCTATGATATTATTTGATCAGATGCGTAGTTCTCGAGATATATCAAGATATTTAAAAGTTCCGAAGCCGCACCAACATAATAGAGATACAGAAACACCGTGGCCCCTTTCTTTCAGATAACTCTGCACTATTGCGAGCTGGAAATGCCACTTCCTGTTTAGCTGTGCAGAAGAAGAACAACAAGAAGAAGAAATATCCCGAAATATGTCCGTCAGGCCCCTTCCCTTGAGATAAATCTGCAAATATCTCGGAAACGAAGCGAGCTATGGCAAAATGTTAAGAGACCTTTTTTGTAGAGAATTATGTTTCCCACAATTTACGTTCTATGATATTTTTTGATCAGAAGCGTAGTTTTCGAGATATATCGAGATATTTAAAAGATCCGAAGCCGCACCAACATAATAGAGATACAGAAACACCGTGGCCCCTTTCTTTGAGATAACTCTGCACTATTGCGAGCTGCAAATGCCACTTCCAGCTTAGCTGTGCAGAAGAAGACCAACAAGAAGAAGAAATATCTCGAAATATGTCCGTCAGGCCCCTTCCCTTGAAATAAATCTGCAAATATCTCGGAAACGAAGCGAGCTATGGCAAAATGTTAAGAGACCTTATTTGTGGAGAATTAAGTTTCCTACTTTTTATTTTCTATGATATTATTTGATCAGATGCGTAGTTCTCGAGATATATCAAGATATTTAAAAGTTCCGAAGCCGCACCAACATAATAGAGATACAGAAACACCGTGGCCCCTTTCTTTGAGATAACTCTGCACTATTGCGAGCTGCAAATGCCACTTCCAGCTTAGCTGTGCAGAAGAAGAACAACAAGAAGAAGAAATATCTCGAAAAATGTCCGTCAGGCCCCTTCCCTTGAGATAAATCTGCAAATATCTCGGAAACGAAGCGAGCTATGGCAAAATGTTAAGAGACCTTATTTGTAGAGAATTAAGTTTCCTACTTTTTATGTTCTATGATATTTTTTGATCAGATGCGTAGTTCTCGAGATATATCAAGATATTTAAAAGTTCCGAAGCCGCACCAACATAATAGAGATACAGAAACACCGTGGCCCCTTTCTTTGAGATAACTCTGCACTATTGCGAGCTGCAAATGCCACTTCCAGCTTAGCTGTGCAGAAGAAGAACAACAAGAAGAAGAAATATCTCGAAAAATGTCCGTCAGGCCCCTTCCCTTGAGATAAATCTGCAAATATCTCGGAAACGAAGCGAGCTATGGCAAAATGTTAAGAGACCTTATTTGTAGAGAATTAAGTTTCTTACTTTTTATGTTCTACGATATTTTTTGATCAGATGCGTAGTTCTCGAGATATATCAAGATATTTAAAAGTTCCGAAGCCGCACCAACATAATAGAGATACAGAAACACCGTGGCCCCTTTCTTTGAGATAACTCTGCACTATTGCGAGCTGTAAATGCCACGTCCAGCTTAGCTGTGCAGAAGAAGAACAACAAGAAGAAGAAATATCTCGAAATATGTCCGTCAGGCCCCTTCCCTCGAGATAAATCTGCAAATATCTCGGAAACGAAGCGAGCTATGGCAAAATGTTAAGAGACCTTTTTTGTAGAGAATTAAGTTTCCTACTTTTTATGTTCTATGATATTTTTTGATCGGATGCGTAGTTCTCGAGATATATCAAGATATTTAAAAGTTCCGAAGCCGCACCAACATAATAGAGATACAGAAACACCGTGGCCCCTTTCTTTGAGATAACTCTGCACTATTGCGAGCTGCAAATGCCACTTCCAGCTTAGCTGTGCAGAAGAAGAACAACAAGAAGAAGAAATATCTCGAAATATGTCCGTCAGGCCCCTTCCCTTGAGATAAATCTGCAAATATCTCGGAAACGAAGCGAGCTATGGCAAAATGTTAAGCGACTTTATTTGTACAGAATTAAGTTTCCTACTTTTTACGTTCTATGATATTTTTTAATCAGATGCGTAGTTCTCGAGATATATAAAGATATTTTAAAGTTCCGAAGCCGCACCAACATAATAGAGATACAGAAACACCGTGGCCCCTTTTTTCGAGATAACTCTGCACTATTGCGAGCTGCAAATGCCACTTCCAGCTTAGCTGTGCAGAAGAAGAACAACAAGAAGAAGAAATATCTCGAAAAATGTCCGTCAGGCCCCTTCCCTTGAGATAAATCTGCAAATATCTCGGAAACGAAGCGAGCTATGGCAAAATGTTAAGAAACCTTATTCGTAGAGAATTAAGTTTCCTACTTTTTATGGTCTATGATATTTTTTGATCAGATGCGTAGTTCTCGAGATATATCAAGATATTTAAAAGTTCCGAAGCCGCACCAACATAATAGAGATACAGAAACACCGTGGCCCCTTTCTTTGAGATAACTCTGCACTATTGCGAGCTGCAAATGCCACTTCCAGCTTAGCTGTGCAGACGAAGAACAACAAGAAGAAGAAATATCTCGAAATATGTCCGTCAGGCCTCTTCCCTTGAGATAAATCTGCAAATATCTCGGAAACGAAGCGAGCTATGGAAAAATGTTAAGCGACTTTATTTGTAGAGAATTAAGTTTCCTACTTTTTACGTTCTATGATATTTTTTAATCAGATGCGTAGTTCTCGAGATATATAAAGATATTTTAAAGTTCCGAAGCCGCACCAACATAATAGAGATACAGAAACACCGTGGCCCCTTTCTTCGAGATAACTCTGCACTATTGCGAGCTGCAAATGCCACTTCCAGCTTAGCTGTGCAGAAGAAGAACAACAAGAAGAAGAAATATCTCGAAAAATGTCCGTCAGGCCCCTTCCCTTGAGATAAATCTGCAAATATCTCGGAAACTAAGCGAGCTATGGCAAAATGTTAAGAGACCTTTTTTGTAGAGAATTAAGTTTTCTACTTTTTATGTTCTATGATATTTTTTGATCAGATGCGTAGTTCTCGAGATATATCAAGATATTTAAAAGTTCCGAAGCCGCACCAACATGATAGAGATACAGAAACACCGTGGCCCCTTTCTTTGAGATAACTCTGCACTAGTGCGAGCCGCAAATGCCACTTCCAGCTTAGCTGTGCAGAAGAAGAACAACAAGAAGAAGAAATATCTCGAAATATGTCCGTCAGGCCCCTGCCCTTGAGATATATCTGCAAATATCTCGGAAACGAAGCGAGCTATGGCAAAATGTTAAGAGACCTTTTTTGTAGAGAATTATGTTTCCTACAGTTTATGTTCTATGATATTTTTTGATCAGAAGCGTAGTTTTCGAGATATATCGAGATATTTAAAAGTTCCGAAGCCGCACCAACATAATAGAGATACAGAAACACCGTGGCCCCTTTCTTTGAGATAACTCTGCACTATTGCGAGCTGCAAATGCCACTTCCAGCTTAGCTGTGCAGAAGAAGAACAACAAGAAGAAATATCTCGAAATATGTCCGTCAGGCCCCTTCCCTTGATATAAATCTGCAAATATCTCGGAAACGAAGCGAGCTATGGCAAAATGTTAAGAGACCTTTTTTGTAGAGAATTACGTTTCCTACTTTTTATGTTCTATGATATTTTTTGATCAGATGCGTAGTGCTCGAGATATATCAAGATATTTAAAAGTTCCGAAGCCGCACCAACATAATAGAGATACAGAAACACCGTGGCCCCTTTCTTTGAGATATCTCTGCACTATTGCGAGCTGCAAATGCCACTTCCAGCTTAGCTGTGCAGAAGAAGAACAACAAGAAGAAGAAATATCTCGAAATATGTCCGTCAAGCCCCTTCCCTTGAGATAAATCAGCAAATATCTCGGAAAAGAAGCGAGCTATGCCAAAATGTTAAGATACCTTTTTTGTAGAGAATTAAGTTTCCTACTTTTTATGTTCTATGATATTTTTTGATCAGATGCGTAGTTCTCGACATATATCAAGATATTTAAAAGTTCCGAAGCCGCACCAACATAATAGAGATACAGAAACACCGTGGCCCCTTTCTTTGAGATAACTCTGCACTATTGCGAGCTGCAAATGCCACTTCCAGCTTAGCTGTGCAGAAGAAGAACATAAAGAAGAAGAAATATCTCGAAATATGTCCGTCAGGCCCCTTCCCTTGAGATGTATCTGCAAATATCTCGGAAACGAAGCGAGCTATGGCAAAATGATAAGAGACCTTTTTTGTAGAGAATTAAGTTTCCTACTTTTTATGTTCTATGATATTTTTTGATCAGATGCGTAGATCTCGAGATATATCAAGATATTTAAAAGTTCCGAAGCCGCACCAACATAATAGAGATACAGAAACACCGTGGCCCCTTTCTTTGAGATAACTCTGCACTATTGCGAGCTGCAAATGCCACTTCCAGCTTAGCTGTGCAGAAGAAGAAGAACTAGAAGAAGAAATACCTCGAAATATGTCCGTCAGGCCCCTTCCCTTGAGATAAACCTGCAAATATCTCGGAAACGAAGCGAGCTATGGCAAAATGTTAAGAGACGTTTTTTGTAGAGAATTAAGTTTTCTACTTTTTATGTTCCATGATATTTTTTGATCAGATGCGTAGTTCTCGAGATATATCAAGGTATTTAAAAGTTCCGAAGCCGCACCAACATAATAGAGATACAGAAACACCGTTGCCCCTTTCTTTGAGATAACTCTGCACTATTGCGAGCTGCAAATGCCACTTCCAGCTTAGCTGTGCAGAAGAAGAAGAACAAGAAGAAGAAATATCTCGAAATATGTCCGTCAGGCCCCTTCCCTTGAGATAAATATGCAAATATCTCGGACACGAAGCGAGCTATGGCAAAATGTTAAGAGACCTTTTTTGTAGAGAATTAAGTTTCCTACTTTTTATGTTCTATGATATTTTTTGACCAGATGCGTAGTTCTCGAGATATATCCAGATATTTAAAAGTTCCGAAGCGGCTCCAACATAATAGAGATACAGAAACACCGTGGCCCCTTTCTTTGAGATAACTCTGCACTATTGCGAGCTGCAAATGCCACTTCCAGCTTAGCTGTGCAGAAGAAGAACATAAAGAAGAAGAAATATCTCGAAATATGTCCGTCAGGCCCCTTCCCTTGAGATGTATCTGCAAATATCTCGGAAACGAAGCGAGCTATGGCAAAATGATAAGAGACCTTTTTTGTAGAGAATTAAGTTTCCTACTTTTTATGTTCTATGATATTTTTTGATCAGATGCGTAGATCTCGAGATATATCAAGATATTTAAAAGTTCCGAAGCCGCACCAACATAATAGAGATACAGAAACACCGTGGCCCCTTTCTTTGAGATAACTCTGCACTATTGCGAGCTGCAAATGCCACTTCCAGCTTAGCTGTGCAGAAGAAGAAGAACTAGAAGAAGAAATACCTCGAAATATGTCCGTCAGGCCCCTTCCCTTGAGATAAACCTGCAAATATCTCGGAAACGAAGCGAGCTATGGCAAAATGTTAAGAGACGTTTTTTGTAGAGAATTAAGTTTTCTACTTTTTATGTTCCATGATATTTTTTGATCAGATGCGTAGTTCTCGAGATATATCAAGGTATTTAAAAGTTCCGAAGCCGCACCAACATAATAGAGATACAGAAACACCGTTGCCCCTTTCTTTGAGATAACTCTGCACTATTGCGAGCTGCAAATGCCACTTCCAGCTTAGCTGTGCAGAAGAAGAAGAACAAGAAGAAGAAATATCTCGAAATATGTCCGTCAGGCCCCTTCCCTTGAGATAAATATGCAAATATCTCGGACACGAAGCGAGCTATGGCAAAATGTTAAGAGACCTTTTTTGTAGAGAATTAAGTTTCCTACTTTTTATGTTCTATGATATTTTTTGATCAGATGCGTAGTTCTCGAGATATATCCAGATATTTAAAAGTTCCGAAGCGGCTCCAACATAATAGAGATACAGAAACACCGTGGCCCCTTTCTTTGAGATAACTCTGCACTATTGCGAGCTGCAAATGCCACTTCCAGCTTAGCTGTGCAGAAGAAGAACAGCAAGAAGAAGAAATATCTCGAAATATGTCCGTCAGGCCCCTTCCCTTGAGATAAATCTGCAAATATCTCGGAAACGAAGCGAGCTATGGCAAAATGTTAAGAGACCTTATTTGTAGAGAATTAAGTTTCCTACTTTTTATGTTCTATGATATTTTCTGATCAGATGCGTAGTTCCCGAGATATATCAAGATATTTAAAAGTTCCGAAGCCGCACCAACATAATAGAGATACAGAAACCCCGTGGCCCCTTTCTTTGAGATAACTCTGCACTATTGCGCGCTGCAAATGCCACTTCCAGCTTAGCTGTGCAGAAGTAGAACAACAAGAAGAAGAAATATCTCGAAATATGTCCGTCAGGTCCCTTCCCTTGAGATAAATCTGCAAATATCTCGGAAACGAAGCGAGCTATGGCAAAATGTTAAGAGACCTTTTTTGTAGACAATTAAGTTTCCTACTTTTTATGTTGTATGATATTTTTTGATCAGATGCGTAGTTCTCGAGATATATCAAGATATTTAAAAGTTCCGAAGCCGCACCAACATAATAGAGATACAGAAACACCGTGGCCCCTTTCTTTGAGATAACTCTGCACTATTGCGAGCTGCAAATGCCACTTCCAGCTTAGCTGTGCAGAAGAAGAACAACAAGAAGAAGAGATATCTCGAAATATGTCCGTCAGGCCCCTTCGCTTGAGACAAATCTGCAAATATCTCGGAAACGAAGCGAGCTATGGCAAAATGTTAAGAGACCTTTTTTGTAGACAATTAAGTTTCCTACTTTTTATGTTGTATGATATTTTTTGATCAGATGCGCAGTTCTCGAGATATATCAAGATATTTAAAAGTTCCGAAGCCGCACCAACATAATAGAGATACAGAAACACCGTGGCCCCTTTCTTTGAGATAACTCTGCACTATTGCGAGCTGCAAATGCCACTTCCAGCTTAGCTGTGCAGAAGAAGAACAACTAGAAGAAGAAATATCTCGAAATATGTCCGTCAGGCCCCTTCCCTTGAGATAAACCTGCAAATATCTCGGAAACGAAGCGAGCTATGGCAAAATGTTAAGAGACCTTTTTTGTCGAGAATTAAGTTTTCTACTTTCTACGTTCCATGATATTTTTTGATCAGATGCGTAGTTCTCGAGATATATCAAGGTATTTAAAAATTCCGAAGCCGCACCAACATAATAGAGATACAGAAACACCGTGGCCCCTTTCTTTGAGATAACTCTGCACTATTGCGAGCTGCAAATGCCACTTCCAGCTTAGCTGTGCAGAAGAAGAAGAACAAGAAGAAATAATATCTCGAAATATGTCCGTCAGGCCCCTTCCCTTGAGATAAATCTGCAAATATCTCGGAAACGAAGCGAGCTATGGCAAAATGTTAAGAGACCTTTTTTGTAGAGAATTAAGTTTCCTACTTTTTATGTTCTACGATATTTTTTGATCAGATGCGTAGTTCGCGAGATATATCCAGATATTTAAAAGTTCCGAAGCGGCTCCAACATAATAGAGATACAGAAACACCGTGGCACCTTTCTTTGAGATAACTCTGCACTATTGCGAGCTGCAAATGCCACTTCCAGCTTAGCTGTGCAGAAGAAGAACAGCAAGAAGAACAAATATCTCGAAATATGTCCGTCAGGCCCCTTCCCTTGAGATAAATCTGCAAATATCTCGGAAACGAAGCGAGCTATGGCAAAATGTTAAGAGACCTTTTTTGTAGAGAATTATGTTTCCTACAATCTACGTTCTCTGATATTTTTTGATCAGAAGCGTAGCTTTCGAGATATATCGAGATATTTAAAAGTTCCGAAGCCGCACCAACATAATAGAGATACAGAAACACCGTGGCCCCTTTCTTTGAGATGACTCTGCACTATTGCGACCTGCAAATGCCACTTCCACCTTAGCTGTGCAGAAGAGGTACAACAAGAAGAAGAAATATCTCGGAATATGTCCGTCAGGCCCCTTCCCTTGAGCTAAATCTGCAAATATCTCGGAAACGATGCCAGCTATGGCAAAATGTTAAGAGACCTTTTTTGTAGAGAATTAAGTTTCCTACTTTTTATGTTCTATGATATTTTTTGATCAGATGCGTAGTTCCCGAGATATATCAAGATATTTAAAAGTTCCGAAGCCGCACCAACATAATAGAGATACAGAAACACCGTGGCCCCTTTCTTTGAGATAACTCTGCACTAGTGCGAGCCGCAAATGCCACTTCCAGCTTAGCTGTGCAGAAGAAGAACAACAAGAAGAAGAAATATCTCGAAATATGTCCGTCAGGCCCCTGCCCTTGAGATATATCTGCAAATATCTCGGAAACGAAGCGAGCTATGGCAAAATGTTAAGAGACCTTTTTTGTAGAGAATTATGTTTCCTACAGTTTATGTTCTATGATATTTTTTGATCAGAAGCGTAGTTTTCGAGATATATCGAGATATTTAAAAGTTCCGAAGCCGCACCAACATAATAGAGATACAGAAACACCGTGGCCCCTTTCTTTGAGATAACTCTGCACTATTGCGAGCTGCAAATGCCACTTCCAGCTTAGCTGTGCAGAAGAAGAACAACAAGAAGAAATATCTCGAAATATGTCCGTCAGGCCCCTTCCCTTGATATAAATCTGCAAATATCTCGGAAACGAAGCGAGCTATGGCAAAATGTTAAGAGACCTTTTTTGTAGAGAATTACGTTTCCTACTTTTTATGTTCTATGATATTTTTTGATCAGATGCGTAGTGCTCGAGATATATCAAGATATTTAAAAGTTCCGAAGCCGCACCAACATAATAGAGATACAGAAACACCGTGGCCCCTTTCTTTGAGATATCTCTGCACTATTGCGAGCTGCAAATGCCACTTCCAGCTTAGCTGTGCAGAAGAAGAACAACAAGAAGAAGAAATATCTCGAAATATGTCCGTCAAGCCCCTTCCCTTGAGATAAATCTGCAAATATCTCGGAAAAGAAGCGAGCTATGCCAAAATGTTAAGATACCTTTTTTGTAGAGAATTAAGTTTCCTACTTTTTATGTTCTATGATATTTTTTGATCAGATGCGTAGTTCTCGACATATATCAAGATATTTAAAAGTTCCGAAGCCGCACCAACATAATAGAGATACAGAAACACCGTGGCCCCTTTCTTTGAGATAACTCTGCACTATTGCGAGCTGCAAATGCCACTTCCAGCTTAGCTGTGCAGAAGAAGAATATAAAGAAGAAGAAATATCTCGAAATATGTCCGTCAGGCCCCTTCCCTTGAGATGTATCTGCAAATATCTCGGAAACGAAGCGAGCTATGGCAAAATGATAAGAGACCTTTTTTGTAGAGAATTAAGTTTCCTACTTTTTATGTTCTATGATATTTTTTGATCAGATGCGTAGATCTCGAGATATATCAAGATATTTAAAAGTTCCGAAGCCGCACCAACATAATAGAGATACAGAAACACCGTGACCCCTTTCTTTGAGATAACTCTGCACTATTGCGAGCTGCAAATGCCACTTCCAGCTTAGCTGTGCAGAAGAAGAAGAACTAGAAGAAGAAATACCTCGAAATATGTCCGTCAGGCCCCTTCCCTTGAGATAAACCTGCAAATATCTCGGAAACGAAGCGAGCTATGGCAAAATGTTAAGAGACGTTTTTTGTAGAGAATTAAGTTTTCTACTTTTTATGTTCCATGATATTTTTTGATCAGATGCGTAGTTCTCGAGATATATCAAGGTATTTAAAAGTTCCGAAGCCGCACCAACATAATAGAGATACAGAAACACCGTTGCCCCTTTCTTTGAGATAACTCTGCACTATTGCGAGCTGCAAATGCCACTTCCAGCTTAGCTGTGCAGAAGAAGAAGAACAAGAAGAAGAAATATCTCGAAATATGTCCGTCAGGCCCCTTCCCTTGAGATAAATATGCAAATATCTCGGACACGAAGCGAGCTATGGCAAAATGTTAAGAGACCTTTTTTGTAGAGAATTAAGTTTCCTACTTTTTATGTTCTATGATATTTTTTGATCAGATGCGTAGTTCTCGAGATATATCCAGATATTTAAAAGTTCCGAAGCGGCTCCAACATAATAGAGATACAGAAACACCGTGGCCCCTTTCTTTGAGATAACTCTGCACTATTGCGAGCTGCAAATGCCACTTCCAGCTTAGCTGTGCAGAAGAAGAACATAAAGAAGAAGAAATATCTCGAAATATGTCCGTCAGGCCCCTTCCCTTGAGATGTATCTGCAAATATCTCGGAAACGAAGCGAGCTATGGCAAAATGATAAGAGACCTTTTTTGTAGAGAATTAAGTTTCCTACTTTTTACGTTCTATGATATTTTTTGATCAGATGCGTAGATCTCGAGATATATCAAGATATTTAAAAGTTCCGAAGCCGCACCAACATAATAGAGATACAGAAACACCGTGGCCCCTTTCTTTGAGATAACTCTGCACTATTGCGAGCTGCAAATGCCACTTCCAGCTTAGCTGTGCAGAAGAAGAAGAACTAGAAGAAGAAATACCTCGAAATATGTCCGTCAGGCCCCTTCCCTTGAGATAAACCTGCAAATATCTCGGAAACGAAGCGAGCTATGGCAAAATGTTAAGAGACGTTTTTTGTAGAGAATTAAGTTTTCTACTTTTTATGTTCCATGATATTTTTTGATCAGATGCGTAGTTCTCGAGATATATCAAGGTATTTAAAAGTTCCGAAGCCGCACCAACATAATAGAGATACAGAAACACCGTTGCCCCTTTCTTTGAGATAACTCTGCACTATTGCGAGCTGCAAATGCCACTTCCAGCTTAGCTGTGCAGAAGAAGAAGAACAAGAAGAAGAAATATCTCGAAATATGTCCGTCAGGCCCCTTCCCTTGAGATAAATATGCAAATATCTCGGACACGAAGCGAGCTATGGCAAAATGTTAAGAGACCTTTTTTGTAGAGAATTAAGTTTCCTACTTTTTATGTTCTATGATATTTTTTGATCAGATGCGTAGTTCTCGAGATATATCCAGATATTTAAAAGTTCCGAAGCGGCTCCAACATAATAGAGATACAGAAACACCGTGGCCCCTTTCTTTGAGATAACTCTGCACTATTGCGAGCTGCAAATGCCACTTCCAGCTTAGCTGTGCAGAAGAAGAACAGCAAGAAGAAGAAATATCTCGAAATATGTCCGTCAGGCCCCTTCCCTTGAGATAAATCTGCAAATATCTCGGAAACGAAGCGAGCTATGGCAAAATGTTAAGAGACCTTATTTGTAGAGAATTAAGTTTCCTACTTTTTATGTTCTATGATATTTTCTGATCAGATGCGTAGTTCCCGAGATATATCAAGATATTTAAAAGTTCCGAAGCCGCACCAACATAATAGAGATACAGAAACCCCGTGGCCCCTTTCTTTGAGATAACTCTGCACTATTGCGCGCTGCAAATGCCACTTCCAGCTTAGCTGTGCAGAAGTAGAACAACAAGAAGAAGAAATATCTCGAAATATGTCCGTCAGGTCCCTTCCCTTGAGATAAATCTGCAAATATCTCGGAAACGAAGCGAGCTATGGCAAAATGTTAAGAGACCTTTTTTGTAGACAATTAAGTTTCCTACTTTTTATGTTGTATGATATTTTTTGATCAGATGCGCAGTTCTCGAGATATATCAAGATATTTAAAAGTTCCGAAGCCGCACCAACATAATAGAGATACAGAAACACCGTGGCCCCTTTCTTTGAGATAACTCTGCACTATTGCGAGCTGCAAATGCCACTTCCAGCTTAGCTGTGCAGAAGAAGAAGAACTAGAAGAAGAAATACCTCGAAATATGTCCGTCAGGCCCCTTCCCTTGAGATAAACCTGCAAATATCTCGGAAACGAAGCGAGCTATGGCAAAATGTTAAGAGACGTTTTTTGTAGAGAATTAAGTTTTCTACTTTTTATGTTCCATGATATTTTTTGATCAGATGCGTAGTTCTCGAGATATATCAAGGTATTTAAAAGTTCCGAAGCCGCACCAACATGATAGAGATACAGAAACACCGTTGCCCCTTTCTTTGAGATAACTCTGCACTATTGCGAGCTGCAAATGCCACTTCCAGCTTAGCTGTGCAGAAGAAGAAGAACAAGAAGAAGAAATATCTCGAAATATGTCCGTCAGGCTCCTTCCCTTGAGATAAATATGCAAATATCTCGGACACGAAGCGAGCTATGGCAAAATGTTAAGAGACCTTTTTTGTAGAGAATTAAGTTTCCTACTTTTTATGTTCTATGATATTTTTTGATCAGATGCGTAGTTCTCGAGATATATCCAGATATTTAAAAGTTCCGAAGCGGCTCCAACATAATAGAGATACAGAAACACCGTGGCCCCTTTCTTTGAGATAACTCTGCACTATTGCGAGCTGCAAATGCCACTTCCAGCTTAGCTGTGCAGAAGAAGAACATAAAGAAGAAGAAATATCTCGAAATATGTCCGTCAGGCCCCTTCCCTTGAGATGTATCTGCAAATATCTCGGAAACGAAGCGAGCTATGGCAAAATGATAAGAGACCTTTTTTGTAGAGAATTAAGTTTCCTACTTTTTATGTTCTATGATATTTTTTGATCAGATGCGTAGATCTCGAGATATATCAAGATATTTAAAAGTTCCGAAGCCGCACCAACATAATAGAGATACAGAAACACCGTGGCCCCTTTCTTTGAGATAACTCTGCACTATTGCGAGCTGCAAATGCCACTTCCAGCTTAGCTGTGCAGAAGAAGAAGAACTAGAAGAAGAAATACCTCGAAATATGTCCGTCAGGCCCCTTCCCTTGAGATAAACCTGCAAATATCTCGGAAACGAAGCGAGCTATGGCAAAATGTTAAGAGACGTTTTTTGTAGAGAATTAAGTTTTCTACTTTTTATGTTCCATGATATTTTTTGATCAGATGCGTAGTTCTCGAGATATATCAAGGTATTTAAAAGTTCCGAAGCCGCACCAACATAATAGAGATACAGAAACACCGTTGCCCCTTTCTTTGAGATAACTCTGCACTATTGCGAGCTGCAAATGCCACTTCCAGCTTAGCTGTGCAGAAGAAGAAGAACAAGAAGAAGAAATATCTCGAAATATGTCCGTCAGGCCCCTTCCCTTGAGATAAATATGCAAATATCTCGGACACGAAGCGAGCTATGGCAAAATGTTAAGAGACCTTTTTTGTAGAGAATTAAGTTTCCTACTTTTTATGTTCTATGATATTTTTTGATCAGATGCGTAGTTCTCGAGATATATCCAGATATTTAAAAGTTCCGAAGCGGCTCCAACATAATAGAGATACAGAAACACCGTGGCCCCTTTCTTTGAGATAACTCTGCACTATTGCGAGCTGCAAATGCCACTTCCAGCTTAGCTGTGCAGAAGAAGAACAGCAAGAAGAAGAAATATCTCGAAATATGTCCGTCAGGCCCCTTCCCTTGAGATAAATCTGCAAATATCTCGGAAACGAAGCGAGCTATGGCAAAATGTTAAGAGACCTTATTTGTAGAGAATTAAGTTTCCTACTTTTTATGTTCTATGATATTTTCTGTTCAGATGCGTAGTTCCCGAGATATATCAAGATATTTAAAAGTTCCGAAGCCGCACCAACATAATAGAGATACAGAAACCCCGTGGCCCCTTTCTTTGAGATAACTCTGCACTATTGCGCGCTGCAAATGCCACTTCCAGCTTAGCTGTGCAGAAGTAGAACAACAAGAAGAAGAAATATCTCGAAATATGTCCGTCAGGTCCCTTCCCTTGAGATAAATCTGCAAATATCTCGGAAACGAAGCGAGCTATGGCAAAATGTTAAGAGACCTTTTTTGTAGACAATTAAGTTTCCTACTTTTTATGTTGTATGATATTTTTTGATCAGATGCGTAGTTCTCGAGATATATCAAGATATTTAAAAGTTCCGAAGCCGCACCAACATAATAGAGATACAGAAACACCGTGGCCCCTTTCTTTGAGATAACTCTGCACTATTGCGAGCTGTAAATGCCACTTCCAGCTTAGCTGTGCAGAAGAAGAACAACAAGATGAAGAAATATCTCGAAATATGTCCTTCAGGCCCCTTCCCTTTAGATAAATCTGCAAATATCTCGGAAACGAAGGGAGCTATGGCAAAATGTTAAGAGACCTTTTTTGTAGAGCATTAAGTTTCCTACTTTCTATGTTCTATGATATTTTTTGATCAGATGCGTAGATCTCAAGATATATCAAGATATTTAAAAGTTCCGAAGCCGCACCAACAAAATAGAGATACAGAAACACCGTGGCCCCTTTCTTTGAGATAACTCTGCACTATTGCGAGCTGCAAATGCCAGTTCCAGCTTAGCTGTGCAGAAGAAGAACAACAAGAAGAAGAAATATCTCGAAATATGTCCGTCAGACCCCTTCCCTTGAGATAAATCTGCAAATATCTCGGAAACGAAGCGAGCAGTGGCAAAATCTTAAGAGACCTTTTTTGTAGAGAATTATGTTTTCTACTTTTCATGTTCCATGATATTTTTTGATCAGATGCGTAGTTCTCGAGATATATCAAGATATTTAAAAGTTCCGAGGCTGCACCAACATAATAGAGATACAGAAACACCGTGGCCCCTTTCTTTGAGATAACTCTGCACTAGTGCGAGCGGCAAATACCACTTCCAGCTTAGCTGTGCAGAAGAAGAACAACAAGAAGAAGAAATATCTCGAAATATGTCCGTTAGGCCCCTTCCCTTGAGATAAATGTGCAAATATCTCGGAAACGAAGCGAGCTATGGCAAAATGTTGAGAGACCTTTTTTGTAGAGAATTAAGTTTTCTACTTTTTATATTCCATGATATTTTTTGATCAGATGCGTAGTTCTCGAGATATATCAAGATATTTAAAAGTTCCGAAGCCGCACCAACATAATAGAGATACAGAAACACCGTGGCCCCTTTCTTTGAGATAACTCTGCACTATTGCGAGCTGCAAATGCCACTTCCAGCTTAGCTGTGCAGAGGAAGAACAACAAGAAGAAGAAATATCTCGAAATATGTCCGTCAGGCCCCTTCCCTTGAGATGTATCTGCAAATATCTCGGAAACGAAGCGAGCTGTAGCAAAATGATAAGAGACCTTTTTTGTAGAGAATTAAGTTTCCTACTTTTTATGTTCTATGATATTTTTTGATCAGATGCGTAGTTCTCGAGATATATCAAGATATTTAAAAGTCCCGAAGCCGCACCAACATAATAGAGATACAGAAACACCGTGGCCCCTTTCTTTGAGATAACTCCGCACTATTGCGAGCTGCAAATGCCACTTCCAGCTTAGCTGTGCAGAAGAAGAACAACAAGAAGAAGAAATATCTCGAAATATGTCCGTCAGGCCCGTTCCTTTGAGCTGAATCTGCAAATATCTCGGAAACGAACCGAGCTATGGCAAAATGTTAAGAGACGTTTTTTGTAGAGAATTAAGTTTTCTACTTTTCATGTTCCATGATATTTTTTGATCAGATGCGTAGTTCTCGAGATATATCAAGATACTTAAACGTTCCGAGGCTGCACCAACATAATAGAGATACAGAAACACCGTGGCCCCTTTCTTTGAGATAACTCTGCACTATTGCGAGCTGCAAATGCCACTTCCAGCTTAGCTGTGCAGAGGAAGAACAACAAGAAGAAGAAATATCTCGAAATATGTCCGTCAGGCCCCTTCCCTTGAGATGTATCTGCAAATATCTCGGAAACGAAGCGAGCTGTGGCAAAATGATAAGAGACCTTTTTTGTAGAGAATTAAGTTTCCTACTTTTTATGTTCTATGATATTTTTTGATCAGATGCGTAGTTCTCGAGATATATCAAGATATTTAAAAGTTCCGAAGCCGCACCAACATAATAGAGATACAGAAACACCGTGGCCCCTTTCTTTGAGATAACTCCGCACTATTGCGAGCTGCAAATGCCACTTCCAGCTTAGCTGTGCAGAAGAAGAACAACAAGAAGAAGAAATATCTCGAAATATGTCCGTCAGGCCCCTTCCCTTGAGATAAATCTGCAAATATCTCGGAAACGAAGCGAGCTATGGCAAAATGTTAAGAGACCTTTTTTGTAGAGAATGAAGTTTCCTACTTTTTATGTTCTATGGTATTTTTTGATCAGATGCGTAGTTGTCGAGATATATCAAGATATTTAAAAGTTCCGAAGCTGCACCAACATAATAGAGATACAGAAACACCGTGGCCCCTTTCTTTGAGATAACTCTGCACTAGTGCGAGCCGCAAATGCCACTTCCAGCATAGCTGTGCAGAAGAAGAACAACAAGAAGAAGAAATATCTCGAAATATGTTCGTTAGGCCCCTTCCCTTGAGATAAATGTGCAAATATCTCGGAAACGAAGCGAGCTATGGCAAAATGTTGCGAGACCTTTTTTGTAGAGAATTAAGTTTCCTACTTTTTATGTTCTATGATATTTTTTGATCAGATGCGTAGTTCTCGAGATATATCAAGATATTTAAAAGTTCCGAAGCCGCACCAACATAATAGAGATACAGAAACACCGTGGCCCCTTTCTTTGAGATAACTCTGCACTATTGCGAGCTGCAAATGCCACTTCCAGCTCAGCTGTGCAGAAGAAGAACAACAAGAAGAAGAAATATCTCGAAATATGTCCGTCAGGCCCCTTCCCTTGAGATAAATCTGCAAATATCTTGGAAACGAAGCGAGCTATGGCAAAATGTTAAGAGACATTTTTTGTAGAGAATTATGTTTCCTACAATTTATGTTCTACGATATTTTTTGATCAGAAGCGTAGTTTTCGAGATATATCGAGATATTTAAAAGTTCCGAAGCCGCACCAACATAATAGAGATACAGAAACACCGTGGCCCCTTTCTTTGAGATAACTCTGCACTATTGCGAGCTGCAAATGCCACTTCCAGCTTAGCTGTGCAGAAGAAGAACAACAAGAAGAAGAAATATCTCGAAATATGTCCGTCAGGCCCCTTCCCTTGAGATAAATCTGCAAATATCTCGGAAACGAAGCGAGCTATGGCAAAATGTTAAGAGACCTCTTTTGTAGAGAATTATGCTTCCTACTTTTTATGTTCTATGATATTTTTTGATCAGACGCGTAGTTCTCGAGATATATCAAGATATGTAAAAGTTCCGAAGCCGCACCAACATAATAGAGATACAGAAACACCGTGGCCCCTTTCTTTGCGATAACTCTGCACTATTGCGAGCTGTAAATGCCACTTCCAGCTTAGCTGTGCAGAAGAAGAACAACAAGAAGAAGAAATATCTCGAAATATGTCCGTTAGGCCCCTTCCCTTGAGATAAATGTGCAAATATCTCGGAAACGAAGCGAGCTATGGCAAAATGTTGAGAGACCTTTTTTGTAGAGAATTAAGTTTCCTACTTTTTATGTTCTATGATATTTTTTGATCAGATGCGTAGTTCTCGAGATATATCAAGATATTTAAAAGTTCCGAAGCCGCACCAACATAATAGGGATACAGAAACACCGTGGCCCCTTTCTTTGAGATAACTCTGCACTATTGCGAGCTGCAAATGCCACTTCCAGCTCAGCTGTGCAGAAGAAGAACAACAAGAAGAAGAAATATCTCCAAATATGTCCGTCAGGCCCCTTCCCTTGAGATATATCTGCAAATATCTTGGAAACGAAGCGAGCTATGGCAAAATGTTAAGAGACATTTTTTGTAGAAGATTATGTTTCCTACAATTTATGTTCTACGATATTTTTTGATCAGAAGCGTAGTTTTCGAGATATATCGCGATATTTAAAAGTTCCGAAGCCGCACCAACATAATAGAGATACAGAAACACCGTGGCCCCTTTCTTTGAGATAACTCTGCACTAGTGCGAGCCGCAAATGCCACTTCCAGCTTAGCTGTGCAGAAGAAGAACAACAAGAAGGAGAAATATCTCGAAATATGTCCGTCAGGCCCCTTCCCTTGAGATATATCTGCAAATATCTCGGAAACGAAGCGAGCTATGGCAAAATGTTAAGAGACCTTTTTTGTAGAGAATTATGTTTCCTACAATTTATGTTCTATGATATTTGTTGATCAGATGCGTAGTTCTCGAGATATATCAAGATATTTAAAAGTTCCGAAGCCGCACCAACATAATAGAGATACAGAAACACCGTGGCCCCTTTCTTCGAGATAACTCTGCACTATTGCGAGCTGCAAATGCCACTTCCAGCTTAGCTGTGCAGAAGAAGAACAACAAGAAGAAGAAATATCTCGAAATATGTCCGTCAGGCCCCTTCCCTTGAGATAAATCTGCAAATATCTCGGAAACGAAGCGAGCTATGGCAAAATGTTAAGAGACCTCTTTTGTAGAGAATTATGTTTCCTACTTTCTATGTTGTATGATATTTTTTGATCAGATGCGTAGTTCTCGAGATATATCAAGATATTTAAAAGTTCCGAAGCCGCACCAACATAATAGAGATACAGAAACACCGTGGCTCCTTTCTTTGAGATAACTCTGCACTATTGCGAGCTGCAAATGCCACTTCCAGCTCAGCTGTGCAGAAGAAGAACAACAAGAAGAAGAAATATCTCGAAATATGTCCGTCAGGCCCCTTCCCTTGAGATGAATCTGCAAATATCTTGGAAACAAAGCGAGCTATGGCAAAATGTTAAGAGACATTTTTTGTAGAGAATTATGTTTCCTACAATTTATGTTCTACGATATTTTTTGATCAGAAGCGTAGTTTTGGAGATATATCGAGATATTTAAAAGTTCCGAAGCCGCACCAACATAATAGAGGTACAGAAACACCGTGGCCCCTTTCTTTGAGATAACTCTGCACTAGTGCGAGCCGCAAATGCCACTTCCAGCTTAGCTGTGCAGAAGAAGAACAACAAGAAGGAGAAATATCTCGAAATATGTCCGTCAGGCCCCTTCCCTTGAAATAAATCTGCAAATATCTCGGAAACGAAGCGAGCTATGGCAAAATGATAAGAGACCTTTTTTGTAGATAATTATGTTTCCTACAATTTACGTTCTCTGATATTTTTTGATCAGAAGCGTAGTTCTCGAGATATATCAAGATATTTAAAAGTTCCGAAGCCGCACCAACATAATGGAGATACAGAAACACCGTGGCCTCTTTCTTCGAGATAACTCTTCACTATTGCGAGCTGCAAATGCCACTTCCAGCTTAGCTGTGCAGAGGAGGAACAACAAGAAGAAGAAATATCTCGGAGTATGTCCGTCAGGCCCCTTCCGTTGAGCTAAATCTGCAAATATCTCGGAAACGATGCCAGCTATGGGAAAATGTTAAGAGACCTTTTTGGTAGAGAATTAAGTTTCCTACTTTTTATGTTGTATGATATTTTTTGATCAGAAGCGTAGTTTTCGAGATATATCGAGATATTTAAAAGTTCCGAAGCCACACCAACATAATAGAGATACAGAAACACCGTGGCCTCTTTCTTTGAGATAACTCTGCACTATTGCGAGCTGCAAATGCCACTTCCAGCTTAGCTGTGCAGAAGAGGAACAACAAGAAGAAGAAATATCTCGGAGTATGTCCGTCAGGCCCCTTCCCTTGAGATAAATCTGCAAATATCTCAGAAACGATGCCAGCTATGGGAAAATGTTAAGAGACCTTTTTTGTAGAGAATTAAGTTTCCTACTTTTTATGTTCTATGATATTTTTTGATCAGATGCGTAGTTCTCGAGATATATCAAGATATTTAAAAGTTCCGAAGCCGCACCAACGTAATAGAGATACAGAAACACCGTGGCCCCTTTCTTTGAGATAACTCTGCACTATTGCGAGCTGCAAATGCCACTTCCAGCTTAGCTGTGCAGAAGAAGAACAACAAGAAGAAGAAATATCTCGAAATATGTCCGTCAGGCCCCTTCCCTCGAGATAAATCTGCAAATATCTCGGAAACGAAGCGAGCTATGGCAAAATGTTAAGAGACCTTATTTGTAGAGAATTAAGTTTCCTACTTTTTATGTTCTACGATATTTTTTGATCAGATGCGTAGTTCTCGAGATATATCAAGATATTTAAAAGTTCCGAAGCCGCACCAACATAATAGAGATACAGAAACACGGTGGCCCCTTTCTTTGAGATAACTCTGCACTATTGCGAGCTGCAAATGCCACTTCCAGCTTAGCTGTGCAGAAGAAGAACAACAAGAAGAAGAAATATCTCGAAATATGTCCGTCAGGCCCCTTCCCTTGAGATAAATCTGCAAATATCTCGGAAACGAAGCGAGCTATGGCAAAATGTTAAGAGACCTCTTTTGGAGAGAATTATGTTTCCTACTTTTTATGTTGTATGATATTTTTTGATCAGATGCGTAGTTCTCGAGATATACCACGATATTTAAAAGTTCCGAAGCCGCACCAACATAATAGAGATACAGAAACACCGTGGCCCCTTTCTTTGAGATAACTCTGCACTATTGCGAGCTGCAAATGCCACCTCCAGCTTAGCTGTGCAGAGGAAGAACAACAAGAAGAAGAAATATCTCGAAATATGTCCGTCAGGCCCCTTCCCTTGAGATAAATCTGCAAATATCTCGGAAACGAAGCGTGCTATGGCAAAATGTTAAGAGACCTTATTTGTAGAGAATTAAGTTTCCTGCTTTTTATGTTGTATGATATTTTTTGATCAGATGCGTAGTTCTCGAGATATATCAAGATATTTAAAAGCTCCGAAGCCGCACCAACATAATAGAGATACAGAAACACCGTGGCCCCTTTCTTTGAGATAACTCTGCACTATTGCGAGCTGCAAATGTCACTTCCAGCTTAGCTGTGCAGAAGAAGAACAACAAGAAGAAGAAATATCTCAAAATATGTCCGTCAGGCCCCTTCCCTTGAGATAAATCTGCAAATATCTCGGAAACGAAGCGAGCTATGGCAAAATGTTAAGAGACCTTTTTTGTAGAGAATTAAGTTTCCTACTTTTTATGTTGTATGATATTTTTTGATCAGATGCGTAGTTCTCGAGATATACCACGATATTTAAAAGTTCCGAAGCCGCACCAACATAATAGAGATACAGAAACACCGTGGCCCCTTTCTTTGAGATAACTCTGCACTATTGCGCGCTGCAAATGCCACTTCCAGCTTAGCTGTGCAGAAGAAGAACAACAAGAAGAAGAAATATCTCGAAATATGTCGTTCAGGCCCCTTCCCTTGAGATAAATCTGCAAATATCTCGGAAACGAAGCGAGCTATGGCAAAATGTTAAGAGACATTTTTTGTAGAGAATTAAGTTTCCTACTTTTTATGTTGTATGATATTCTTTCATCAGATGCGTAGTGCTCGAGATATACCACGATATATAAAGTTCCGAAGCCGCACCAACATAATAGAGATACAGAAACACCGTGGCCCCTTTCTTTGAGATAACTCTGCACTATTGCGCGCTGCAAATGCCACTTCCAGCTTAGCTGTGCAGAAGAAGAACAACAAGAAGAAGAAATATCTCGAAATATGTCCGTCAGGCCCCTTCCCTTGAGATAAATCAGCAAATATCTCGGAAACGAAGCGAGCTATGGCAAAATGTTAAGAGACCTTTTTTGTAGAGAATTACGTTTCCTACAATTTACGTTCTCTGATATTTTTTGATCAGAAGCGTAGTTTTCGAGATATATCGAGATATTTAAAAGTTCCGAAGCCGCACCAACATAATGGAGATACAGAAACACCGTGGCCTCTTTCTTTGAGATAACTCTGCACTATTGCGAGCTGCAAATGCCACTTCCAGCTTAGCTGTGCAGAAGAGGAACAACAAGAAGAAGAAATATCTCGGAGTATGTCCGTCAGGCCCCTTCCGTTGAGCTAAATCTGCAAATATCTCGGAAACGATGCCAGCTATGGGAAAATGTTAAGAGACCTTTTTGGTAGAGAATTAAGTTTCCTACTTTTTATGTTGTATGATATTTTTTGATCAGAAGCGTAGTTTTCGAGATATATCGAGATATTTAAAAGTTCCGAAGCCGCACCAACATAATTGAGATACAGAAACACCGTGGCCTGTTTCTTTGAGATAACTCTGCACTATTGCGAGCTGCAAATGCCACTTCCAGCTTAGCAGTGCAGAAGAGGAACAACAAGAAGAAGAAATATCTCGGAGTATGTCCGTCAGGCCCCTTCCCTTGAGATAAATCTGCAAATATCTCGGAAACGATGCCAGCTATGGGAAAATGTTAAGAGACCTTTTTTGTAGAGAATTAAGTTTCCTACTTTTTATGTTCTATGATATTTTTTGATCAGATGCGTAGTTCTCGAGATATATCAAGATATTTAAAAGTTCCGAAGCCGCACCAACATAATAGAGATACAGAAACACCGTGGCCCCTTTCTTTGAGATAACTCTGCACTATTGCGAGCTGCAAATGCCACTTCCAGCTTCGCTGTGCAGAAGAAGAACAACAAGAAGAAGAAATATCTCGAAATATGTCCGTCAGGCCCCTTCCCTTGATATAAATCTGCAAATATCTCGGAAACGAAGCGAGCTATGGCAAAATGATAAGAGACCTTCTTTGTCGAGAATTATGTTTCCTACAATTTACGTTCTCTGATATTTTTTGATCAGAAGCGTAGTTCTCGAGATGTATCAAGATATTTAAAAGTTCCGAAGCCGCACCAACATAATAGAGATACAGAAACACCGTGGCCCCTTTCTTTGCGATAACTCTGCACTATTGCGAGCTGTAAATGCCACTTCCAGCTTAGCTGTGCAGAAGAAGAACAACAAGAAGAAGAAATATCTCGAAATATGTCCGTCAGGCCCCTTCCCTTGAGATAAATCTGCAAATATCTCGGAAACGAAGCGAGCTATGGCAAAATGTTAAGAGACCTTTTTTGTAGAGCATTAAGTTTCTTACTTTTTATGTTCTATGATATTTTTTGATCAGATGCGTAGTTGTCGAGATATATCGAGATATTTAAAAGTTCCGAAGCCGCACCAACATAATAGAGATACAGAAACACCGTGGCCTCTTTCTTTGAGATAACTCTGCACTATTGCGAGCTGCAAATGCCACTTCCAGCTTAGCTGTGCAGAAGAGGAACAACAAGAAGAAGAAATATCTCGGAGTATGTCCGTCAGGCCCCTTCCGTTGAGCTAAATCTGCAAATATCTCGGAAACGATGCCAGCTATGGGAAAATGTTAAGAGACCTTTTTGGTAGAGAATTAAGTTTCCTACTTTTTATGTTGTATGATATTTTTTGATCAGACGCGTAGTTCTCGAGATATATCAAGATATTTAAAAGTTCCGAAGCTGCACCAACATAATAGAGGTACAGAAACACCGTGGCCCCTTTCTTTGAGATAACTCTGCACTATTGCGAGCTGCAAATGCCACTTCCAGCTTAGCTGTGCAGAAGAAGAACAACAAGAAGAAGAAATATCTCGAAATATGTCCGTCAGGCCCCTTCCCTTGAGATAAATGTGCAAATATCTCGGAAACGAAGCGAGCTATGGCAAAATGTTGAGAGACCTTTTTTGTAGAGAATTAAGTTTCCTACTTTTTATGTTCTATGATATTTTTTGATCAGATGCGTAGTTCTCGAGATATATCAAGATATTTAAAAGTTCCGAAGCCGCACCAACATAATAGAGATACAGAAACACCGTGGCCCCTTTCTTTGAGATAACTCTGCACTATTGCGAGCTGCAAATGCCACTTCCAGCTCAGCTGTGCAGAAGAAGAACCACAAGAAGAAGAAATATCTCGAAATATGTCCGTCAGGCCCCTTCCCTTGAGATAAATCTGCAAATATCTCGGAAACGATGCCAGCTATGGGAAAATGTTAAGAGACCTTTTTGGTAGAGAATTAAGTTTCCTACTTTTTATGTTGTATGATATTTTTTGATCAGAAGCGTAGTTTTCGAGATATATCGAGATATTTAAAAGTTCCGAAGCCGCACCAACATAATTGAGATACAGAAACACCGTGGCCTGTTTCTTTGAGATAACTCTGCACTATTGCGAGCTGCAAATGCCACTTCCAGCTTAGCAGTGCAGAAGAGGAACAACAAGAAGAAGAAATATCTCGGAGTATGTCCGTCAGGCCCCTTCCCTTGAGATAAATCTGCAAATATCTCGGAAACGATGCCAGCTATGGGAAAATGTTAAGAGACCTTTTTTGTAGAGAATTAAGTTTCCTACTTTTTATGTTCTATGATATTTTTTGATCAGATGCGTAGTTCTCGAGATATATCAAGATATTTAAAAGTTCCGAAGCCGCACCAACATAATAGAGATACAGAAACACCGTGGCCCCTTTCTTTGAGATAACTCTGCACTATTGCGAGCTGCAAATGCCACTTCCAGCTTCGCTGTGCAGAAGAAGAACAACAAGAAGAAGAAATATCTCGAAATATGTCCGTCAGGCCCCTTCCCTTGATATAAATCTGAAAATATCTCGGAAACGAAGCGAGCTATGGCAAAATGATAAGAGACCTTTTTTGTAGAGAATTATGTTTCCTACAATTTACGTTCTCTGATATTTTTTGATCAGAAGCGTAGTTCTCGAGATGTATCAAGATATTTAAAAGTTCCGAAGCCGCACCAACATAATAGAGATACAGAAACACCGTGGCCCCTTTCTGTGCGATAACTCTGCACTATTGCGAGCTGTAAATGCCACTTCCAGCTTAGCTGTGCAGAAGAAGAACAACAAGAAGAAGAAATATCTCGAAATATGTCCGTCAGGCCCCTTCCCTTGAGATATATCTGCAAATATCTCGGAAACGAAGCGAGCTATGGCAAAATGTTAAGAGACCTTTTTTGTAGAGCATTAAGTTTCTTACTTTTTATGTTCTATGATATTTTTTGATCAGATGCGTAGTTGTCGAGATATATCGAGATATTTAAAAGTTCCGAAGCCGCACCAACATAATAGAGATACAGAAACACCGTGGCCTCTTTCTTTGAGATAACTCTGCACTATTGCGAGCTGCAAATGCCACTTCCAGCTTAGCTGTGCAGAAGAGGAACAACAAGAAGAAGAAATATCTCGGAGTATGTCCGTCAGGCCCCTTCCGTTGAGCTATATCTGCAAATATCTCGGAAACGATGCCAGCTATGGGAAAATGTGAAGAGACCTTTTTGGTAGAGAATTAAGTTTCCTACTTTTTATGTTGTATGATATTTTTTGATCAGACGCGTAGTTCTCGAGATATATCAAGATATTTAAAAGTTCCGAAGCTGCACCAACATAATAGAGGTACAGAAACACCGTGGCCCCTTTCTTTGAGATAACTCTGCACTATTGCGAGCTGCAAATGCCACTTCCAGCTTAGCTGTGCAGAAGAAGAACAACAAAAAGAAGAAATATCTCGAAATATGTCCGTCAGGCCCCTTCCCTTGAGATAAATCAGCAAATATGTCGGAAACGAAGCGAGCTATGGCAAAATGTTAAGAGACCTTTTTTGTAGAGAATTATGTTTCCCACAATTTACGTTCTCTGATATTTTTTGATCAGAAGCGTAGTTTTCGAGATATATCGAGATATTTAAAAGTTCCGAAGCCGCACCAACATAATAGAGATTCAGAAACACCGTGGCCCCTTTCTTTGAGATAACTCTGCACCATTGCGAGCTGCAAATGCCACTTCCAGCTTAGCTGTGCAGAAGAAGAACAACAAGAAGAAGAAATATCTCGGAGTATGTCCGTCAGGCCCCTTCCCTTGAGCTAAATCTGCAAATATCTCGGAAACGATGCCAGCTATGGGAAAATGTTAAGAGACCTTTTTGGTAGAGAATTAAGTTTCCTACTTTTTATGTTCTATGATATTTTTTGATCAGATGCGTGGTTCTCGAGATATATCAAGATATTTAAAAGTTCCGAAGCCGCACCAACGTAATAGAGATACAGAAACACCGTGGCCCCTTTCTTTGAGATAACTCTGCACTATTGCGAGCTGCAAATGCCACTTCCAGCTTAGCTGTGCAGAAGAAGAACAACAAGAAGAAGAAATATCTCGAAATATGTCCGTCAGGCCCCTTCCCTTGAGATAAATCTGCAAATATCTCGAAAACGAAGCTAGCTATGGCAAAATGTTAAGAGACCTTTTTTGTAGAGAATTAAGTTTCCTACTTTTTATGTTGTATGATATTTTTTGATCAGATGCGTAGTTCTCGAGATATATCAAGATATTTAAAAGTTCCGAAGCCGCACCAACATAATAGAGATACAGAAACACCGTGGCCCCTTTCTTTGAGATCACTCTGCACTATTGCGAGCTGCAAATGCCACTTCGAGCTTAGCTGTGCAGAAGAAGAACAACAAGAAGAAGAAATATCTCGAAATATGTCCGTCAGACCCCTTCCCTTGAGATAAATCTGCAAATATCTCGGAAACGAAGCAAGCTATGGCAAAATGTTAAGAGACCTTTTTTGTAGAGAATTAAGTTTCCTACTTTTTATGTTGTATGGTATTTTTTGATCAGATGCGTAGTTCTCGAGATATATCAGGATATTTAAAAGTTCCGAAGCCGCACCAACATAATAGAGATACAGAAACACCGTGGCCCCTTTCTTTGAGATAACTCTGCACTATTGCGACCTGCAAATGCCACTTCCAGCTTAGCTCTGCAGAAGAAGAACAACAAGAAGAAGAAATATCTCGAAATATGTCCATCAGGACCCTTCCCTTGAGATAAATCTGCAAATATCTCGGAAACGAAGCGAGCGATGGCAAAATGTTAAGAGACCTTTTTTGTAGAGAATTATGTTTCCTACAATTTATGTTTTATGATATTTTTAGATCAGAAGCGTAGTTTTCGAGATATATCGAGATATTTAAAAGCTCCGAAGCCGCACCAACATAATAGAGATACAGAAACACCGTGGCCCCTTTCTTTGGGATAACTCTGCACTATTACGAGCTGGAAATGCCACTTCCAGTTTAGCTGTGCAGAAGAAGAACGACAAGAAGAAGACATATCTCGAAATATGTCCGTCAGGACCCTTCCCTTGAGATATATCTGCAAATATCTCGGAAACGAAGCGAGCTATGGCAAAATGTTAAGAGACCTTTTTTATAGAGAATTGTGTTTCCTACAAGTTATGTTCTATGATATTTTTTGATCAGAAGCGTAGTTTTCGAGATACATCGAGATATTTAAAAGTTCCGAAGCCGCACCGACATAATAGAGATACAGAAACACCGTGGCCCCATTCTTTGAGATAACTCTGCACTATTGCGAACTGCAAATGCCACTTCCAGCTTAGCTGCGCAGAAGAAGAACAACAAGAAGAAGAAATATCTCGAAATATGTCCGTCAGGCCCCTTCCCTTGAGATAAATCTGCATATATCTCGGAAACGAAGCGGGCTATGGCAAAATGTTAAGAGACATTTTTTGTAGAGAAATAAGTTTCCTACTTTTTATGTTGTATGATATTTTTTGATCAGATGCGAAGTTCTCGAGATATATCAAGATATTTAAAAGTTCCGAATCCGCACCAACATAGTAGAGATACAGAAACACCGTGGCCCCTTTCTTTGAGATAACTCTGCACTATTGCGAGCTAGAAATGACACTTCCAGTTTAGCTGTGCAGAAGAAGAACAACAAGAAGAAGAAATATCTCGAAATATGTCCGTCAGGCCCCTTCCCTTGAGATATATCTGCAAATATCTCGGAAACGAAACGAGCTATGGCAAAATCTTAAGAGACCTTTTTTGTAGAGAATTAAGTTTCCTACTTTTTATGTTGTATGGTATTTTTTGATCAGATGCGTAGTTCTCGAGATATATCAAGATATTTAAAAGTTCCGAAGCCGCAGCAACATAATAGAGATACAGAAACACCGTGGCCCCTTTCTTTGAGATAACTCTGCACTATTGCGACCTGCAAATGCCACTTCCAGCTTAGCTGTGCAGAAGAAGAACAACAAGAAGAAGAAATATCTCGAAATATGTCCATCAGGACCCTTCCCTTGAGATAAATCTGCAAATATCTCGGAAACGAAGCGAGCGATGGCAAAATGTTAAGAGACCTTTTTTGTAGAGAATTATGTTTCCTACAATTTATGTTTTATGATATTTTTAGATCAGAAGCGTAGTTTTCGAGATATATCGAGATATTTAAAAGCTCCGAAGCCGCACCAACATAATAGAGATACAGAAACACCGTGGCCCCTTTCTTTGGGATAACTCTGCACTATTACGAGCTGGAAATGCCACTTCCAGTTTAGCTGTGCAGAAGAAGAACGACAAGAAGAAGAAATATCTCGAAATATGTCCGTCAGGACCCTTCCCTTGAGATAAATCTGCAGATATCTCGGAAACGAAGCGAGCTATGGCAAAATGTTAAGAGACCTTTTTTGTAGAGAATTATGTTTCCTACAATTTATGTTCTATGATATTTGTTGATCAGATGCGTAGTTCTCGAGATATATCAAGATATTTAAAAGTTCCGAAGCCGCACCAACATAATAGAGATACAGAAACACCGTAGCCCCTTTCTTTCAGATAACTCTGCCCTATTGCGAGCCGTAAATGCCACTTCCAGCTTAGCTGTGCAGAAGAAGAACAACAAGAAGAAGAAATATCTCGAAATATGTCCGTCAGGCCCCTTCCCTTGAGATATATCTGCAAATATCTCGGAAACGAAGCGAGCTATGGCAAAATGTTAAGAGACCTTTTTTGTAGAGAATTATGTTTCCTACAATTTATGTTCTATGATATTTTTTGATCAGAAGCGTAGTTTTCGAGATATATCGAGATATTTAAAAGTTCCGAAGCCGCACCAACATAATAGAGATACAGAAACACCGTGGCCCCTTTCTTTGAGATAACTCTGCACTATTGCGAGCTGCAAATGCCACTTCCAGCTTAGCTGCGCAGAAGAAGAACAACAAGAAGAAGAAATATCTCGAAATATGTCCGTCAGGCCCCTTCCCTTGAGATAAATCTGCATATATCTCGGAAACGAAGCGAGCTATGGCAAAATGTTAAGAGACCTTTTTTGTAGAGAATTAAGTTTCCTACTTTTTATGTTGTATGATATTTTTTGATCAGATGCGTAGTTCTCGAGATATATCAAGATATTTAAAAGTTCCGAAGCCGCACCAACATAATAGAGATACAGAAACACCGTGGCCCCTTTCTTTGGGATAACTCTGCACTATTACGAGCTGGAAATGCCACCTCCAGTTTAGCTGTGCAGAAGAAGAACGACAAGAAGAAGAAATATCTCGAAATATGTCCGTTAGGACCCTTCCCTTGAGATATATCTGCAAATATCTCGGAAACGAAGCGAGCTATGGCAAAATGTTAAGAGACCTTTTTTGTAGAGAATTATGTTACCTACAAGTTATGTTCTATGATATTTTTTGATCAGATGCGTAGTTCTCGAGATATATCAAGATATTTAAAAGTTCCGAAGCCGCACCAACATAATAGGGATACAGAAACACCGTAGCCCCTTTCTTTGAGATAACTCTGCCCTATTGCGAGCTGTAAATGCCACTTCCAGCTTAGCTGTGCAGAAGAAGAACAACAAGAAGAAGAAATATCTCGAAATATGTCCGTCAGGCCCCTTCCCTTGAGATAAATCTGCAAATATCTCGGAAACGAAGCGAGCTATGGCAAAATGTTAAGAGACCTTTTTTGTAGAGAATTATGTTTCCTACAATTTATGTTCTATGATATTTTTTGATCAGAAGCGTAGTTTTCGAGATATATCGAGATATTTAAAAGTTCCGAAGCCGCACCAACATAATAGAGATACAGAAACACCGTGGCCCCTTTCTTTGAGATAACTCTGCACTATTGCGAGCTGCAAATGCCACTTCCAGCTTAGCTGTGCAGAAGAAGAACAACAAGAAGAAGAAATATCACGAAATATGTCCGTCAGGCCCCTTCCCTTGAGATATATATGCAAATATCTCGGAAACGAAGCGAGCTATGGCAAAATGTTAAGAGACCTTTTTTATAGAGAATTATGTTTCCTACAAGTTATGTTCCATGATATTTTTTGATCAGAAGCGTAGTTTTCGAGATATATCGAGATATTTAAAAGTTCCGAAGCCGCACCGACATAATAGAGATACAGAAACACCGTGGCCCCATTCTTTGAGATAACTCTGCACTATTGCGAGCTGCAAATGCCACTTCCAGCTTAGCTGCGCAGAAGAAGAACAACAAGAAGAAGAAATATCTCGAAATATGTCCGTCAGGCCCCTTCCCTTGAGATAAATCTGCATATATCTCGGAAACGAAGCGAGCTATGGCAAAATGTTAAGAGACATTTTTTTTAGAGAATTAAGTTTCCTACTTTTTATGTTCTATGATATTTTTTGATCAGATGCGTAGTTCTCGAGATATATCAAGATATCTAAAAGTTCCGAAGCCGCACCAACATAATAGAGATACAGAAACACCGTGGCCCCTTTCTTTGAGATAACTCTGCACTATTGCGAGCTGTAAATGCCACTTCCAGCTTAGCTGTGCAGAAGAAGAACAACAAGAAGAAGAAATATCTCGAAATATGTCCGTCAGGCCCCTTCCCTTGAGATAAATCTGCAAATATCTCGGAAACGAAGCGAGCTATGGCAAAATGTTAAGAGACCTTTTTTGTAGAGAATTAAGTTTCCTACCTTTTATCTTGTATGATATTTTTTGATCAGGTGCGTAGTTCTCGAGATATATCAAGATATTTAAAAGTTCCGAAGCCGCACCAACATAATAGAGATACAGAAACACCGTGGCCCCTTTCTTTGAGATAACTCTGCACTGTTGCGAGCTGGAAATGCCACTTCCAGCTTAGCTGTGCAGAAGAAGAACAACAAGAAGAAGAAATATCTCGAAATATGTCCGTCAGGCCCCTTCCCTTGAGATATATCTGCAATTATCTCGGAAACGAAGCGAGCTATGGCAAAATGTTAAGAGACCTTTTTTGTAGAGAATTATGTTTCCTATAATTTATGTTCTATGATATTTTTTAATCAGAAGCGTAGTTTTCGAGATATATCGAGATATTTAAAAGTTCCGAAGCCGCACCAACATAATAGAGATACAGAAACACCGTGGCCCCTTTCTTTGAGATAACTCTGCACTATTGCGACCTGCAAATGCCACTTCCAGCTTAGCTGTGCAGAAGAAGAACAACAAGAAGAAGAAATATCTCGAAATATGTCCGTCAGGCCCCTTCCCTTGAGATAAATCTGCAAATATCTCGAAAACGAAGCTAGCTATGGCAAAATGTTAAGAGACCTTTTTTGTAGAGAATTAAGTTTCCTACTTTTTATGTTGTATGATATTTTTTGATCAGGTGCGTAGTTCTCGAGATATATCAAGATATTTAAAAGTTCCGAAGCCGCACCAACATAATAGAGATACAGAAACACCGTGGCCCCTTTCTTTGAGATAACTCTGCACTATTACGAGCTGGAAATGCCACCTCCAGTTTAGCTGTGCAGAAGAAGAACGACAAGAAGAAGAAATATCTCGAAATATGTCCGTCAGGACCCTTCCCTTGAGATAAATCTGCAAATATCTCGGAAACGAAGCGAGCTATGGCAAAATGTTAAGAGACCTTTTTTGTAGAGAATTATGTTTCCTACAAGTTATGTTCTATGATATTTTTTGATCAGATGCGTAGTTCTCGAGATATATCAAGATATTTAAAAGTTCCGAAGCCGCATCAACATAATAGGGATACAGAAACACCGTAGCCCCTTTCTTTGAGATAACTCTGCCCTATTGCGAGCTGTAAATGCCACTTCCAGCTTAGCTGTGCAGAAGAAGAACAACAAGAATAAGAAATATCTCGAAATATGTCCGTCAGGCCCCTTCCCTTGAGATAAATCTGCAAATATCTCGGAAACGAAGCGAGCTATGGCAAAATGTTAAGAGACCTTTTTTGTAGAGAATTAAGTTTCCGACCTTTTATCTTCTGTGATATTTTTTGATCAGGTGCGTAGTTCTCGAGATATATCAAGATATTTAAAAGTTCCGAAGCCGCACCAACATAATAGAGATACAGAAACACCGTGGCCTCTTTCTTTGAGATAACTCTGCACTATTGCGAGCTGCAAATGCCACTTCCAGCTTAGCTGTGCAGAAGAGGTACAACAAGAAGAAGAAATATCTTGGAATATGTCCGTCAGGCCCCTTCCCTTGAGCTAAATCTGCAAATATCTCGGAAACGATGCCAGCTATGGGAAAATGTTAAGAGACCTTTTTTGTAGAGAATTAAGTTTCCTACTTTTTATGTTCTATGATATTTTTTGATCAGATGCGTAGTTCTCGAGATATATCGAGATATTTAAAAGTTCCGAAGCCGCACCAACATAATAGAGATACAGAAACACCGTAGCCCCTTTCTTTGAGATAACTCTGCCCTATTGCGAGCTGTAAATGCCACTTCCAGCTTAGCTGTGCAGAAGAAGAACAACAAGAAGAAGAAATATCTCGAAATATGTCCGTCAGACCCCTTCCCTTGAGATAAATCTGCAAATATCTCGGAAACGAAGCGAGCTATGGCAAAATGTTAAGAGACTTTATTTGTAGAGAATTAAGTTTCCTACTTTTTATGTTCTATGATATTTTTTGATCAGATGCGTAGTTCTCGAGATATATCAAGATATTTAAAAGTTCCGAAGCCGCACCAACATAATAGAGATACAGAAACACCGTAGCCCCTTTCTTTGAGATAACTCTGCCCTATTGCGAGCTGTAAATGCCACTTCCAGCTTAGCTGTGCAGAAGAAGAACAACAAGAAGAAGAAATATCTCGAAATATGTCCGTCAGGCCCCTTCCCTTGAGATATATCTGCAAATATCTCGGAAACGAAGCGAGCTATGGCAAAATGTTAAGAGACCTTTTTTGTACAGAATTATGTTTCCTACAATTTATGTTCTATGATATTTTTTGATCAGAAGCGTAGTTTTCGAGATATATCGAGATATTTAAAAGTTCCGAAGCCGCACCAACATAATAGAGATACAGAAACACCGTGGCCCCTTTCTTTGAGATAACTCTGCACTATTGCGAGCTGCAAATGCCACTTCCAGCTTAGCTGTGCAGAAGAAGAACAACAAGAAGAAGAAATATCTCGAAATATGTCCGTCAGGCCCCTTCCCTTGAGATATATCTGCAAATATCTCGGAAACGAAGCGAGCTATGGCAAAATGTTAAGAGACCTTTTTTATAGAGAATTATGTTTCCTACAAGTTATGTTCCATGATATTTTTTGATCAGAAGCGTAGTTTTCGAGATATATCGAGATATTTAAAAGTTCCGAAGCCGCACCGACATAATAGAGATACAGAAACACCGTGGCCCCATTCTTTGAGATAACTCTGCACTATTGCGAGCTGCAAATGCCACTTCCAGCTTAGCTGCGCAGAAGAAGAACAACAAGAAGAAGAAATATCTCGAAATATGTCCGTCAGGCCCGTTCCCTTGAGATATATCTGCATATATCTCGGAAACGAAGCGAGCTATGGCAAAATGTTAAGAGACATTTTTTGTAGAGAATTAAGTTTCCTAGTTTTTATGTTCTATGATATTTTTTGATCAGATGCGTAGTACTCGAGATATATCAAGATATTTAAAAGTTCCGAAGCCGCACCAACATAATAGAGATACAGAAACACCGTGGCCCCTTTCTTTGAGATAACTCTGCCCTACTGCGAGCTGCAAATGCCACTTCCAGCTTAGCTGTGCAGAAGAAGAACAACAAGAAGAAGAAATATCTCGAAATATGTCCGTCAGACCCCTTCCCTTGAGATAAATCTGCAAATATCTCGGAAACGAAGCGAGCTATGGCAAAATGTTAAGAGACCTTTTTTGTAGAGAATTATGTTTTCTATAATTTATGTTCTACGATATTTTTTGATCAGACGCGTAGTTTTCGAGATATATCGAGATATTTAAACGTTCCGAAGCCGCACCAACATAATAGAGATACAGAAACACCGTGGTCCCTTTCTGCGAGATAACACTGCACTATTGCGAGCTGCAAATGCCAGTTCGAGCTTAGCTGTGCAGAAGAAGCACAACAAGAACAAGAAATATCTCGGATTAAGTCCGTCAGGCCCCTTCCCTTGAGCTAAATCTGCAAATATCTCGGAAACGATGCGAGCTATGGCAAAATGTTAAGAGACCTTTTTTGTAGAGAATTAAGTTTCCTACTTTTTATGTTCTATGACATTTTTTGATCAGATGCGTAGTTCTCGAGATATATCCAGATATTTAAAAGTTCCGAAGCGGCACCAACATAATAGAGATACAGAAACACCATGGCCCCTTTCTTTGAGGTAACTCTGCACTATTGCGAGCTGCAAATGCCACTTCCAGCTTAGCTGTGCAGAAGAAGAACGACAAGAAGAAGAAATATCTCGAAATATGACCGTCAGGCCCCTTCCCTTGAGATATATCTGCAAATATCTCGGAAACCAAGCGAGCTATGGCAAAATGTTAAGAGACCTTTTTTGTAGAGAATTAAGTTTCCCACTTTTTATGTTCTATGATATTTTTTGATCAGATGCGTAGTTCTCGAGATATATCAAGATATTTAAAAGTTCCGACGCCCCACCAACATAATAGAGATACAGAAACACCGTGGCCCCTTTCTTTGAGATAACTCTGCACTACTGCGAGCTGTAAATGCCACTTCCAGCTTAGCTGTGCAGAAGAAGAACAACAAGAAGAAGAAATATCTCGAAATATGTCCGTCAGTCCCCTTCCCTTGAGATAAATCTGCAAATATCTCGGAAACGAAGCGAGCTATGGCAAAATGTTAAGAGACCTTTTTTGTAGAGAATTAAGTTTCCAACTTTTTATGTTCTATGATATTTTTCGATCAGATGCGTAGTTCTCGAGATATATCAAGATATTTAAAAGTTACGAAGCCGCACCAACATAATAGAGATACAGAAACACCGTAGCCCCTTTCCTTGAGATAACTCTGCACTATTGCGAGCTGGAAATGCCACTTCCAGTTTAGCTGTGCAGAAGAAGAACAACAAGAAGAAGAAATATCCCGAAATATGTCCGTCAGGACCCTTCCCTTGTGATGAATCTGCAAATATCTCGGAAACGAAGCGAGCTATGGCAAAATGTTAAGAGACCTTTTTTGTAGAGAATTAAGTTTCCTACTTTTTATGTTCTATGACATTTTTTGATCAGATGCGTAGTTCTCGAGATATATCCAGATATTTAAAAGTTCCGAAGCGGCACCAACATAATAGAGATACAGAAACACCACGGCCCCTTTCTTTGAGGTAACTCTGCACTATTGCGAGCTGCAAATGCCACTTCCAGCTTAGCTGTGCAGAAGAAGAACGACAAGAAGAAGAAATATCTCGAAATATGTCCGTCAGGCCCCTTCCCTTGGGATAAATCTGCAAATATCTCGGAAACCAAGCGAGCTATGGCAAAATGTTAAGAGACCTTTTTTGTAGAGAATTAAGTTTCCCACTTTTTATGTTCCATGATATTTTTTGATCAGATGCGTAGTTCTCGAGATATATCAAGATATTTAAAAGTTCCGAAGCCGCACCAACATAATAGAGATACAGAAACACCGTGGCCCCTTTCTTTGAGATAACTCTGCACTACTGCGAGCTGCAAATGCCACTTCCAGCTTAGCTGTGCAGAAGAAGAACAACAAGAAGAAGAAATATCTCGAAATATGTCCGTCAGGCCCCTTCCCTTGAGATAAATCTGCAAATATTTCGGAAACGAAGCGAGCTATGGCAAAACGTTAAGAAACCTTTTTTGTAAGGAATTATGTTTCCTACAATTTACGTTCTATGATATTTTTTGATCAGAAGCGTAGTTTTCGAGATATATCAAGATATTTAAAAGTTCCGAAGCCGCACCAACATAATAGAGATACAGAAACACCGTAGCCCCTTTCCTTGAGATAACTCTGCACTATTGCGAGCTGGAAATGCCACTTCCAGTTTAGCTGTGCAGAAGAAGAACAACAAGAAGAAGAAATATCCCGAAATATGTCCGTCAGGACCCTTCCCTTGTGATGAATCTGCAAATATCTCGGAAACGAAGCGAGCTATGGCAAAATGTTAAGAGACCTTTTTTGTAGAGAATTAAGTTTCCTACTTTTTATGTTCTACGACATTTTTTGATCAGATGCGTAGTTCTCGAGATATATCCAGATATTTAAAAGTTCCGAAGCGGCACCAACATAATAGAGATACAGAAACACCATGGCCCCTTTCTTTGAGGTAACTCTGCACTATTGCGAGCTGCAAATGCCACTTCCAGCTTAGCTGTGCAGAAGAAGAACGACAAGAAGAAGAAATATCTCGAAATATGTCCGTCAGGCCCCTTCCCTTGGGATAAATCTGCAAATATCTCGGAAACCAAGCGAGCTATGGCAAAATGTTAAGAGACCTTTTTTGTAGAGAATTAAGTTTCCCACTTTTTATGTTCCATGATATTTTTTGATCAGATGCGTAGTTCTCGAGATATATCAAGATATTTAAAAGTTCCGAAGCCGCACCAACATAATAGAGATACAGAAACACCGTGGCCCCTTTCTTTGAGATAACTCTGCACTACTGCGAGCTGCAAATGCCACTTCCAGCTTAGCTGTGCAGAAGAAGAACAACAAGAAGAAGAAATATCTCGAAATATGTCCGTCAGGCCCCTTCCCTTGAGATAAATCTGCAAATATTTCGGAAACGAAGCGAGCTATGGCAAAATGTTAAGAGACCTTTTTTGTAGAGAATTAAGTTTCCAACTTTTTATGTTCTATGATATTTTTCGATCAGATGCGTAGTTCTCGAGATATATCAAGATATTTAAAAGTTACGAAGCCGCACCAACATAATAGAGATACAGAAACACCGTAGCCCCTTTCCTTGAGATAACTCTGCACTATTGCGAGCTGGAAATGCCACTTCCAGTTTAGCTGTGCAGAAGAAGAACAACAAGAAGAAGAAATATCCCGAAATATGTCCGTCAGGACCCTTCCCTTGTGATGAATCTGCAAATATCTCGGAAACGAAGCGAGCTATGGCAAAATGTTAAGAGACCTTTTTTGTAGAGAATTAAGTTTCCTACTTTTTATGTTCTATGACATTTTTTGATCAGATGCGTAGTTCTCGAGATATATCCAGATATTTAAAAGTTCCGAAGCGGCACCAACATAATAGAGATACAGAAACACCACGGCCCCTTTCTTTGAGGTAACTCTGCACTATTGCGAGCTGCAAATGCCACTTCCAGCTTAGCTGTGCAGAAGAAGAACGACAAGAAGAAGAAATATCTCGAAATATGTCCGTCAGGCCCCTTCCCTTGGGATAAATCTGCAAATATCTCGGAAACCAAGCGAGCTATGGCAAAATGTTAAGAGACCTTTTTTGTAGAGAATTAAGTTTCCCACTTTTTATGTTCCATGATATTTTTTGATCAGATGCGTAGTTCTCGAGATATATCAAGATATTTAAAAGTTCCGAAGCCGCACCAACATAATAGAGATACAGAAACACCGTGGCCCCTTTCTTTGAGATAACTCTGCACTACTGCGAGCTGCAAATGCCACTTCCAGCTTAGCTGTGCAGAAGAAGAACAACAAGAAGAAGAAATATCTCGAAATATGTCCGTCAGGCCCCTTCCCTTGAGATAAATCTGCAAATATTTCGGAAACGAAGCGAGCTATGGCAAAACGTTAAGAAACCTTTTTTGTAAGGAATTATGTTTCCTACAATTTACGTTCTATGATATTTTTTGATCAGAAGCGTAGTTTCCGAGATATATCAAGATATTTAAAAGTTCCGAAGCCGCACCAACATAATAGAGATACAGAAACACCGTAGCCCCTTTCCTTGAGATAACTCTGCACTATTGCGAGCTGGAAATGCCACTTCCAGTTTAGCTGTGCAGAAGAAGAACAACAAGAAGAAGAAATATCCCGAAATATGTCCGTCAGGACCCTTCCCTTGTGATGAATCTGCAAATATCTCGGAAACGAAGCGAGCTATGGCAAAATGTTAAGAGACCTTTTTTGTAGAGAATTAAGTTTCCTACTTTTTATGTTCTACGACATTTTTTGATCAGATGCGTAGTTCTCGAGATATATCCAGATATTTAAAAGTTCCGAAGCGGCACCAACATAATAGAGATACAGAAACACCATGGCCCCTTTCTTTGAGGTAACTCTGCACTATTGCGAGCTGCAAATGCCACTTCCAGCTTAGCTGTGCAGAAGAAGAACGACAAGAAGAAGAAATATCTCGAAATATGTCCGTCAGGCCCCTTCCCTTGGGATAAATCTGCAAATATCTCGGAAACCAAGCGAGCTATGGCAAAATGTTAAGAGACCTTTTTTGTAGAGAATTAAGTTTCCCACTTTTTATGTTCCATGATATTTTTTGATCAGATGCGTAGTTCTCGAGATATATCAAGATATTTAAAAGTTCCGAAGCCGCACCAACATAATAGAGATACAGAAACACCGTGGCCCCTTTCTTTGAGATAACTCTGCACTACTGCGAGCTGCAAATGCCACTTCCAGCTTAGCTGTGCAGAAGAAGAACAACAAGAAGAAGAAATATCTCGAAATATGTCCGTCAGGCCCCTTCCCTTGAGATAAATCTGCAAATATTTCGGAAACGAAGCGAGCTATGGCAAAACGTTAAGAAACCTTTTTTGTAGAGAATTATGTTTGCTACAATTTATGTTCTATGATATTTTTTGATCAGAAGCGTAGTTTTCGAGATATATCGAGATATTTAAAAGTTCCGAAGCCGCACCAACATAATAGAGATACAGAAACACCGTGGCCCCTTTCTGTGAGATAACTCTGCACTATTGCGAGCTGCAAATGCCACTTCCAGCTTAGCTGTGACGAAGAAGAACAACAAGAAGAAGAAATATCTCGAAATATGTCCGTTAGGCCCCTTCCCTTGAGATAAATCTGCAAATATCTCGGAAACGAAGCGAGTTATGGCAAAACGTTAAGAGACATTTTTGGTAGAGAATTAAGTTTCCTACTTTCTATCTTCTATGATATTTTTTGATCAGGTGTGTAGTTCTCGAGATATATCAAGATATTTAAAAGTTCCGAAGCCGCACCAACATAATAGAGATACAGAAACACCGTGGCCCCTTTCTTTGAGATAACTCTGCACTACTGCGAGCTGCAAATGCCACTTCCAGCTTAGCTGTGCAGAAGAAGAACAACAAGAAGAAGAAATATCTCGAAATATGTCCGTCAGTCCCCTTCCCTTGAGATAAATCTGCAAATATCTCGGAAACGAAGCGAGCTATGGCAAAATGTTCAGAGACCTTTTTTGTAGAGAATTAAGTTTCCCACTTTTTATATTCTATGACATTTTTTGATCAGATGCGTAGTTCTCGAGATATATCGAGATATTTAAAAGTTCCGAATCCGCACCAACATAATAGAGATACAGAAACACCGTGGCCCCTTTCTTTGAGATAACTCTGCACTATTGCGAGCTGCAAATGCCACTTCCAGCTTAGCTGTGCAGAAGGAGAACAACAAGAAGAAGAAATATCTCGAAATATGTCCGTCAGGTCCCTTCCCTTGAGATAAATCTGCAAATATCTCGGAAACGAAGCGAGCTATGGCAAAATGTTAAGAGACCTTTTTTGTAGAGAATTATGTTTCCTAGAATTTACGTTCTTTGATATTTTTTGATCAGAAGCGTAGTTTTCGAGATATATCGAGATATTTAAAAGTTCCGAAGCCGCACCAACATAATAGAGATACAGAAACACCGTGGCCTCTTTCTTTGAGATAACTCTGCACTATTGCGAGCTGCAAATGCCACTTCCAGCTTAGCTGTGCAGAAGAGGTACAACAGGAAGAGGAAATATCTTGGAATATGTCCGTCAGGCCCCTTCCCTTGAGCTAAATCTGCAAATATCTCGGAAACGATGCCAGCTATGGGAAAATGTTAAGAGACCTTTTTTGTAGAGAATTAAGTTTCCTACTTTTTATGTTCTATGACATTTTTTGATCAGATGCGTAGTTTTCGAGATATATCAAGATATTTAAAAGCTCCGAAGCTGCACCAACATAATAGAGGTACAGAAACACCGTGGCCCCTTTCTTTGAGATCAGTCTGCACTATTGCGAGCTGCAAATGCCACTTCCAGCTTAGCTGTGCAGAAGAAGAACAACAAGAATAAGAAATATTTCCAAATATGTCCGTCAGGCCACTTCCCTTGAGATAAATCTGCAAATATCTCGGAAACGAAGCGAGCTATGGCAAAATGTTAAGAGACCTTTTTTGTAGAGAATTAAGTTTCCTACTATTTATGTTGTATGATATTTTTTGATCAGATGCGTATTTCTCGAGATATATCAAGATATTTAAAAGTTCCGAAGCCGCACCAACATAATAGAGATACGGTAACACCGTGGCCCCTTTCTGTGAGATAACTCTGCACTATTGCGAGCTGCAAATGCCAGTTCGAGCTTAGCTGTGCAGAAGAAGCACAACAAGAACAAGAAATATCTCGGATTAAGTCCGTCAGGCCCCTTCCCTTGAGCTAAATCTGCAAATATCTCGGAAACGATGCGAGCTATGGCAAAATGGTAAGAGACCTTATTTGTAGAGAATTAAGTTTCCTACTTTTTATGTTCTACGACATTTTTTGATCAGATGCGTAGTTCTCGAGATATATCCAGATATTTAAAAGTTCCGAAGCGGCACCAACATAATAGAGATACAGAAACACCATGGCCCCTTTCTTTGAGGTAACTCTGCACTATTGCGCGCTGCAAATGCCACTTCCAGCTTAGCTGTGCAGAAGAAGAACGACAAGAAGAAGAAATATCTCGAAATATGTCCGTCAGGCCCCTTCCCTTGAGATAAATCTGCAAATATCTCGGAAACCAAGCGAGCTATGGCAAAATGTTAAGAGACCTTTTTTGTAGAGAATTAAGTTTCCTACTTTTTATGTTCTATGACATTTTTTGATCAGATGCGTAGTTCTCGAGATATATCCAGATATTTAAAAGTTCCGAAGCTGCACCAACATAATAGAGATACAGAAACACCGTGGCCCCTTTCTGTGAGATAACTCTGCACTATTGCGAGCTGCAAATGCCACTTCCAGCTTAGCTGTGAAGAAGAAGAACAACAAGAAGAAGAAATATCTCGAAATATGTCCGTTAGGCCCCTTCCCTTGAGATACATCTGCAAATATCTCGGAAACGAAGCGAGTTATGGCAAAACGTTAAGAGACATTTTTCGTAGAGAATTAAGTTTCCTACTTTTCATCTTCTATGATATTTTTTGATCAGGTGCGTAGTTCTCGAGATATATCCAGATATTTAAAAGTTCCGAAGCGGCACCAACATAATAGAGATACAGAAACACCATGGCCCCTTTCTTTGAGGTAACTCTGCACTATTGCGAGCTGCAAATGCCACTTCCAGCTTAGCTGTGAAGAAGAAGAACAACAAGAAGAAGAAATATCTCGAAATATGTCCGTTAGGCCCCTTCCCTTGAGATAAATCTGCAAATATCTCGGAAACGAAGCGAGTTATGGCAAAACGTTAAGAGACATTTTTGGTAGAGAATTAAGTTTCCTACTTTTTATCTTCTATGATATTTTTTGATCAGGTGCGTAGTTCTCGAGATATATCCAGATATTTAAAAGTTCCGAAGCGGCACCAACATAATAGAGATACAGAAACACCATGGCCCCTTTCTTTGAGGTAACTCTGCACTATTGCGAGCTGCAAATGCCACTTCCAGCTTAGCTGTGCAGAAGAAGAACGACAAGAAGAAGAAATATCTCGAAATATGTCCGTCAGGCCCCTTCCCTTGAGATAAATCTGCAAATATCTCGGAAACGAAGCGAGCTATGGCAAAATGTTAAGAGACCTTTTTTGTAGAGAATTAAGTTTCCCACTTTTTATGTTCTATGATATTTTTTGATCAGATGCGTAGTTCTCGAGATATATCAAGATATTTAAAAGTTCCGAAGCCGCACCAACATAATAGAGATACAGAAACACCGTAGCCCCTTTCTTTGAGATAACTGCACTATTGCGTGCTGGAAATGCCACTTCCAGTTTAGCTGTGCAGAAGAAGAACAACAAGAAGAAGAAATATCCCGAGATATGTCCGTCAGGACCCTTCCCTTGTGATGAATCTGCAAATATCTCGGAAACGAAGCGAGCTATGGCAAAATGTTAAGAGACATTTTTTGTAGAGAATTAAGTTTCCTACTTTTTATGTTCTATGACATTTTTTGATCAGATGCGTAGTTCTCGAGATATATCCAGATCTTTAAAAGTTCCGAAGCGGCACCAACATAATAGAGATACAGAAACACCATGGCCCCTTTCTTTGAGGTAACTCTGCACTATTGCGAGCTGCAAATGCCACTTCCAGCTTAGCTGTGCAGAAGAAGAACGACAAGAAGAAGAAATATCTCGAAATATGTCCGTCAGGCCCCTTCCCTTGGGATAAATCTGCAAATATCTCGGAAACCAAGCGAGCTATGGCAAAATGTTAAGAGACCTTTTTTGTAGAGAATTATGTTTCCTACAATTTATGTTCTATGATATTTTTTGATCAGAAGCGCAGTTTTCGAGATATATCGAGATATTTAAAAGTTCCGAAGCCGCACCAACATAATAGAGATACAGAAACACCGTGGCCCCTTTCTGTGAGATAACTCTGCACTATTGCGAGCTGCAAATGCCACTTCCAGCTTAGCTGTGAAGAAGAAGAACAACAAGAAGAAGAAATATCTCGAAATATGTCCGTTAGGCCCCTTCCCTTGAGATAAATCTGCAAATATCTCGGAAACGAAGCGAGTTATGGCAAAACGTTAAGAGACATTTTTGGTAGAGAATTAAGTTTCCTACTTTTTATCTTCTATGATATTTTTTGATCAGGTGCGTAGTTCTCGAGATATATCAAGATATTTAAAAGTTCCGAAGCCGCACCAACATAATAGAGATACAGAAACACCGTGGCCCCTTTCTTTGAGATAACTCTGCACTACTGCGGGCTGCAAATGCCACTTCCAGCTTAGCTGTGCAGAAGAAGAACAACAAGAAGAAGAAATATCTCGAAATATGTCCGTCAGTCCCCTTCCCTTGAGCTATATCTGCAAATATCTCGAAATATGTCCGTCAGTCCCCTTCCCTTGAGCTATATCTGCAAATATCTCGGAAACGATGCCAGCTATGGGAAAATGTTAAGAGACCTTTTTTGTAGAGAATTAAGTTTCCTACTTTTTATGTTCTATGATATTTTTTGATCAGATGCGTAGTTCTCGAGATATATCAAGATATTTAAAAGTTCCGAAGCCGCACCAACATAATAGAGATACAGAAACACCGTGGCCTCTTTCTTCGAGATAACTCTGCACTATTGCGCGCTGCAAATGCCACTTCCAGCTTAGCTGTGCAGAAGAAGAAGAACAAGAAGAAGAAATATCTCGAAATATGTCCGTCAGACCCCTTCCCTTGAGATAAATCTGCAAATATCTCGGAAACGAAGCGAGCTATGGCAAAATGTTAAGAGACCTTTTTTGTAGAGAATTATGTTTCCTACAATTTACGTTCTATGATATTTTTTGATCAGAAGCGTAGTTTTCGAGAAATATCGAGATATTTAAAAGTTCCGAAGCCGCACCAACATAATAGAGATACAGAAACACCGTGGCCCCTTTCTTTGAGATAACTCTGCACTATAGCGACCTGCAAATGCCACTTCCAGCTTAGCTGTGCAGAAGAAGAACGACAAGAAGAAGAAATATCTCGAAATATGTCCGTCAGGCCCCTTCCCTTGGGATAAATCTGCAAATATCTCGGAAACCAAGCGAGCTATGGCAAAATGTTAAGAGACCTTTTTTGTAGAGAATTAAGTTTCCCACTTTTTATGTTCCATGATATTTTTTGATCAGATGCGTAGTTCTCGAGATATATCAAGATATTTAAAAGTTCCGAAGCCGCACCAACATAATAGAGATACAGAAACACCGTGGCCCCTTTCTTTGAGATAACTCTGCACTACTGCGAGCTGCAAATGCCACTTCCAGCTTAGCTGTGCAGAAGGAGAACAACAAGAAGAAGAAATATCTCGAAATATGTCCGTCAGGCCCCTTCCCTTGAGATAAATCTGCAAATATCTCGGAAACGAAGCGAGCTATGGCAAAATGTTAAGAGACCTTTTTTGTAGAGAATTATGTTTCGTAGAATTTACGTTCTCTGATATTTTTTGATCAGAAGCGTAGTTTTCGAGATATATCGAGATATTTAAAAGTTCCGAAGCCGCACCAACATAATAGAGATACAGAAACACCGTGGCCTCTTTCTTTGAGATAACTCTGCACTATTGCGAGCTGCAAATGCCACTTCCAGCTTAGCTGTGCAGAAGAGGTACAACAGGAAGAGGAAATATCTTGGAATATGTCCGTCAGGCCCCTTCCCTTGAGCTAAATCTGCAAATATCTCGGAAACGATGCCAGCTATGGGAAAATGTTAAGAGACCTTTTTTGTAGAGAATTAAGTTTCCTACTTTTTATGTTCTATGACACTTTTTGATCAGATGCGTAGTTTTCGAGATATATCAAGATATTTAAAAGCTCCGAAGCTGCACCAACATAATAGAGGTACAGAAACACCGTGGCCCCTTTCTTTGAGATAAGTCTGCACTATTGCGAGCTGCAAATGCCACTTCCAGCTTAGCTGTGCAGAAGAAGAACAACAAGAATAAGAAATATTTCGAAATATGTCCGTCAGGCCCCTTCCCTTGAGATAAATCTGCAAATATCTCGGAAACGAAGCGAGCTACGGCAAAATGTTAAGAGACCTTTTTTGTAGAAAATTACGTTTCCTACTTTTTATGTTCTATGATATTTTTTGATCAGATGCGTAGTTCTCGAGATATATCAAGATATTTAAAAGTTCCGAAGCTGCACCAACATAATAGAGGTACAGAAACACCGTGGCCTCTTTCTTTGAGATAACTCTGCACTATTGCGAGCTGCAAATGCCACTTCCAGCTTAGCTGTGCAGAAGAGGAACAACAAGAAGAAGAAATATCTCGGAATATGCCCGTTAGGCCCCTTCCCTTGAGCTAAATCTGCAAATATCTCGGAAACGATGCCAGCTATGGGAAAATGTTAAGAGACCTTTTTTGTAGAGAATTAAGTTTCCTACTTTTTATGTTCTATGGTATTTTTTGATCAGATGCGTAGTTCTCGAGATATATCGAGATATTTAAAAGTTCCGAAGCTGCACCAACATAATAGAGGTACAGAAACACCGTGGCCTCTTTCTTTGAGATAACTCTGCACTATTGCGAGCTGCAAATGCCACTTCCAGCTTAGCTGTGCAGAAGAAGAACAACAAGAAGAAGAAATATTTCGAAATATGTCCGTCAGGCCACTTCCCTTGAGATAAATCTGCAAATATCTCGGAAACGAAGCGAGCTATGGCAAAATGTTAAGAGACCTTTTTTGTAGAGAATTAAGTTTCCTACTATTTATGTTGTATGATATTTTTTGATCAGATGCGTATTTCTCGAGATATATCAAGATATTTAAAAGTTCCGAAGCCGCACCAACATAATAGAGATACGGTAACACCGTGGCCCCTTTCTGTGAGATAACTCTGCACTATTGCGAGCTGCAAATGCCAGTTCGAGCTTAGCTGTGCAGAAGAAGCACAACAAGAACAAGAAATATCTCGGATTAAGTCCGTCAGGCCCCTTCCCTTGAGCTAAATCTGCAAATATCTCGGAAACGATGCGAGCTATGGCAAAATGGTAAGAGACCTTATTTGTAGAGAATTAAGTTTCCTACTTTTTATGTTCTACGACATTTTTTGATCAGATGCGTAGTTCTCGAGATATATCCAGATATTTAAAAGTTCCGAAGCGGCACCAACATAATAGAGATACAGAAACACCATGGCCCCTTTCTTTGAGGTAACTCTGCACTATTGCGAGCTGCAAATGCCACTTCCAGCTTAGCTGTGCAGAAGAAGAACGACAAGAAGAAGAAATATCTCGAAATATGTCCGTCAGGCCCCTTCCCTTGAGATAAATCTGCAAATATCTCGGAAACCAAGCGAGCTATGGCAAAATGTTAAGAGACCTTTTTTGTAGAGAATTAAGTTTCCCACTTTTTATGTTCTGTGATATTTTTTGATCAGATGCGTAGTTCTCGAGATGTATCAAGATATTTAAAAGTTCCGAAGCCGCACCAACATAATAGAGATACAGAAACACCGTAGCCCCTTTCTTTGAGATAACTGCGCTATTGCGTGCTGGAAATGCCACTTCCAGTTTAGCTGTGCAGAAGAAGAACAACAAGAAGAAGAAATATCCCGAAATATGTCCGTCAGGACCCTTCCCTTGTGATGAATCTGCAAATATCTCGGAAACGAAGCGAGCTATGGCAAAATGTTAAGAGACCTTTTTTGTAGAGAATTAAGTTTCCTACTTTTTATGTTCTATGACATTTTTTGATCAGATGCGTAGTTCTCGAGATATATCCAGATATTTAAAAGTTCCGAAGCGGCACCAACATAATAGAGATACAGAAACACCATGGCCCCTTTCTTTGAGGTAACTCTGCACTATTGCGAGCTGCAAATGCCACTTCCAGCTTAGCTGTGCAGAAGAAGAACGACAAGAAGAAGAAATATCTCGAAATATGTCCGTCAGGCCCCTTCCCTTGAGCTAAATCTGCAAATATCTCGGAAACGATGCGAGCTATGGCAAAATGGTAAGAGACCTTATTTGTAGAGAATTAAGTTTCCTACTTTTTATGTTCTACGACATTTTTTGATCAGATGCGTGGTTCTCGAGATATATCCAGATATTTAAAAGTTCCGAAGCGGCACCAACATAATAGAGATACAGAAACACCATGGCCCCTTTCTTTGAGGTAACTCTGCACTATTGCGAGCTGCAAATGCCACTTCCAGTTTAGCTGTGCAGGAGAAGAACAACAAGAAGAAGAAATATCCCGAAATATGTCCGTCAGGACCCTTCCCTTGTGATGAATCTGCAAATATCTCGGAAACGAAGCGAGCTATGGCAAAATGTTAAGAGACCTTTTTTGTAGAGAATTGAGTTTCCTACTTTTTATGTTCTATGATATTTTTTGATCAGATGCGTAGTTCTCGAGATATATCGAGATATTTAAAAGTTCCGAAGCCGCACCAACATAATAGAGATACAGAAACACCGTGGCCCCTTTCTTTGAGATAACTCTGCACTACTGCGAGCTGCAAATGCCACTTCCAGCTTAGCTGTGCAGAAGAAGAACAACAAGAAGAAGAAATATCTCGAAATATGTCCGTCAGGCCCCTTCCCTTGAGATAAATCTGCAAATATTTCGGAAACGAAGCGAGCTATGGCAAAACGTTAAGAAACCTTTTTTGTAGAGAATTATGTTTCCTACAATATATGTTCCATGATATTTTTTGATCAGAAGCGTAGTTTTCGAGATATATCGAGATATTTAAAAGTTCCGAAGCCGCACCAACATAATAGAGATACAGAAACACCGTGGCCCCTTTCTGTGAGATAACTCTGCACTATTGCGAGCTGCAAATGCCACTTCCAGCTTAGCTGTGAAGAAGAAGAACAACAAGAAGAAGAAATATCTCGAAATATGTCCGTTAGGCCCCTTCCCTTGAGATAAATCTGCAAATATCTCGGAAACGAAGCGAGTTATGGCAAAACGTTAAGAGACATTTTTGGTAGAGAATTAAGTTTCCTACTTTTTATCTTCTATGATATTTTTTGATCAGGTGCGTAGTTCTCGAGATATATCCAGATATTTAAAAGTTCCGAAGCGGCACCAACATAATAGAGATACAGAAACACCATGGCCCCTTTCTTTGAGGTAACTCTGCACTATTGCGAGCTGCAAATGCCACTTCCAGCTTAGCTGTGAAGAAGAAGAACAACAAGAAGAAGAAATATCTCGAAATATGTCCGTTAGGCCCCTTCCCTTGAGATAAATCTGCAAATATCTCGGAAACGAAGCGAGTTATGGCAAAACGTTAAGAGACATTTTTGGTAGAGAATTAAGTTTCCTACTTTTTATCTTCTATGATATTTTTTGATCAGGTGCGTAGTTCTCGAGATATATCCAGATATTTAAAAGTTCCGAAGCGGCACCAACATAATAGAGATACAGAAACACCATGGCCCCTTTCTTTGAGGTAACTCTGCACTATTGCGAGCTGCAAATGCCACTTCCAGCTTAGCTGTGCAGAAGAAGAACGACAAGAAGAAGAAATATCTCGAAATATGTCCGTCAGGCCCCTTCCCTTGAGATAAATCTGCAAATATCTCGGAAACGAAGCGAGCTATGGCAAAATGTTAAGAGACCTTTTTTGTAGAGAATTAAGTTTCCCACTTTTTATGTTCTATGATATTTTTTGATCAGATGCGTAGTTCTCGAGATATATCAAGATATTTAAAAGTTCCGAAGCCGCACCAACATAATAGAGATACAGAAACACCGTAGCCCCTTTCTTTGAGATAACTGCACTATTGCGTGCTGGAAATGCCACTTCCAGTTTAGCTGTGCAGAAGAAGAACAACAAGAAGAAGAAATATCCCGAGATATGTCCGTCAGGACCCTTCCCTTGAGATAAATCTGCAAATGTTTCGGAAACGAAGCGAGCTATGGCAAAACGTTAAGAAACCTTTTTTGTAGAGAATTATGTTTCCTACAATATATGTTCCATGATATTTTTTGATCAGAAGCGTAGTTTTCGAGATATATCGAGATATTTAAAAGTTCCGAAGCCGCACCAACATAATAGAGATACAGAAACACCGTGGCCCCTTTCTGTGAGATAACTCTGCACTATTGCGAGCTGCAAATGCCACTTCCAGTTTAGCTGTGCAGGAGAAGAACAACAAGAAGAAGAAATATCCCGAAATATGTCCGTCAGGACCCTTCCCTTGTGATGAATCTGCAAATATCTCGGAAACGAAGCGAGCTATGGCAAAATGTTAAGAGACCTTTTTTGTAGAGAATTAAGTTTCCTACTTTTTATGTTCTATGATATTTTTTGATCAGATGCGTAGTTCTCGAGATATATCGAGATATTTAAAAGTTCCGAAGCCGCACCAACATAATAGAGATACAGAAACACCGTGGCCCCTTTCTTTGAGATAACTCTGCACTACTGCGAGCTGCAAATGCCACTTCCAGCTTAGCTGTGCAGAAGAAGAACAACAAGAAGAAGAAATATCTCGAAATATGTCCGTCAGGCCCCTTCCCTTGAGATAAATCTGCAAATATTTCGGAAACGAAGCGAGCTATGGCAAAACGTTAAGAAACCTTTTTTGTAGAGAATTATGTTTCCTACAATATATGTTCCATGATATTTTTTGATCAGAAGCGTAGTTTTCGAGATATATCGAGATATTTAAAAGTTCCGAAGCCGCACCAACATAATAGAGATACAGAAACACCGTGGCCCCTTTCTGTGAGATAACTCTGCACTATTGCGAGCTGCAAATGCCACTTCCAGCTTAGCTGTGAAGAAGAAGAACAACAAGAAGAAGAAATATCTCGAAATATGTCCGTTAGGCCCCTTCCCTTGAGATAAATCTGCAAATATCTCGGAAACGAAGCGAGTTATGGCAAAACGTTAAGAGACATTTTTGGTAGAGAATTAAGTTTCCTACTTTTTATCTTCTATGATATTTTTTGATCAGGTGCGTAGTTCTCGAGATATATCCAGATATTTAAAAGTTCCGAAGCGGCACCAACATAATAGAGATACAGAAACACCATGGCCCCTTTCTTTGAGGTAACTCTGCACTATTGCGAGCTGCAAATGCCACTTCCAGCTTAGCTGTGAAGAAGAAGAACAACAAGAAGAAGAAATATCTCGAAATATGTCCGTTAGGCCCCTTCCCTTGAGATAAATCTGCAAATATCTCGGAAACGAAGCGAGTTATGGCAAAACGTTAAGAGACATTTTTGGTAGAGAATTAAGTTTCCTACTTTTTATCTTCTATGATATTTTTTGATCAGGTGCGTAGTTCTCGAGATATATCCAGATATTTAAAAGTTCCGAAGCGGCACCAACATAATAGAGATACAGAAACACCATGGCCCCTTTCTTTGAGGTAACTCTGCACTATTGCGAGCTGCAAATGCCACTTCCAGCTTAGCTGTGCAGAAGAAGAACGACAAGAAGAAGAAATATCTCGAAATATGTCCGTCAGGCCCCTTCCCTTGAGATAAATCTGCAAATATCTCGGAAACGAAGCGAGCTATGGCAAAATGTTAAGAGACCTTTTTTGTAGAGAATTAAGTTTCCCACTTTTTATGTTCTATGATATTTTTTGATCAGATGCGTAGTTCTCGAGATATATCAAGATATTTAAAAGTTCCGAAGCCGCACCAACATAATAGAGATACAGAAACACCGTAGCCCCTTTCTTTGAGATAACTGCACTATTGCGTGCTGGAAATGCCACTTCCAGTTTAGCTGTGCAGAAGAAGAACAACAAGAAGAAGAAATATCCCGAGATATGTCCGTCAGGACCCTTCCCTTGAGATAAATCTGCAAATGTTTCGGAAACGAAGCGAGCTATGGCAAAACGTTAAGAAACCTTTTTTGTAGAGAATTATGTTTCCTACAATATATGTTCCATGATATTTTTTGATCAGAAGCGTAGTTTTCGAGATATATCGAGATATTTAAAAGTTCCGAAGCCGCACCAACATAATAGAGATACAGAAACACCGTGGCCCCTTTCTGTGAGATAACTCTGCACTATTGCGAGCTGCAAATGCCACTTCCAGTTTAGCTGTGCAGGAGAAGAACAACAAGAAGAAGAAATATCCCGAAATATGTCCGTCAGGACCCTTCCCTTGTGATGAATCTGCAAATATCTCGGAAACGAAGCGAGCTATGGCAAAATGTTAAGAGACCTTTTTTGTAGAGAATTAAGTTTCCTACTTTTTATGTTCTATGATATTTTTTGATCAGATGCGTAGTTCTCGAGATATATCGAGATATTTAAAAGTTCCGAAGCCGCACCAACATAATAGAGATACAGAAACACCGTGGCCCCTTTCTTTGAGATAACTCTGCACTACTGCGAGCTGCAAATGCCACTTCCAGCTTAGCTGTGCAGAAGAAGAACAACAAGAAGAAGAAATATCTCGAAATATGTCCGTCAGGCCCCTTCCCTTGAGATAAATCTGCAAATATTTCGGAAACGAAGCGAGCTATGGCAAAACGTTAAGAAACCTTTTTTGTAGAGAATTATGTTTCCTACAATATATGTTCCATGATATTTTTTGATCAGAAGCGTAGTTTTCGAGATATATCGAGATATTTAAAAGTTCCGAAGCCGCACCAACATAATAGAGATACAGAAACACCGTGGCCCCTTTCTGTGAGATAACTCTGCACTATTGCGAGCTGCAAATGCCACTTCCAGCTTAGCTGTGAAGAAGAAGAACAACAAGAAGAAGAAATATCTCGAAATATGTCCGTTAGGCCCCTTCCCTTGAGATAAATCTGCAAATATCTCGGAAACGAAGCGAGTTATGGCAAAACGTTAAGAGACATTTTTGGTAGAGAATTAAGTTTCCTACTTTTTATCTTCTATGATATTTTTTGATCAGGTGCGTAGTTCTCGAGATATATCCAGATATTTAAAAGTTCCGAAGCGGCACCAACATAATAGAGATACAGAAACACCATGGCCCCTTTCTTTGAGGTAACTCTGCACTATTGCGAGCTGCAAATGCCACTTCCAGCTTAGCTGTGAAGAAGAAGAACAACAAGAAGAAGAAATATCTCGAAATATGTCCGTTAGGCCCCTTCCCTTGAGATAAATCTGCAAATATCTCGGAAACGAAGCGAGTTATGGCAAAACGTTAAGAGACATTTTTGGTAGAGAATTAAGTTTCCTACTTTTTATCTTCTATGATATTTTTTGATCAGGTGCGTAGTTCTCGAGATATATCCAGATATTTAAAAGTTCCGAAGCGGCACCAACATAATAGAGATACAGAAACACCATGGCCCCTTTCTTTGAGGTAACTCTGCACTATTGCGAGCTGCAAATGCCACTTCCAGCTTAGCTGTGCAGAAGAAGAACGACAAGAAGAAGAAATATCTCGAAATATGTCCGTCAGGCCCCTTCCCTTGAGATAAATCTGCAAATATCTCGGAAACGAAGCGAGCTATGGCAAAATGTTAAGAGACCTTTTTTATAGAGAATTAAGTTTCCCACTTTTTATGTTCTATGATATTTTCTGATCAGATGCGTAGTTCTCGAGATATATCAAGATATTTAAAAGTTCCGAAGCCGCACCAACATAATAGAGATACAGAAACACCGTAGCCCCTTTCTTTGAGATAACTGCACTATTGCGTGCTGGAAATGCCACTTCCAGTTTAGCTGTGCAGGAGAAGAACAACAAGAAGAAGAAATATCCCGAAATATGTCCGTCAGGACCCTTCCCTTGTGATGAATCTGCAAATATCTCGGAAACGAAGCGAGCTATGGCAAAATGTTAAGAGACCTTTTTTGTAGAGAATTAAGTTTCCTACTTTTTATGTTCTATGATATTTTTTGATCAGATGCGTAGTTCTCGAGATATATCGAGATATTTAAAAGTTCCGAAGCCGCACCAACATAATAGAGATACAGAAACACCGTGGCCCCTTTCTTTGAGATAACTCTGCACTACTGCGAGCTGCAAATGCCACTTCCAGCTTAGCTGTGCAGAAGAAGAACAACAAGAAGAAGAAATATCTCGAAATATGTCCGTCAGGCCCCTTCCCTTGAGATAAATCTGCAAATATTTCGGAAACGAAGCGAGCTATGGCAAAACGTTAAGAAACCTTTTTTGTAGAGAATTATGTTTCCTACAATATATGTTCCATGATATTTTTTGATCAGAAGCGTAGTTTTCGAGATATATCGAGATATTTAAAAGTTCCGAAGCCGCACCAACATAATAGAGATACAGAAACACCGTGGCCCCTTTCTGTGAGATAACTCTGCACTATTGCGAGCTGCAAATGCCACTTCCAGCTTAGCTGTGAAGAAGAAGAACAACAAGAAGAAGAAATATCTCGAAATATGTCCGTTAGGCCCCTTCCCTTGAGATAAATCTGCAAATATCTCGGAAACGAAGCGAGTTATGGCAAAACGTTAAGAGACATTTTTGGTAGAGAATTAAGTTTCCTACTTTTTATCTTCTATGATATTTTTTGATCAGGTGCGTAGTTCTCGAGATATATCCAGATATTTAAAAGTTCCGAAGCGGCACCAACATAATAGAGATACAGAAACACCATGGCCCCTTTCTTTGAGGTAACTCTGCACTATTGCGAGCTGCAAATGCCACTTCCAGCTTAGCTGTGAAGAAGAAGAACAACAAGAAGAAGAAATATCTCGAAATATGTCCGTTAGGCCCCTTCCCTTGAGATAAATCTGCAAATATCTCGGAAACGAAGCGAGTTATGGCAAAACGTTAAGAGACATTTTTGGTAGAGAATTAAGTTTCCTACTTTTTATCTTCTATGATATTTTTTGATCAGGTGCGTAGTTCTCGAGATATATCCAGATATTTAAAAGTTCCGAAGCGGCACCAACATAATAGAGATACAGAAACACCATGGCCCCTTTCTTTGAGGTAACTCTGCACTATTGCGAGCTGCAAATGCCACTTCCAGCTTAGCTGTGCAGAAGAAGAACGACAAGAAGAAGAAATATCTCGAAATATGTCCGTCAGGCCCCTTCCCTTGAGATAAATCTGCAAATATCTCGGAAACGAAGCGAGCTATGGCAAAATGTTAAGAGACCTTTTTTATAGAGAATTAAGTTTCCCACTTTTTATGTTCTATGATATTTTTTGATCAGATGCGTAGTTCTCGAGATATATCAAGATATTTAAAAGTTCCGAAGCCGCACCAACATAATAGAGATACAGAAACACCGTAGCCCCTTTCTTTGAGATAACTGCACTATTGCGTGCTGGAAATGCCACTTCCAGTTTAGCTGTGCAGAAGAAGAACAACAAGAAGAAGAAATATCCCGAGATATGTCCGTCAGGACCCTTCCCTTGTGATGAATCTGCAAATATCTCGGAAACGAAGCGAGCTATGGCAAAATGTTAAGAGACATTTTTTGTAGAGAATTAAGTTTCCTACTTTTTATGTTCTATGACATTTTTTGATCAGATGCGTAGTTCTCGAGATATATCCAGATCTTTAAAAGTTCCGAAGCGGCACCAACATAATAGAGATACAGAAACACCATGGCCCCTTTCTTTGAGGTAACTCTGCACTATTGCGAGCTGCAAATGCCACTTCCAGCTTAGCTGTGCAGAAGAAGAACGACAAGAAGAAGAAATATCTCGAAATATGTCCGTCAGGCCCCTTCCCTTGGGATAAATCTGCAAATATCTCGGAAACCAAGCGAGCTATGGCAAAATGTTAAGAGACCTTTTTTGTAGAGAATTATGTTTCCTACAATTTATGTTCTATGATATTTTTTGATCAGAAGCGCAGTTTTCGAGATATATCGAGATATTTAAAAGTTCCGAAGCCGCACCAACATAATAGAGATACAGAAACACCATGGCCCCTTTCTTTGAGGTAACTCTGCACTATTGCGAGCTGCAAATGCCACTTCCAGCTTAGCTGTGCAGAAGAAGAACGACAAGAAGAAGAAATATCTCGGAATATGCCCGTCAGGCCCGTTCCCTTGAGCTAAATCTGCAAATATCTCGGAAACGAAGCGAGCTATGGCAAAATGTTAAGATACCTTCTTTGTAGAGAATTAAGTTTCCTACTTTTTATGTTCTATGATATTTTTTGATCAGATGCGTAGCTCTCGAGATATATCAAGATATTTAAAAGTTCCGAAGCCGCACCAACATAATAGAGATACAGAAACACCGTAGCCCCTTTCCTTGAGATAGCTCTGCACTATTGCGAGCTGGAAATGCCACTTCCAGTTTAGCTGTGCAGAAGAAGAACAACAAGAAGAAGAAATATCCCGAAATATGTCCGTCAGGACCCTTCCCTTGTGATGAATCTGCAAATATCTCGGAAACGAAGCGAGCTATGGCAAAATGTTAAGAGACCTTTTTTGTAGAGAATTAAGTTTCCCACTTTTTATGTTCTATGATATTTTTTGATCAGATGCGTACTTCTCGAGATATATCAAGATATTTAAAAGTTCCGAAGCCGCACCAACATAATAGAGATACAGAAACACCGTGGCCCCTCTCTTTGAGATAACTCTGCACTACTGCGAGCTGCAAATGCCACTTCCAGCTTAGCTGTGCAGAAGAAGAACAACAAGAAGAAGAAATATCTAGAAATATGTCCGTCAGTCCCCTTCCCTTGAGATAAATCTGCAAATATCTCGGAAACGAAGCGAGCTATGGCAAAATGTTAAGAGACCTTTTTTGTAGAGAATTATGTTTCCTATAATTTATGTTCTACGATATTTTTTGAGCAGACGCGTAGTTTTCGAGATATATCGAGATATTTAAAAGTTCCGAAGCCGCACCAACATAATAGAGATACAGAAACACCGTGGCCCCTTTCTTTGAGATAACTCTGCACTATTGCGACCTGCAAATGCCACTTCCAGCTTAGCTGTGCAGAAGAAGAACAACAAGAAGAAGAAATATCTCGAAATATGTCCGTCAGGCCCCTTCCCTTGAGCTAAATCTGCAAATATCTCGGAAACGATGCCAGCTATGGGAAAATGTTAAGAGACCTTTTCTGTAGAGAATTAAGTTTCCTACTTTTTATGTTCTATGATATTTTTTGATCAGATGCGTAGTTCTCGAGATATATCAAGATATTTAAAAGTTCCGAAGCCGCACCAACATAGTAGAGATACAGAAACACCGTGGCCTCTTTCTGTGAGATAACTCTGCACTATTGCGAGCTGCAAATGCCAGTTCGAGCTTAGCTGTGCAGAAGAAGCACAACAAGAACAAGAAATATCTCGGATTAAGTCCGTCAGGCTCCTTCCCTTGAGCTAAATCTGCAAATATCTCGGAAACGATGCAAGCTATGGCAAAATGTTAAGAGACCTTTTTTGTAGAGAATTAAGTTTCCTACTTTTTATGTTCTACGACATTTTTTGATCAGATGCGTAGTTCTCGAGATATATCCAGATATTTAAAAGTTCCGAAGCGGCACCAACATAATAGAGATACAGAAACACCATGGCCCCTTTCTTTGAAGTAACTCTGCACTATTGCGAGCTGCAAATGCCACTTCCAGCTTAGCTGTGCAGGAGAAGAACGACAAGAAGAAGAAATATCTAGAAATATGTCCGTCAGTCTCCTTCCCTTGAGATAAATCTGCAAATATCTCGGAAACGAAGCGAGCTATGGCAAAATGTTAAGAGACCTTTTTTGTAGAGAATTATGTTTCCTATAATTTATGTCCTACGATATTTTTTGATCAGACGCGTAGTTTTCGAGATATATCGAGATATTTAAAAGTTCCGAAGCCGCACCAACATAATAGAGATACAGAAACACCGTGGCCCCTTTCTTTGAGATAACTCTGCACTATTGCGACCTGCAAATGCCACTTCCAGCTTAGCTGTGCAGAAGAAGAACAACAAGAAGAAGAAGTATCTCGAAATATGTCCGTCAGGCCCCTTCCCTTGAGGTAAATCTGCAAATATCTCGGAAACGATGCCAGCTACGGGAAAATGTTAAGAGACCTTTTTTGTAGAGAATTCAGTTTCCTACTTTTTATGTTCTATGATATTTTTTGATCAGATGCGTAGTTCTCGAGATATATCAAGATATTTAAAAGTTCCGAAGCCGCACCAACATAGTCGAGATACAGAAACACCGTGGCCTCTTTCTTTGAGATAACTCTGCACTATTGCGCGCTGCAAATGCCACTTTCAGCTTAGCTGTGCAGAAGAAGAACAACAAGAAGAAGAAATATCTCGAAATATGTCCGTCAGGCCCCTTCCCTTGAGATAAATCTGCAAATATCTCGGAAACGAAGCGAGCTATGGCAAAATGATTAGAGACCTTTTTTGTAGAGAATTATGTTTCCTACAATTTATGTTCTATGATATTTTTTGATCAGAAGCGTAGTTTTCGAGATATATCGAGATATTTAAAAGTTCCGAAGCTGCACCAACATAATAGAGGTACAGAAACACCGTGGCCCCTTTCTTTGAGATAACTCTGCACTATTGCGAGCTGCAAATGCCACTTCCAGCTTAGCTGTGCAGAAGAAGAAGAACAAGAATAAGAAATATTTCGAAATATGTCCGTCAGGCCCCTTCCCTTGAGATAAATCTGCAAATATCTCGGAAACGAAGCGAGCTACGGCAAAATGTTAAGAGACCTTTTTTGTAGAAAATTAGGTTTCCTACTTTTTATGTTCTATGATATTTTTTGATCAGATGCGTAGTTCTCGAGATATATCAAGATATTTAAAAGCTCCGAAGCTGCACCAACATAATAGAGGTACAGAAACACCGTGGCCTCTTTCTTTGAGATAACTCTGCACTATTGCGACCTGCAAATGCCACTTCCAGCTTAGCTGTGCAGAAGAAGAACAACAAGAAGAAGAAATATCTCGAAATATGTCCGTCAGGCCCCTTCCCTTGAGATAAATCTGCAAATATCTCGGAAACGAAGCGAGCTATGGCAAAATGGTAAGAGACCCTTTTTGTAGAGAATTATGTTTCCTACAATTTACGTTCTCTGATATTTTTTGATCAGAAGCGTAGTTTTCGAGATATATCGAGATATTTAAAAGTTCCGAAGCCGCACCAACATAATAGAGATACAGAAACACCGTGGCCTCTTTCTTTGAGATAACTCTGCACTATTACGAGCTGCAAATGCCACTTCCAGCTTAGCTGTGCAGAAGAGGAACAACAAGAAGAAGAAATATCTCGGAATATGTCCGTCAGGCCCCTTCCCTTGAGCTAAATCTGCAAATATCTCGGAAACGATGCCAGCTATGGGAAAATGCTAAGAGACCTTTTTTGTAGAGAATTAAGTTTCCTACTTTTTATGTTCTATGATATTTTTTGATCAGATGCGTAGTTCTCGAGATATATCAAGATATTTAAAAGTTCCGAAGCCGCACCAACATAATAGAGATACAGAAACACTGTGGCCCCTTTCTTTGAGATAACTCTGCACTATTGCGCGCTGCAAATGCCACTTCCAGCTTAGCTGTGCAGAAGAAGAACAACAAGAAGAAGAAATATCTAGAAATATGTCCGTCAGTCCCCTTCCCTTGAGATAAATCTGCAAATATCTGGGAAACGAAGCGAGCTATGGCAAAATGTTAAGAGACCTTTTTTGTAGAGAATCAAGTTTCCTACTTTTTATGTTCTATGATATTTTTCGATCAGATGCGTAGTTCTCGAGATATATCAAGATATTTAAAAGTTCCGAAGCCGCACCAACATAATAGAGATACAGAAACACCGTAGCCCCTTTCTTTGAGATAACTCTGCACTATTGCGATCTGGAAATGCCACTTCCAGTTTAGTTGTGCAGAAGAAGAACAACAAGAAGAAGAAATATCCCGAAATATGTCCGTCAGGACCCTTCCCTTGAGATAAATCTGCAAATATCTCGGAAACGAAGCGAGCTATGGCAAAATGTTAAGAGACCTTTTTTGTAGAGAATTATGTTTCCTATAATTTATGTTCTACGATATTTTTTGATCAGACGCGTAGTTTTCGAGATATATCGAGATATTTAAAAGTTCCGAAGCCGCACCAACATAATAGAGATACAGAAACACCGTGGCCCCTTTCTTTGAGATAACGCTGCACTATTGCGACCTGCAAATGCCAGTTCGAGCTTAGCTGTGCAGAAGAAGCACAACCAGAACAAGAAATATCTCGGATTAAGTCCGTCAGGCCCCTTCCCTTGAGCTAAATCTGCAAATATCTCGGAAACGAAGCGAGCTATGGCAAAATGTTAAGAGACCTTTTTTGTAGAGAATTAAGTTTCCCACTTTTTATGTTCTATGATATTTTTTGATCAGATGCGTAGTTCTCGAGATATATCAAGATATTTAAAAGTTCCGAAGCCGCACCAACATAGTAGAGATACAGAAACACCGTGGCCCCTTTCTTTGAGATAACTCTGCACTACTGCGAGCTGCAAATGCCACTTCCAGCTTAGCTGTGCAGAAGAAGAACGACAAGAAGAAGAAATATCTCGAAATATGTCCGTCAGGCCCCTTCCCTTGAGATAAATCTGCAAATATCTCGGAAACCAAGCGAGCTATGGCAAAATGTTAAGAGACCTTTTTTGTAGAGAATTAAGTTTCCCACTTTTTATGTTCTATGATATTTTTTGATCAGATGCGTAGTTCTCGAGATATATCGAGATATTTAAAAGTTCCGAAGCCGCACCAACATAATAGAGATACAGAAACACCGTGGCCCCTTTCTTTGAGATAACTCTGCACTACTGCGAGCTGCAAATGCCACTTCCAGCTTAGCTGTGCAGAAGAAGAACAACAAGAAGAAGAAATATCTCGAAATATGTCCGTCAGGCCCCTTCCCTTGAGATAAATCTGCAAATATTTCGGAAACGAAGCGAGCTATGGCAAAACGTTAAGAAACCTTTTTTGTAGAGAATTATGTTTCCTACAATATATGTTCCATGATATTTTTTGATCAGAAGCGTAGTTTTCGAGATATATCGAGATATTTAAAAGTTCCGAAGCCGCACCAACATAATAGAGATACAGAAACACCGTGGCCCCTTTCTGTGAGATAACTCTGCACTATTGCGAGCTGCAAATGCCACTTCCAGCTTAGCTGTGAAGAAGAAGAACAACAAGAAGAAGAAATATCTCGAAATATGTCCGTTAGGCCCCTTCCCTTGAGATAAATCTGCAAATATCTCGGAAACGAAGCGAGTTATGGCAAAACGTTAAGAGACATTTTTGGTAGAGAATTAAGTTTCCTACTTTTTATCTTCTATGATATTTTTTGATCAGGTGCGTAGTTCTCGAGATATATCCAGATATTTAAAAGTTCCGAAGCGGCACCAACATAATAGAGATACAGAAACACCATGGCCCCTTTCTTTGAGGTAACTCTGCACTATTGCGAGCTGCAAATGCCACTTCCAGCTTAGCTGTGAAGAAGAAGAACAACAAGAAGAAGAAATATCTCGAAATATGTCCGTTAGGCCCCTTCCCTTGAGATAAATCTGCAAATATCTCGGAAACGAAGCGAGTTATGGCAAAACGTTAAGAGACATTTTTGGTAGAGAATTAAGTTTCCTACTTTTTATCTTCTATGATATTTTTTGATCAGGTGCGTAGTTCTCGAGATATATCCAGATATTTAAAAGTTCCGAAGCGGCACCAACATAATAGAGATACAGAAACACCATGGCCCCTTTCTTTGAGGTAACTCTGCACTATTGCGAGCTGCAAATGCCACTTCCAGCTTAGCTGTGCAGAAGAAGAACGACAAGAAGAAGAAATATCTCGAAATATGTCCGTCAGGCCCCTTCCCTTGAGATAAATCTGCAAATATCTCGGAAACGAAGCGAGCTATGGCAAAATGTTAAGAGACCTTTTTTATAGAGAATTAAGTTTCCCACTTTTTATGTTCTATGATATTTTTTGATCAGATGCGTAGTTCTCGAGATATATCAAGATATTTAAAAGTTCCGAAGCCGCACCAACATAATAGAGATACAGAAACACCGTAGCCCCTTTCTTTGAGATAACTGCACTATTGCGTGCTGGAAATGCCACTTCCAGTTTAGCTGTGCAGAAGAAGAACAACAAGAAGAAGAAATATCCCGAGATATGTCCGTCAGGACCCTTCCCTTGTGATGAATCTGCAAATATCTCGGAAACGAAGCGAGCTATGGCAAAATGTTAAGAGACATTTTTTGTAGAGAATTAAGTTTCCTACTTTTTATGTTCTATGACATTTTTTGATCAGATGCGTAGTTCTCGAGATATATCCAGATCTTTAAAAGTTCCGAAGCGGCACCAACATAATAGAGATACAGAAACACCATGGCCCCTTTCTTTGAGGTAACTCTGCACTATTGCGAGCTGCAAATGCCACTTCCAGCTTAGCTGTGCAGAAGAAGAACGACAAGAAGAAGAAATATCTCGAAATATGTCCGTCAGGCCCCTTCCCTTGGGATAAATCTGCAAATATCTCGGAAACCAAGCGAGCTATGGCAAAATGTTAAGAGACCTTTTTTGTAGAGAATTATGTTTCCTACAATTTATGTTCTATGATATTTTTTGATCAGAAGCGCAGTTTTCGAGATATATCGAGATATTTAAAAGTTCCGAAGCCGCACCAACATAATAGAGATACAGAAACACCATGGCCCCTTTCTTTGAGGTAACTCTGCACTATTGCGAGCTGCAAATGCCACTTCCAGCTTAGCTGTGCAGAAGAAGAACGACAAGAAGAAGAAATATCTCGGAATATGCCCGTCAGGCCCGTTCCCTTGAGCTAAATCTGCAAATATCTCGGAAACGAAGCGAGCTATGGCAAAATGTTAAGATACCTTCTTTGTAGAGAATTAAGTTTCCTACTTTTTATGTTCTATGATATTTTTTGATCAGATGCGTAGCTCTCGAGATATATCAAGATATTTAAAAGTTCCGAAGCCGCACCAACATAATAGAGATACAGAAACACCGTAGCCCCTTTCCTTGAGATAGCTCTGCACTATTGCGAGCTGGAAATGCCACTTCCAGTTTAGCTGTGCAGAAGAAGAACAACAAGAAGAAGAAATATCCCGAAATATGTCCGTCAGGACCCTTCCCTTGTGATGAATCTGCAAATATCTCGGAAACGAAGCGAGCTATGGCAAAATGTTAAGAGACCTTTTTTGTAGAGAATTAAGTTTCCCACTTTTTATGTTCTATGATATTTTTTGATCAGATGCGTACTTCTCGAGATATATCAAGATATTTAAAAGTTCCGAAGCCGCACCAACATAATAGAGATACAGAAACACCGTGGCCCCTCTCTTTGAGATAACTCTGCACTACTGCGAGCTGCAAATGCCACTTCCAGCTTAGCTGTGCAGAAGAAGAACAACAAGAAGAAGAAATATCTAGAAATATGTCCGTCAGTCCCCTTCCCTTGAGATAAATCTGCAAATATCTCGGAAACGAAGCGAGCTATGGCAAAATGTTAAGAGACCTTTTTTGTAGAGAATTATGTTTCCTATAATTTATGTTCTACGATATTTTTTGAGCAGACGCGTAGTTTTCGAGATATATCGAGATATTTAAAAGTTCCGAAGCCGCACCAACATAATAGAGATACAGAAACACCGTGGCCCCTTTCTTTGAGATAACTCTGCACTATTGCGACCTGCAAATGCCACTTCCAGCTTAGCTGTGCAGAAGAAGAACAACAAGAAGAAGAAATATCTCGAAATATGTCCGTCAGGCCCCTTCCCTTGAGCTAAATCTGCAAATATCTCGGAAACGATGCCAGCTATGGGAAAATGTTAAGAGACCTTTTCTGTAGAGAATTAAGTTTCCTACTTTTTATGTTCTATGATATTTTTTGATCAGATGCGTAGTTCTCGAGATATATCAAGATATTTAAAAGTTCCGAAGCCGCACCAACATAGTAGAGATACAGAAACACCGTGGCCTCTTTCTGTGAGATAACTCTGCACTATTGCGAGCTGCAAATGCCAGTTCGAGCTTAGCTGTGCAGAAGAAGCACAACAAGAACAAGAAATATCTCGGATTAAGTCCGTCAGGCTCCTTCCCTTGAGCTAAATCTGCAAATATCTCGGAAACGATGCAAGCTATGGCAAAATGTTAAGAGACCTTTTTTGTAGAGAATTAAGTTTCCTACTTTTTATGTTCTACGACATTTTTTGATCAGATGCGTAGTTCTCGAGATATATCCAGATATTTAAAAGTTCCGAAGCGGCACCAACATAATAGAGATACAGAAACACCATGGCCCCTTTCTTTGAGGTAACTCTGCACTATTGCGAGCTGCAAATGCCACTTCCAGCTTAGCTGTGCAGGAGAAGAACGACAAGAAGAAGAAATATCTAGAAATATGTCCGTCAGTCTCCTTCCCTTGAGATAAATCTGCAAATATCTCGGAAACGAAGCGAGCTATGGCAAAATGTTAAGAGACCTTTTTTGTAGAGAATTAAGTTTCCTACTTTTTATGTTCTATGATATTTTTCGATCAGATGCGTAGTTCTCGAGATATATCAAGATATTTAAAAGCTCCGAAGCCGCACCAACATAATAGAGATACAGAAACACCGTAGCCCCTTTCTTTGAGATAACTCTGCACTATTGCGAGCTGGAAATGCCACTTCCAGTTTAGCTGTGCAGAAGAAGAACAACAAGAAGAAGAAACATCCCGAAATATGTCCGTCAGGACCCTTCCCTTGAGATAAATCTGCAAATATCTCGGAAACGAAGCGAGCTATGGCAAAATGTTAAGAGACCTTTTTTGTAGAGAATTATGTTTCCTATAATTTATGTCCTACGATATTTTTTGATCAGACGCGTAGTTTTCGAGATATATCGAGATATTTAAAAGTTCCGAAGCCGCACCAACATAATAGAGATACAGAAACACCGTGGCCCCTTTCTTTGAGATAACTCTGCACTATTGCGACCTGCAAATGCCTCTTCCAGCTTAGCTGTGCAGAAGAAGAACAACAAGAAGAAGAAGTATCTCGAAATATGTCCGTCAGGCCCCTTCCCTTGAGGTAAATCTGCAAATATCTCGGAAACGATGCCAGCTATGGGAAAATGTTAAGAGACCTTTTTTGTAGAGAATTCAGTTTCCTACTTTTTATGTTCTATGATATTTTTTGATCAGATGCGTAGTTCTCGAGATATATCAAGATATTTAAAAGTTCCGAAGCCGCACCAACATAGTCGAGATACAGAAACACCGTGGCCTCTTTCTTTGAGATAACTCTGCACTATTGCGCGCTGCAAATGCCACTTTCAGCTTAGCTGTGCAGAAGAAGAACAACAAGAAGAAGAAATATCTCGAAATATGTCCGTCAGGCCCCTTCCCTTGAGATAAATCTGCAAATATCTCGGAAACGAAGCGAGCTATGGCAAAATGATTAGAGACCTTTTTTGTAGAGAATTATGTTTCCTACAATTTATGTTCTATGATATTTTTTGATCAGAAGCGTAGTTTTCGAGATATATCGAGATATTTAAAAGTTCCGAAGCTGCACCAACATAATAGAGGTACAGAAACACCGTGGCCCCTTTCTTTGAGATAACTCTGCACTATTGCGAGCTGCAAATGCCACTTCCAGCTTAGCTGTGCAGAAGAAGAAGAACAAGAATAAGAAATATTTCGAAATATGTCCGTCAGGCCCCTTCCCTTGAGATAAATCTGCAAATATCTCGGAAACGAAGCGAGCTACGGCAAAATGTTAAGAGACCTTTTTTGTAGAAAATTAGGTTTCCTACTTTTTATGTTCTATGATATTTTTTGATCAGATGCGTAGTTCTCGAGATATATCAAGATATTTAAAAGCTCCGAAGCTGCACCAACATAATAGAGGTACAGAAACACCGTGGCCTCTTTCTTTGAGATAACTCTGCACTATTGCGACCTGCAAATGCCACTTCCAGCTTAGCTGTGCAGAAGAAGAACAACAAGAAGAAGAAATATCTCGAAATATGTCCGTCAGGCCCCTTCCCTTGAGATAAATCTGCAAATATCTCGGAAACGAAGCGAGCTATGGCAAAATGGTAAGAGACCCTTTTTGTAGAGAATTATGTTTCCTACAATTTACGTTCTCTGATATTTTTTGATCAGAAGCGTAGTTTTCGAGATATATCGAGATATTTAAAAGTTCCGAAGCCGCACCAACATAATAGAGATACAGAAACACCGTGGCCTCTTTCTTTGAGATAACTCTGCACTATTACGAGCTGCAAATGCCACTTCCAGCTTAGCTGTGCAGAAGAGGAACAACAAGAAGAAGAAATATCTCGGAATATGTCCGTCAGGCCCCTTCCCTTGAGCTAAATCTGCAAATATCTCGGAAACGATGCCAGCTATGGGAAAATGCTAAGAGACCTTTTTTGTAGAGAATTAAGTTTCCTACTTTTTATGTTCTATGATATTTTTTGATCAGATGCGTAGTTCTCGAGATATATCAAGATATTTAAAAGTTCCGAAGCCGCACCAACATAATAGAGATACAGAAACACTGTGGCCCGTTTCTTTGAGATAACTCTGCACTATTGCGCGCTGCAAATGCCACTTCCAGCTTAGCTGTGCAGAAGAAGAACAACAAGAAGAAGAAATATCTAGAAATATGTCCGTCAGTCCCCTTCCCTTGAGATAAATCTGCAAATATCTGGGAAACGAAGCGAGCTATGGCAAAATGTTAAGAGACCTTTTTTGTAGAGAATCAAGTTTCCTACTTTTTATGTTCTATGATATTTTTCGATCAGATGCGTAGTTCTCGAGATATATCAAGATATTTAAAAGTTCCGAAGCCGCACCAACATAATAGAGATACAGAAACACCGTAGCCCCTTTCTTTGAGATAACTCTGCACTATTGCGATCTGGAAATGCCACTTCCAGTTTAGTTGTGCAGAAGAAGAACAACAAGAAGAAGAAATATCCCGAAATATGTCCGTCAGGACCCTTCCCTTGAGATAAATCTGCAAATATCTCGGAAACGAAGCGAGCTATGGCAAAATGTTAAGAGACCTTTTTTGTAGAGAATTATGTTTCCTATAATTTATGTTCTACGATATTTTTTGATCAGACGCGTAGTTTTCGAGATATATCGAGATATTTAAAAGTTCCGAAGCCGCACCAACATAATAGAGATACAGAAACACCGTGGCCCCTTTCTTTGAGATAACGCTGCACTATTGCGACCTGCAAATGCCAGTTCGAGCTTAGCTGTGCAGAAGAAGCACAACCAGAACAAGAAATATCTCGGATTAAGTCCGTCAGGCCCCTTCCCTTGAGCTAAATCTGCAAATATCTCGGAAACGAAGCGAGCTATGGCAAAATGTTAAGAGACCTTTTTTGTAGAGAATTAAGTTTCCCACTTTTTATGTTCTATGATATTTTTTGATCAGATGCGTAGTTCTCGAGATATATCAAGATATTTAAAAGTTCCGAAGCCGCACCAACATAGTAGAGATACAGAAACACCGTGGCCCCTTTCTTTGAGATAACTCTGCACTACTGCGAGCTGCAAATGCCACTTCCAGCTTAGCTGTGCAGAAGAAGAACGACAAGAAGAAGAAATATCTCGAAATATGTCCGTCAGGCCCCTTCCCTTGAGATAAATCTGCAAATATCTCGGAAACCAAGCGAGCTATGGCAAAATGTTAAGAGACCTTTTTTGTAGAGAATTAAGTTTCCCACTTTTTATGTTCTATGATATTTTTTGATCAGATGCGTAGTTCTCGAGATATATCAAGATATTTAAAAGTTCCGAAGCCGCACCAACATAATAGAGATACAGAAACACCGTGGCCCCTCTCTTTGAGATAACTCTGCACTACTGCGAGCTGCAAATGCCACTTCCAGCTTAGCTGTGCAGAAGAAGAACAACAAGAAGAAGAAATATCTAGAAATATGTCCGTCAGTCCCCTTCCCTTGAGATAAATCTGCAAATATCTCGGAAACGAAGCGAGCTATGGCAAAATGTTAAGAGACCTTTTTTGTAGAGAATCAAGTTTCCTACTTTTTATGTTCTATGATATTTTTCGATCAGATGCGTAGTTCTCGAGATATATCAAGATATTTAAAAGTTCCGAAGCCGCACCAACATAATAGAGATACAGAAACACCGTAGCCCCTTTCTTTGAGATAACTCTGCACTATTGCGAGCTGGAAATGCCAGTTCCAGTTTAGTTGTGCAGAAGAAGAACAACAAGAAGAAAAAATATCCCGAAATATGTCCGTCAGGACCCTTCCCTTGAGATAAATCTGCAAATCTCTCGGAAACGAAGCGAGCTATGGCAAAATGTTAAGAGACCTTTTTTGTAGAGAATTATGTTTCCTATAATTTATGTTCTACGATATTTTTTGATCAGACGCGTAGTTTTCGAGATATATCGAGATATTTAAAAGTTCCGAAGCCGCACCAACATAATAGAGATACAGAAACACCGTGGCCCCTTTCTTTGAGATAACTCTGCACTATTGCGACCTGCAAATGCCACTTCCAGCTTAGCTGTGCAGAAGAAGAACAACAAGAAGAACAAATATCTCGAAATATGTCCGTCAGGCCCCTTCCCTTGAGCTAAATCTGCAAATATCTCGGAAACGATGCCAGCTATGGGAAAATGTTAAGAGACCTTTTTTGTAGAGAATTAAGTTTCCTACTTTTTATGTTCTATGATATTTTTTGATCAGATGCGTAGTTCTCGAGATATATCAAGATATTTAAAAGTTCCGAAGCCGCACCAACATAGTAGAGATACAGAAACACCGTGGCCTCTTTCTTTGAGATAACTCTGCACTATTGCGCGCTGCAAATGCCACTTCCAGCTTAGCTGTGCAGAAGAAGAACAACAAGAAGAAGAAATATCTCGAAATATGTCCGTCAGGCCCCTTCCCTTGAGATAAATCTGCAAATATCTCGGAAACGACGCGAGCTATGGCAAAATCTTAAGAGACCTTATTTGTAGAGAATTAAGTTTCCTACTTTTTATGTTCTATGATATTTTTTGATCAGAAGCGTAGTCTTCGAGATATATCGAGATATTTAAAAGTTCCGAAGCCGCACCAACACAATAGAGATACGGTTACACCGTGGTCCCTTTCTGTGAGATAACTCTGCACTATTGCGAGCTGCAAATGCCAGTTCGAGCTTAGCTGTGCAGAAGAAGCACAACAAGAACAAGAAATATCTCGGATTAAGTCCGTCAGGCCCCTTCCCTTGAGCTAAATCTGCAAATATCTCGGAAACGATGCGAGCTATGGCAAAATGTTAAGAGACCTTTTTTATAGAGAATTAAGTTTCCTACTTTTTATGTTCTATGATATTTTTTGATCAGAAGCGTAGTCTTCGAGATATATCGAGATATTTAAAAGTTCCGAAGCCGCACCAACACAATAGAGATACGGTTACACCGTGGTCCCTTTCTGTGAGATAACTCTGCACTATTGCGAGCTGCAAATGCCAGTTCGAGCTTAGCTGTGCAGAAGAAGCACAACAAGAACAAGAAATATCTCGGATTAAGTCCGTCAGGCCCCTTCCCTTGAGCTAAATCTGCAAATATCTCGGAAACGATGCGAGCTATGGCAAAATGTTAAGAGACCTTTTTTATAGAGAATTAAGTTTCCTACTTTTTATGTTCTATGACATTTTTTGATCAGATGCGTAGTTCTCGAGATATATCCAGATATTTAAAAGTTCCGAAGCGGCACCAACATAATAGAGATACAGAAACACCATGGCCCCTTTCTTTGAGGTAACTCTGCACTATTGCGAGCTGCAAATGCCACTTCCAGTTTAGCTGTGCAGAAGAAGAACGACAAGAAGAAGAAATATCTCGAAATATGTCCGTCAGGACCCTTCCCTTGAGATAAATCTGCAAATCTCTCGGAAACGAAGCGAGCTATGGCAAAATGTTAAGAGACCTTTTTTGTAGAGAATTATGTTTCCTATAATTTATGTTCTACGATATTTTTTGATCAGACGCGTAGTTTTCGAGATATATCGAGATATTTAAAAGTTCCGAAGCCGCACCAACATAATAGAGATACAGAAACACCGTGGCCTCTTTCTTTGAGATAACTCTGCACTATTGCGCGCTGCAAATGCCACTTCCAGCTTAGCTGTGCAGAAGAAGAACAACAGGGAGAAGAAATATCTCGAAATATGTCCGTCAGGCCCCTTCCCTTGAGATAAATCTGCAAATATCTCGGAAACGAAGCGAGATATGGCAACATGTTTAGAGACCTTTTTTGTAGAGAATTATGTTTCCTACAATTTATGTTCTATGATATTTTTTGATCAGAAGCGTAGTTTTCGAGATATATCGAGATATTTAAAAGTTCCGAAGCCGCACCAACATATTAGAGATACAGAAACACCGTGGCCCCTTTCTTTGAGATAACTCTGCACTATTGCGCGCTGCAAATGCCACTTCCAGCTTAGCTGTGCAGAAGAAGAACAACAAGAAGAAGAAATATCTCGAAATATGTCCGTCAGGCCCCTTCCCTTGAGATAAATCTGCAAATATCTCGGAAACGACGCGAGCTATGGCAAAATCTTAAGACACCTTATTTGTAGAGAATTAAGTTTCCTACTTTTTATGTTCTATGATATTTTTTGATCAGAAGCGTAGTTTTCGAGATATATCGAGATATTTAAAAGTTCCGAAGCCGCACCAACACAATAGAGATACGGTAACACCGTGGTCCCTTTCTGTGAGATAACTCTGCACTATTGCGAGCTGCAAATGCCAGTTCGAGCTTAGCTGTGCAGAAGAAGCACAACAAGAACAAGAAATATCTCGGATTAAGTCCGTCAGGCCCCTTCCCTTGAGCTAAATCTGCAAATATCTCGGAAACGATGCAAGCTATGGCAAAATGTTAAGAGACCTTTTTTGTAGAGAATTAAGTTTCCTACTTTTTATGTTCTACGACATTTTTTGATCAGATGCGTAGTTCTCGAGATATATCCAGATATTTAAAAGTTCCGAAGCGGCACCAACATAATAGAGATACAGAAACACCATGGCCCCTTTCTTTGAGGTAACTCTGCACTATTGCGAGCTGCAAATGCCACTTCCAGCTTAGCTGTGCAGGAGAAGAACGACAAGAAGAAGAAATATCTAGAAATATGTCCGTCAGTCTCCTTCCCTTGAGATATATCTGCAAATATCTCGGAAACGAAGCGAGCTATGGCAAAATGTTAAGAGACCTTTTTTGTAGAGAATTAAGTTTCCTACTTTTTATGTTCCATGATATTTTTCGATCAGATGCGTAGTTCTCGAGATATATCAAGATATTTAAAAGCTCCGAAGCCGCACCAACATAATAGAGATACAGAAACACCGTAGCCCCTTTCTTTGAGATAACTCTGCACTATTGCGAGCTGGAAATGCCACTTCCAGTTTAGCTGTGCAGAAGAAGAACAACAAGAAGAAGAAACATCCCGAAATATGTCCGTCAGGACCCTTCCCTTGAGATAAATCTGCAAATATCTCGGAAACGAAGCGAGCTATGGCAAAATGTTAAGAGACCTTTTTTGTAGAGAATTATGTTTCCTATAATTTATGTCCTACGATATTTTTTGATCAGACGCGTAGTTTTCGAGATATATCGAGATATTTAAAAGTTCCGAAGCCGCACCAACATAATAGAGATACAGAAACACCGTGGCCCCTTTCTTTGAGATAACTCTGCACTATTGCGACCTGCAAATGCCACTTCCAGCTTAGCTGTGCAGAAGAAGAACAACAAGAAGAAGAAGTATCTCGAAATATGTCCGTCAGGCCCCTTCCCTTGAGCTAAATCTGCAAATATCTCGGAAACGAAGCGAGCTATGGCAAAATGTTTAGAGACCTTTTTTGTAGAGAATTATGTTTCCTATAATTTATGTTCTATGATATTTTTTGATCAGAAGCGTAGTTTTCGAGATATATCGAGATATTTAAAAGTTCCGAAGCTGCACCAACATAATAGAGGTACAGAAACACCGTGGCCCCTTTCTTTGAGATAACTCTGCACTATTGCGAGCTGCAAATGCCACTTCCAGCTTAGCTGTGCAGAAGAAGAACAACAAGAATAAGAAATATTTCGAAATATGTCCGTCAGGCCCCTTCCCTTGAGATAAATCTGCAAATATCTCGGAAACGAAGCGAGCTACGGCAAAATGTTAAGAGACCTTTTTTGTAGAAAATTAGGTTTCCTACTTTTTATGTTCTATGATATTTTTTGATCAGATGCGTAGTTCTCGAGATATATCAAGATATTTAAAAGCTCCGAAGCTGCACCAACATAATAGAGGTACAGAAACACCGTGGCCTCTTTCTTTGAGATAACTCTGCACTATTGCGAGCTGCAAATGCCACTTCCAGCTTAGCTGTGCAGAAGAAGAACAACAGGGAGAAGAAATATCTCGAAATATGTCCGTCAGGCCCCTTCCCTTGAGATATATCTGCAAATATCTCGGAAACGAAGCGAGATATGGCAAAATGTTTAGAGACCTTTTTTGTAGAGAATTATGTTTCCTACAATTTATGTTCTATGATATTTTTTGATCAGAAGCGTAGTTTTCGAGATATATCGAGATATTTAAAAGTTCCGAAGCCGCACCAACATATTAGAGATACAGAAACACCGTGGCCCCTTTCTTTGAGATAACTCTGCACTATTGCGAGCTGCAAATGCCACTTCCAGCTTAGCTGTGCAGAAGAAGAACAACAAGAAGAAGAAATATCTCGAAATATGTCCGTCAGGCCACTTCCCTTGAGATAAATCTGCAAATATCTCGGAAACGAAGCGAGCTATGGCAAAATGTTAAGAGACCTTTTTTGTAGAGAATTAAGTTTCCTCCTTTTTATGTTGAATGATATTTTTTGATCAGATGCGTAGTTCTCGAGATATATCAAGATATTTAAAAGTTCCGAAGCTGCACCAACATAATAGAGGTACAGAAACAGCGTGGCCTCTTTCTTTGAGATAACTCTGCACTATTGCGAGCTGCAAATGCCACTTCGAGCTTAGCTGTGCAGAAGAAGAACAACAAGAAGAAGAAATATCTCGAAATATGTCCGTCAGGCCCCTTCCCTTGAGATAAATCTGCAAATATCTCGGAAACGACGCGAGCTATGGCAAAATCTTAAGACACCTTATTTGTAGAGAATTAAGTTTCCTACTTTTTATGTTCTATGATATTTTTTGATCAGAAGCGTAGTTTTCGAGATATATCGAGATATTTAAAAGTTCCGAAGCCGCACCAACACAATAGAGATACGGTAACACCGTGGTCCCTTTCTGTGAGATAACTCTGCACTATTGCGAGCTGCAAATGCCAGTTCGAGCTTAGCTGTGCAGAAGAAGCACAACAAGAACAAGAAATATCTCGGATTAAGTCCGTCAGGCCCCTTCCCTTGAGCTAAATCTGCAAATATCTCGGAAACGATGCAAGCTATGGCAAAATGTTAAGAGACCTTTTTTGTAGAGAATTAAGTTTCCTACTTTTTATGTTCTACGACATTTTTTGATCAGATGCGTAGTTCTCGAGATATATCCAGATATTTAAAAGTTCCGAAGCGGCACCAACATAATAGAGATACAGAAACACCATGGCCCCTTTCTTTGAGGTAACTCTGCACTATTGCGAGCTGCAAATGCCACTTCCAGCTTAGCTGTGCAGGAGAAGAACGACAAGAAGAAGAAATATCTAGAAATATGTCCGTCAGTCTCCTTCCCTTGAGATATATCTGCAAATATCTCGGAAACGAAGCGAGCTATGGCAAAATGTTAAGAGACCTTTTTTGTAGAGAATTAAGTTTCCTACTTTTTATGTTCCATGATATTTTTCGATCAGATGCGTAGTTCTCGAGATATATCAAGATATTTAAAAGCTCCGAAGCCGCACCAACATAATAGAGATACAGAAACACCGTAGCCCCTTTCTTTGAGATAACTCTGCACTATTGCGAGCTGGAAATGCCACTTCCAGTTTAGCTGTGCAGAAGAAGAACAACAAGAAGAAGAAACATCCCGAAATATGTCCGTCAGGACCCTTCCCTTGAGATAAATCTGCAAATATCTCGGAAACGAAGCGAGCTATGGCAAAATGTTAAGAGACCTTTTTTGTAGAGAATTATGTTTCCTATAATTTATGTCCTACGATATTTTTTGATCAGACGCGTAGTTTTCGAGATATATCGAGATATTTAAAAGTTCCGAAGCCGCACCAACATAATAGAGATACAGAAACACCGTGGCCCCTTTCTTTGAGATAACTCTGCACTATTGCGACCTGCAAATGCCACTTCCAGCTTAGCTGTGCAGAAGAAGAACAACAAGAAGAAGAAGTATCTCGAAATATGTCCGTCAGGCCCCTTCCCTTGAGCTAAATCTGCAAATATCTCGGAAACGAAGCGAGCTATGGCAAAATGTTTAGAGACCTTTTTTGTAGAGAATTATGTTTCCTATAATTTATGTTCTATGATATTTTTTGATCAGAAGCGTAGTTTTCGAGATATATCGAGATATTTAAAAGTTCCGAAGCTGCACCAACATAATAGAGGTACAGAAACACCGTGGCCCCTTTCTTTGAGATAACTCTGCACTATTGCGAGCTGCAAATGCCACTTCCAGCTTAGCTGTGCAGAAGAAGAACAACAAGAATAAGAAATATTTCGAAATATGTCCGTCAGGCCCCTTCCCTTGAGATAAATCTGCAAATATCTCGGAAACGAAGCGAGCTACGGCAAAATGTTAAGAGACCTTTTTTGTAGAAAATTAGGTTTCCTACTTTTTATGTTCTATGATATTTTTTGATCAGATGCGTAGTTCTCGAGATATATCAAGATATTTAAAAGCTCCGAAGCTGCACCAACATAATAGAGGTACAGAAACACCGTGGCCTCTTTCTTTGAGATAACTCTGCACTATTGCGAGCTGCAAATGCCACTTCCAGCTTAGCTGTGCAGAAGAAGAACAACAGGGAGAAGAAATATCTCGAAATATGTCCGTCAGGCCCCTTCCCTTGAGATATATCTGCAAATATCTCGGAAACGAAGCGAGATATGGCAAAATGTTTAGAGACCTTTTTTGTAGAGAATTATGTTTCCTACAATTTATGTTCTATGATATTTTTTGATCAGAAGCGTAGTTTTCGAGATATATCGAGATATTTAAAAGTTCCGAAGCCGCACCAACATATTAGAGATACAGAAACACCGTGGCCCCTTTCTTTGAGATAACTCTGCACTATTGCGAGCTGCAAATGCCACTTCCAGCTTAGCTGTGCAGAAGAAGAACAACAAGAAGAAGAAATATCTCGAAATATGTCCGTCAGGCCACTTCCCTTGAGATAAATCTGCAAATATCTCGGAAACGAAGCGAGCTATGGCAAAATGTTAAGAGACCTTTTTTGTAGAGAATTAAGTTTCCTCCTTTTTATGTTGAATGATATTTTTTGATCAGATGCGTAGTTCTCGAGATATATCAAGATATTTAAAAGTTCCGAAGCTGCACCAACATAATAGAGGTACAGAAACAGCGTGGCCTCTTTCTTTGAGATAACTCTGCACTATTGCGAGCTGCAAATGCCACTTCGAGCTTAGCTGTGCAGAAGAAGAACAACAAGAAGAAGAAATATCTCGAAATATGTCCGTCAGACCCCTTCCCTTGAGATAAATCTGCAAATATCTCGGAAACGAAGCGAGCTATGGCAAAATGTTAAGATACCTTTTTTGTAGAGAATTAAGTTTCCTACTTTTTATGTTCTAGGATATTTTTTGATCAGATGCGTAGTTCTCGAGATATATCAAGATATTTAAAAGCTCCGAAGCTGCACCAACATAATAGAGGTACAGAAACACCGTGGCCCCTTTCTTTGAGGTAACTCTGCACTACTGCGAGCTGCAAATGCCACTTCCAGCTTAGCTGTGCAGAAGAAGAACCACAAGAAGAAGAAATATCTCGAAATATGTCCGTCAGGCCCCTTCCCTTGAGATAGATCTGCAAATATCTCGGAAACGAAGCGAGCTATGGCAAAATGTTAAGATACCTTTTTTGTAGAGAATTAAGTTTCCTACTTTTTATGTTCTATGATATTTTTTGATCAGATGCGTAGTTCTCGAGATATATCAAGATATTTAAAAGCTCCGAAGCTGCACCAACATAATAGAGGTACAGAAACATCGTGGCCTCTTTCTTTGAGATAACTCTGCACTATTGCGAGCTGGAAATGCCACTTCCAGTTTAGCTGTGCAGAAGAAGAACAACAAGAAGAAGAAATATCCCGAAATATGTCCGTCAGGACCCTTCCCTTGAGATAAATCTGCAAATATCTCGGAAACGAAGCTAGCTATGGCAAAATGTTAAGAGACCTTTTTTGTAGAGAATTAAGTTTCCTACTTTTTATCTTGTATGATATTTTTTGATCAGATGCGTAGTTCTCGAGATATATCAAGATATTTAAAAGTTCCGAAGCCGCACCAACATAATAGAGATACAGAAACACCGTGGCCCCTTTCTTTGAGATCACTCTGCACTATTGCGAGCTGCAAATGCCACTTCGAGCTTAGCTGTGCAGAAGAAGAACAACAAGAAGAAGAAATATCTCAAAATATGTCCGTCAGACCCCTTCCCTTGAGATAAATCTGCAAATATCTCGGAAACGAAGCGAGCTATGGCAAAATGTTAAGAGACCTTTTTTGTAGAGAATTATGTTTCCTATAATTTATGCTCTACGATATTTTTTGATCAGACGCGTAGTTTTCGAGATATATCGAGATATTTAAAAGTTCCGAAGCCGCACCAACATAATAGAGATACAGAAACACCGTGGCCCCTTTCTTTGAGATAACTCTGCACTATTGCGACCTGCAAATGCCAGTTCGAGCTTAGCTGTGCAGAAGAAGCACAACAAGAACAAGAAATATCTCGGATTAAGTCCGTCAGGCCCCTTCCCTTGAGCTAAATCTGCAAATATCTCGGAAACGAAGCGAGCTATGGCAAAATGTTAAGAGACCTTTTTTGTAGAGAATTAAGTTTCCCACTTTTCATGTTCTATGATATTTTTTGATCAGATGCGTAGTTCTCGAGATATATCAAGATATTTAAAAGTTCCGAAGCCGCACCAACATAGTAGAGATACAGAAACACCGTGGCCCCTTTCTTTGAGATAACTCTGCACTATTGCGAGCTGCAAATGCCACTTCCAGCTTAGCTGTGCAGAAGAAGAACGACAAGAAGAAGAAATATCTCGAAATATGTCCGACAGGCCCCTTCCCTTGAGATAAATCTGCAAGTATCTCGGAAACCAAGCGAGCTATGGCAAAATGTTAAGAGACCTTTTTTGTAGAGAATTAAGTTTCCCACTTTTTATGTTCTATGATATTTTTTGATCAGATGCGTAGTTCTCGAGATATATCAAGATATTTAAAAGTTCCGAAGCCGCACCAACATAATAGAGATACAGAAACACCGTGGCCCCTCTCTTTGAGATAACTCTGCACTACTGCGAGCTGCAAATGCCACTTCCAGCTTAGCTGTGCAGAAGAAGAACAACAAGAAGAAGAAATATCTAGAAATATGTCCGTCAGTCCCCTTCCCTTGAGATAAATCTGCAAATATCTCGGAAACGAAGCGAGCTATGGCAAAATGTTAAGAGACCTTTTTTGTAGAGAATCAAGTTTCCTACTTTTTATGTTCTATGATATTTTTCGATCAGATGCGTAGTTCTCGAGATATATCAAGATATTTAAAAGTTCCGAAGCCGCACCAACATAATAGAGATACAGAAACACCGTAGCCCCTTTCTTTGAGATAACTCTGCACTATTGCGAGCTGGAAATGCCACTTCCAGTTTAGTTGTGCAGAAGAAGAACAACAAGAAGAAAAAATATCCCGAAATATGTCCGTCAGGACCCTTCCCTTGAGATAAATCTGCAAATCTCTCGGAAACGAAGCGAGCTATGGCAAAATGTTAAGAGACCTTTTTTGTAGAGAATTATGTTTCCTATAATTTATGTTCTACGATATTTTTTGATCAGACGCGTAGTTTTCGAGATATATCGAGATATTTAAAAGTTCCGAAGCCGCACCAACATAATAGAGATACAGAAACACCGTGGCCTCTTTCTTTGAGATAACTCTGCACTATTGCGCGCTGCAAATGCCACTTCCAGCTTAGCTGTGCAGAAGAAGAACAACAGGGAGAAGAAATATCTCGAAATATGTCCGTCAGGCCCCTTCCCTTGAGATAAATCTGCAAATATCTCGGAAACGAAGCGAGATATGGCAAAATGTTTAGAGACCTTTTTTGTAGAGAATTATGTTTCCTACAATTTATGTTCTATGATATTTTTTGATCAGAAGCGTAGTTTTCGAGATATATCGAGATATTTAAAAGTTCCGAAGCCGCACCAACATATTAGAGATACAGAAACACCGTGGCCCCTTTCTTTGAGATAACTCTGCACTATTGCGCGCTGCAAATGCCACTTCCAGCTTAGCTGTGCAGAAGAAGAACAACAAGAAGAAGAAATATCTCGAAATATGTCCGTCAGGCCCCTTCCCTTGAGATAAATCTGCAAATATCTCGGAAACGACGCGAGCTATGGCAAAATCTTAAGACACCTTATTTGTAGAGAATTAAGTTTCCTACTTTTTATGTTCTATGATATTTTTTGATCAGAAGCGTAGTTTTCGAGATATATCGAGATATTTAAAAGTTCCGAAGCCGCACCAACACAATAGAGATACGGTAACACCGTGGTCCCTTTCTGTGAGATAACTCTGCACTATTGCGAGCTGCAAATGCCAGTTCGAGCTTAGCTGTGCAGAAGAAGCACAACAAGAACAAGAAATATCTCGGATTAAGTCCGTCAGGCCCCTTCCCTTGAGCTAAATCTGCAAATATCTCGGAAACGATGCAAGCTATGGCAAAATGTTAAGAGACCTTTTTTGTAGAGAATTAAGTTTCCTACTTTTTATGTTCTACGACATTTTTTGATCAGATGCGTAGTTCTCGAGATATATCCAGATATTTAAAAGTTCCGAAGCGGCACCAACATAATAGAGATACAGAAACACCATGGCCCCTTTCTTTGAGGTAACTCTGCACTATTGCGAGCTGCAAATGCCACTTCCAGCTTAGCTGTGCAGGAGAAGAACGACAAGAAGAAGAAATATCTAGAAATATGTCCGTCAGTCTCCTTCCCTTGAGATATATCTGCAAATATCTCGGAAACGAAGCGAGCTATGGCAAAATGTTAAGAGACCTTTTTTGTAGAGAATTAAGTTTCCTACTTTTTATGTTCCATGATATTTTTCGATCAGATGCGTAGTTCTCGAGATATATCAAGATATTTAAAAGCTCCGAAGCCGCACCAACATAATAGAGATACAGAAACACCGTAGCCCCTTTCTTTGAGATAACTCTGCACTATTGCGAGCTGGAAATGCCACTTCCAGTTTAGCTGTGCAGAAGAAGAACAACAAGAAGAAGAAACATCCCGAAATATGTCCGTCAGGACCCTTCCCTTGAGATAAATCTGCAAATATCTCGGAAACGAAGCGAGCTATGGCAAAATGTTAAGAGACCTTTTTTGTAGAGAATTATGTTTCCTATAATTTGTCCTACGATATTTTTTGATCAGACGCGTAGTTTTCGAGATATATCGAGATATTTAAAAGTTCCGAAGCCGCACCAACATAATAGAGATACAGAAACACCGTGGCCCCTTTCTTTGAGATAACTCTGCACTATTGCGACCTGCAAATGCCACTTCCAGCTTAGCTGTGCAGAAGAAGAACAACAAGAAGAAGAAGTATCTCGAAATATGTCCGTCAGGCCCCTTCCCTTGAGCTAAATCTGCAAATATCTCGGAAACGAAGCGAGCTATGGCAAAATGTTTAGAGACCTTTTTTGTAGAGAATTATGTTTCCTATAATTTATGTTCTATGATATTTTTTGATCAGAAGCGTAGTTTTCGAGATATATCGAGATATTTAAAAGTTCCGAAGCTGCACCAACATAATAGAGGTACAGAAACACCGTGGCCCCTTTCTTTGAGATAACTCTGCACTATTGCGAGCTGCAAATGCCACTTCCAGCTTAGCTGTGCAGAAGAAGAACAACAAGAATAAGAAATATTTCGAAATATGTCCGTCAGGCCCCTTCCCTTGAGATAAATCTGCAAATATCTCGGAAACGAAGCGAGCTACGGCAAAATGTTAAGAGACCTTTTTTGTAGAAAATTAGGTTTCCTACTTTTTATGTTCTATGATATTTTTTGATCAGATGCGTAGTTCTCGAGATATATCAAGATATTTAAAAGCTCCGAAGCTGCACCAACATAATAGAGGTACAGAAACACCGTGGCCTCTTTCTTTGAGATAACTCTGCACTATTGCGAGCTGCAAATGCCACTTCCAGCTTAGCTGTGCAGAAGAAGAACAACAGGGAGAAGAAATATCTCGAAATATGTCCGTCAGGCCCCTTCCCTTGAGATATATCTGCAAATATCTCGGAAACGAAGCGAGATATGGCAAAATGTTTAGAGACCTTTTTTGTAGAGAATTATGTTTCCTACAATTTATGTTCTATGATATTTTTTGATCAGAAGCGTAGTTTTCGAGATATATCGAGATATTTAAAAGTTCCGAAGCCGCACCAACATATTAGAGATACAGAAACACCGTGGCCCCTTTCTTTGAGATAACTCTGCACTATTGCGAGCTGCAAATGCCACTTCCAGCTTAGCTGTGCAGAAGAAGAACAACAAGAAGAAGAAATATCTCGAAATATGTCCGTCAGGCCACTTCCCTTGAGATAAATCTGCAAATATCTCGGAAACGAAGCGAGCTATGGCAAAATGTTAAGAGACCTTTTTTGTAGAGAATTAAGTTTCCTCCTTTTTATGTTGAATGATATTTTTTGATCAGATGCGTAGTTCTCGAGATATATCAAGATATTTAAAAGTTCCGAAGCTGCACCAACATAATAGAGGTACAGAAACAGCGTGGCCTCTTTCTTTGAGATAACTCTGCACTATTGCGAGCTGCAAATGCCACTTCGAGCTTAGCTGTGCAGAAGAAGAACAACAAGAAGAAGAAATATCTCGAAATATGTCCGTCAGGCCCCTTCCCTTGAGATAAATCTGCAAATATCTCGGAAACGACGCGAGCTATGGCAAAATCTTAAGACACCTTATTTGTAGAGAATTAAGTTTCCTACTTTTTATGTTCTATGATATTTTTTGATCAGAAGCGTAGTTTTCGAGATATATCGAGATATTTAAAAGTTCCGAAGCCGCACCAACACAATAGAGATACGGTAACACCGTGGTCCCTTTCTGTGAGATAACTCTGCACTATTGCGAGCTGCAAATGCCAGTTCGAGCTTAGCTGTGCAGAAAAAGCACAACAAGAACAAGAAATATCTCGGATTAAGTCCGTCAGGCCCCTTCCCTTGAGCTAAATCTGCAAATATCTCGGAAACGATGCAAGCTATGGCAAAATGTTAAGAGACCTTTTTTGTAGAGAATTAAGTTTCCTACTTTTTATGTTCTACGACATTTTTTGATCAGATGCGTAGTTCTCGAGATATATCCAGATATTTAAAAGTTCCGAAGCGGCACCAACATAATAGAGATACAGAAACACCATGGCCCCTTTCTTTGAGGTAACTCTGCACTATTGCGAGCTGCAAATGCCACTTCCAGCTTAGCTGTGCAGGAGAAGAACGACAAGAAGAAGAAATATCTAGAAATATGTCCGTCAGTCTCCTTCCCTTGAGATATATCTGCAAATATCTCGGAAACGAAGCGAGCTATGGCAAAATGTTAAGAGACCTTTTTTGTAGAGAATTAAGTTTCCTACTTTTTATGTTCCATGATATTTTTCGATCAGATGCGTAGTTCTCGAGATATATCAAGATATTTAAAAGCTCCGAAGCCGCACCAACATAATAGAGATACAGAAACACCGTAGCCCCTTTCTTTGAGATAACTCTGCACTATTGCGAGCTGGAAATGCCACTTCCAGTTTAGCTGTGCAGAAGAAGAACAACAAGAAGAAGAAACATCCCGAAATATGTCCGTCAGGACCCTTCCCTTGAGATAAATCTGCAAATATCTCGGAAACGAAGCGAGCTATGGCAAAATGTTAAGAGACCTTTTTTGTAGAGAATTATGTTTCCTATAATTTATGTCCTACGATATTTTTTGATCAGACGCGTAGTTTTCGAGATATATCGAGATATTTAAAAGTTCCGAAGCCGCACCAACATAATAGAGATACAGAAACACCGTGGCCCCTTTCTTTGAGATAACTCTGCACTATTGCGACCTGCAAATGCCACTTCCAGCTTAGCTGTGCAGAAGAAGAACAACAAGAAGAAGAAGTATCTCGAAATATGTCCGTCAGGCCCCTTCCCTTGAGCTAAATCTGCAAATATCTCGGAAACGAAGCGAGCTATGGCAAAATGTTTAGAGACCTTTTTTGTAGAGAATTATGTTTCCTATAATTTATGTTCTATGATATTTTTTGATCAGAAGCGTAGTTTTCGAGATATATCGAGATATTTAAAAGTTCCGAAGCTGCACCAACATAATAGAGGTACAGAAACACCGTGGCCCCTTTCTTTGAGATAACTCTGCACTATTGCCAGCTGCAAATGCCACTTCCAGCTTAGCTGTGCAGAAGAAGAACAACAAGAATAAGAAATATTTCGAAATATGTCCGTCAGGCCCCTTCCCTTGAGATAAATCTGCAAATATCTCGGAAACGAAGCGAGCTACGGCAAAATGTTAAGAGACCTTTTTTGTAGAAAATTAGGTTTCCTACTTTTTATGTTCTATGATATTTTTTGATCAGATGCGTAGTTCTCGAGATATATCAAGATATTTAAAAGCTCCGAAGCTGCACCAACATAATAGAGGTACAGAAACACCGTGGCCTCTTTCTTTGAGATAACTCTGCACTATTGCGAGCTGCAAATGCCACTTCCAGCTTAGCTGTGCAGAAGAAGAACAACAGGGAGAAGAAATATCTCGAAATATGTCCGTCAGGCCCCTTCCCTTGAGATATATCTGCAAATATCTCGGAAACGAAGCGAGATATGGCAAAATGTTTAGAGACCTTTTTTGTAGAGAATTATGTTTCCTACAATTTATGTTCTATGATATTTTTTGATCAGAAGCGTAGTTTTCGAGATATATCGAGATATTTAAAAGTTCCGAAGCCGCACCAACATATTAGAGATACAGAAACACCGTGGCCCCTTTCTTTGAGATAACTCTGCACTATTGCGAGCTGCAAATGCCACTTCCAGCTTAGCTGTGCAGAAGAAGAACAACAAGAAGAAGAAATATCTCGAAATATGTCCGTCAGGCCACTTCCCTTGAGATAAATCTGCAAATATCTCGGAAACGAAGCGAGCTATGGCAAAATGTTAAGAGACCTTTTTTGTAGAGAATTAAGTTTCCTCCTTTTTATGTTGAATGATATTTTTTGATCAGATGCGTAGTTCTCGAGATATATCAAGATATTTAAAAGTTCCGAAGCTGCACCAACATAATAGAGGTACAGAAACAGCGTGGCCTCTTTCTTTGAGATAACTCTGCACTATTGCGAGCTGCAAATGCCACTTCGAGCTTAGCTGTGCAGAAGAAGAACAACAAGAAGAAGAAATATCTCGAAATATGTCCGTCAGACCCCTTCCCTTGAGATAAATCTGCAAATATCTCGGAAACGAAGCGAGCTATGGCAAAATGTTAAGATACCTTTTTTGTAGAGAATTAAGTTTCCTACTTTTTATGTTCTAGGATATTTTTTGATCAGATGCGTAGTTCTCGAGATATATCAAGATATTTAAAAGCTCCGAAGCTGCACCAACATAATAGAGGTACAGAAACACCGTGGCCCCTTTCTTTGAGGTAACTCTGCACTACTGCGAGCTGCAAATGCCACTTCCAGCTTAGCTGTGCAGAAGAAGAACCACAAGAAGAAGAAATATCTCGAAATATGTCCGTCAGGCCCCTTCCCTTGAGATAGATCTGCAAATATCTCGGAAACGAAGCGAGCTATGGCAAAATGTTAAGATACCTTTTTTGTAGAGAATTAAGTTTCCTACTTTTTATGTTCTATGATATTTTTTGATCAGATGCGTAGTTCTCGAGATATATCAAGATATTTAAAAGCTCCGAAGCTGCACCAACATAATAGAGGTACAGAAACATCGTGGCCTCTTTCTTTGAGATAACTCTGCACTATTGCGAGCTGGAAATGCCACTTCCAGTTTAGCTGTGCAGAAGAAGAACAACAAGAAGAAGAAATATCCCGAAATATGTCCGTCAGGACCCTTCCCTTGAGATAAATCTGCAAATATCTCGGAAACGAAGCTAGCTATGGCAAAATGTTAAGAGACCTTTTTTGTAGAGAATTAAGTTTCCTACTTTTTATCTTGTATGATATTTTTTGATCAGATGCGTAGTTCTCGAGATATATCAAGATATTTAAAAGTTCCGAAGCCGCACCAACATAATAGAGATACAGAAACACCGTGGCCCCTTTCTTTGAGATCACTCTGCACTATTGCGAGCTGCAAATGCCACTTCGAGCTTAGCTGTGCAGAAGAAGAACAACAAGAAGAAGAAATATCTCAAAATATGTCCGTCAGACCCCTTCCCTTGAGATAAATCTGCAAATATCTCGGAAACGAAGCGAGCTATGGCAAAATGTTAAGAGACCTTTTTTGTAGAGAATTATGTTTCCTATAATTTATGCTCTACGATATTTTTTGATCAGACGCGTAGTTTTCGAGATATATCGAGATATTTAAAAGTTCCGAAGCCGCACCAACATAATAGAGATACAGAAACACCGTGGCCCCTTTCTTTGAGATAACTCTGCACTATTGCGACCTGCAAATGCCAGTTCGAGCTTAGCTGTGCAGAAGAAGCACAACAAGAACAAGAAATATCTCGGATTAAGTCCGTCAGGCCCCTTCCCTTGAGCTAAATCTGCAAATATCTCGGAAACGAAGCGAGCTATGGCAAAATGTTAAGAGACCTTTTTTGTAGAGAATTAAGTTTCCCACTTTTCATGTTCTATGATATTTTTTGATCAGATGCGTAGTTCTCGAGATATATCAAGATATTTAAAAGTTCCGAAGCCGCACCAACATAGTAGAGATACAGAAACACCGTGGCCCCTTTCTTTGAGATAACTCTGCACTATTGCGAGCTGCAAATGCCACTTCCAGCTTAGCTGTGCAGAAGAAGAACGACAAGAAGAAGAAATATCTCGAAATATGTCCGACAGGCCCCTTCCCTTGAGATAAATCTGCAAGTATCTCGGAAACCAAGCGAGCTATGGCAAAATGTTAAGAGACCTTTTTTGTAGAGAATTAAGTTTCCCACTTTTTATGTTCTATGATATTTTTTGATCAGATGCGTAGTTCTCGAGATATATCAAGATATTTAAAAGTTCCGAAGCCGCACCAACATAATAGAGATACAGAAACACCGTGGCCCCTCTCTTTGAGATAACTCTGCACTACTGCGAGCTGCAAATGCCACTTCCAGCTTAGCTGTGCAGAAGAAGAACAACAAGAAGAAGAAATATCTAGAAATATGTCCGTCAGTCCCCTTCCCTTGAGATAAATCTGCAAATATCTCGGAAACGAAGCGAGCTATGGCAAAATGTTAAGAGACCTTTTTTGTAGAGAATCAAGTTTCCTACTTTTTATGTTCTATGATATTTTTCGATCAGATGCGTAGTTCTCGAGATATATCAAGATATTTAAAAGTTCCGAAGCCGCACCAACATAATAGAGATACAGAAACACCGTAGCCCCTTTCTTTGAGATAACTCTGCACTATTGCGAGCTGGAAATGCCACTTCCAGTTTAGTTGTGCAGAAGAAGAACAACAAGAAGAAAAAATATCCCGAAATATGTCCGTCAGGACCCTTCCCTTGAGATAAATCTGCAAATCTCTCGGAAACGAAGCGAGCTATGGCAAAATGTTAAGAGACCTTTTTTGTAGAGAATTATGTTTCCTATAATTTATGTTCTACGATATTTTTTGATCAGACGCGTAGTTTTCGAGATATATCGAGATATTTAAAAGTTCCGAAGCCGCACCAACATAATAGAGATACAGACACACCGTGGCCCCTTTCTTTGAGATAACTCAGCACTATTGCGAACTGCAAATGCCACTTCCAGCTTAGCTGTGCAGAAGAAGAACAACAAGAAGAAGAAATATCTCGAAATATGTCCGTCAGGCCCCTTCCCTTGAGCTAAATCTGCAAATATCTCGGGAACGATGCCAGCTATGGGAAAATGTTAAGAGACCTTTTTTGTAGAGAATTAAGTTTCCTACTTTTTATGTTCGATGATATTTTTTGATCAGATGCGTAGTTCTCGAGATATATCAAGATATTTAAAAGTTCCGAAGCTGCACCAACATAATAGAGGTACAGAAACAGCGTGGCCTCTTTCTTTGAGATAACTCTGCACTATTGCGAGCTGCAAATGCCACTTCCAGCTTAGCTGTGCAGAAGAAGAACAACAGGGAGAAGAAATATCTCGAAATATGTCCGTCAGGCCCCTTCCCTTGAGATATATCTGCAAATATCTCGGAAACGAAGCGAGATATGGCAAAATGTTTAGAGACCTTTTTTGTAGAGAATTATGTTTCCTACAATTTATGTTCTATGATATTTTTTGATCAGAAGCGTAGTTTTCGAGATATATCGAGATATTTAAAAGTTCCGAAGCCGCACCAACATATTAGAGATACAGAAACACCGTGGCCCCTTTCTTTGAGATAACTCTGCACTATTGCGAGCTGCAAATGCCACTTCCAGCTTAGCTGTGCAGAAGAAGAACAACAAGAAGAAGAAATATCTCGAAATATGTCCGTCAGGCCACTTCCCTTGAGATAAATCTGCAAATATCTCGGAAACGAAGCGAGCTATGGCAAAATGTTAAGAGACCTTTTTTGTAGAGAATTAAGTTTCCTCCTTTTTATGTTGAATGATATTTTTTGATCAGATGCGTAGTTCTCGAGATATATCAAGATATTTAAAAGTTCCGAAGCTGCACCAACATAATAGAGGTACAGAAACAGCGTGGCCTCTTTCTTTGAGATAACTCTGCACTATTGCGAGCTGCAAATGCCACTTCGAGCTTAGCTGTGCAGAAGAAGAACAACAAGAAGAAGAAATATCTCGAAATATGTCCGTCAGACCCCTTCCCTTGAGATAAATCTGCAAATATCTCGGAAACGAAGCGAGCTATGGCAAAATGTTAAGATACCTTTTTTGTAGAGAATTAAGTTTCCTACTTTTTATGTTCTATGATATTTTTTGATCAGATGCGTAGTTCTCGAGATATATCAAGATATTTAAAAGCTCCGAAGCTGCACCAACATAATAGAGGTACAGAAACATCGTGGCCTCTTTCTTTGAGATAACTCTGCACTATTGCGAGCTGGAAATGCCACTTCCAGTTTAGCTGTGCAGAAGAAGAACAACAAGAAGAAGAAATATCCCGAAATATGTCCGTCAGGACCCTTCCCTTGAGATAAATCTGCAAATATCTCGGAAACGAAGCTAGCTATGGCAAAATGTTAAGAGACCTTTTTTGTAGAGAATTAAGTTTCCTACTTTTTATCTTGTATGATATTTTTTGATCAGATGCGTAGTTCTCGAGATATATCAAGATATTTAAAAGTTCCGAAGCCGCACCAACATAATAGAGATACAGAAACACCGTGGCCCCTTTCTTTGAGATCACTCTGCACTATTGCGAGCTGCAAATGCCACTTCGAGCTTAGCTGTGCAGAAGAAGAACAACAAGAAGAAGAAATATCTCAAAATATGTCCGTCAGACCCCTTCCCTTGAGATAAATCTGCAAATATCTCGGAAACGAAGCGAGCTATGGCAAAATGTTAAGAGACCTTTTTTGTAGAGAATTATGTTTCCTATAATTTCTGCTCTACGATATTTTTTGATCAGACGCGTAGTTTTCGAGATATATCGAGATATTTAAAAGTTCCGAAGCCGCACCAACATAATAGAGATACAGAAACACCGTGGCCCCTTTCTTTGAGATAACTCTGCACTATTGCGACCTGCAAATGCCAGTTCGGGCTTAGCTGTGCAGAAGAAGCACAACAAGAACAAGAAATATCTCGGATTAAGTCCGTCAGGCCCCTTCCCTTGAGCTAAATCTGCAAATATCTCGGAAACGAAGCGAGCTATGGCAAAATGTTAAGAGACCTTTTTTGTAGAGAATTAAGTTTCCCACTTTTTATGTTCTATGATATTTTTTGATCAGATGCGTAGTTCTCGAGATATATCAAGATATTTAAAAGTTCCGAAGCCGCACCAACATAGTAGAGATACAGAAACACCGTGGCCCCTTTCTTTGAGATAACTCTGCACTATTGCGAGCTGCAAATGCCACTTCCAGCTTAGCTGTGCAGAAGAAGAACGACAAGAAGAAGAAATATCTCGAAATATGTCCGACAGGCCCCTTCCCTTGAGATAAATCTGCAAGTATCTCGGAAACCAAGCGAGCTATGGCAAAATGTTAAGAGACCTTTTTTGTAGAGAATTAAGTTTCCCACTTTTTATGTTCTATGATATTTTTTGATCAGATGCGTAGTTCTCGAGATATATCAAGATATTTAAAAGTTCCGAAGCCGCACCAACATAATAGAGATACAGAAACACCGTGGCCCCTCTCTTTGAGATAACTCTGCACTACTGCGAGCTGCAAATGCCACTTCCAGCTTAGCTGTGCAGAAGAAGAACAACAAGAAGAAGAAATATCTAGAAATATGTCCGTCAGTCCCCTTCCCTTGAGATAAATCTGCAAATATCTCGGAAACGAAGCGAGCTATGGCAAAATGTTAAGAGACCTTTTTTGTAGAGAATCAAGTTTCCTACTTTTTATGTTCTATGATATTTTTCGATCAGATGCGTAGTTCTCGAGATATATCAAGATATTTAAAAGTTCCGAAGCCGCACCAACATAATAGAGATACAGAAACACCGTAGCCCCTTTCTTTGAGATAACTCTGCACTATTGCGAGCTGCAAATGCCACTTCGAGCTTAGCTGTGCAGAAGAAGAACAACAAGAAGAAGAAATATCTCGAAATATGTCCGTCAGACCCCTTCCCTTGAGATAAATCTGCAAATCTCTCGGAAACGAAGCGAGCTATGGCAAAATGTTAAGAGACCTTTTTTGTAGAGAATTAAGTTTCCTACTTTTTATGTTGTATGACATTTTTTGATCAGATGCGTAGTTCTCGAGATATATCAAGATATTTAAAAGTTCCGAAGCCGCACCAACATAATAGAGATACAGAAACACCGTGGCCCCTTTCTTTGAGATAACTCTGCACTATTGCGACCTGCAAATGCCACTTCCAGCTTAGCTGTGCAGAAGAAGAACAACAAGAAGAAGAAATATCTCGAAATATGTCCGTCAGGCCCCTTCCCTTGAGATAAATCTGCAAATATCTCGGAAACGAAGCGAGCTATGGCAAAATGTTAAGAGACCCTTTTTGTAGAGAATTATGTTTCCTATAATTTACGTTCTCTGATATTTTTTGATCAGAAGCGTAGTTTTCGAGATATATCGAGATATTTAAAAGTTCCGAAGCCGCACCAACATAATAGAGATACAGAAACACCGTGGCCTCTTTCTTTGAGATAACTCTGCACTATTACGAGCTGCAAATGCCACTTCCAGCTTAGCTGTGCAGAAGAGGAACAACAAGAAGAAGAAATATCTCGGAATATGTCCGTCCGGCCCCTTCCCTTGAGCTAAATCTGCAAATATCTCGGAAACGATGCCAGCTATGGGAAAATGTTAAGAGACCTTTTTTGTAGAGAATTAAGTTTCCTACTTTTTATGTTCTATGATATTTTTTGATCAGATGCGTAGTTCTCGAGATATATCAAGATATTTAAAAGTTCCGAAGCCGCACCAACATAATAGAGATACAGAAACACTGTGGCCCCTTTCTTTGAGATAACTCTGCACTATTGCGCGCTGCAAATGCCACTTCCAGCTTAGCTGTGCAGAAGAAGAACAACAAGAAGAAGAAATATCTAGAAATATGTCCGTCAGTCCCCTTCCCTTGAGATAAATCTGCAAATATCTCGGAAACGAAGCGAGCTATGGCAAAATGTTAAGAGACCTTTTTTGTAGAGAATCAAGTTTCCTACTTTTTATGTTCTATGATATTTTTCGATCAGATGCGTAGTTCTCGAGATATATCAAGATATTTAAAAGTTCCGAAGCCGCACCAACATAATAGAGATACAGAAGCACCGTAGCCCCTTTCTTTGAGATAACTCTGCACTATTGCGAGCTGGCAATGCCAGTTCCAGTTTAGTTGTGCAGAAGAAGAACAACAAGAAGAAAAAATATCCCGAAATATGTCCGTCAGGACCCTTCCCTTGAGATAAATCTGCAAATCTCTCGGAAACGAAGCGAGCTATGGCAAAATGTTAAGAGACCTTTTTTGTAGAGAATTATGTTTCCTATAATTTATGCTCTACGATATTTTTTGATCAGACGCGTAGTTTTCGAGATATATCGAGATATTTAAAAGTTCCGAAGCCGCACCAACATAATAGAGATACAGAAACACCGTGGCCCCTTTCTTTGAGATAACTCTGCACTATTGCGACCTGCAAATGCCAGTTCGAGCTTAGCTGTGCAGAAGAAGCACAACAAGAACAAGAAATATCTCGGATTAAGTCCGTCAGGCCCCTTCCCTTGAGCTAAATCTGCAAATATCTCGGGAACGAAGCGAGCTATGGCAAAATGTTAAGAGACCTTTTTTGTAGAGAATTAAGTTTCCCACTTTTTATGTTCTATGATATTTTTTGATCAGATGCGTAGTTCTCGAGATATATCTCAAGATATTTAAAAGTTCCGAAGCCGCACCAACATAATAGAGGTACAGAAACACCGTGGCCCCTTTCTTTGAGATAACTCTGCAATATTGCGAGCTGCAAATGCCACTTGCAGCTTAGCTGTGCAGAAGAAGAACAACAAGAAGAAGAAATATTTCGAAATATGTCCGTCAGGCCCCTTCCCTTGAGATACATCTGCAAATATCTCGGAAACGAAGCGAGCTACGGCAAAATGTTAAGAGACCTTTTTTGTAGAAAATTAGGTTTCCTACTTTTTATGTTCTATGATATTTTTTGATCAGATGCGTAGTTCTCGAGATATATCTCAAGATATTTAAAAGTTCCGAAGCCGCACCAACATAATAGAGGTACAGAAACACCGTGGCCCCTTTCTTGAGATAACTCTGCACTATTGCGAGCTGCAAATGCCACTTCCAGCTTAGCTGTGCAGAAGAGGAACAACAAGAAGAAGAAATATCTCGGAATATGACCGTCAGGCCCCTTCCCTTGAGCTAAATCTACAAATATCTCGGAAACGATGCCAGCTATGGGAAAACGTTGAGAGACCTTTTTTGTAGAGAATTAAGTTTCCTACTTTTTATGTTCTATGATATTTATTGATCAGGTGCGTAGTTCTCGAGATATATCAAGATATTTAAAAGTTCCGAAGCCGCACCAACATAACAGAGATACAGAAACACCGTGGCCCCTTTCTTTGAGATAACTCTGCACTATTGCGCGCTACAGATGCCACTTCCAGCTTAGCTGTGCAGAAGAAGAACAACAAGAAGAAGAAATATCTCGAAATATGTCCGTCAGGCCCCTTCCCTTGAGATAAATCTGCAAATATCTCGGAAACGAAGCGAGCTATGGCTAAATGTTAAGAGACCTTTTTTGTAGAGAATTATGTTTCCTACAATTTATGTTCTATGATATTTTTTGATCAGAAGCGTAGTTTTCGAGATATATCGAGATATTTAAAAGTTCCGAAGCCGCACCAACATAATAGAGATACAGAAACACCGTGGCCCCTTTCTTTGGGATAACTCTGCACTATTGCGAGCTGGAAATGCCACTTCCAGTATAGCTGTGCAGAAGAAGAACAACAAGAAGAAGAAATATCTCGAAATATGTCCGTTAGGCCCCTTCCCTTGAGATAAATCTGCAAATATCTCGGAAACGAAGCGAGCTATGGCAAAATGATAAGAGACCTTTTTTGTAGAGAATTAAGTTTCCTACTGTTTATGTTCTATGATATTTTTTGATCAGATGCGTAGTTCTCGAGATATATCAAGATATTTAAAAGTTCCGAAGCCGCACCAACATAATAGAGATACAGAAACACCGTGGCCCCTTTCTTTGAGATAACTCTGCACTATTGCGCGCTGCAAATGCCACTTCCAGCTTAGCTGTGCAGAAGAAGAACAACAAGAATAAGAAATATCACGAAATATATCCGTTAGGCCCCGTCCCTTGAGATAAATCTGCAAATATCTCGGAAACGAAGCGAGCTATGGCAAAATGTTAAGAGACCTTTTTTGTAGAGAATTAAGTTTCCTACTTTTTATCTTCTATGATATTTTTTGATCAGAAGCGTAGTTTTCGAGATATATCGAGATATTTAAAAGTTCCGAAGCCGCACCAACATAATAGAGATACAGAAACACCGTGGCCCCTTTCTTTGAGATAACTCTGCACTATTGCGAGCTGGAAATGCCACTTCCAGTATAGCTGTGCAGAAGAAGAACAACAAGAAGAAGAAATATCTCGAAATATGTCCGTCAGGCCCCTTCCCTTGAGATGTATCTGCAAATATCTCGGAAACGAAGCGAGCTATGGCAAAATGTTAAGAGACCTTTTTTGTAGAGAATTATGTTTTCTACTTTTTATGTTCTGTGATATTTTTTGATCAGACGCGTAGTTCTCGAGATATATCAAGATATTTAAAAGTTCCGAAGCCGCACCAACATAATAGAGATACAGAAACACCGTGGCTCCTTTCTTTGAGATAACTCTGCACTATTGCGAGCTGCAAATGCCACTTCCAGCTTAGCTGTGCAGAAGAAGAACAACAAGAAGAAGAAATATCTCGAAATATGTCCGTCAGGCCTCTTCCCTTGAGATATATCTGCAAATATCTCGGAAACGAAGAGAGCTATGGCAAAATCTTAAGAGACCTTTTTTGTAGAGAATTATGTCTCCTATAATTTACGATCTATGATATTTTTTGATCAGAAGCGTAGTTTTCGAGATATATCGAGATATTTAAAAGTTCCGAAGCCGCACCAACATAATAGAGATACAGAAACACCGTGGCCCCTTTCTTTGAGATAACTATGCACTATTGCGAGCTGCAAATGCCACTTCCAGCTTAGCTGTGCAGAAGAAGAACAACAAGAAGAAGAATTATCTCGAAATATGTCCGTCAGGCCCCTTCCCTTGAGATAAATCTGCAAATATCTCGGAAACGAAGCGAGCTATGGCAAAATGTTAAGAGACCTTTTTTGTAGACAATTAAGTTTCCTACTTTTTATGTTGTATGATATTTTTTGATCAGATGCGTAATTGTCGAGATATATCAAGATATTTAAATGTTCCGAAGCCGCACCAACATAATAGAGATACAGAAACACCGTGGCCCCTTTCTTTGAGATAACTCTGCACTATTGCGAGCTGCAAATGCCGCTTCCAGCTTAGCTGTGCAGAAGAAGAACAACAAGAAGAAGAAATATCTCGAAATATGTCCGTTAGGCCCCTTCCCTTGAGATAAATCTGCAAATATCTCGGAAACGAAGCGAGCTATGGCAAAATGTTAAGAGACCTTTTTTGTAGAGAATTATGTTTCCTACTTTTTATGTTCTGTGATATTTTTTGATCAGACGCGTAGTTCTCGAGATATATCAAGATATTTAAAAGTTCCGAAGCCGCACCAACATAATAGAGATACAGAAACACCGTGGCCCCTTTCTTTGAGATAACTCTGCACTATTGCGAGCTGCAAATGCCACGTCCAGCTTAGCTGTGCAGAAGAAGAACAACAAGAAGAAGAAATATCTCGAAATATGTCCGTCAGGCCTCTTCCCTTGAGATAAATCTGCAAATATCTCGGAAACGAAGAGAGCTATGGCAAAATCTTAAGAGACCTTTTTTGTAGAGAATTATGTTTCCTATAATTTACGATCTATGATATTTTTTGATCAGAAGCGTAGTTTTCGAGATATATCGAGATATTTAAAAGTTCCGAAGCCGCACCAACATAATAGAGATACAGAAACACCGTGGCCCCTTTCTTTGAGATAACTCTGCACTAGTGCGAGCCGCAAATGCCACTTCCAGCTTAGCTGTGCAGAAGAAAAACAACAAGAAGAAGAAATATCTCGAAATATGTCCGCCAGGCCCCTTCCCTTGAGATAAATCTGCAAATATCTCTGAAACGAAGCAAGCTATGGCAAAATGTTAACAGACGTTTTTTGTAGAGAATTATGTTTCCTACAATTTATGTTCTGTGATATTTTTTGATCAGAAGAGTAGTTTTCGAGATATATCGGGATATTTAAAAGTTCCGAAGCCGCACCAACATAATAGACATACAGAAACACCGTGGCCCCTTTCTTTGAGATAACTCTGCACTAGTGCGAGCCGCAAATGCCACTTCCAGCTTAGCTGTGCAGAAGAAGAACAACAAGAAGAAGAAATATCTCGAAATATGTCCGTCAGGCCTCTTCCCTTGAGATGTATCTGCAAATATCTCGGAAACGAAGCGAGCTATGGCAAAATGTTAAGAGACCTTTTTTGTAGAGAATTATGTTCCCTACTATTTATGTTCTATGATATTTTTTGATCAGAAGCGTAGTTTTCGAGATTTATCGAGATATTTAAAAGTTCCGAAGCCGCACCAACATAATAGAGATACAGAAACACCGTGGCCCCTTTCTATGAGATAACTCTGCACTATTGCGAGCTGGAAATGACACTTCCAGTTTAGCTGTGCAGAAGAAGAACAACAAGAAGGAGAAATATCTCGAAATATGTCCGTCAGGCCCCTTCCCTTGAGATAAATCTGCAAATATCTCGGAAACGAAGCGAGCTATGGCAAAATGTTAAGAGACTTTATTTGTAGAGAATTAAGTTTCCTACTTTTTATGTTCTATGATATTTTTTGATCAGATGCGCAGTTCTCGAGATATATCAAGATATATAAAAGTTCCGAAGCCGCACCAACATAATAGAGATACAGAAACACCGTGGCCCCTTTCTTTGAGATAACTCTGCACTATTGCGAGCTGCAAATGCCACTTCCAGCTTAGCTGTGCAGAAGAAGAACAACAAGAAGAAGAAATATCTCGAAATATGTCCGTCAGGCCCCTTCCCTTGAGATAAATCTGCAAATATCTCGGAAACGAAGCGAGCTATGGCAAAATGTTAACAGACGTTTTTTGTAGAGAATTATGTTTCCTACAATTTATGTTCTACGATATTTTTTGATCAGAAGCGTAGTTTTCGAGATATATCGAGATATTTAAAAGTTCCGAAGCCGCACCAACATAATAGAGATACAGAAACACCGTGGCCCCTTTCTTTGAGATAACTCTGCACTATTGCGAGCTGTAAATGCCACTTCCAGCTTAGCTGTGCAGAAGAAGAACAACAAGAAGAAGAAATATCTCGAAATATGTCCGTCAGGCCCCTTCCCTTGAGATATATCTGCAAATATCTCGGAAACGAAGCGAGCTATGGCAAAATGTTAAGAGACCTTTTATGTAGAGAATTATGTTTTCTACAATTTATGTTCTATGATATTTTCTGATCAGAAGCGTAGTTTTCGAGATATATCGAGATATTTAAAAGTTCCGAAGCCGCACCAACATAATAGAGATACAGAAACACCGTGGCCCCTTTCGTTGAGATAACTCTGCACTAATGCGAGCCGCAAATGCCACTTCCAGTTTAGCTGTGCAGAAGAACAACAAGAAGAAGAAATATCTCGAAATATGTCCGTCAGGCCCCTTCCCTTGAGATAAATCTGCAAATATCTCGGAAACGAAGCGCTCTATGGCAAAATGTTAAGAGACCTTTTTTGTAGAGAATTAAGTTTCCTACTTTTTATGCTCTATGATATTTTTTGATCAGATGCGTAGTTCTCGAGATATATCGAGATATTTAAAAGTTCCGAAGCCGCACCAACATAATAGAGATACAGAAACACCGTGGCCCCTTTCTTTGAGATAACTCTGCACTATTGCGAGCTGGAAATGCCACTTCCAGTTTAGCTGTGCAGAAGAAGAACAACAAGAAGAAGAAATATCTCGAAATATGTCCGTCAGGCCCCTTCCCTCGAGATAAATCTGCAAATATCTCGGAAACGAAGCGAGCTATGGCAAAATGTTAAGAGACCTTTTTTGTAGAGAATTAAGTTTCCTACTTTTTATGTTCTATGATATTTTTTGATCAGATGCGTAGTTCTCGAGATATATCAAGATATTTAAAAGTTCCGAAGCCGCACCAACATAATAGAGATACAGAAACACCGTGGCCCCTTTCTTTGAGATAACTCTGCACTAGTGCGAGCCGCAAATGCCACTTCCAGCTTAGCTGTGCAGAAGAAAAACAACAAGAAGAAGAAATATCTCGAAATATGTCCGCCAGGCCCCTTCCCTTGAGATAAATCTGCAAATATCTCTGAAACGAAGCAAGCTATGGCAAAATGTTAACAGACGTTTTTTGTAGAGAATTATGTTTCCTACAATTTATGTTCTGTGATATTTTTTGATCAGAAGAGTAGTTTTCGAGATATATCGGGATATTTAAAAGTTCCGAAGCCGCACCAACATAATAGACATACAGAAACACCGTGGCCCCTTTCTTTGAGATAACTCTGCACTAGTGCGAGCCGCAAATGCCACTTCCAGCTTAGCTGTGCAGAAGAAGAACAACAAGAAGAAGAAATATCTCGAAATATGTCCGTCAGGCCTCTTCCCTTGAGATGTATCTGCAAATATCTCGGAAACGAAGCGAGCTATGGCAAAATGTTAAGAGACCTTTTTTGTAGAGAATTATGTTCCCTACTATTTATGTTCTATGATATTTTTTGATCAGAAGCGTAGTTTTCGAGATTTATCGAGATATTTAAAAGTTCCGAAGCCGCACCAACATAATAGAGATACAGAAACACCGTGGCCCCTTTCTATGAGATAACTCTGCACTATTGCGAGCTGGAAATGACACTTCCAGTTTAGCTGTGCAGAAGAAGAACAACAAGAAGGAGAAATATCTCGAAATATGTCCGTCAGGCCCCTTCCCTTGAGATAAATCTGCAAATATCTCGGAAACGAAGCGAGCTATGGCAAAATGTTAAGAGACTTTATTTGTAGAGAATTAAGTTTCCTACTTTTTATGTTCTATGATATTTTTTGATCAGATGCGCAGTTCTCGAGATATATCAAGATATATAAAAGTTCCGAAGCCGCACCAACATAATAGAGATACAGAAACACCGTGGCCCCTTTCTTTGAGATAACTCTGCACTATTGCGAGCTGCAAATGCCACTTCCAGCTTAGCTGTGCAGAAGAAGAACAACAAGAAGAAGAAATATCTCGAAATATGTCCGTCAGGCCCCTTCCCTTGAGATAAATCTGCAAATATCTCGGAAACGAAGCGAGCTATGGCAAAATGTTAACAGACGTTTTTTGTAGAGAATTATGTTTCCTACAATTTATGTTCTACGATATTTTTTGATCAGAAGCGTAGTTTTCGAGATATATCGAGATATTTAAAAGTTCCGAAGCCGCACCAACATAATAGAGATACAGAAACACCGTGGCCCCTTTCTTTGAGATAACTCTGCACTATTGCGAGCTGTAAATGCCACTTCCAGCTTAGCTGTGCAGAAGAAGAACAACAAGAAGAAGAAATATCTCGAAATATGTCCGTCAGGCCCCTTCCCTTGAGATATATCTGCAAATATCTCGGAAACGAAGCGAGCTATGGCAAAATGTTAAGAGACCTTTTATGTAGAGAATTATGTTTTCTACAATTTATGTTCTATGATATTTTCTGATCAGAAGCGTAGTTTTCGAGATATATCGAGATATTTAAAAGTTCCGAAGCCGCACCAACATAATAGAGATACAGAAACACCGTGGCCCCTTTCGTTGAGATAACTCTGCACTAATGCGAGCCGCAAATGCCACTTCCAGTTTAGCTGTGCAGAAGAACAACAAGAAGAAGAAATATCTCGAAATATGTCCGTCAGGCCCCTTCCCTTGAGATAAATCTGCAAATATCTCGGAAACGAAGCGCTCTATGGCAAAATGTTAAGAGACCTTTTTTGTAGAGAATTAAGTTTCCTACTTTTTATGCTCTATGATATTTTTTGATCAGATGCGTAGTTCTCGAGATATATCGAGATATTTAAAAGTTCCGAAGCCGCACCAACATAATAGAGATACAGAAACACCGTGGCCCCTTTCTTTGAGATAACTCTGCACTATTGCGAGCTGGAAATGCCACTTCCAGTTTAGCTGTGCAGAAGAAGAACAACAAGAAGAAGAAATATCTCGAAATATGTCCGTCAGGCCCCTTCCCTCGAGATAAATCTGCAAATATCTCGGAAACGAAGCGAGCTATGGCAAAATGTTAAGAGACCTTTTTTGTAGAGAATTAAGTTTCCTACTTTTTATGTTCTATGATATTTTTTGATCAGATGCGTAGTTCTCGAGATATATCAAGATATTTAAAAGTTCCGAAGCCGCACCAACATAATAGAGATACAGAAACACCGTGGCCCCTTTCTTTGAGATAACTCTGCACTAGTGCGAGCCGCAAATGCCACTTCCAGCTTAGCTGTGCAGAAGAAGAGCAACAAGAAGAAGAAATATCTCGAAATATGTCCGTCAGGCCCCTTCCCTCGAGATATATCTGCAAATATCTCGGAAACGAAGCGAGCTATGGCAAAATGTTAAGAGACATTTTTTGTAGAGAATTAAGTTTCCTACTTTTTATGTTGTATGATATTTTTTGATCAGATGCGTAGTTCTCGAGATATATCTAGATATTTAAAAGTTTCGAAGCCGCACAAACATAACAGAGATGCAGAAACACCGTGGCCCCTTTCTTTGAGATAACTCTGCACTATTGCGAGGTGCAAATGCCACTTCCAGCTTAGCTGTGCAGAAGAAGAGCAACAAGAAGAAGAAATATCTCGAAATATGTCCGTCAGGCCCCTTCCCTTGAGATATATCTGCAAATATCTCGGAAACGAAGCGAGCTATGGCAAAATGTTAAGAGACATTTTTTGTAGAGAATTAAGTTTCCTACTTTTTATGTTGTATGATATTTTTTGATCAGAAGCGTAGTTTTCGAGATATATCGAGATATTTAAAAGTTCCGAAGCCGCACCAACATAATAGAGATACAGAAACACCGTGGCCCCTTTCTTTGAGCTAACTCTGCACTAGTGCGAGCCGCAAATGCCACTTCCAGCTTAGCTGTGCAGAAGAAGCACAACAAGAAGAAGAAGAAATATCTCGAAATATGTCCGTCAGGCCCCTTCCCTTGAGATAAATCTGCAAATATCTCGGAAACGAAGGGAGCTATGGCAAAATGTTAAGAGACCTTTTTGTAGAGAATTAAGTTTCCCACTTTTTATGTTCTACAATATTTTTTGATCAGATGCGTAGTTCTCGAGGTATATCAAGATATTTAAAAGTTCCGAAGCTGCACCAACATAATAGAGGTACAGAAACACCGTGGCCTCTTTCTTTGAGATAACTCTGCACTATTGCGAGCTGCAAATGCCACTTCCAGCTTAGCTGTGCAGAAGAAGAACAACAAGAAGAAGAAATATCTCGAAATATGTCCGTCAGGCTCCGTCCCTTGAGATAAATCTGCATATATCTCGGAAACGAAGCGAGCTATGGCTAAATGTTAAGAGACCTTTTTTGTAGAGAATTAAGTTTCCTACTTTTTATGTTCTATGATATTTTTTGATCAGATGCGTAGTTCTCGAGATATATCAAGATATTTAAAAGTTCCGAAGCCGCACCAACATAATAGAGATACAGAAACACCGTGGCCCCTTTCTTTGAGATAACTCTGCGCTATTGCGAGCTGCAAATGCCACTTCCAGCTTAGCTGTGCAGAAGAAGAACAACAAGAAGAAGAAATATCTCGAAATATGTCCGTCAGGCCCCTTCCCTGGAGATAAATCTGCAAATATCTCGGAAACGAAGCGAGCTATGGCAAAATGTTAAGAGACTTTATTTGTAGAGAATTAAGTGTCCTACTTTTTATGTTCTATGATATTTTTTTATCAGATGCGTAGTTCCCGAGATATATCGAGATATTTAAAAGTTCCGAAGCCGCACCAACATAATAGAGATACAGAAACACCGTGGCCCGTTTCTTTGAGATAACTCTGCACTATTGCGAGCTGGAAATGCCACTTCCAGTTTAGCTGTGCAGAAGAAGAACAACAAGAAGAAGAAATATTTCGAAATATGTCCGTCAGGCCCCTTCCCTTGAGATAAATCTGCATATATCTCGGAAACGAAGCGAGCTATGGCAAAATGTTAAGAGACCTTTTTTGTAGAGAGTTAAGTTTTCTACTTTTTAGCTTCTATGATATTTTTTTATCAGATGCGTAGTTCCCGAGATATATCGAGATATTTAAAAGTTCCGAAGCCGCACCAACATAATAGAGATACAGAAACACCGTGGCCCCTTTCTTTGAGATAACTCTGCACTATTGCGAGCTGCAAATGCCACTTCCAGCTTAGCTGTGCAGAAGAAGAACAACAAGAAGAAGAAATATCTCGAAATATGTCCGTCAGGCCCCTTCCCTCGAGATATATCTGCAAATATCTCGGAAACGAAACGAGCTATGGCAAAATGTTAAGAGACCTTTTTTGTAGAGAATTAAGTTTGCTACTTTTTATGTTCTATGATATTTTTTGATCAGATGCGTAGTTCTCGAGATATATCAAGATATTTAAAAGTTCCGAAGCCGCACCAACATAATAGAGATACAGAAACACCGTGGCCCCTTTCTTTCAGATAACTCTGCACTATTGCGAGCTGGAAATGCCACTTCCAGTTTAGCTGTGCAGAAGAAGAACCACAAGAAGAAGAAATATCTCGAAATATGTCCGTCAGGCCCCTTCCCTTGAGATATATCTGCAAATATCTCGGAAACGAAACGAGCTATGGCAAAATGTTGAGAGACCTTTTTTGTAGAGAATTATGTTTCCTACAATTTATGTTCTATGATATTTTTTGATCAGAAGCGTAGATTTCGAGATATATCGAGATATTTAAAAGTTCCGAAGCCGCACCAACATAATAGAGATACAGAAACACCGTGGCCCCTTTCTTTGAGATAACCCTGCACTATTGCGAGCTGGAAATGCCACTTCCAGTTTAGCTGTGCAGAAGAAGAACAACAAGAAGAAGAAATATCTCGAAATATGTCCGTCAGGCCCCTTCCCTTGAGATATATCTGCAAATATCTCGGAAACGAAACGAGCTATGGCAAAATGTTAAGAGACCTTTTTTGTAGAGAATTAAGTTCGCTACTTTTTATGTTCTATGATATTTTTTGATCAGATGCGTAGTTCTCGAGATATATCAAGATATTTAAAAGTTCCGAAGCCGCACCAACAAAATAGAGAAACAGAAACACCGTGGCCCCTTTCTTTCAGATAACTCTGCACTATTGCGAGCTGGAAATGCCACTTCCAGTTTAGCTGTGCAGAAGAAGAACAACAAGAAGAAGAAATATTTCGAAATATGTCCGTCAGGCCCCTTCCCTTGAGATAAATCTGCATATATCTCGGAAACGAAGCGAGCTATGGCAAAATGTTAAGAGACCTTTTTTGTAGAGAGTTAAGTTTTCTACTTTTTAGGTTCTATGATATTTTTTTATCAGATGCGTAGTTCCCGAGATATATCGAGATATTTAAAAGTTCCGAAGCCGCACCAACATAATAGAGATACAGAAACACCGTGGCCCCTTTCTTTGAGATAACTCTGCACTATTGCGAGCTGGAAATGCCACTTCCAGTTTAGCTGTGCAGAAGAAGAACAACAAGAAGAAGAAATATTTCGAAATATGTCCGTCAGGCCCCTTCCCTTGAGATAAATCTGCATATATCTCGGAAACGAAGCGAGCTATGGCAAAATGTTAAGAGACCTTTTTTGTAGAGAGTTAAGTTTTCTACTTTTTAGGTTCTATGATATTTTTTTATCAGATGCGTAGTTCCCGAGATATATCGAGATATTTAAAAGTTCCGAAGCCGCACGAACATAATAGAGATACAGAAACACCGTGGCCCCTTTCTTTGAGATAACTCTGCACTATTGCGAGCTGCAAATGCCACTTCCAGCTTAGCTGTGCAGACGAAGAACAACAAGAAGAAGAAATATCTCGAAATATGTCCGTCAGGCCCCTTCCCTCGAGATATATCCTCAAATATCTCGGAAACGAAACGAGCTATGGCAAAATGTTAAGAGACCTTTTTTGTAGAGAATTAAGTTTGCTACTTTTTATGTTCTATGATATTTTTTGATCAGATGCGTAGTTCTCGAGATATATCAAGATATTTGAAAGTTCCGAAGCCGCACCAACATAATAGAGATACAGAAACACCGTGGCCCCTTTCTTTGAGATCACTCTGCACTATTGCGAGCTGCAAATGCCACTTCTAGCATAGCTGTGCAGAAGAAGAACAACAAGAAGAAGAAATATCTCGAAATATGTCCGTCAGACCCCGTCCCTTGAGATAAATCTGCAAATATCTCGGAAACGAAGCGAGCTATGGCAAAATGTTAAGAGACCTTTTTTGTAGAGAATTAGGTTTCCTACTTTTTATGTTGTATGATATTTTTTGATCAGATGCGCAGTTCTCGAGATATATCAAGATATTTAAAAGCTCCGAAGCTGCACCAACATAATAGAGGTACAGAAACACCGTGGCCACTTTCTTTGAGATAACTCTGCACTATTGCGAGCTGCAAATGCCACTTCCAGCTTAGCTGTGCAGAAGAAGAACAACAAGAATAAGAAATATTTCGAAATATGTCCGTCAGGCCCCTTCCCTTGAGATAAATCTGCAAATATCTCGGAAACGAAGCGAGCTACGGCGAAATGTTAGGAGACCTTTTTTGTAGAAAATTAGGTTTCCTACTTTTTATGTTCTATAATATTTTTTGATCAGATGCGTAGTTCTCGAGATATATCAAGATATTTAAAAGTTCCGAAGCTGCACCAACATAATAGAGGTACAGAAACACCGTGGCCCCTTTCTTTGAGGTAACTCTGCACTATTGCGAACTGCAAATGCCACTTCCAGCTTAGCTGTGCAGAAGAAGAACAACAAGAAGAAGAAATATCTCGAAATATGTCCGTCAGGCCCCTTCCCTTGAGATAAATCTGCAAATATCTCGGAAACCAAGCGAGCTATGGCAAAATGTTAAGAGACCTTTTTTGTAGAGAATTAGGTTTCCTACTTTTTATGTTCTATGATATTTCTTGATCAGATGCGTAGTTCTCGAGATATATCAAGATATTTAAAAGTTCCGAAGCCGCACCAACATAATAGAGATACAAGAACACCGTGGCCCCTTTCTTTGAGATAACTCTGCACTATTGCGAGCTGCAAATGCCACTTCCAGCTTAGCTGTGCGGAAGAAGAACAACAAGAAGAAGAAATATCCCGAAATATGTCCGTCAGGACCCTTCCCTTGAGATAAATCTGCAAATATCTCGGAAACGAAGCGAGCTATGGCAAAATGTTAAGATACCTTTTTTGTAGAGAATTAAGTTTCCTACTTTTTATGTTCTATGATATTTTTTCATCAGATGCGCAGTTCTCGAGATATATCAAGATATTTAAAAGCTCCGAAGCTGCACCAACATAATAGAGGTACAGAAACACCGTGGCCACTTTCTTTGAGATAACTCTGCACTATTGCGAGCTGCAAATGCCACTTCCAGCTTAGCTGTGCAGAAGAAGAACAACAAGAAGAAGAAATATCTCGAAATATGTCCGTCAGGACCCTTCCCTTGAGATCAATCTGCAAATATCTCGGAAACGAAGCGAGCTATGGCAAAACGTTAAGAAACCTTTTTTGTAGAGAATTATGCTTCCTACAATTTATGTTCTATGATATTTTTTGATCAGAAGCGTAGTTTTCGAGATATATCGAGATATTTAAAAGTTCCGAAGCCGCACCAACATAATAGAGATACAGAAACACCGTGGCCCCTTTCTTTGAGATAACTCTGCACTATGGCGAGCAGCAAATGCTACTTCTAGCTTAGCTGTGAAGAAGAAGAAGAACAAGAAGAAGAAATATCTCGAAATATGTCCGTTAGGCCCCTTCCCTTGAGATTAATCTGCAAATATCTCGGAAACGAAGCGAGCTATGGCAAAATGTTAAGAGACCTTATTTGTAGAGAATTAAGTTTCCTACAATTTATGTTCTATGATATTTTTTGATCAGAAGCACAGTTTTCGAGATATATCGAGATATTTAAAAGTTCCGAAGCCGCACCATCATAATAGAGATACAGAAACACCGTGGCCCCTTTCTTTGGGATAACTCTGCACTATTGCGAGCTGGAAATGCCACTTCCAGTTTAGCTGTGCAGAAGAAGAACAACAAGAAGAAGAAATATCTCGAAATATGTCCGTCAGGCCCCTTCCCTTGAGATAAATCTGCAAATATCTCGGAAACGAAGCGAGCTATGGCAAAATGATAAGAGACCTTTTTTGTAGAGAATTAAGTTTCCTACTTTTTATCTTCTATGATATTTTTTGATCAGATGCGTAGTTCTCGAGATATATCAAGATATTTAAAAGTTTCGAAGCCGCACCAACATAATAGAGATACAGTAACACCGTGGCCCCTTTCTTTGAGATAACTCTGCACTATTGCGAGCTGCAAATGCCACTTCCAGCTTAGCTGTGCAGAAGAAGAACAACAAGAAGAAGAAATATCTCGAAATATGTCCGCCAGGCCCCTTCCCTTGAGATAAATCTGCAAATATCTCGGAAACGAAGAGAGCTATGGCAAAATGTTAAGAGACCTTTTTTGTAGAGAATTAAGTTTCCTACTTTTTACGTTCTATGATATTTTTTGATCAGATGCTTAGTTCCCGAGATATATCAAGATATTTAAAAGTTCCGAAGCCGCACCAACATAATAGAGATACAGAAACACCGTGGCCCCTTTCTTTGAGATAACTCTGCACTATTGCGAGCTGCAAATGCCACTTCCAGCTTAGCTGTGCAGAAGAAGAACAACAAGAAGAAGAAATATCTCGAAATATGTCCGTCAGGCCCCTTCCCTTGAGATAAATCTGCAAATATCTCGGAAACGAAGAGAGCTATGGCAAAATGTTAAGAGACCTTTTTTGTAGAGAATTAAGTTTCCTACTTTTTACGTTCTCTGATATTTTTTGATCAGAAGCGTAGTTTTCGAGATATATCGAGATATTTAAAAGTTCCGAAGCCGCACCAACATAATAGAGATACAGAAACACCGTGGCCCCTTTCTTTGAGATAACTCCGCACTTTTGCGACCTGCAAATGCCACTTCCAGCTTAGCTGTGCAGAAGAAGAACAACAAGAAGAAGAAATATCTCGAAATATGTCCGTCAAGCCCCTTCCCTAGAGATAAATCTGCAAATATCTCGGAAACGAAGCGAGCTATGGCAAAATGTTAAGAGACCTTATTTGTAGAGAATTAAGTTTCCTACTTTTTATGTTGTATGATATTTTTTGATCAGATGCGTAGTTTTCGAGATATATCGAGATATTTAAAAGTTCCAAAGCCGCACCAACATAATAGAGATACAGAAACACCGTGGCCCCTTTTTTTGAGATAACTCTGCACTAGTGCGAGCCGCAGATTCCACTTCCAGCTTAGCTGTGCAGAAGAAGAACAACAAGAAGAAGAAGTATCTCGAAATATGTCCGTCAGGCCCCTTCCCTTGAGATAAATCTGCAAATATCTCGGAAACGAAGAGAGCTATGGCAAAATGTTAAGAGACCTTTTTTGTAGAGAATTAAGTTTCCTACTTTTTACGTTCTCTGATATTTTTTGATCAGAAGCGTAGTTTTCGAGATATATCGAGATATTTAAAAGTTCCGAAGCCGCACCAACATAATAGAGATACAGAAACACCGTGGCCCCTTTCTTTGAGATAACTCCGCACTTTTGCGACCTGCAAATGCCACTTCCAGCTTAGCTGTGCAGAAGAAGAACAACAAGAAGAAGAAATATCTCGAAATATGTCCGTCAAGCCCCTTCCCTAGAGATAAATCTGCAAATATCTCGGAAACGAAGCGAGCTATGGCAAAATGTTAAGAGACCTTATTTGTAGAGAATTAAGTTTCCTACTTTTTATGTTGTATGATATTTTTTGATCAGATGCGTAGTTTTCGAGATATATCGAGATATTTAAAAGTTCCAAAGCCGCACCAACATAATAGAGATACAGAAACACCGTGGCCCCTTTCTTTGAGATAACTCTGCACTAGTGCGAGCCGCAGATTCCACTTCCAGCTTAGCTGTGCAGAAGAAGAACAACAAGAAGAAGAAGTATCTCGAAATATGTCCGTCAGGCCCCTTCCCTTGAGATAAATCTGCAAATATCTCGGAAACGAAGCGAGCTATGGCAAAATGATAAGAGACCTTTGTTGTAGAGAATTAAGTTTCCTACTTTTTATGTTCTATGATATTTTTTGATCAGATGCGTAGTTCTCGAGATATATCGAGATATTTAAAAGTTCCGAAGCCGCACCAACATAATAGAGATACAGAAACACCGTGGCCCCTTTCTTTGAGATAACTCTGCACTAGTGCGAGCCGCAAATTCCACTTCCAGCTTAGCTGTGCAGAAGAAGAACAACAAGAAGAAGAAATATCTCGAAATATGTCCGTCAGGCCCCTTCCCTTGAGATAAATCTGCAAATATCTCGGAAACGAAGCGAGCTATGGCAAAATGATAAGAGACCTTTTTTGTAGAGAATTAAGTTTCCTACTTTTTACGTTCTATGATATTTTTTGATCAGATGCTTAGTTCCCGAGATATATCAAGATATTTAAAAGTTCCGAAGCCGCACCAACATAATAGAGATACAGAAACACCGTGGCCCCTTTCTTTGAGATAACTCTGCACTATTGCGAGCTGCAAATGCCACTTCCAGCTTAGCTGTGCAGAAGAAGAACAACAAGAAGAAGAAATATCTCGAAATATGTCCGTCAGGCCCCTTCCCTTGAGATAAATCTGCAAATATCTCGGAAACGAAGCGAGCTATGGCAAAATGTTAAGAGACCTTTTTTGTAGAGAATTATGTTTCCTACAATTTACGTTCTCTGATATTTTTTGATCAGAAGCGTAGTTTTCGAGATATATCGAGATATTTAAAAGTTCCGAAGCCGCACCAACATAATAGAGATACAGAAACACCGTGGCCCCTTTCTTTGAGATAACTCCGCACTTCTGCGACCTGCAAATGCCACTTCCAGCTTAGCTGTGCAGAAGAAGAACAACAAGAAGAAGAAATATCTCGAAATATGTCCGTCAGGCTCCTTCCCTAGAGATAAATCTGCAAATATCTCGGAAACGAAGCGAGCTATGGCAAAATGTTAAGAGACCTTATTTGTAGAGAATTAAGTTTCCTACTTTTTATGTTGTATGATATTTTTTGATCAGATGCGTAGTTTTCGAGATATATCGAGATATTTAAAAGTTCCAAAGCCGCACCAACATAATAGAGATACAGAAACACCGTGGCCCCTTTCTTTGAGATAACTCTGCACTAGTGCGAGCCGCAAATTCCACTTCCAGCTTAGCTGTGCAGAAGAAGAACAACAAGAAGAAGAAATATCTCGAAATATGTCCGTCAGGCCCCTTCCCTTGAGATAAATCTGCAAATATCTCGGAAACGAAGCGAGCTATGGCAAAATGATAAGAGACCTTTTTTGTAGAGAATTAAGTTTCCTACTTTTTATCTTCTATGATATTTTTTGATCACATGCGTAGTTCTCGAGATATATCAAGATATTTAAAAGTTTCGAAGCCGCACCAACATAATAGAGATACAGTAACACCGTGGCCCCTTTCTTTGAGATAACTCTGCACTATTGCGAGCTGCAAATGCCACTTCCAGCTTAGCTGTGCAGAAGAAGAACAACAAGAAGAAGAAATATCTCGAAATATGTCCGCCAGGCCCCTTCCCTTGAGATAAATCTGCAAATATCTCGGAAACGAAGAGAGCTATGGCAAAATGTTAAGAGACCTTTTTTGTAGAGAATTAAGTTTCCTACTTTTTACGTTCTATGATATTTTTTGATCAGATACGTAGTTCTCGAGATATATCGAGATATTTAAAAGTTCCGAAGCCGCACCAACATAATAGAGATACAGAAACACCGTGGCCCCTTTCTTTGAGATAACTCTGCACTATTGCGAGCTGCAAATGCCACTTCCAGCTTAGCTGTGCAGAAGAAGAACAACAAGAAGAAGAAATATCTCGAAATATGTCCGTCAGGCCCCTTCCCTTGAGATAAATCTGCAAATATCTCGGAAACGAAGCGAGCTATGGCAAAATGTTAAGACACCTTTTTTGTAGAGAATTATGTTTCCTACAATTTACGTTCTCTGATATTTTTTGATCAGAAGCGTAGTTTTCGAGATATATCGAGATATTTAAAAGTTCCGAAGCCGCACCAACATAATAGAGATACAGAAACACCGTGGCCCCTTTCTTTGAGATAACTCCGCACTTTTGCGACCTGCAAATGCCACTTCCAGCTTAGCTGTGCAGAAGAAGAACAACAAGAAGAAGAAATATCTCGAAATATGTCCGTCAGGCCCCTTCCCTAGAGATGAATCTGCAAATATCTCGGAAACGAAGCGAGCTATGGCAAAATGTTAAGAGACCTTATTTGTAGAGAATTAAGTTTCCTACAATTTATGTTGTATGATATTTTTTGATCAGAAGCGTAGTTTTCGAGATATATCGAGATATTTAAAAGTTCTCGAAGCCGCACCAACATAATAGAGATACAGAAACACCGTGGCCCCTTTCTCCGAGATAACTCTGCACTATTGCGAGCTGCAAATGCCACTTCCAGCTTAGCTGTGCAGAAGAAGGACAACAAGAAGAAGAAATATCTCGAAAAATGTCCGTCAGGCCCCTTCCCTTGAGATATATCTGCAAATATCTCGGAAACGAAACGAGCTCTGGCAAAATGTTAGGAGACCTTTTTTGTAGAGAATTATGTTTCCTACAATTTATGTTCTATGATATTTTTTGATCAGATGCGTAGTTCTCGAGATATATCAAGATATTTGAAAGTTCCGAAGCCGCACCAACATAATAGAGATACAGAAACACCGTGGCCCCTTTCTTTGAGATAACTCTGCACTATTGCGAGCTGCAAATGCCACTTCCAGCTTAGCTGTGCAGAAGAAGAACAACAAGAAGAAGAAATATCTCGAAATATGTCCGTCAGGCCCCTTCCCTTGAGATAAATCTGCAAATATCTCAGAAAGGACGCGAGCTACGGCAAAATGTTAAGAGACCTTTTTTGTAGAGAATTAAGTTTCCTATTTTTTATGTTCTATGATATTTTTTGATCAGATGCGTAGTTCTCGAGATATATCAAGATATTTAAAAGTTCCGAAGCCGCACCAACATAATAGAGATACAGAAACACCGTGGCCCCTTTCTTTGAGATAACTCTGCACTATTGCGCGCTGCAAATGCCGCTTCCAGCTTAGCTGTGCAGAAGAAGAACAACAAGAAGAAGAAATATCTCGAAATATGTCCGTCAGACCCCTTCCCTTGAGATAAATCTGCAAATATCTCGGAAACGAAGCGAGCTATGGCAAAATGTTAAGATACCTTTTTCGTAGACAATTAAGTTTCCTACTTTTTATGTTCTATGATATTTTTTGATCAGATGCGTAGTTCTCGAGATACATCAAGATATTTAAAAGTTCCGAAGCTGCACCAACATAATAGAGGTACAGAAACACCGTGGCCCCTTTCTTTGAGATAACTCTGCACTATTGCGAGCTGCAAATGCCACTTCCAGCTTAGCTGTGCAGAAGAAGAACAACAAGAAGAAGAAATATCTCGAAATATGTCCGTCAGGCCCCTTCCCTTGAGATAAATCTGCAAATATCTCGGAAACGAAGCGAGCTATGGCAAAATGTTAAGAGACCTTTTTTGTAGAGAATTAAGTTTCCTACTTTTTATGTTCTATGATATTTTTTGATCAGATGCGCAGTTCTCGAGATATATCAAGATATTTAAAAGTTCCGAAGCCGCACCAACATAATTGAGATACAGAAACACCGTGGCCCCTTTCTTTGAGATAACTCTGCGCTATTGCGAGCTGGAAATGCCACTTCCAGTTTAGCTGTGCAGAAGAAGAACAACAAGAAGAAGAAATATCTCGAAATATGTCCGTCAGGCCCCTTCCCTCGAGATAAATCTGCAAATATCTCGGAAACGAAGCGAGCTATGGCAAAATGATAAGAGACCTTTTTTGTAGAGAATTAAGTTTCCTACTTTTTATCTTCTATGATATTTTTTGATCACATGCGTAGTTCTCGAGATATATCAAGATATTTAAAAGTTTCGAAGCCGCACCAACATAATAGAGATACAGTAACACCGTGGCCCCTTTCTTTGAGATAACTCTGCACTATTGCGAGCTGCAAATGCCACTTCCAGCTTAGCTGTGCAGAAGAAGAACAACAAGAAGAAGAAATATCTCGAAATATGTCCGCCAGGCCCCTTCCCTTGAGATAAATCTGCAAATATCTCGGAAACGAAGAGAGCTATGGCAAAATGTTAAGAGACCTTTTTTGTAGAGAATTAAGTTTCCTACTTTTTACGTTCTATGATATTTTTTGATCAGAAGCGTAGTTTTCGAGATATATCGAGATATTTAAAAGTTCCGAAGCCGCACCAACATAATAGAGATACAGAAACACCGTGGCCCCTTTCTTTGAGATAACTCCGCACTTTTGCGACCTGCAAATGCCACTTCCAGCTTAGCTGTGCAGAAGAAGAACAACAAGAAGAAGAAATATCTCGAAATATGTCCGTCAGGCCCCTTCCCTAGAGATGAATCTGCAAATATCTCGGAAACGAAGCGAGCTATGGCAAAATGTTAAGAGACCTTATTTGTAGAGAATTAAGTTTCCTACAATTTATGTTCTATCATATTTTTTGATCAGAAGCGTAGTTTTCGAGATATATCGAGATATTTAAAAGTTCCGAAGCCGCACCAACATAATAGAGATACAGAAACACCGTGGCCCCTTTCTTCGAGATAACTCTGCACAAGTGCGAGCCGCAAATGCCGCTTCCAGCTTAGCTGTGCAGAAGAAGAACAACAAGAAGAAGAAATATCTCGAAATATGTCCGTCAGGCCCCTTCCCTTGAGATATATCTGCAAATATCTCGGAAACGAAACGAGCTATGGCAAAATGTTAAGAGACCTTGTTTGTAGAGAATTATGTTTCCTACTTTTTATGTTGTATGATATTTTTTGATCAGATGCGTAGTTCTCGAGATATATCAAGATATTTAAAAGTTCTCGAAGCCGCACCAACATAATAGAGATACAGAAACACCGTGGCCCCTTTCTCCGAGATAACTCTGCACTATTGCGAGCTGCAAATGCCACTTCCAGCTTAGCTGTGCAGAAGAAGAACAACAAGAAGAAGAAATATCTCGAAAAATGTCCGTCAGGCCCCTTCCCTTGAGATATATCTGCAAATATCTCGGAAACGAAACGAGCTCTGGCAAAATGTTAAGAGACCTTTTTTGTAGAGAATTATGTTTCCTACAATTTATGTTCTATGATATTTTTTGATCAGATGCGTAGTTCTCGAGATATATCAAGATATTTGAAAGTTCCGAAGCCGCACCAACATAATAGAGATACAGAAACACCGTGGCCCCTTTCTTTGAGATAACTCTGCACTATTGCGAGCTGCAAATGCCACTTCCAGCTTAGCTGTGCAGAAGAAGAACAACAAGAAGAAGAAATATCTCGAAATATGTCCGTCAGGCCCCTTCCCTTGAGATAAATCTGCAAATATCTCAGAAAGGACGCGAGCTACGGCAAAATGTTAAGAGACCTTTTTTGTAGAGAATTAAGTTTCCTATTTTTTATGTTCTATGATATTTTTTGATCAGATGCGTAGTTCTCGAGATATATCAAGATATTTAAAAGTTCCGAAGCCGCACCAACATAATAGAGATACAGAAACACCGTGGCCCCTTTCTTTGAGATAACTCTGCACTATTGCGCGCTGCAAATGCCGCTTCCAGCTTAGCTGTGCAGAAGAAGAACAACAAGAAGAAGAAATATCTCGAAATATGTCCGTCAGACCCCTTCCCTTGAGATAAATCTGCAAATATCTCGGAAACGAAGCGAGCTATGGCAAAATGTTAAGATACCTTTTTCGTAGACAATTAAGTTTCCTACTTTTTATGTTCTATGATATTTTTTGATCAGATGCGTAGTTCTCGAGATACATCAAGATATTTAAAAGTTCCGAAGCTGCACCAACATAATAGAGGTACAGAAACACCGTGGCCCCTTTCTTTGAGATAACTCTGCACTATTGCGAGCTGCAAATGCCACTTCCAGCTTAGCTGTGCAGAAGAAGAACAACAAGAAGAAGAAATATCTCGAAATATGTCCGTCAGGCCCCTTCCCTTGAGATAAATCTGCAAATATCTCGGAAACGAAGCGAGCTATGGCAAAATGTTAAGAGACCTTTTTTGTAGAGAATTAAGTTTCCTACTTTTTATGTTCTATGATATTTTTTGATCAGATGCGCAGTTCTCGAGATATATCAAGATATTTAAAAGTTCCGAAGCCGCACCAACATAATTGAGATACAGAAACACCGTGGCCCCTTTCTTTGAGATAACTCTGCGCTATTGCGAGCTGGAAATGCCACTTCCAGTTTAGCTGTGCAGAAGAAGAACAACAAGAAGAAGAAATATCTCGAAATATGTCCGTCAGGCCCCTTCCCTCGAGATAAATCTGCAAATATCTCGGAAACGAAGCGAGCAATGGCAAAATGTTAAGCGACCTTTTTTGTAGAGAATTAAGTTTCCTACTTTTTATGTTCTATGATATTTTTTGATCAGATGCGTAGTTCTCGAGATATATCAAGATATTTAAAAGTTCCGAAGCCGCACCAACATAATAGAGATACAGAAACACCGTGGCCCCTTTCTTCGAGATAACTCTGCACTATTGCGAGCTGCAAATGCCACTTCCAGCTTAGCTGTGCAGAAGAAGAACAACAAGAAGAAGAAATATCTCGAAATATGTCCGTCAGGCCCCTTCCCTTGAGATAAATCTGCAAATATCTCAGAAAGGACGCGAGCTACGGCAAAATGTTAAGAGACCTTTTTTGTAGAGAATTAAGTTTCCTATTTTTTATGTTCTATGATATTTTTTGATCAGATGCGTAGTTCTCGAGATATATCAAGATATTTAAAAGTTCCGAAGCCGCACCAACATAATAGAGATACAGAAACACCGTGGCCCCTTTCTTTGAGATAACTCTGCACTATTGCGCGCTGCAAATGCCGCTTCCAGCTTAGCTGTGCAGAAGAAGAACAACAAGAAGAAGAAATATCTCGAAATATGTCCGTCAGACCCCTTCCCTTGAGATAAATCTGCAAATATCTCGGAAACGAAGCGAGCTATGGCAAAATGTTAAGATACCTTTTTCGTAGACAATTAAGTTTCCTACTTTTTATGTTCTATGATATTTTTTGATCAGATGCGTAGTTCTCGAGATACATCAAGATATTTAAAAGTTCCGAAGCTGCACCAACATAATAGAGGTACAGAAACACCGTGGCCCCTTTCTTTGAGATAACTCTGCACTATTGCGAGCTGCAAATGCCACTTCCAGCTTAGCTGTGCAGAAGAAGAACAACAAGAAGAAGAAATATCTCGAAATATGTCCGTCAGGCCCCTTCCCTTGAGATAAATCTGCAAATATCTCGGAAACGAAGCGAGCTATGGCAAAATGTTAAGAGACCTTTTTTGTAGAGAATTAAGTTTCCTACTTTTTATGTTCTATGATATTTTTTGATCAGATGCGCAGTTCTCGAGATATATCAAGATATTTAAAAGTTCCGAAGCCGCACCAACATAATTGAGATACAGAAACACCGTGGCCCCTTTCTTTGAGATAACTCTGCGCTATTGCGAGCTGGAAATGCCACTTCCAGTTTAGCTGTGCAGAAGAAGAACAACAAGAAGAAGAAATATCTCGAAATATGTCCGTCAGGCCCCTTCCCTCGAGATAAATCTGCAAATATCTCGGAAACGAAGCGAGCAATGGCAAAATGTTAAGCGACCTTTTTTGTAGAGAATTAAGTTTCCTACTTTTTATGTTCTATGATATTTTTTGATCAGATGCGTAGTTCTCGAGATATATCAAGATATTTAAAAGTTCCGAAGCCGCACCAACATAATAGAGATACAGAAACACCGTGGCCCCTTTCTTCGAGATAACTCTGCACAAGTGCGAGCCGCAAATGCCGCTTCCAGCTTAGCTGTGCAGAAGAAGAACAACAAGAAGAAGAAATATCTCGAAATATGTCCGTCAGGCCCCTTCCCTTGAGATATATCTGCAAATATCTCGGAAACGAAACGAGCTATGGCAAAATGTTAAGAGACCTTTTTTGGAGAGAATTATGTTTCCTACAATTTATGTTCTATGATATTTTTCGATCAGAAGCGTAGTTTTCGAGATATATCGAGATATTTAAAAGTTCCGAAGCCGCACCAACATAATAGAGATACAGAAACTCCGTGGCCCCTTTCTTCGAGATAACTCTGCACTAGTGCGAGCCGCAAATGCCGCTTCCAGCTTAGCTGTGCAGAAGAACAACAACAAGAAGAAGAAATATCTCGAAATATGTCCGTCAGGCCCCTTCCCTTGAGATATATCTGCAAATATCTCGGAAACGAAGCGAGCTATGGCAAAACGTTAAGAGACCTTTTTTGTAGAGAATTAAGTTTCCTACTTTTTATGTTGTATGATATTTTTTGATCAGATGCGTAGTTCTCGAGATATATCAAGATATTTAAAAGTTCCGAAGCCGCACCAACATAATAGAGATACAGAAACACCGTGGCCCCTTTCTCCGAGATAACTCTGCACTATTGCGAGCTGCAAATGCCACTTCCAGCTTAGCTGTGCAGAAGAAGAACAACAAGAAGAAGAAATATCTCGAAAAATGTCCGTCAGGCCCCTTCCCTTGAGATATATCTGCAAATATCTCGGAAACGAAACGAGCTCTGGCAAAATGTTAAGAGACCTTTTTTGTAGAGAATTATGTTTCCTACAATTTATGTTCTATGATATTTTTTGATCAGATGCGTAGTTCTCGAGATATATCAAGATATTTAAAAGTTCCGAAGCTGCACCAACATAATAGAGGTACAGAAACACCGTGGCCCCTTTCTTTGAGATAACTCTGCACTATTGCGAGCTGCAAATGCCACTTCCAGCTTAGCTGTGCAGAAGAAGAACAACAAGAAGAAGAAATATCTCGAAATATGTCCGTCAGGCCCCTTCCCTAGAGATAAATCTGCAAATATCTCGGAAACGAAGCGAGCTATGGCAAAATGTTAAGAGACCTTTTTTGTAGAGAATTAAGTTTCCTACTTTTTATGTTCTATGATATTTTTTGATCAGATGCGCAGTTCTCGAGATATATCAAGATATTTAAAAGTTCCGAAGCCGCACCAACATAATTGAGATACAGAAACACCGTGGCCCCTTTCTTTGAGATAACTCTGCGCTATTGCGAGCTGGAAATGCCACTTCCAGTTTAGCTGTGCAGAAGAAGAACAACAAGAAGAAGAAATATCTCGAAATATGTCCGTCAGGCCCCTTCCCTCGAGACAAATCTGCACATATCTCGGAAACGAAGCGAGCAATGGCAAAATGTTAAGCGACCTTTTTTGTAGAGAATTAAGTTTCCTACTTTTTATGTTCTATGATATTTTTTGATCAGATGCGTAGTGCTCGAGATATATCAAGATATTTAAAAGTTCCGAAGCCGCACCAACATAATAGAGATACAGAAACACCGTGGCCCCTTTCTTTGAGATAACTCTGCGCTATTGCGAGCTGGAAATGCCACTTCCAGTTTAGCTGTGCAGAAGAAGAACAACAAGAAGAAGAAATATCTCGAAATATGTCCGTCAGGCCCCTTCCCTCGAGATAAATCTGCAAATATCTCGGAAACGAAGCGAGCAATGGCAAAATGTTAAGCGACCTTTTTTGTAGAGAATTAAGTTTCCTACTTTTTATGTTCTATGATATTTTTTGATCAGATGCGTAGTTCTCGAGATGTATCAAGATATTTAAAAGTTCCGAAGCCGCACCAACATAATAGAGATACAGAAACACCGTGGCCCCTTTCTTTGAGATAACTCTGCACTATTGCGCGCTGCAAATGCCACTTCCAGCTTAGCTGTGCAGAAGAAGAACAACAAGAAGAAGAAATATCTCGAAATATGTCCGTCAGACCCCTTCCCTTGAGATAAATCTGCAAATATCTCGGAAACGAAGCGAGCTATGGCAAAATGTTAAGATACCTTTTTTGTAGACAATTAAGTTTCCTACTTTCTATGTTCTATGATATTTTTTGATCAGATGCGTAGTTCTCGAGATATATCAAGATATTTAAAAGTTCCGAAGCTGCACCAACATAATAGAGGTACAGAAACACCGTGGCCCCTTTCTTTGAGATAACTCTGCACTATTGCGAGCTGCAAATGCCACTTCCAGCTTAGCTGTGCAGAAGAAGAACAACAAGAAGAAGAAATATTTCGAAATATGTCCGTCAGGCCCCTTCCCTTGAGATAAATCTGCAAATATCTCGGAAACGAAGCGAGCTACGGCAAAATGTTAAGAGACCTTTTTTGGAGAGAATTATGTTTCCTACAATTTATGTTCTATGATATTTTTCGATCAGAAGCGTAGTTTTCGAGATATATCGAGATATTTAAAAGTACCGAAGCCGCACCAACATAATAGAGATACAGAAACACCGTGGCCCCTTTCTTCGAGATAACTCTGCACAAGTGCGAGCCGCAAATGCCGCTTCCAGCTTAGCTGTGCAGAAGACGAACAACAAGAAGAAGAAATATCTCGAAATATGTCCGTCAGGCCCCTTCCCTTGAGATATATCTGCAAATATCTCGGAAACGAAACGAGCTATGGCAAAATGTTAAGAGACCTTTTTTGGAGAGAATTATGTTTCCTACAATTTATGTTCTATGATATTTTTCGATCAGAAGCGTAGTTTTCGAGATATATCGAGATATTTAAAAGTTCCGAAGCCGCACCAACATAATAGAGATACAGAAACTCCGTGGCCCCTTTCTTCGAGATAACTCTGCACTAGTGCGAGCCGCAAATGCCGCTTCCAGCTTAGCTGTGCAGAAGAACAACAACAAGAAGAAGAAATATCTCGAAATATGTCCGTCAGGCCCCTTCCCTCGAGATAAATCTGCAAATATCTCGGAAACGAAGCGAGCAATGGCAAAATGTTAAGCGACCTTTTTTGTAGAGAATTAAGTTTCCTACTTTTTATGTTCTATGATATTTTTTGATCAGATGCGTAGTTCTCGAGATATATCAAGATATTTAAAAGTTCCGAAGCCGCACCAACATAATAGAGATACAGAAACACAGTGGCCCCTTTCTTTGAGATAACTCTGCACTACTGCTTGCTGCAAATGCCACTTCCAGCTTAGCTGTGCAGAAGAAGAACAACAAGAAGAAGAAATATCTCGAAATATGTCCGTCAGGCCCCTTCCCTTGAGATATATCTGCAAATATCTCGGAAACGAAGCGAGCTATGGCAAAAGGTTAAGAGACCTTTTTTGTAGAGAATTATGTTTCCTACTTTTTATGTTCTATGATATTTTTTGATCAGATGCGTAGTTCTCGAGATATATCAAGATATTTAAAAGTTCCGAAGCCGCACCAACATAATAGAGATACAGAAACACCGTGGCCCCTTTCTCCGAGATAACTCTGCAATATTGGGAGCTGCAAATGCCACTTCCAGCTTAGCTGTGCAGAAGAAGAACAACAAGAAGAAGAAATATCTCGAAAAATGTCCGTCAGGCCCCTTCCCTTTAGATATATCTGCAAATATGTCGGAAACTAAGCGAGCTATGGTAAAATGTTAAGAGACCTTTTTTGTAGAGAATTATGTTTCCTACAATTTATGTTCTATGATATTTTTTGATCAGAAGCGCAGTTTTCGAGATATATCAAGATATTTAAAAGTTCCGAAGCCGCACCAACATAATAGAGATACAGAAACACCGTGGCCCCTTTCTTTGAGATAACTCTGCACTATTGCGAGCTGCAAATGCCACTTCGAGCTTAGCTGTGCAGAAGAAGAACAACAAGAAGAAGAAATATCTCGAAATATGTCCGTCAGACCCCTTCCCTCGAGATAAATCTGCAAATATCTCGGAAACAAAGCGAGCTATGGCAAAATGTTAAGATACCTTTTTTGTAGAGAATTATGTTTCCTACAATTTATGTTCTATGATATTTTTTGATCAGAACCGTAGTTGTCGAGATATATCGAGATATTTAAAAGTTCCGAAGCCGCACCAACATAATAGAGATACAGAAACACCGTGGCCCCTTTCTTTGAGATAACTCTGCGCTATTGCGAGCTGGAAATGGCACTTCCAGTTTAGCTGTGCAGAAGAAGAACAGCAAGAAGAAGAAATATCTCGAAATATGTCCGTCAGGCCCCTTCCCTTGAGATATATCTGCAAATATCTCGGAAACGAAACGAGCTATGGCAAAATGTTAAGAGACCTTTTTTGTAGAGAATTACGTTTCCTACAATTTATGTTCTACGATATTTTTTGATCAGAAGCGTAGTTTTCGTGATATATCGAGATATTTAAAAGAACCGAAGCCGCACCAACATAATAGAGATACAGAAACACCGTGGCCCCTTTCTTCGAGATAACTCTGCACTAGTGCGAGCCGCAAATGCCGCTTCCAGCTTAGCTGTGCAGAAGAAGAACAACAAGAAGAAGAAATATCTCGAAATATGTCCGTCAGACCCCTTCCCTTGAGATAAATCTGCAAATATCTCGGAAACGAAGCGAGCTATGGCAAAATGTTAAGATACCTTTTTCGTAGACAATTAAGTTTCCTACTATTTATGTTCTATGATATTTTTTGATCAGATGCGTAGTTCTCGAGATATATCAAGATATTTAAAAGTTCCGAAGCCGCACCAACATAATAGAGATACAGAAACACCGTGGCCCCTTTCTCCGAGATAACTCTGCACTATTGCGAGCTGCAAATGCCACTTCCAGCTTAGCTGTGCAGAAGAAGAACAACAAGAAGAAGAAATATCTCGAAAAATGTCCGTCAGGCCCCTTCCCTTGAGATATATCTGCAAATATCTCGGAAACGAAGCGAGCTATGGCAAAATGTTAAGAGACCTTTTTTGTAGAGAATTAAGTTTCCTACTTTTTATGTTCTATGATATTTTTTGATCAGATGCGTAGTTCTCGAGATATATCAAGATATTTAAAAGTTCCGAAGCCGCACCAACATAATTGAGATACAGAAACACCGTGGCCCCTTTCTTTGAGATAACTCTGCGCTATTGCGAGCTGGAAATGCCACTTCCAGTTTAGCTGTGCAGAAGAAGAACAACAAGAAGAAGAAATATCTCGAAATATGTCCGTCAGGCCCCTTCCCTCGAGATAAATCTGCAAATATCTCGGAAACGAAGCGAGCAATGGCAAAATGTTAAGCGACCTTTTTTGTAGAGAATTAAGTTTCCTACTTTTTATGTTCTATGATATTTTTTGATCAGATGCGTAGTTCTCGAGATATATCAAGATATTTAAAAGTTCCGAAGCCGCACCAACATAATAGAGATACAGAAACACCGTGGCCCCTTTCTTTGAGATAACTCTGCGCTATTGCGAGCTGGAAATGCCACTTCCAGTTTAGCTGTGCAGAAGAAGAACAACAAGAAGAAGAAATATCTCGAAATATGTCCGTCAGGCCCCTTCCCTCGAGATAAATCTGCAAATATCTCGGAAACGAAGCGAGCAATGGCAAAATGTTAAGCGACCTTTTTTGTAGAGAATTAAGTTTCCTACTTTTTATGTTCTATGATATTTTTTGATCAGATGCGTAGTTCTCGAGATATATCAAGATATTTGAAAGTTCCGAAGCCGCACCAACATAATAGAGATACAGAAACACCGTGGCCCCTTTCTTTGAGATAACTCTGCACTATTGCGAGCTGCAAATGCCACTTCCAGCTTAGCTGTGCAGAAGAAGAACAACAAGAAGAAGAAATATCTCGAAATATGTCCGTCAGGCCCCTTCCCTTGAGATAAATCTGCAAATATCTCAGAAAGGACGCGAGCTATGGCAAAATGTTAAGAGACCTTTTTTGTAGAGAATTAAGTTTCCTACTTTTTATGTTCTATGATATTTTTCGATCAGATGCGTAGTTCTCGAGATATATCAAGATATTTAAAAGTTCCGAAGCCGCACCAACATAATAGAGATACAGAAACACCGTGGCCCCTTTCTTTGAGATAACTCTGCACTATTGCGCGCTGCAAATGCCGCTTCCAGCTTAGCTGTGCAGAAGAAGAACAACAAGAAGAAGAAATATCTCGAAATATGTCCGTCAGGCCCCTTCCCTTGAGATATATCTGCAAATATCTCAGAAACGAAACGAGCTATGGCAAAATGTTAAGAGACCTTTTTTGTAGAAAATTAGGTTTCCTACTTTTTATGTTCTATGATATTTTTTGATCAGATGCGTAGTTCTCGAGATGTATCAAGATATTTAAAAGTTCCGAAGCCGCACCAACATAATAGAGATACAGAAACACCGTGGCCCCTTTCTTTGAGATAACTCTGCACTATTGCGCGCTGCATATGCCGCTTCCAGCTTAGCTGTGCAGAAGAAGAACAACAAGAAGAAGAAATATCTCGAAATTTGTCCGTCAGACCCCTTCCCTTGAGATAAATCTGCAAATATCTCGGAAACGAAGCGAGCTATGGCAAAATGTTTAGATACCTTTTTCGTAGACAATTAAGTTTCCTACTTTTTATGTTCTATGATATTTTTTGATCAGATGCGTAGTTCTCGAGATATATCAAGATATTTAAAAGTTCCGAAGCTGCACCAACATAATAGAGGTACAGAAACACCGTGGCCCCTTTCTTTGAGATAACTCTGCACTATTGCGAGCTGCAAATGCCACTTCCAGCTTAGCTGTGCAGAAGAAGAACAACAAGAAGAAGAAATATCTCGAAATATGTCCGTCAGGCCCCTTCCCTTGAGATAAATCTGCAAATATCTCGGAAACGAAGCGAGCTATGGCAAAATGTTAAGTGACCTTTTTTGTAGGGAATTAAGTTTCCTACTTTTTATGTTCTATGATATTTTTTGATCAGATGCGTAGTTCTCGAGATATATCAAGATATTTAAAAGTTCCGAAGCCGCACCAACATAATTGAGATACAGAAACACCGTGGCCCCTTTCTTTGAGATAACTCTGCGCTATTGCGAGCTGGAAATGCCACTTCCAGTTTAGCTGTGCAGAAGAAGAACAACAAGAAGAAGAAATATCTCGAAATATGTCCGTCAGGCCCCTTCCCTCGAGATAAATCTGCAAATATCTCGGAAACGAAGCGAGCAATGGCAAAATGTTAAGCGACCTTTTTTGTAGAGAATTAAGTTTCCTACTTTTTATGTTCTATGATATTTTTTGATCAGATGCGTAGTTCTCGAGATATATCAAGATATTTAAAAGTTCCGAAGCCGCACCAACATAATAGAGATACAGAAACACCGTGGCCCCTTTCTTTGAGATAACTCTGCGCTATTGCGAGCTGGAAATGCCACTTCCAGTTTAGCTGTGCAGAAGAAGAACAACAAGAAGAAGAAATATCTCGAAATATGTCCGTCAGGCCCCTTCCCTCGAGATAAATCTGCAAATATCTCGGAAAGGAAGCGAGCAATGGCAAAATGTTAAGCGACCTTTTTTGTAGAGAATTAAGTTTCCTACTTTTTATGTTCTATGATATTTTTTGATCAGATGCGTAGTTCTCGAGATATATCAAGATATTTTAAAGTTCCGAAGCCGCACCAACATAATAGAGATACAGAAACACCGTGGCCCCTTTCTTTGAGATAACTCTGCACTATTGCGAGCTGCAAATGCCACTTCCAGCTTAGCTGTGCAGAAGAAGAACAACAAGAAGAAGAAATATCTCGAAAAATGTCCGTCAGGCCCCTTCCCTTTAGATATATCTGCAAATATGTCGGAAACGAAGTGAGCTAAGGCAAAATGTTAAGAGACCTTTTTTGTAGAAAATTAGGTTTCCTACTTTTTATGTTCTATGATATTTTTTGATCAGATGCGTAGTTCTCGAGATGTATCAAGATATTTAAAAGTTCCGAAGCCGCACCAACATAATAGAGATACAGAAACACCGTGGCCCCTTTCTTTGAGATAACTCTGCACTATTGCGCGCTGCAAATGCCACTTCCAGCTTAGCTGTGCAGAAGAAGAACAACAAGAAGAAGAAATATCTCGAAATATGTCCGTCAGACCCCTTCCCTTGAGATAAATCTGCAAATATCTCGGAAACGAAGCGAGCTATGGCAAAATGTTAAGATACCTTTTTTGTAGACAATTAAGTTTCCTACTTTTTATGTTCTATGATATTTTTTGATCAGATGCGTAGTTCTCGAGATATATCAAGATATTTAAAAGTTCCGAAGCTGCACCAACATAATAGAGGTACAGAAACACCGTGGCCCCTTTCTTTGAGATAACTCTGCACTATTGCGAGCTGCAAATGCCACTTCCAGCTTAGCTGTGCAGAAGAAGAACAACAAGAAGAAGAAATATTTCGAAATATGTCCGTCAGGCCCCTTCCCTTGAGATAAATCTGCAAATATCTCGGAAACGAAGCGAGCTACGGCAAAATGTTAAGAGACCTTTTTTGTAGAAAATTAGGTTTCCTACTTTTTATGTTCTATGATATTTTTTGATCAGATGCGTAGTTCTCGAGATGTATCAAGATATTTAAAAGTTCCGAAGCCGCACCAACGTAATAGAGATACAGAAACACCGTGGCCCCTCTCTTTGTGATAACTCTGCACTATTGCGAGCTGCAAATGCCACTACCAGCTTAGCTGTGCAGAAGAAGAACAACAAGAAGAAGAAATATCTCGAAATATGTCCGTCAGGCCCCTTCCCTTGAGATATATCTGCAAATATCTCGGAAACGAAACGAGCTATGGCAAAATGTTAAGAGACCTTTTTTGTAGAGAATTATGTTTCCTACAATTTATGTTCTATGATATTTTTTGATCAGAAGCGTAGTTTTCGAGATATATCGAGATATTTAAAAGTACCGAAGCCGCACCAACATAATAGAGATACAGAAACACCATGACCCCTTTCTTCGACATAACTCTGCACAAGTGCGAGCCGCAAATGCCGCTTCCAGCTTAGCTGTGCAGAAGAAGAACAACAAGAAGAAGAAATATCTCGAAAAATGTCCGTCAGGCCCCTTCCCTTGAGATATATCTGCAAATATCTCGGAAACGAAACGAGCTCTGGCAAAATGTTAAGAGACCTTTTTTGTAGAGAATTAAGTTTCCTACTTTTTATGCTCTATGATATTTTTTGATCAGATGCGTAGTTCTCGAGATATATCAAGATATTTAAAAGTTCCGAAGCTGCACCAACATAATAGAGGTACAGAAACACCGTGGCCCCTTTCTTTGAGATAACTCTGCACTATTGCGAGCTGCAAATGCCACTTCCAGCTTAGCTGTGCAGAAGAAGAACAACAAGAAGAAGAAATATTTCGAAATATGTCCGTCAGGCCCCTTCCCTTGAGATAAATCTGCAAATATCTCGGAAACGAAGCGAGCTACGGCAAAATGTTAAGAGACCTTTTTTGTAGAAAATTAGGTTTCCTACTTTTTATGTTCTATGATATTTTTTGATCAGATGCGTAGTTCTCGAGATGTATCAAGATATTTAAAAGTTCCGAAGCCGCACCAACGTAATAGAGATACAGAAACACCGTGGCCCCTCTCTTTGTGATAACTCTGCACTATTGCGAGCTGCAAATGCCACTACCAGCTTAGCTGTGCAGAAGAAGAACAACAAGAAGAAGAAATATCTCGAAATATGTCCGTCAGGCCCCTTCCCTTGAGATATATCTGCAAATATCTCGGAAACGAAACGAGCTATGGCAAAATGTTAAGAGACCTTTTTTGTAGAGAATTACGTTTCCTACAATTTATGTTCTATGATATTTTTTGATCAGAAGCGTAGTTTTCGAGATATATCGAGATATTTAAAAGTACCGAAGCCGCACCAACATAATAGAGATACAGAAACACCATGGCCCCTTTCTTCGACATAACTCTGCACAAGTGCGAGCCGCAAATGCCGCTTCCAGCTTAGCTGTGCAGAAGAAGAACAACAAGAAGAAGAAATATCTCGAAAAATGTCCGTCAGGCCCCTTCCCTTGAGATATATCTGCAAATATCTCGGAAACGAAACGAGCTCTGGCAAAATGTTAAGAGACCTTTTTTGTAGAGAATTATGTTTCCTACAATTTATGTTCTATGATATTTTTTGATCAGATGCGTAGTTCTCGAGATATATCAAGATATTTGAAAGTTCCGAAGCCGCACCAACATAATAGAGATACAGAAACACCGTGGCCCCTTTCTTTGAGATAACTCTGCACTATTGCGAGCTGCAAATGCCACTTCCAGCTTAGCTGTGCAGAAGAAGAACAACAAGAAGAAGAAATATCTCGAAATATGTCCGTCAGGCCCCTTCCCTTGAGACAAATCTGCAAATATCTCAGAAACGAAGCGAGCTATGGCAAAATGTTAAGATACCTTTTTCGTAGACAATTAAGTTTCCTACTTTTTATGTTCTATAATATTTTTTGATCAGATGCGTAGTTCTCGAGATATATCAAGATATTTAAAAGTTCCGAAGCTGCACCAACATAATAGAGGTACAGAAACACCGTGGCCCCTTTCTTTGAGATAACTCTGCACTATTGCGAGCTGCAAATGCCACTTCCAGCTTAGCTGTGCAGAAGAAGAACAACAAGAAGAAGAAATATCTCGAAATATGTCCGTCAGGCCCCTTCCCTTGAGATAAATCTGCAAATATCTCGGAAACGAAGCGAGCAATGGCAAAATGTTAAGAGACCTTTTTTGTAGAGAATTATGTTTCCTACAATTTATGTTCTATGATATTTTTTGATCAGATGCGTAGTTCTCGAGATATATCAAGATATTCGAAAGTTCCGAAGCCGCACCAACATAATAGAGATACAGAAACACCGTGGCCCCTTTCTTTGAGATAACTCTGCACTATTGCGAGCTGCAAATGCCACTTCCAGCTTAGCTGTGCAGAAGAAGAACAACAAGAAGAAGAAATATCTCGAAATATGTCCGTCAGGCCCCTTCCCTTGAGATAAATCTGCAAATATCTCAGAAAGGACGCGAGCTATGGCAAAATGTTAAGAGACCTTTTTTGTAGAGAATTAAGTTTCCTACTTTTTATGTTCTATGATATTTTTCGATCAGATGCGTAGTTCTCGAGATATATCAAGATATTTAAAAGTTCCGAAGCCGCACCAACATAATAGAGATACAGAAACACCGTGGCCCCTTTCTTTGAGATAACTCTGCACTATTGCGAGCTGCAAATGCCACTTCGAGCTTAGCTGTGCAGAAGAAGAACAACAAGAAGAAGAAATATCTCGAAATATGTCCGTCAGACCCCTTCCCTCGAGATAAATCTGCAAATATCTCGGAAACAAAGCGAGCTATGGCAAAATGTTAAGATACCTTTTTTGTAGAGAATTATGTTTCCTACAATTTATGTTCTATGATATTTTTTGATCAGAACCGTAGTTTTCGAGATATATCGAGATATTTAAAAGTTCCGAAGCCGCACCAACATAATAGAGATACAGAAACACCGTGGCCCCTTTCTTTGAGATAACTCTGCGCTATTGCGAGCTGGAAATGGCACTTCCAGTTTAGCTGTGCAGAAGAAGAACAACAAGAAGAAGAAATATCTCGAAATATGTCCGTCAGGCCCCTTCCCTTGAGATATATCTGCAAATATCTCGGAAACGAAACGAGCTATGGCAAAATGTTAAGAGACCTTTTTTGTAGAGAATTACGTTTCCTACAATTTATGTTCTACGATATTTTTTGATCAGAAGCGTAGTTTTCGTGATATATCGAGATATTTAAAAGAACCGAAGCCGCACCAACATAATAGAGATACAGAAACACCGTGGCCCCTTTCTTCGAGATAACTCTGCACTAGTGCGAGCCGCAAATGCCGCTTCCAGCTTAGCTGTGCAGAAGAAGAACAACAAGAAGAAGAAATATCTCGAAATATGTCCGTCAGACCCCTTCCCTTGAGATAAATCTGCAAATATCTCGGAAACGAAGCGAGCTATGGCAAAATGTTAAGATACCTTTTTCGTAGACAATTAAGTTTCCTACTTTTTATGTTCTATGATATTTTTTGATCAGATGCGTAGTTCTCGAGATATATCAAGATATTTAAAAGTTCCGAAGCTGCACCAACATAATAGAGGTACAGAAACACCGTGGCCCCTTTCTTTGAGATAACTCTGCACTATTGCGAGCTGCAAATGCCACTTCCAGCTTAGCTGTGCAGAAGAAGAACAACAAGAAGAAGAAATATCTCGAAATATGTCCGTCAGGCCCCGTCCCTTGAGATAAATCTGCAAATATCTCGGAAACGAAGCGAGCTATGGCAAAATGTTAAGAGACCTTTTTTGTAGAGAATTAAGTTTCCTACTTTTTATGTTCTATGATATTTTTTGATCAGATGCGTAGTTCTCGAGATATATCAAGATATTTAAAAGTTCCGAAGCCGCACCAACATAATTGAGATACAGAAACACCGTGGCCCCTTTCTTTGAGATAACTCTGCGCTATTGCGAGCTGGAAATGCCACTTCCAGTTTAGCTGTGCAGAAGAAGAACAACAAGAAGAAGAAATATCTCGAAATATGTCCGTCAGGCCCCTTCCCTTGAGATATATCTGCAAATATCTCGGAAACGAAGCGAGCTATGGCAAAACGTTAAGAGACCTTTTTTGTAGAGAATTAAGTTTCCTACTTTTTATGTTCTATGATATTTTTTGATCAGATGCGTAGTTCTCGAGATATATCAAGATATTTAAAAGTTCCGAAGCCGCACCAACATAATAGAGATACAGAAACACCGTGGCCCCTTTCTCCGAGATAACTCTGCACTATTGCGAGCTGCAAATGCCACTTCCAGCTTAGCTGTGCAGAAGAAGAACAACAAGAAGAAGAAATATCTCGAAAAATGTCCGTCAGGCCCCTTCCCTTGAGATATATCTGCAAATATCTCGGAAACGAAACGAGCTCTGGCAAAATGTTAAGAGACCTTTTTTGTAGAGAATTATGTTTCCTACAATTTACGTTCTATGATATTTTTTGATCAGATGCGTAGTTCTCGAGATATATCAAGATATTTGAAAGTTCCGAAGCCGCACCAACATAATAGAGATACAGAAACACCGTGGCCCCTTTCTTTGAGATAACTCTGCACTATTGCGAGCTGCAAATGCCACTTCCAGCTTAGCTGTGCAGAAGAAGAACAACAAGAAGAAGAAATATCTCGAAATATGTCCGTCAGGCCCCTTCCCTTGAGATAAATCTGCAAATATCTCAGAAAGGACGCGAGCTATGGCAAAATGTTAAGAGACCTTTTTTGTAGAGAATTAAGTTTCCTACTTTTTATGTTCTATGATATTTTTCGATCAGATGCGTAGTTCTCGAGATATATCAAGATATTTAAAAGTTCCGAAGCCGCACCAACATAATAGAGATACAGAAACACCGTGGCCCCTTTCTTTGAGATAACTCTGCACTATTGCGAGCTGCAAATGCCACTTCGAGCTTAGCTGTGCAGAAGAAGAACAACAAGAAGAAGAAATATCTCGAAATATGTCCGTCAGGCCCCTTCCCTTGAGATATATCTGCAAATATCTCAGAAACGAAACGAGCTATGGCAAAATGTTAAGAGACCTTTTTTGTAGAAAATTAGGTTTCCTACTTTTTATGTTCTATGATATTTTTTGATCAGATGCGTAGTTCTCGAGATGTATCAAGATATTTAAAAGTTCCGAAGCCGCACCAACATAATAGAGATACAGAAACACCGTGGCCCCTTTCTTTGAGATAACTCTGCACTATTGCGCGCTGCAAATGCCGCTTCCAGCTTAGCTGTGCAGAAGAAGAACAACAAGAAGAAGAAATATCTCGAAATTTGTCCGTCAGACCCCTTCCCTTGAGATAAATCTGCAAATATCTCGGAAACGAAGCGAGCTATGGCAAAATGTTAAGATACCTTTTTCGTAGACAATTAAGTTTCCTACTTTTTATGTTCTATGATATTTTTTGATCAGATGCGTAGTTCTCGAGATATATCAAGATATTTAAAAGTTCCGAAGCTGCACCAACATAATAGAGGTACCGAAACACCGTGGCCCCTTTCTTTGAGATAACTCTGCACTATTGCGAGCTGCAAATGCCACTTCCAGCTTAGCTGTGCAGAAGAAGAACAACAAGAAGAAGAAATATCTCGAAAAATGTCCGTCAGGCCCCTTCCCTTGAGATATATCTGCAAATATGTCGGAAACGAAGTGAGCTAAGGCAAAATGTTAAGAGACCTTTTTTGTAGAAAATTAAGTTTCCTACTTTTTATGTTCTATGATATTTTTTGATCAGATGCGTAGTTCTCGAGATGTATCAAGATATTTAAAAGTTCCGAAGCCGCACCAACATAATAGAGATACAGAAACACCGTGGCCCCTTTCTTTGAGATAACTCTGCACTATTGCGCGCTGCAAATGCCACTTCCAGCTTAGCTGTGCAGAAGAAGAACAACAAGAAGAAGAAATATCTCGAAATATGTCCGTCAGACCCCTTCCCTTGAGATAAATCTGCAAATATCTCGGAAACGAAGCGAGCTATGGCAAAATGTTAAGATAGCTTTTTTGTAGACAATTAAGTTTCCTACTTTTTATGTTCTATGATATTTTTTGATCAGATGCGTAGTTCTCGAGATATATCAAGATATTTAAAAGTTCCGAAGCTGCACCAACATAATAGAGGTACAGAAACACCGTGGCCCCTTTCTTTGAGATAACTCTGCACTATTGCGCGCTGCAAATGCCACTTCCAGCTTAGCTGTGCAGAAGAAGAACAACAAGAAGAAGAAATATCTCGAAATATGTCCGTCAGACCCCTTCCCTTGAGATAAATCTGCAAATATCTCGGAAACGAAGCGAGCTATGGCAAAATGTTAAGATAGCTTTTTTGTAGACAATTAAGTTTCCTACTTTCTATCTTCTATGATATTTTTTGATCAGATGCGTAGTTCTCGAGATATATCAAGATATTTAAAAGTTCCGAAGCTGCACCAACATAATAGAGGTACAGAAACACCGTGGCCCCTTTCTTTGAGATAACTCTGCACTATTGCGAGCTGGAAATGCCACTTCCAGTTTAGCTGTGCAGAAGAAGAACAACAAGAAGAAGAAATATCTCGAAATATGTCCGTCAGGCCCCTTCCCTCGAGATAAATCTGCAAATATCTCGGAAACGAAGCGAGCAATGGCAAAATGTTAAGCCACCTTTTTTGTAGAGAATTAAGTTTCCTACTTTTTATGTTCTATGATATTTTTTGATCAGATGCGTAGTTCTCGAGATATATCAAGATATTTAAAAGTTCCGAAGCCGCACCAACATAATAGAGATACAGAAACACCGTGGCCCCTTGCTTTGAGATAACTCTGCACTATTGCGAGCTGCAAATGCCACTTCGAGCTTAGCTGTGCAGAAGAAGAACAACAAGAAGAAGAAATATCTCGAAATATGTCCGTCAGGCCCCTTCCCTCGAGATAAATCTGCAAATATCTCGGAAACGAAGCGAGCAATGGCAAAATGTTAAGCGACCTTTTTTGTAGAGAATTAAGTTTCCTACTTTTTATGTTCTATGATATTTTTTGATCAGATGCGTAGTTCTCGAGATATATCAAGATATTTAAAAGTTCCGAAGCCGCACCAACATAATAGAGATACAGAAACACCGTGGCCCCTTTCTTTGAGATAACTCTGCACTATTGCGAGCTGCAAATGCCACTTCGAGCTTAGCTGTGCAGAAGAAGAACAACAAGAAGAAGAAATATCTCGAAATATGTCCGTCAGACCCCTTCCCTTGAGATAAATCTGCAAATATCTCGGAAACGAAGCGAGCTATGGCAAAATGTTAAGAGACCTTTTTTGTAGAGAATTATGTTGCCTACAATTTACGTTCTATGATATTTTTTGATCAGAAGCGTAGTTTTCGAGATATATCGAGATATTTAAAAGATCCGAAGCCGCACCAACATAACAGAGATACAGAAACACCGTGGCCCCTTTCTTCGGGATAACTCTGCACTATTGCGAGCTGGAAATGCCAATTCCAGTTTAGCTGTGCAGAAGAAGAACAACAAGAAGAGGAAATATCTCGAAATATGTCCGTCAGGCCCCTTCCCTTGAGATAAATCTGCAAATATCTCGGAAACGAAGCGAGCTATGGCAAAATGTTAAGAGACCTTTTTTGTAGAGAATTAAGTTTCCTACTTTTTATGTTCTATGATATTTTTTGATCAGATGCGTAGTTCTCGAGATATATCAAGATATTTAAAAGTTCCGAAGCCGCACCAACATAATAGAGATACAGAAACACCGTGGCCCCTTTCTTTGAGATAACTCTGCACTATTGCGAGCTGTAGATGCCACTTCCAGCTTAGCTGTGCAGAAGAAGAACAACAAGAAGAAGAAATATCTCGAAATATGTCCGTCAGGCCCCTTCCCTTGAGATATATCTGCAAATATCTCGGAAACGAAGCGAGCTATGGCAAAATGTTAAGAGACCTTTTTTGTAGAGAATTATGTTTCCTACTTTTTATGTTGTATGATATTTTTTGATCAGATGCGTAGTTCTCGAGACATATCAAGATATTTAAAAGTTCCGAAGCCGCACCAACATAATAGAGATACAGAAACACCGTGGCCCCTTTCTTTGAGATAACTCTGCACTATTGCGAGCTGCAAATGCCACTTCCAGCTTAGCTGTGCAGAAGAAGAACAACAAGAAGAAGAAATATCTCGAAATATGTCCGTCAGGCCCCTTCCCTTGAGATAAATCTGCAAATATCTCGGAAACGAAACGAGCTATGGCAAAATGTTAAGAGACCTTTTTTGTAGAGAATTAAGTTTCCTACTTTTTATGTTCTATGATATTTTTTGATCAGATGCGTAGTTCTCGAGATATATCAAGATATTTAAAAGTTCCGAAGCCGCACCAACATAATAGAGATACAGAAACACCGTGGCCCCTTTCTTTGAGATAACTCTGCACTATTGCGAGCTGTAGATGCCACTTCCAGCTTAGCTGTGCAGAAGAAGAACAACAAGAAGAAGAAATATCTCGAAATATGTCCGTCAGGCCCCTTCCCTTGAGATATATCTGCAAATATCTCGGAAACGAAGCGAGCTATGGCAAAATGTTAAGAGACCTTTTTTGTAGAGAATTATGTTTCCTACTTTTTATGTTGTATGATATTTTTTGATCAGATGCGTAGTTCTCGAGACATATCAAGATATTTAAAAGTTCCGAAGCCGCACCAACATAATAGAGATACAGAAACACCGTGGCCCCTGTCTTTGAGATAACTCTGCACTATTGCGAGCTGCAAATGCCACTTCCAGCTTAGCTGTGCAGAAGAAGAACAACAAGAAGAAGAAATATCTCGAAATATGTCCGTCAGGCCCCTTCCCTTGAGATAAATCTGCAAATATCTCGGAAACGAAACGAGCTATGGCAAAATGTTAAGAGACCTTTTTTGTAGAGAATTAAGTTTCCTACTTTTTATGTTCTATGATATTTTTTGATCAGATGCGTAGTTCTCGAGATATATCAAGATATTTAAAAGTTCCGAAGCCGCACCAACATAATTTAGATACAGAAACACCGTGGCCCCTTTCTTTGAGATAACTCTGCGCTATTGCGAGCTGGAAATGCCACTTCCAGTTTAGCTGTGCAGAAGAAGAACAACAAGAAGAAGAAATATCTCGAAATATGTCCGTCAGGCCCCTTCCCTCGAGATAAATCTGCAAATATCTCGGAAACGAAGCGAGCAATGGCAAAATGTTAAGCGACCTTTTTTGTAGAGAATTAAGTTTCCTACTTTTTATGTTCTATGATATTTTTTGATCAGATGCGTAGTTCTCGAGATATATCAAGATATTTAAAAGTTCCGAAGCCGCACCAACATAATAGAGATACAGAAACACCGTGGCCCCTTTCTTTGAGATAACTCTGCACTATTGCGAGCTGCAAATGCCACTTCGAGCTTAGCTGTGCAGAAGAAGAACAACAAGAAGAAGAAATATCTCGAAATATGTCCGTCAGACCCCTTCCCTTGAGATAAATCTGCAAATATCTCGGAAACGAAGCGAGCTATGGCAAAATGTTAAGAGACCTTTTTTGTAGAGAATTATGTTGCCTACAATTTACGTTCTATGATATTTTTTGATCAGAAGCGTAGTTTTCGAGATATATCGAGATATTTAAAAGATCCGAAGCCGCACCAACATAACAGAGATACAGAAACACCGTGGTCCCTTTCTTCGGGATAACTCTGCACTATTGCGAGCTGGAAATGCCAATTCCAGTTTAGCTGTGCAGAAGAAGAACAACAAGAAGAGGAAATATCTCGAAATATGTCCGTCAGGCCCCTTCCCTTGAGATAAATCTGCAAATATCTCGGAAACGAAGCGAGCTATGGCAAAATGTTAAGAGACCTTTTTTGTAGAGAATTAAGTTTCCTACTTTTTATGTTCTATGATATTTTTTGATCAGATGCGTTGTTCTCGAGATATATCAAGATATTTAAAAGTTCCGAAGCCGCACCAACATAATAGAGATACAGAAACACCGTGGCCCCTTTCTTTGAGATAACTCTGCACTATTGCGAGCTGTAGATGCCACTTCCAGCTTAGCTGTGCAGAAGAAGAACAACAAGAAGAAGAAATATCTCGAAATATGTCCGTCAGGCCCCTTCCCTTGAGATATATCTGCAAATATCTCGGAAACGAAGCGAGCTATGGCAAAATGTTAAGAGACCTTTTTTGTAGAGAATTATGTTTCCTACTTTTTATGTTGTATGATATTTTTTGATCAGATGCGTAGTTCTCGAGACATATCAAGATATTTAAAAGTTCCGAAGCCGCACCAACATAATAGAGATACAGAAACACCGTGGCCCCTTTCTTTGAGATAACTCTGCACTATTGCGAGCTGCAAATGCCACTTCCAGCTTAGCTGTGCAGAAGAAGAACAACAAGAAGAAGAAATATCTCGAAATATGTCCGTCAGGCCCCTTCCCTTGAGATAAATCTGCAAATATCTCGGAAACGAAACGAGCTATGGCAAAATGTTAAGAGACCTTTTTTGTAGAGAATTAAGTTTCCTACTTTTTATGTTCTATGATATTTTTTGATCAGATGCGTAGTTCTCGAGATATATCAAGATATTTAAAAGTTCCGAAGCCGCACCGACATAATTTAGATACAGAAACACCGTGGCCCCTTTCTTTGAGATAACTCTGCGCTATTGCGAGCTGGAAGTGCCACTTCCAGTTTAGCTGTGCAGAAGAAGAACAACAAGAAGAAGAAATATCTCGAAATATGTCCGTCAGGCCCCTTCCCTCGAGATAAATCTGCAAATATCTCGGAAACGAAGCGAGCAATGGCAAAATGTTAAGCGACCTTTTTTGTAGAGAATTAAGTTTTCTACTTTTTATGTTCTATGATATTTTTTGATCAGATGCGTAGTTCTCGAGATATATCAAGATATTTAAAAGTTCCGAAGCCGCACCAACATAATAGAGATACAGAAACACCGTGGCCCCTTTCTTTGAGATAACTCTGCGCTATTGCGAGCTGCAAATGCCACTTCGAGCTTAGCTGTGCAGAAGAAGAACAACAAGAAGAAGAAATATCTCGAAATATGTCCGTCAGACCCCTTCCCTTGAGATAAATCTGCAAATATCTCGGAAACGAAGCGAGCTATGGCAAAATGTTAAGAGACCTTTTTTGTAGAGAATTATGTTGCCTACAATTTACGTTCTATGATATTTTTTGATCAGAAGCGTAGTTTTCGAGATATATCGAGATATTTAAAAGATCCGAAGCCGCACCAACATAACAGAGATACAGAAACACCGTGGCCCCTTTCTTCGGGATAACTCTGCACTATTGCGAGCTGGAAATGCCAATTCCAGTTTAGCTGTGCAGAAGAAGAACAACAAGAAGAGGAAATATCTCGAAATATGTCCGTCAGGCCCCTTCCCTTGAGATAAATCTGCAAATATCTCGGAAACGAAGCGAGCTATGGCAAAATGTTAAGAGACCTTTTTTGTAGAGAATTAAGTTTCCTACTTTTTATGTTCTATGATATTTTTTGATCAGATGCGTAGTTCTCGAGATATATCAAGATATTTAAAAGTTCCGAAGCCGCACCAACATAATAGAGATACAGAAACACCGTGGCCCCTTTCTTTGAGATAACTCTGCGCTATTGCGAGCTGCAAATGCCACTTCGAGCTTAGCTGTGCAGAAGAAGAACAACAAGAAGAAGAAATATCTCGAAATATGTCCGTCAGACCCCTTCCCTTGAGATAAATCTGCAAATATCTCGGAAACGAAGCGAGCTATGGCAAAATGTTAAGAGACCTTTTTTGTAGAGAATTATGTTGCCTACAATTTACGTTCTATGATATTTTTTGATCAGAAGCGTAGTTTTCGAGATATATCGAGATATTTAAAAGATCCGAAGCCGCACCAACATAACAGAGATACAGAAACACCGTGGCCCCTTTCTTCGGGATAACTCTGCACTATTGCGAGCTGGAAATGCCAATTCCAGTTTAGCTGTGCAGAAGAAGAACAACAAGAAGAGGAAATATCTCGAAATATGTCCGTCAGGCCCCTTCCCTTGAGATAAATCTGCAAATATCTCGGAAACGAAGCGAGCTATGGCAAAATGTTAAGAGACCTTTTTTGTAGAGAATTAAGTTTCCTACTTTTTATGTTCTATGATATTTTTTGATCAGATGCGTAGTTCTCGAGATATATCAAGATATTTAAAAGTTCCGAAGCCGCACCAACATAATTTAGATACAGAAACACCGTGGCCCCTTTCTTTGAGATAACTCTGCGCTATTGCGAGCTGGAAATGCCACTTCCAGTTTAGCTGTGCAGAAGAAGAACAACAAGAAGAAGAAATATCTCGAAATATGTCCGTCAGGCCCCTTCCCTCGAGATAAATCTGCAAATATCTCGGAAACGAAGCGAGCAATGGCAAAATGTTAAGCGACCTTTTTTGTAGAGAATTAAGTTTCCTACTTTTTATGTTCTATGATATTTTTTGATCAGATGCGTAGTTCTCGAGATATATCAAGATATTTAAAAGTTCCGAAGCCGCACCAACATAATAGAGATACAGAAACACCGTGGCCCCTTTCTTTGAGATAACTCTGCGCTATTGCGAGCTGGAAATGCCACTTCCAGTTTAGCTGTGCAGAAGAAGAACAACAAGAAGAAGAAATATCTCGAAATATGTCCGTCAGGCCCCTTCCCTCGAGATAAATCTGCAAATATCTCGGAAACGAAGCGAGCAATGGCAAAATGTTAAGCGACCTTTTTTGTAGAGAATTAAGTTTCCTACTTTTTACGTTCTATGATATTTTTTGATCAGAAGCGTAGTTTTCGAGATATATCGAGATATTTAAAAGATCCGAAGCCGCACCAACATAACAGAGATACAGAAACACCGTGGCCCCTTTCTTCGGGATAACTCTGCACTATTGCGAGCTGGAAATGCCAATTCCAGTTTAGCTGTGCAGAAGAAGAACAACAAGAAGAGGAAATATCTCGAAATATGTCCGTCAGGCCCCTTCCCTTGAGATAAATCTGCAAATATCTCGGAAACGAAGCGAGCTATGGCAAAATGTTAAGAGACCTTTTTTGTAGAGAATTAAGTTTCCTACTTTTTATGTTCTATGATATTTTTTGATCAGATGCGTAGTTCTCGAGATATATCAAGATATTTAAAAGTTCCGAAGCCGCACCAACATAATAGAGATACAGAAACACCGTGGCCCCTTTCTTTGAGATAACTCTGCGCTATTGCGAGCTGCAAATGCCACTTCGAGCTTAGCTGTGCAGAAGAAGAACAACAAGAAGAAGAAATATCTCGAAATATGTCCGTCAGACCCCTTCCCTTGAGATAAATCTGCAAATATCTCGGAAACGAAGCGAGCTATGGCAAAATGTTAAGAGACCTTTTTTGTAGAGAATTATGTTGCCTACAATTTACGTTCTATGATATTTTTTGATCAGAAGCGTAGTTTTCGAGATATATCGAGATATTTAAAAGATCCGAAGCCGCACCAACATAACAGAGATACAGAAACACCGTGGCCCCTTTCTTCGGGATAACTCTGCACTATTGCGAGCTGGAAATGCCAATTCCAGTTTAGCTGTGCAGAAGAAGAACAACAAGAAGAGGAAATATCTCGAAATATGTCCGTCAGGCCCCTTCCCTTGAGATAAATCTGCAAATATCTCGGAAACGAAGCGAGCTATGGCAAAATGTTAAGAGACCTTTTTTGTAGAGAATTAAGTTTCCTACTTTTTATGTTCTATGATATTTTTTGATCAGATGCGTAGTTCTCGAGATATATCAAGATATTTAAAAGTTCCGAAGCCGCACCAACATAATTTAGATACAGAAACACCGTGGCCCCTTTCTTTGAGATAACTCTGCGCTATTGCGAGCTGGAAATGCCACTTCCAGTTTAGCTGTGCAGAAGAAGAACAACAAGAAGAAGAAATATCTCGAAATATGTCCGTCAGGCCCCTTCCCTCGAGATAAATCTGCAAATATCTCGGAAACGAAGCGAGCAATGGCAAAATGTTAAGCGACCTTTTTTGTAGAGAATTAAGTTTCCTACTTTTTATGTTCTATGATATTTTTTGATCAGATGCGTAGTTCTCGAGATATATCAAGATATTTAAAAGTTCCGAAGCCGCACCAACATAATAGAGATACAGAAACACCGTGGCCCCTTTCTTTGAGATAACTCTGCGCTATTGCGAGCTGGAAATGCCACTTCCAGTTTAGCTGTGCAGAAGAAGAACAACAAGAAGAAGAAATATCTCGAAATATGTCCGTCAGGCCCCTTCCCTCGAGATAAATCTGCAAATATCTCGGAAACGAAGTGAGCTATGGCAAAATGTTAAGAGACCTTTTTTGTAGAGAATTATGTTGCCTACAATTTACGTTCTATGATATTTTTTGATCAGAAGCGTAGTTTTCGAGATATATCGAGATATTTAAAAGATCCGAAGCCGCACCAACATAACAGAGATACAGAAACACCGTGGCCCCTTTCTTCGGGATAACTCTGCACTATTGCGAGCTGGAAATGCCAATTCCAGTTTAGCTGTGCAGAAGAAGAACAACAAGAAGAGGAAATATCTCGAAATATGTCCGTCAGGCCCCTTCCCTTGAGATAAATCTGCAAATATCTCGGAAACGAAGCGAGCTATGGCAAAATGTTAAGAGACCTTTTTTGTAGAGAATTAAGTTTCCTACTTTTTACGTTCTATGATATTTTTTGATCAGATGCGTAGTTCTCGCGATATATCAAGATATTTAAAAGTTCCGAAGCCGCACCAACATAATAGAGATACAGAAACACCGTGGCCCCTTTCTTTGAGATAACTCTGCACTATTGCGAGCTGCAAATGCCACTTCGAGCTTAGCTGTGCAGAAGAAGAACAACAAGAAGAAGAAATATCTCGAAATATGTCCGTCAGGCCCCTTCCCTCGAGATAAATCTGCAAATATCTCGGAAACGAAGCGAGCAATGGCAAAATGTTAAGCGACCTTTTTTGTAGAGAATTAAGTTTCCTACTTTTTATGTTCTATGATATTTTTTGATCAGATGCGTAGTTCTCGAGATATATCAAGATATTTAAAAGTTCCGAAGCCGCACCAACATAATAGAGATACAGAAACACCGTGGCCCCTTTCTTTGAGATAACTCTGCGCTATTGCGAGCTGCAAATGCCACTTCGAGCTTAGCTGTGCAGAAGAAGAACAACAAGAAGAAGAAATATCTCGAAATATGTCCGTCAGACCCCTTCCCTTGAGATAAATCTGCAAATATCTCGGAAACGAAGCGAGCTATGGCAAAATGTTAAGAGACCTTTTTTGTAGAGAATTATGTTGCCTACAATTTACGTTCTATGATATTTTTTGATCAGAAGCGTAGTTTTCGAGATATATCGAGATATTTAAAAGATCCGAAGCCGCACCAACATAACAGAGATACAGAAACACCGTGGCCCCTTTCTTCGGGATAACTCTGCACTATTGCGAGCTGGAAATGCCAATTCCAGTTTAGCTGTGCAGAAGAAGAACAACAAGAAGAGGAAATATCTCGAAATATGTCCGTCAGGCCCCTTCCCTTGAGATAAATCTGCAAATATCTCGGAAACGAAGCGAGCTATGGCAAAATGTTAAGAGACCTTTTTTGTAGAGAATTAAGTTTCCTACTTTTTATGTTCTATGATATTTTTTGATCAGATGCGTAGTTCTCGAGATATATCAAGATATTTAAAAGTTCCGAAGCCGCACCAACATAATTTAGATACAGAAACACCGTGGCCCCTTTCTTTGAGATAACTCTGCGCTATTGCGAGCTGGAAATGCCACTTCCAGTTTAGCTGTGCAGAAGAAGAACAACAAGAAGAAGAAATATCTCGAAATATGTCCGTCAGGCCCCTTCCCTCGAGATAAATCTGCAAATATCTCGGAAACGAAGCGAGCAATGGCAAAATGTTAAGCGACCTTTTTTGTAGAGAATTAAGTTTCCTACTTTTTATGTTCTATGATATTTTTTGATCAGATGCGTAGTTCTCGAGATATATCAAGATATTTAAAAGTTCCGAAGCCGCACCAACATAATAGAGATACAGAAACACCGTGGCCCCTTTCTTTGAGATAACTCTGCGCTATTGCGAGCTGGAAATGCCACTTCCAGTTTAGCTGTGCAGAAGAAGAACAACAAGAAGAAGAAATATCTCGAAATATGTCCGTCAGGCCCCTTCCCTCGAGATAAATCTGCAAATATCTCGGAAACGAAGCGAGCAATGGCAAAATGTTAAGCGACCTTTTTTGTAGAGAATTAAGTTTCCTACTTTTTATGTCCTATGATATTTTTTGATCAGATGCGTAGTTCTCGAGATATATCAAGATATTTAAAAGTTCCGAAGCCGCACCAACATAATAGAGATACAGAAACACCGTGGCCCCTTTCTTTGAGATAACTCTGCACTATTGCGAGCTGCAAATGCCACTTCGAGCTTAGCTGTGCAGAAGAAGAACAACAAGAAGAAGAAATATCTCGAAATATGTCCGTCAGACCCCTTCCCTTGAGATAAATCTGCAAATATCTCGGAAACGAAGTGAGCTATGGCAAAATGTTAAGAGACCTTTTTTGTAGAGAATTATGTTGCCTACAATTTACGTTCTATGATATTTTTTGATCAGAAGCGTAGTTTTCGAGATATATCGAGATATTTAAAAGATCCGAAGCCGCACCAACATAACAGAGATACAGAAACACCGTGGCCCCTTTCTTCGGGATAACTCTGCACTATTGCGAGCTGGAAATGCCAATTCCAGTTTAGCTGTGCAGAAGAAGAACAACAAGAAGAGGAAATATCTCGAAATATGTCCGTCAGGCCCCTTCCCTTGAGATAAATCTGCAAATATCTCGGAAACGAAGCGAGCTATGGCAAAATGTTAAGAGACCTTTTTTGTAGAGAATTAAGTTTCCTACTTTTTACGTTCTATGATATTTTTTGATCAGATGCGTAGTTCTCGCGATATATCAAGATATTTAAAAGTTCCGAAGCCGCACCAACATAATAGAGATACAGAAACACCGTGGCCCCTTTCTTTGAGATAACTCTGCACTATTGCGAGCTGCAAATGCCACTTCGAGCTTAGCTGTGCAGAAGAAGAACAACAAGAAGAAGAAATATCTCGAAATATGTCCGTCAGGCCCCTTCCCTCGAGATAAATCTGCAAATATCTCGGAAACGAAGCGAGCAATGGCAAAATGTTAAGCGACCTTTTTTGTAGAGAATTAAGTTTCCTACTTTTTATGTTCTATGATATTTTTTGATCAGATGCGTAGTTCTCGAGATATATCAAGATATTTAAAAGTTCCGAAGCCGCACCAACATAATAGAGATACAGAAACACCGTGGCCCCTTTCTTTGAGATAACTCTGCGCTATTGCGAGCTGGAAATGCCACTTCCAGTTTAGCTGTGCAGAAGAAGAACAACAAGAAGAAGAAATATCTCGAAATATGTCCGTCAGGCCCCTTCCCTCGAGATGAATCTGCAAATATCTCGGAAACGAAGCGAGCAATGGCAAAATGTTAAGCGACCTTTTTTGTAGAGAATTAAGTTTCCTACTTTTTATGTTCTATGATATTTTTTGATCAGATGCGTAGTTCTCGAGATATATCAAGATATTTAAAAGTTCCGAAGCCGCACCAACATAATAGAGATACAGAAACACCGTGGCCCCTTTCTTTGAGATAACTCTGCACTATTGCGAGCTGCAAATGCCACTTCGAGCTTAGCTGTGCAGAAGAAGAACAACAAGAAGAAGAAATATCTCGAAATATCTCCGTCAGGCCCCTTCCCTCGAGATAAATCTGCAAATATCTCGGAAACGAAGCGAGCAATGGCAAAATGTTAAGCGACCTTTTTTGTATAGAATTAAGTTTCCTACTTTTTATGTTCTATGATATTTTTTGATCAGATGCGTAGTTCTCGAGATATATCAAGATATTTAAAAGTTCCGAAGCCGCACCAACATAATAGAGATACAGAAACACCGTGGCCCCTTTCTTTGAGATAACTCTGCACTATTGCGAGCTGCAAATGCCACTTCGAGCTTAGCTGTGCAGAAGAAGAACAACAAGAAGAAGAAATATCTCGAAATATGTCCGTCAGACCCCTTCCCTTGAGATAAATCTGCAAATATCTCGGAAACGAAGCGAGCTATGGCAAAATGTTAAGAGACCTTTTTTGTAGAGAATTATGTTGCCTACAATTTACGTTCTATGATATTTTTTGATCAGAAGCGTAGTTTTCGAGATATATCGAGATATTTAAAAGATCCGAAGCCGCACCAACATAACAGAGATACAGAAACACCGTGGCCCCTTTCTTCGGGATAACTCTGCACTATTGCGAGCTGGAAATGCCAATTCCAGTTTAGCTGTGCAGAAGAAGAACAACAAGAAGAGGAAATATCTCGAAATATGTCCGTCAGACCCCTTCCCTTGAGATAAATCTGCAAATATCTCGGAAACGAAGCGAGCTATGGCAAAATGTTAAGAGACCTTTTTTGTAGAGAATTATGTTGCCTACAATTTACGTTCTATGATATTTTTTGATCAGAAGCGTAGTTTTCGAGATATATCGAGATATTTAAAAGATCCGAAGCCGCACCAACATAACAGAGATACAGAAACACCGTGGCCCCTTTCTTCGGGATAACTCTGCACTATTGCGAGCTGGAAATGCCAATTCCAGTTTAGCTGTGCAGAAGAAGAACAACAAGAAGAGGAAGTATCTCGAAATATGTCCGTCAGGCCCCTTCCCTTGAGATAAATCTGCAAATATCTCGGAAACGAAGCGAGCTATGGCAAAATGTTAAGAGACCTTTTTTGTAGAGAATTAAGTTTCCTACTTTTTATGTTCTATGATATTTTTTGATCAGATGCGTAGTTCTCGAGATATATCAAGATATTTAAAAGTTCCGAAGCCGCACCAACATAATAGAGATACAGAAACACCGTGGCCCCTTTCTTTGAGATAACTCTGCACTATTGCGAGCTGTAGATGCCACTTCCAGCTTAGCTGTGCAGAAGAAGAACAACAAGAAGAAGAAATATCTCGAAATATGTCCGTCAGGCCCCTTCCCTTGAGATATATCTGCAAATATCACGGAAACGAAGCGAGCTATGGCAAAATGTTAAGAGACCTTTTTTGTAGAGAATTATGTTTCCTACTTTTTATGTTGTATGATATTTTTTTGATCAGATGCGTAGTTCTCGAGATATATCAAGATATTTAAAAGTTCCGAAGCCGCACCAACATAATAGAGATACAGGAACACCGTGGCCCCTTTCTTTGAGATAACTCTGCACTATTGCGAGCTGCAAATGCCACTTCCAGCTTAGCTGTGCAGAAGAAGAACAACAAGAAGAAGAAATATCTCGAAATATGTCCGTCAGGCCCCTTCCCTTGAGATAAATCTGCAAATATCTCGGAAACGAAACGAGCTATGGCAAAATGTTAAGAGACCTTTTTTGTAGAGAATTAAGTTTCCTACTTTTTATGTTCTATGATATTTTTTGATCAGATGCGTAGTTCTCGAGATATATCAAGATATTTAAAAGTTCCGAAGCCGCACCAACATAATAGAGATACAGAAACACCGTGGCCCCTTTCTTTGAGATAACTCTGCACTATTGCGAGCTGTAAATGCCACTTCCAGCTTAGCTGTGCAGAAGAAGAACAACAAGAAGAAGAAATATCTCGAAATATGTCCGTCAGGCCCCTTCCCTTGAGATATATCTGCAAATATCTCGGAAACGAAGCGAGCTATGGCAAAATGTTAAGAGACCTTTTTTGTAGAGAATTAAGTTTCCTACTTTTTATGTTCTATGATATTTTTTGATCAGATGCGTAGTTCTCGAGATATATCAAGATATTTAAAAGTTCCGAAGCCGCACCAACATAATAGAGATACAGAAACACCGTGGCCCCTTTCTTTGAGATAACTCTGCACTATTGCGAGCTGCAAATGCCACTTCGAGCTTAGCTGTGCAGAAGAAGAACAACAAGAAGAAGAAATATCTCGAAATATGTCCGTCAGACCCCTTCCCTTGAGATAAATCTGCAAATATCTCGGAAACGAAGCGAGCTATGGCAAAATGTTGAGAGACCTTTTTTGTAGAGAATTATGTTGCCTACAATTTACGTTCTATGATATTTTTTGATCAGAAGCGTAGTTTTCGAGATATATCGAGATATTTAAAAGATCCGAAGCCGCACCAACATAACAGAGATACAGAAACACCGTGGCCCCTTTCTTCGGGATAACTCTGCACTATTGCGAGCTGGAAATGCCAATTCCAGTTTAGCTGTGCAGAAGAAGAACAACAAGAAGAGGAAGTATCTCGAAATATGTCCGTCAGGCCCCTTCCCTTGAGATAAATCTGCAAATATCTCGGAAACGAAGCGAGCTATGGCAAAATGTTAAGAGACCTTTTTTGTAGAGAATTAAGTTTCCTACTTTTTATGTTCTATGATATTTTTTGATCAGATGCGTAGTTCTCGAGATATATCAAGATATTTAAAAGTTCCGAAGCCGCACCAACATAATAGAGATACAGAAACACCGTGGCCCCTTTCTTTGAGATAACTCTGCACTATTGCGAGCTGTAGATGCCACTTCCAGCTTAGCTGTGCAGAAGAAGAACAACAAGAAGAAGAAATATCTCGAAATATGTCCGTCAGGCCCCTTCCCTTGAGATATATCTGCAAATATCACGGAAACGAAGCGAGCTATGGCAAAATGTTAAGAGACCTTTTTTGTAGAGAATTATGTTTCCTACTTTTTATGTTGTATGATATTTTTTGGTCAGATGCGTAGTTCTCGAGATATATCAAGATATTTAAAAGTTCCGAAGCCGCACCAACATAATAGAGATACAGGAACACCGTGGCCCCTTTCTTTGAGATAACTCTGCACTATTGCGAGCTGCAAATGCCACTTCCAGCTTAGCTGTGCAGAAGAAGAACAACAAGAAGAAGAAATATCTCGAAATATGTCCGTCAGGCCCCTTCCCTTGAGATAAATCTGCAAATATCTCGGAAACGAAACGAGCTATGGCAAAATGTTAAGAGACCTTTTTTGTAGAGAATTAAGTTTCCTACTTTTTATGTTCTATGATATTTTTTGATCAGATGCGTAGTTCTCGAGATATATCAAGATATTTAAAAGTTCCGAAGCCGCACCAACATAATAGAGATACAGAAACACCGTGGCCCCTTTCTTTGAGATAACTCTGCACTATTGCGAGCTGTAAATGCCACTTCCAGCTTAGCTGTGCAGAAGAAGAACAACAAGAAGAAGAAATATCTCGAAATATGTCCGTCAGGCCCCTTCCCTTGAGATATATCTGCAAATATCTCGGAAACGAAGCGAGCTATGGCAAAATGTTAAGAGACCTTTTTTGTAGAGAATTAAGTTTCCTACTTTTTATGTTCTATGATATTTTTTGATCAGATGCGTAGTTCTCGAGATATATCAAGATATTTAAAAGTTCCGAAGCCGCACCAACATAATAGAGATACAGAAACACCGTGGCCCCTTTCTTTGAGATAACTCTGCACTATTGCGAGCTGCAAATGCCACTTCGAGCTTAGCTGTGCAGAAGAAGAACAACAAGAAGAAGAAATATCTCGAAATATGTCCGTCAGACCCCTTCCCTTGAGATAAATCTGCAAATATCTCGGAAACGAAGCGAGCTATGGCAAAATGTTGAGAGACCTTTTTTGTAGAGAATTATGTTGCCTACAATTTACGTTCTATGATATTTTTTGATCAGAAGCGTAGTTTTCGAGATATATCGAGATATTTAAAAGATCCGAAGCCGCACCAACATAACAGAGATACAGAAACACCGTGGCCCCTTTCTTCGGGATAACTCTGCACTATTGCGAGCTGGAAATGCCAATTCCAGTTTAGCTGTGCAGAAGAAGGACAACAAGAAGAGGAAATATCTCGAAATATGTCCGTCAGGCCCCTTCCCTTGAGATAAATCTGCAAATATCTCGGAAACGAAGCGAGCTATGGCAAAATGTTAAGAGACCTTTTTTGTAGAGAATTAAGTTTCCTACTTTTTATGTTCTATGATATTTTTTGATCAGATGCGTAGTTCTCGAGATATATCAAGATATTTAAAAGTTCCGAAGCCGCACCAACATAATAGAGATACAGAAACACCGTGGCCCCTTTCTTTGAGATAACTCTGCACTATTGCGAGCTGTAGATGCCACTTCCAGCTTAGCTGTGCAGAAGAAGAACAACAAGAAGAAGAAATATCTCGAAATATGTCCGTCAGGCCCCTTCCCTTGAGATATATCTGCAAATATCTCGGAAACGAAGCGAGCTATGGCAAAATGTTAAGAGACCTTTTTTGTAGAGAATTATGTTTCCTACTTTTTATGTTGTATGATATTTTTTGATCAGATGCGTAGTTCTCGAGATATATCAAGATATTTAAAAGTTCCGAAGCCGCACCAACATAATAGAGATACAGGAACACCGTGGCCCCTTTCTTTGAGATAACTCTGCACTATTGCGAGCTGCAAATGCCACTTCCAGCTTAGCTGTGCAGAAGAAGAACAACAAGAAGAAGAAATATCTCGAAATATGTCCGTCAGGCCCCTTCCCTTGAGATAAATCTGCAAATATCTCGGAAACGAAACGAGCTATGGCAAAATGTTAAGAGACCTTTTTTGTAGAGAATTAAGTTTCCTACTTTTTATGTTCTATGATATTTTTTGATCAGATGCGTAGTTCTCGAGATATATCAAGATATTTAAAAGTTCCGAAGCCGCACCAACATAATAGAGATACAGAAACACCGTGGCCCCTTTCTTTGAGATAACTCTGCACTATTGCGAGCTGTAAATGCCACTTCCAGCTTAGCTGTGCAGAAGAAGAACAACAAGAAGAAGAAATATCTCGAAATATGTCCGTCAGGCCCCTTCCCTTGAGATATATCTGCAAATATCTCGGAAACGAAGCGAGCTATGGCAAAATGTTAAGAGACCTTTTTTGTAGACAATTATGTTTCCTACTTTTTATGTTGTATGATATTTTTTGATCAGATGCGTAGTTCTCGAGATATATCGAGATATTTAAAAGATCCGAAGCCGCACCAACATAACAGAGATACAGAAACACCGTGGCCCCTTTCTTCGGGATAACTCTGCACTATTGCGAGCTGGAAATGCCAATTCCAGTTTAGCTGTGCAGAAGAAGGACAACAAGAAGAGGAAATATCTCGAAATATGTCCGTCAGGCCCCTTCCCTTGAGATAAATCTGCAAATATCTCGGAAACGAAGCGAGCTATGGCAAAATGTTAAGAGACCTTTTTTGTAGAGAATTAAGTTTCCTACTTTTTATGTTCTATGATATTTTTTGATCAGATGCGTAGTTCTCGAGATATATCAAGATATTTAAAAGTTCCGAAGCCGCACCAACATAATAGAGATACAGAAACACCGTGGCCCCTTTCTTTGAGATAACTCTGCACTATTGCGAGCTGTAGATGCCACTTCCAGCTTAGCTGTGCAGAAGAAGAACAACAAGAAGAAGAAATATCTCGAAATATGTCCGTCAGGCCCCTTCCCTTGAGATATATCTGCAAATATCTCGGAAACGAAGCGAGCTATGGCAAAATGTTAAGAGACCTTTTTTGTAGAGAATTATGTTTCCTACTTTTTATGTTGTATGATATTTTTTGATCAGATGCGTAGTTCTCGAGATATATCAAGATATTTAAAAGTTCCGAAGCCGCACCAACATAATAGAGATACAGGAACACCGTGGCCCCTTTCTTTGAGATAACTCTGCACTATTGCGAGCTGCAAATGCCACTTCCAGCTTAGCTGTGCAGAAGAAGAACAACAAGAAGAAGAAATATCTCGAAATATGTCCGTCAGGCCCCTTCCCTTGAGATAAATCTGCAAATATCTCGGAAACGAAACGAGCTATGGCAAAATGTTAAGAGACCTTTTTTGTAGGGAATTAAGTTTCCTACTTTTTATGTTCTATGATATTTTTTGATCAGATGCGTAGTTCTCGAGATATATCAAGATATTTAAAAGTTCCGAAGCCGCACCAACATAATAGAGATACAGAAACACCGTGGCCCCTTTCTTTGAGATAACTCTGCACTATTGCGAGCTGTAAATGCCACTTCCAGCTTAGCTGTGCAGAAGAAGAACAACAAGAAGAAGAAATATCTCGAAATATGTCCGTCAGGCCCCTTCCCTTGAGATATATCTGCAAATATCTCGGAAACGAAGCGAGCTATGGCAAAATGTTAAGAGACCTTTTTTGTAGACAATTATGTTTCCTACTTTTTATGTTGTATGATATTTTTTGATCAGATGCGTAGTTCTCGAGATATATCAAGATATTTAAAAGTTCCGAAGCCGCACCAACATAATAGAGATACAGAAACACCGTGGCCCCTTTCTTTGAGATAACTCTGCACTATTGCGACCTGCAAATGCCACTTCCAGCTTAGCTGTGCAGAAGAAGAACAACAAGAAGAAGAAATATCTCGAAATATGTCCGTCAAGCCCTTTCCCTTGAGATAAATCTGCAAATATCTCGGAAAAGAAGCGAGCTATGCCAAAATGTTAAGATACCTTTTTTGTAGAGAATTAAGTTTCCTACTTTTTATGTTCTATGATATTTTTTGATCAGATGCGTAGTTCTCGAGATATATCAAGATATTTAAAAGTTCCGAAGCCGCACCAACATAATAGAGATACAGAAACACCGTGGCCCCTTTCTTTGAGATAACTCTGCACTATTGCGAGCTGCAAATGCCACTTCCAGCTTAGCTGTGCAGAAGAAGAACAACAAGAAGAAGAAATATCTCGAAATATGTCCGTCAGGCCCCTTCCCTTGAGATAAATCTGCAAATATCTCAGAAACGACGCGAGCTATGGCAAAATGTTAAGAGACCTTTTTTGTAGAGAATTAAGTTTCCTACTTTTTATGTTCTATGATATTTTTCGATCAGATGCGTAGTTCTCGAGATATATCAAGATATTTAAAAGTTCCGAAGCCGCACCAACATAATAGAGATACAGAAACACCGTGGCCCCTTTCTTTGAGATAACTCTGCACTATTGCGAGCTGCAAATGCCACTTCGAGCTTAGCTGTGCAGAAGAAGAACAACAAGAAGAAGAAATATCTCGAAATATGTCCGTCAGACCCCTTCCGTTGAGATAAATCTGCAAATATCTCGGAAACGAAGCGAGCTATGGCAAAATGTTAAGAGACCTTTTTTGTAGAGAATTATGTTGCCTACAATTTACGTTCTATGATATTTTTTGATCAGAAGCGTAGTTTTCGAGATATATCGAGATATTTAAAAGATCCGAAGCCGCACCAACATAACAGCGATACAGAAACACCGTGGCCCCTTTCTTCGGGATAACTCTGCACTATTGCGAGCTGGAAATGCCAATTCCAGTTTAGCTGTGCAGAAGAAGAACAACAAGAAGAGGAAATATCTCGAAATATGTCCGTCAGGCCCCTTCCCTTGAGATAAATCTGCAAATATCTCAGAAACGACGCGAGCTATGGCAAAATGTTAAGAGACCTTTTTTGTAGAGAATTAAGTTTCCTACTTTTTATCTTCTATGATATTTTTCGATCAGATGCGTAGTTCTCGAGATATATCAAGATATTTAAAAGTTCCGAAGCCGCACCAACATAATAGAGATACAGAAACACCGTGGCCCCTTTCTTTGAGATAACTCTGCACTAGTGCGAGCCGCAAATGCCAGTTCCAGCTTAGCTGTGCAGAAGAAGAACAACAAGAAGAAATATCTCGAAATATGTCCGTCAGGCCCCTTCCCTTGAGATAAATCTGCAAATATCTCGGAAACGAAGCGAGCTATGGCAAAATGTTAAGAGACCTTTTTTGTAGAGAATTATGTTTCCTACTTTTTATGTTCTATGATATTTTTTGATCAGATGCGTAGTTCTCGAGATATATCAAGATATTTAAAAGTTCCGAAGCCGCACCAACATAATAGAGATACAGAAACACCGTGGCCCCTTTCTTTGAGATAACTCTGCACTATTGCGAGCTGTAGATGCCACTTCCAGCTTAGCTGTGCAGAAGAAGAACAACAAGAAGAAGAAATATCTCGAAATATGTCCGTCAGGCCCCTTCCCTTGAGATATATCTGCAAATATCTCGGAAACGAAGCGAGCTATGGCAAAATGTTAAGAGACCTTTTTTGTAGAGAATTATGTTTCCTACTTTTTATGTTGTATGATATTTTTTGATCAGATGCGTAGTTCTCGAGATATATCAAGATATTTAAAAGTTCCGAAGCCGCACCAACATAATAGAGATACAGAAACACCGTGGCCCCTTTCTTTGAGATAACTCTGCACTATTGCGACCTGCAAATGCCACTTCCAGCTTAGCTGTGCAGAAGAAGAACAACAAGAAGAAGAAATATCTCGAAATATGTCCGTCAGGCCCCTTCCCTTGAGATAAATCTGCAAATATCTCGGAAACGAAGCGAGCTATGGCAAAATGTTAAGAGACCTTTTTTGTAGACAATTAAGTTTCCTACTTTTTATGTTGTATGATATTTTTTGATCAGATGCGTAGTTCTCGGGATATATCAAGATATTTAAAAGTTCCGAAGCCGCACCAACATAATAGAGATACAGAAACACCGTGGCCCCTTTCTTTGAGATAACTCTGCACTATTGCGAGCTGTAAATGCCACTTCCAGCTTAGCTGTGCAGAAGAAGAACAACAAGAAGAAGAAATATCTCGAAATATGTCCGTCAGGCCCCTTCCCTTGAGATAAATCTGCAAATATCTCGGAAACGAAGCGAGCTGTGGCAAAATGTTAAGAGACCTTTTTTGTAGAGAATTAAGTTTCCTACTTTTTAGGTTCTATGATATTTTTTGATCAGATGCGTAGTTCTCGAGATATATCAAGATATTTAAAAGTCCCGAAGCCGCACCAACATAATAGAGATACAGAAACACCGTGGCCCGTTTCTTTGAGATAACTCTGCACTATTGCGAGCTGCAAATGCCACTTCCAGCTTAGCTGTGCAGAAGAAGAACAACAAGAAGAAGAAATATCTCGAAATATGTCCGTCAGGCCCCTTCCCTTGAGATGTATCTGCAAATATCTCGGAAAGGAAGCGAGCTATGGCAAAATGATAAGAGACCTTTTTTGTAGAGAATTATGTTTCCTATAATTTATGTTCTATGATATTTTTTGATCAGAAGCGTAGTTTTCGAGATATATCGAGATATTTAAAAGTTCCGAAGCCGCACCAACATAATAGAGATACAGAAACACCGTGGCCCCTTTCTTTGAGATAACTCTGCACTATTGCGAGCTGCAAATGCCACTTCCAGCTTAGCTGTGCAGAAGAAGAACAACAAGAAGAAGAAATATCTCGAAATATGTCCGTCAGGCCCCTTCCCTTGAGATAAATCTGCAAATATCTCGGAAACGAAGCGAGCTATGGCAATATGTTAAGAGACCTTTTTTGTAGAGAATTATGTTTCCTACAATCTACGTTCTCTGATATTTTTTGGTCAGAAGCGTAGCTTTCGAGATATATCGAGATATTTAAAAGTTCCGAAGCCGCACCAACATAATAGAGATACAGAAACACCGTGGCCCCTTTCTTTGAGATGACTCTGCACTATTGCGACCTGCAAATGCCACTTCCAGCTTAGCTGTGCAGAAGAGGAACAACAAGAAGAAGAAATATCTCGGAATATGTCCGTCAGGCCCCTTCCCTTGAGCTAAATCTGCAAATATCTCGGAAACGATGCCAGCTATGGCAAAATGTTAAGAGACCTTTTTTGTAGAGAATTAAGTTTCCTACTTTTTATGTTCTATGATATTTTTTGATCAGATGCGTAGTTCCCGAGATATATCAAGATATTTAAAAGTTCCGAAGCCGCCCCAACAAAATAGAGATACAGAAACACCGTGGCCCCTTTCTTTGAGATAACTCTGCACTATTGCGCGCTGCAAATGCCACTTCCAGCTTAGCTGTGCAGAAGTAGAACAACAAGAAGAAGAAATATCTCGAAATATGTCCGTCAGGGCCCTTCCCTTGAGATAAATCTGCAAATATCTCGGAAACCAAGCGAGCTATGGCAAAATGTTAAGAGACCTTTTCTGTAGAGAATTAAGTTTCCCACTTTTTATGTTCTATGATATTTTTTGATCAGATGCGTAGTTCTCGAGATATATCAAGATATTTAAAAGTTCCGAAGCCGCACCAACATAATAGAGATACAGAAACACCGTGGCCCCTTTCTTTGAGATAACTCTGCACTATTGCGAGCTGTAAATGCCACTTCCAGCTTAGCTGTGCAGAAGAAGAACAACAAGAAGAAGAAATATCTCGAAATATGTCCGTCAGGCCCCTTCCCTTGAGATAAATCTGCAAATATCTCGGAAACGAAGCGAGCTATGGCAAAATGTTAAGAGACTTTATTTGTAGAGAATTAAGTTTTCTACTTTTTATGTTCCATGATATTTTTTGATCAGATGCGTAGTTCTCGAGATATATCAAGATATTTAAAAGTTCCGAAGCTGCACCAACATAATAAAGATACAGAAACACCGTGGCCCCTTTCTTTGAGATAACTCTGCACTAGTGCGAGCCGCAAATGCCACTTCCAGCTTAGCTGTGCAGAAGAAGAACAACGAGAAGAAGAAATATCTCGAAATATGTCCGTCAGGCCCCTTCCCTTGAGATAAATCTGCAAATATCTCGGAAACGAAGCGAGCTATGGCAATATGTTAAGAGACCTTTTTTGTAGAGAATTATGTTTCCTACAATCTACGTTCTCTGATATTTTTTGATCAGAAGCGTAGCTTTCGAGATATATCGAGATATTTAAAAGTTCCGAAGCCGCACCAACATAATAGAGATACAGAAACACCGTGGCCCCTTTCTTTGAGATGACTCTGCACTATTGCGACCTGCAAATGCCACTTCCAGCTTAGCTGTGCAGAAGAGGAACAACAAGAAGAAGAAATATCTCGGAATATGTCCGTCAGGCCCCTTCCCTTGAGCTAAATCTGCAAATATCTCGGAAACGAAGCGAGCTATGGCAAAATGTTAAGAGACCTTTTTTGTAGACAATTAAGTTTCCTACTTTTTATGTTGTATGATATTTTTTGATCAGATGCGTAGTTCTCGAGATATATCAAGATATTTAAAAGTTCCGAAGCCGCACCAACATAATAGAGATACAGAAACACCGTGGCCCCTTTCTTTGAGATAACTCTGCACTATTGCGAGCTGCAAATGCCACTTCCAGCTTAGCTGTGCAGAAGAAGAACAACAAGAAGAAGAGATATCTCGAAATATGTCCGTCAGGCCCCTTCGCTTGAGATAAATCTGCAAATATCTCGGAAACGAAGCGAGCTATGGCAAAATGTTAAGAGACCTTTTTTGTAGACAATTAAGTTTCCTACTTTTTATGTTGTATGATATTTTTTGATCAGATGCGTAGTTCTCGAGATATATCAAGATATTTAAAAGTTCCGAAGCCGCACCAACATAATAGAGATACAGAAACACCGTGGCCCCTTTCTTTGAGATAACTCTGCACTATTGCGAGCTGTAAATGCCACTTCCAGCTTAGCTGTGCAGAAGAAGAACAACAAGAAGAAGAAATATCTCGAAATATGTCCGTCAGGCTCCTTCCCTTGAGATATATCTGCAAATATCTCGGAAACGAAGCGAGCTATGGCAAAATGTTAAGAGACCTTTTTTGTAGAGAATTATGTTTCCTACTTTTTATGTTGTATGATATTTTTTGATCAGATGCGTAGTTCTCGAGATATATCAAGATATTTAAAAGTTCCGAAGCCGCACCAACATAATAGAGATACAGAAACACCGTGGCCCCTTTCTTTGAGATAACTCTGCACTATTGCGAGCTGTAAATGCCACTTCCAGCTTAGCTGTGCAGAAGAAGAACAACAAGAAGAAGAAATATCTCGAAATATGTCCGTCAGGCCCCTTCCCTTGAGATAAATCTGCAAATATCTCGGAAACGAAGCGAGCTATGGCAAAATGTTAAGAGACTTTATTTGTAGAGAATTAAGTTTTCTACTTTTTATGTTCCATGATATTTTTTGATCAGATGCGTAGTTCTCGAGATATATCAAGATATTTAAAAGTTCCGAAGCTGCACCAACATAATAAAGATACAGAAACACCGTGGCCCCTTTCTTTGAGATAACTCTGCACTAGTGCGAGCCGCAAATGCCACTTCCAGCTTAGCTGTGCAGAAGAAGAACAACGAGAAGAAGAAATATCTCGAAATATGTCCGTCAGGCCCCTTCCCTTGAGATAAATCTGCAAATATCTCGGAAACGAAGCGAGCTATGGCAATATGTTAAGAGACCTTTTTTGTAGAGAATTATGTTTCCTACAATCTACGTTCTCTGATATTTTTTGATCAGAAGCGTAGCTTTCGAGATATATCGAGATATTTAAAAGTTCCGAAGCCGCACCAACATAATAGAGATACAGAAACACCGTGGCCCCTTTCTTTGAGATGACTCTGCACTATTGCGACCTGCAAATGCCACTTCCAGCTTAGCTGTGCAGAAGAGGAACAACAAGAAGAAGAAATATCTCGGAATATGTCCGTCAGGCCCCTTCCCTTGAGCTAAATCTGCAAATATCTCGGAAACGAAGCGAGCTATGGCAAAATGTTAAGAGACCTTTTTTGTAGACAATTAAGTTTCCTACTTTTTATGTTGTATGATATTTTTTGATCAGATGCGTAGTTCTCGAGATATATCAAGATATTTAAAAGTTCCGAAGCCGCACCAACATAATAGAGATACAGAAACACCGTGGCCCCTTTCTTTGAGATAACTCTGCACTATTGCGAGCTGCAAATGCCACTTCCAGCTTAGCTGTGCAGAAGAAGAACAACAAGAAGAAGAGATATCTCGAAATATGTCCGTCAGGCCCCTTCGCTTGAGATAAATCTGCAAATATCTCGGAAACGAAGCGAGCTATGGCAAAATGTTAAGAGACCTTTTTTGTAGACAATTAAGTTTCCTACTTTTTATGTTGTATGATATTTTTTGATCAGATGCGTAGTTCTCGAGATATATCAAGATATTTAAAAGTTCCGAAGCCGCACCAACATAATAGAGATACAGAAACACCGTGGCCCCTTTCTTTGAGATAACTCTGCACTATTGCGAGCTGTAAATGCCACTTCCAGCTTAGCTGTGCAGAAGAAGAACAACAAGAAGAAGAAATATCTCGAAATATGTCCGTCAGGCTCCTTCCCTTGAGATATATCTGCAAATATCTCGGAAACGAAGCGAGCTATGGCAAAATGTTAAGAGACCTTTTTTGTAGAGAATTATGTTTCCTACTTTTTATGTTGTATGATATTTTTTGATCAGATGCGTAGTTCTCGAGATATATCAAGATATTTAAAAGTTCCGAAGCCGCACCAACATAATAGAGATACAGAAACACCGTGGCCCCTTTCTTTGAGATAACTCTGCACTATTGCGAGCTGTAAATGCCACTTCCAGCTTAGCTGTGCAGAAGAAGAACAACAAGAAGAAGAAATATCTCGAAATATGTCCGTCAGGCCCCTTCCCTTGAGATAAATCTGCAAATATCTCGGAAACGAAGCGAGCTATGGCAAAATGTTAAGAGACTTTATTTGTAGAGAATTAAGTTTTCTACTTTTTATGTTCCATGATATTTTTTGATCAGATGCGTAGTTCTCGAGATATATCAAGATATTTAAAAGTTCCGAAGCTGCACCAACATAATAAAGATACAGAAACACCGTGGCCCCTTTCTTTGAGATAACTCTGCACTAGTGCGAGCCGCAAATGCCACTTCCAGCTTAGCTGTGCAGAAGAAGAACAACGAGAAGAAGAAATATCTCGAAATATGTCCGTCAAGCCCCTTCCCTTGAGATAAATCTGCAAATATCTCGGAAACGAAGCGAGCTATGGCAATATGTTAAGAGACCTTTTTTGTAGAGAATTATGTTTCCTACAATCTACGTTCTCTGATATTTTTTGATCAGAAGCGTAGCTTTCGAGATATATCGAGATATTTAAAAGTTCCGAAGCCGCACCAACATAATAGAGATACAGAAACACCGTGGCCCCTTTCTTTGAGATGACTCTGCACTATTGCGACCTGCAAATGCCACTTCCAGCTTAGCTGTGCAGAAGAGGAACAACAAGAAGAAGAAATATCTCGGAATATGTCCGTCAGGCCCCTTCCCTTGAGCTAAATCTGCAAATATCTCGGAAACGAAGCGAGCTATGGCAAAATGTTAAGAGACCTTTTTTGTAGACAATTAAGTTTCCTACTTTTTATGTTGTATGATATTTTTTGATCAGATGCGTAGTTCTCGAGATATATCAAGGTATTTAAAAGTTCCGAAGCCGCACCAACATAATAGAGATACAGAAACACCGTGGCCCCTTTCTTTGAGATGACTCTGCACTATTGCGACCTGCAAATGCCACTTCCAGCTTAGCTGTGCAGAAGAGGAACAACAAGAAGAAGAAATATCTCGGAATATGTCCGTCAGGCCCCTTCCCTTGAGCTAAATCTGCAAATATCTCGGAAACGAAGCGAGCTATGGCAAAATGTTAAGAGACCTTTTTTGTAGACAATTAAGTTTCCTACTTTTTATGTTGTATGATATTTTTTGATCAGATGCGTAGTTCTCGAGATATATCAAGATATTTAAAAGTTCCGAAGCCGCACCAACATAATAGAGATACAGAAACACCGTGGCCCCTTTCTTTGAGATAACTCTGCACTATTGCGAGCTGCAAATGCCACTTCCAGCTTAGCTGTGCAGAAGAAGAACAACAAGAAGAAGAGATATCTCGAAATATGTCCGTCAGGCCCCTTCGCTTGAGATAAATCTGCAAATATCTCGGAAACGAAGCGAGCTATGGCAAAATGTTAAGAGACCTTTTTTGTAGACAATTAAGTTTCCTACTTTTTATGTTGTATGATATTTTTTGATCAGATGCGTAGTTCTCGAGATATATCAAGATATTTAAAAGTTCCGAAGCCGCACCAACATAATAGAGATACAGAAACACCGTGGCCCCTTTCTTTGAGATAACTCTGCACTATTGCGAGCTGTAAATGCCACTTCCAGCTTAGCTGTGCAGAAGAAGAACAACAAGAAGAAGAAATATCTCGAAATATGTCCGTCAGGCTCCTTCCCTTGAGATATATCTGCAAATATCTCGGAAACGAAGCGAGCTATGGCAAAATGTTAAGAGACCTTTTTTGTAGAGAATTATGTTTCCTACTTTTTATGTTGTATGATATTTTTTGATCAGATGCGTAGTTCTCGAGATATATCAAGATATTTAAAAGTTCCGAAGCCGCACCAACATAATAGAGATACAGAAACACCGTGGCCCCTTTCTTTGAGATAACTCTGCACTATTGCGAGCTGTAAATGCCACTTCCAGCTTAGCTGTGCAGAAGAAGAACAACAAGAAGAAGAAATATCTCGAAATATGTCCGTCAGGCCCCTTCCCTTGAGATAAATCTGCAAATATCTCGGAAACGAAGCGAGCTATGGCAAAATGTTAAGAGACTTTATTTGTAGAGAATTAAGTTTTCTACTTTTTATGTTCCATGATATTTTTTGATCAGATGCGTAGTTCTCGAGATATATCAAGATATTTAAAAGTTCCGAAGCTGCACCAACATAATAAAGATACAGAAACACCGTGGCCCCTTTCTTTGAGATAACTCTGCACTAGTGCGAGCCGCAAATGCCACTTCCAGCTTAGCTGTGCAGAAGAAGAACAACGAGAAGAAGAAATATCTCGAAATATGTCCGTCAGGCCCCTTCCCTTGAGATAAATCTGCAAATATCTCGGAAACGAAGCGAGCTATGGCAATATGTTAAGAGACCTTTTTTGTAGAGAATTATGTTTCCTACAATCTACGTTCTCTGATATTTTTTGATCAGAAGCGTAGCTTTCGAGATATATCGAGATATTTAAAAGTTCCGAAGCCGCACCAACATAATAGAGATACAGAAACACCGTGGCCCCTTTCTTTGAGATGACTCTGCACTATTGCGACCTGCAAATGCCACTTCCAGCTTAGCTGTGCAGAAGAGGAACAACAAGAAGAAGAAATATCTCGGAATATGTCCGTCAGGCCCCTTCCCTTGAGCTAAATCTGCAAATATCTCGGAAACGAAGCGAGCTATGGCAAAATGTTAAGAGACCTTTTTTGTAGACAATTAAGTTTCCTACTTTTTATGTTGTATGATATTTTTTGATCAGATGCGTAGTTCTCGAGATATATCAAGATATTTAAAAGTTCCGAAGCCGCACCAACATAATAGAGATACAGAAACACCGTGGCCCCTTTCTTTGAGATAACTCTGCACTATTGCGAGCTGCAAATGCCACTTCCAGCTTAGCTGTGCAGAAGAAGAACAACAAGAAGAAGAGATATCTCGAAATATGTCCGTCAGGCCCCTTCGCTTGAGATAAATCTGCAAATATCTCGGAAACGAAGCGAGCTATGGCAAAATGTTAAGAGACCTTTTTTGTAGACAATTAAGTTTCCTACTTTTTATGTTGTATGATATTTTTTGATCAGATGCGTAGTTCTCGAGATATATCAAGATATTTAAAAGTTCCGAAGCCGCACCAACATAATAGAGATACAGAAACACCGTGGCCCCTTTCTTTGAGATAACTCTGCACTATTGCGAGCTGTAAATGCCACTTCCAGCTTAGCTGTGCAGAAGAAGAACAACAAGAAGAAGAAATATCTCGAAATATGTCCGTCAGGCTCCTTCCCTTGAGATATATCTGCAAATATCTCGGAAACGAAGCGAGCTATGGCAAAATGTTAAGAGACCTTTTTTGTAGAGAATTATGTTTCCTACTTTTTATGTTGTATGATATTTTTTGATCAGATGCGTAGTTCTCGAGATATATCAAGATATTTAAAAGTTCCGAAGCCGCACCAACATAATAGAGATACAGAAACACCGTGGCCCCTTTCTTTGAGATAACTCTGCACTATTGCGAGCTGTAAATGCCACTTCCAGCTTAGCTGTGCAGAAGAAGAACAACAAGAAGAAGAAATATCTCGAAATATGTCCGTCAGGCCCCTTCCCTTGAGATAAATCTGCAAATATCTCGGAAACGAAGCGAGCTATGGCAAAATGTTAAGAGACTTTATTTGTAGAGAATTAAGTTTTCTACTTTTTATGTTCCATGATATTTTTTGATCAGATGCGTAGTTCTCGAGATATATCAAGATATTTAAAAGTTCCGAAGCTGCACCAACATAATAAAGATACAGAAACACCGTGGCCCCTTTCTTTGAGATAACTCTGCACTAGTGCGAGCCGCAAATGCCACTTCCAGCTTAGCTGTGCAGAAGAAGAACAACGAGAAGAAGAAATATCTCGAAATATGTCCGTCAGGCCCCTTCCCTTGAGATAAATCTGCAAATATCTCGGAAACGAAGCGAGCTATGGCAATATGTTAAGAGACCTTTTTTGTAGAGAATTATGTTTCCTACAATCTACGTTCTCTGATATTTTTTGATCAGAAGCGTAGCTTTCGAGATATATCGAGATATTTAAAAGTTCCGAAGCCGCACCAACATAATAGAGATACAGAAACACCGTGGCCCCTTTCTTTGAGATGACTCCGCACTATTGCGACCTGCAAATGCCACTTCCAGCTTAGCTGTGCAGAAGAGGAACAACAAGAAGAAGAAATATCTCGGAATATGTCCGTCAGGCCCCTTCCCTTGAGCTAAATCTGCAAATATCTCGGAAACGAAGCGAGCTATGGCAAAATGTTAAGAGACCTTTTTTGTAGACAATTAAGTTTCCTACTTTTTATGTTGTATGATATTTTTTGATCAGATGCGTAGTTCTCGAGATATATCAAGGTATTTAAAAGTTCCGAAGCCGCACCAACATAATAGAGATACAGAAACACCGTGGCCCCTTTCTTTGAGATAACTCTGCACTATTGCGAGCTGCAAATGCCACTTCCAGCTTAGCTGTGCAGAAGAAGAACAACAAGAAGAAGAGATATCTCGAAATATGTCCGTCAGGCCCCTTCGCTTGAGATAAATCTGCAAATATCTCGGAAACGAAGCGAGCTATGGCAAAATGTTAAGAGACCTTTTTTGTAGACAATTAAGTTTCCTACTTTTTATGTTGTATAATATTTTTTGATCAGATGCGTAGTTCTCGAGATATATCAAGATATTTAAAAGTTCCGAAGCCGCACCAACATAATAGAGATACAGAAACACCGTGGCCCCTTTCTTTGAGATAACTCTGCACTATTGCGAGCTGTAAATGCCACTTCCAGCTTAGCTGTGCAGAAGAAGAACAACAAGAAGAAGAAATATCTCGAAATATGTCCGTCAGGCTCCTTCCCTTGAGATATATCTGCAAATATCTCGGAAACGAAGCGAGCTATGGCAAAATGTTAAGAGACCTTTTTTGTAGAGAATTATGTTTCCTACTTTTTATGTTGTATGATATTTTTTGATCAGATGCGTAGTTCTCGAGATATATCAAGATATTTAAAAGTTCCGAAGCCGCACCAACATAATAGAGATACAGAAACACCGTGGCCCCTTTCTTTGAGATAACTCTGCACTATTGCGAGCTGTAAATGCCACTTCCAGCTTAGCTGTGCAGAAGAAGAACAACAAGAAGAAGAAATATCTCGAAATATGTCCGTCAGGCCCCTTCCCTTGAGATAAATCTGCAAATATCTCGGAAACGAAGCGAGCTATGGCAAAATGTTAAGAGACTTTATTTGTAGAGAATTAAGTTTTCTACTTTTTATGTTCCATGATATTTTTTGATCAGATGCGTAGTTCTCGAGATATATCAAGATATTTAAAAGTTCCGAAGCTGCACCAACATAATAAAGATACAGAAACACCGTGGCCCCTTTCTTTGAGATAACTCTGCACTAGTGCGAGCCGCAAATGCCACTTCCAGCTTAGCTGTGCAGAAGAAGAACAACGAGAAGAAGAAATATCTCGAAATATGTCCGTCAGGCCCCTTTCCTTGAGATAAATCTGCAAATATCTCGGAAACGAAGCGAGCTATGGCAATATGTTAAGAGACCTTTCTTGTAGAGAATTATGTTTCCTACAATCTACGTTCTCTGATATTTTTTGATCAGAAGCGTAGCTTTCGAGATATATCGAGATATTTAAAAGTTCCGAAGCCGCACCAACATAATAGAGATACAGAAACACCGTGGCCCCTTTCTTTGAGATGACTCTGCACTATTGCGACCTGCAAATGCCACTTCCAGCTTAGCTGTGCAGAAGAGGAACAACAAGAAGAAGAGATATCTCGAAATATGTCCGTCAGGCCCCTTCGCTTGAGATAAATCTGCAAATATCTCGGAAACGAAGCGAGCTATGGCAAAATGTTAAGAGACCTTTTTTGTAGACAATTAAGTTTCCTACTTTTTATGTTGTATGATATTTTTTGATCAGATGCGTAGTTCTCGAGATATATCAAGATATTTAAAAGTTCCGAAGCCGCACCAACATAATAGAGATACAGAAACACCGTGGCCCCTTTCTTTGAGATAACTCTGCACTATTGCGAGCTGTAAATGCCACTTCCAGCTTAGCTGTGCAGAAGAAGAACAACAAGAAGAAGAAATATCTCGAAATATGTCCGTCAGGCTCCTTCCCTTGAGATATATCTGCAAATATCTCGGAAACGAAGCGAGCTATGGCAAAATGTTAAGAGACCTTTTTTGTAGAGAATTATGTTTCCTACTTTTTATGTTGTATGATATTTTTTGATCAGATGCGTAGTTCTCGAGATATATCAAGATATTTAAAAGTTCCGAAGCCGCACCAACATAATAGAGATACAGAAACACCGTGGCCCCTTTCTTTGAGATAACTCTGCACTATTGCGAGCTGTAAATGCCACTTCCAGCTTAGCTGTGCAGAAGAAGAACAACAAGAAGAAGAAATATCTCGAAATATGTCCGTCAGGCCCCTTCCCTTGAGATAAATCTGCAAATATCTCGGAAACGAAGCGAGCTATGGCAAAATGTTAAGAGACTTTATTTGTAGAGAATTAAGTTTTCTACTTTTTATGTTCCATGATATTTTTTGATCAGATGCGTAGTTCTCGAGATATATCAAGATATTTAAAAGTTCCGAAGCTGCACCAACATAATAAAGATACAGAAACACCGTGGCCCCTTTCTTTGAGATAACTCTGCACTAGTGCGAGCCGCAAATGCCACTTCCAGCTTAGCTGTGCAGAAGAAGAACAACGAGAAGAAGAAATATCTCGAAATATGTCCGTCAGGCCCCTTTCCTTGAGATAAATCTGCAAATATCTCGGAAACGAAGCGAGCTATGGCAATATGTTAAGAGACCTTTCTTGTAGAGAATTATGTTTCCTACAATCTACGTTCTCTGATATTTTTTGATCAGAAGCGTAGCTTTCGAGATATATCGAGATATTTAAAAGTTCCGAAGCCGCACCAACATAATAGAGATACAGAAACACCGTGGCCCCTTTCTTTGAGATAACTCTGCACTATTGCGAGCTGCAAATGCCACTTCCAGCTTAGCTGTGCAGAAGAAGAACAACAAGAAGAAGAGATATCTCGAAATATGTCCGTCAGGCCCCTTCGCTTGAGATAAATCTGCAAATATCTCGGAAACGAAGCGAGCTATGGCAAAATGTTAAGAGACCTTTTTTGTAGACAATTAAGTTTCCTACTTTTTATGTTGTATGATATTTTTTGATCAGATGCGTAGTTCTCGAGATATATCAAGATATTTAAAAGTTCCGAAGCCGCACCAACATAATAGAGATACAGAAACACCGTGGCCCCTTTCTTTGAGATAACTCTGCACTATTGCGAGCTGTAAATGCCACTTCCAGCTTAGCTGTGCAGAAGAAGAACAACAAGAAGAAGAAATATCTCGAAATATGTCCGTCAGGCTCCTTCCCTTGAGATATATCTGCAAATATCTCGGAAACGAAGCGAGCTATGGCAAAATGTTAAGAGACCTTTTTTGTAGAGAATTATGTTTCCTACTTTTTATGTTGTATGATATTTTTTGATCAGATGCGTAGTTCTCGAGATATATCAAGATATTTAAAAGTTCCGAAGCCGCACCAACATAATAGAGATACAGAAACACCGTGGCCCCTTTCTTTGAGATAACTCTGCACTATTGCGAGCTGTAAATGCCACTTCCAGCTTAGCTGTGCAGAAGAAGAACAACAAGAAGAAGAAATATCTCGAAATATGTCCGTCAGGCCCCTTCCCTTGAGATAAATCTGCAAATATCTCGGAAACGAAGCGAGCTATGGCAAAATGTTAAGAGACTTTATTTGTAGAGAATTAAGTTTTCTACTTTTTATGTTCCATGATATTTTTTGATCAGATGCGTAGTTCTCGAGATATATCAAGATATTTAAAAGTTCCGAAGCTGCACCAACATAATAAAGATACAGAAACACCGTGGCCCCTTTCTTTGAGATAACTCTGCACTAGTGCGAGCCGCAAATGCCACTTCCAGCTTAGCTGTGCAGAAGAAGAACAACGAGAAGAAGAAATATCTCGAAATATGTCCGTCAGGCCCCTTTCCTTGAGATAAATCTGCAAATATCTCGGAAACGAAGCGAGCTATGGCAATATGTTAAGAGACCTTTCTTGTAGAGAATTATGTTTCCTACAATCTACGTTCTCTGATATTTTTTGATCAGAAGCGTAGCTTTCGAGATATATCGAGATATTTAAAAGTTCCGAAGCCGCACCAACATAATAGAGATACAGAAACACCGTGGCCCCTTTCTTTGAGATGACTCTGCACTATTGCGACCTGCAAATGCCACTTCCAGCTTAGCTGTGCAGAAGAGGAACAACAAGAAGAAGAGATATCTCGAAATATGTCCGTCAGGCCCCTTCGCTTGAGATAAATCTGCAAATATCTCGGAAACGAAGCGAGCTATGGCAAAATGTTAAGAGACCTTTTTTGTAGACAATTAAGTTTCCTACTTTTTATGTTGTATGATATTTTTTGATCAGATGCGTAGTTCTCGAGATATATCAAGATATTTAAAAGTTCCGAAGCCGCACCAACATAATAGAGATACAGAAACACCGTGGCCCCTTTCTTTGAGATAACTCTGCACTATTGCGAGCTGTAAATGCCACTTCCAGCTTAGCTGTGCAGAAGAAGAACAACAAGAAGAAGAAATATCTCGAAATATGTCCGTCAGGCTCCTTCCCTTGAGATATATCTGCAAATATCTCGGAAACGAAGCGAGCTATGGCAAAATGTTAAGAGACCTTTTTTGTAGAGAATTATGTTTCCTACTTTTTATGTTGTATGATATTTTTTGATCAGATGCGTAGTTCTCGAGATATATCAAGATATTTAAAAGTTCCGAAGCCGCACCAACATAATAGAGATACAGAAACACCGTGGCCCCTTTCTTTGAGATAACTCTGCACTATTGCGAGCTGTAAATGCCACTTCCAGCTTAGCTGTGCAGAAGAAGAACAACAAGAAGAAGAAATATCTCGAAATATGTCCGTCAGGCCCCTTCCCTTGAGATAAATCTGCAAATATCTCGGAAACGAAGCGAGCTATGGCAAAATGTTAAGAGACTTTATTTGTAGAGAATTAAGTTTTCTACTTTTTATGTTCCATGATATTTTTTGATCAGATGCGTAGTTCTCGAGATATATCAAGATATTTAAAAGTTCCGAAGCTGCACCAACATAATAAAGATACAGAAACACCGTGGCCCCTTTCTTTGAGATAACTCTGCACTAGTGCGAGCCGCAAATGCCACTTCCAGCTTAGCTGTGCAGAAGAAGAACAACGAGAAGAAGAAATATCTCGAAATATGTCCGTCAGGCCCCTTTCCTTGAGATAAATCTGCAAATATCTCGGAAACGAAGCGAGCTATGGCAATATGTTAAGAGACCTTTCTTGTAGAGAATTATGTTTCCTACAATCTACGTTCTCTGATATTTTTTGATCAGAAGCGTAGCTTTCGAGATATATCGAGACATTTAAAAGTTCCGAAGCCGCACCAACATAATAGAGATACAGAAACACCGTGGCCCCTTTCTTTGAGATAACTCTGCACTATTGCGAGCTGCAAATGCCACTTCCAGCTTAGCTGTGCAGAAGAAGAACAACAAGAAGAAGAGATATCTCGAAATATGTCCGTCAGGCCCCTTCGCTTGAGATAAATCTGCAAATATCTCGGAAACGAAGCGAGCTATGGCAAAATGTTAAGAGACCTTTTTTGTAGACAATTAAGTTTCCTACTTTTTATGTTGTATGATATTTTTTGATCAGATGCGTAGTTCTCGAGATATATCAAGATATTTAAAAGTTCCGAAGCCGCACCAACATAATAGAGATACAGAAACACCGTGGCCCCTTTCTTTGAGATAACTCTGCACTATTGCGAGCTGTAAATGCCACTTCCAGCTTAGCTGTGCAGAAGAAGAACAACAAGAAGAAGAAATATCTCGAAATATGTCCGTCAGGCTCCTTCCCTTGAGATATATCTGCAAATATCTCGGAAACGAAGCGAGCTATGGCAAAATGTTAAGAGACCTTTTTTGTAGAGAATTATGTTTCCTACTTTTTATGTTGTATGATATTTTTTGATCAGATGCGTAGTTCTCGAGATATATCAAGATATTTAAAAGTTCCGAAGCCGCACCAACATAATAGAGATACAGAAACACCGTGGCCCCTTTCTTTGAGATAACTCTGCACTATTGCGAGCTGTAAATGCCACTTCCAGCTTAGCTGTGCAGAAGAAGAACAACAAGAAGAAGAAATATCTCGAAATATGTCCGTCAGGCCCCTTCCCTTGAGATAAATCTGCAAATATCTCGGAAACGAAGCGAGCTATGGCAAAATGTTAAGAGACTTTATTTGTAGAGAATTAAGTTTTCTACTTTTTATGTTCCATGATATTTTTTGATCAGATGCGTAGTTCTCGAGATATATCAAGATATTTAAAAGTTCCGAAGCTGCACCAACATAATAAAGATACAGAAACACCGTGGCCCCTTTCTTTGAGATAACTCTGCACTAGTGCGAGCCGCAAATGCCACTTCCAGCTTAGCTGTGCAGAAGAAGAACAACGAGAAGAAGAAATATCTCGAAATATGTCCGTCAGGCCCCTTTCCTTGAGATAAATCTGCAAATATCTCGGAAACGAAGCGAGCTATGGCAATATGTTAAGAGACCTTTCTTGTAGAGAATTATGTTTCCTACAATCTACGTTCTCTGATATTTTTTGATCAGAAGCGTAGCTTTCGAGATATATCGAGATATTTAAAAGTTCCGAAGCCGCACCAACATAATAGAGATACAGAAACACCGTGGCCCCTTTCTTTGAGATGACTCTGCACTATTGCGACCTGCAAATGCCACTTCCAGCTTAGCTGTGCAGAAGAGGAACAACAAGAAGAAGAGATATCTCGAAATATGTCCGTCAGGCCCCTTCGCTTGAGATAAATCTGCAAATATCTCGGAAACGAAGCGAGCTATGGCAAAATGTTAAGAGACCTTTTTTGTAGACAATTAAGTTTCCTACTTTTTATGTTGTATGATATTTTTTGATCAGATGCGTAGTTCTCGAGATATATCAAGATATTTAAAAGTTCCGAAGCCGCACCAACATAATAGAGATACAGAAACACCGTGGCCCCTTTCTTTGAGATAACTCTGCACTATTGCGAGCTGTAAATGCCACTTCCAGCTTAGCTGTGCAGAAGAAGAACAACAAGAAGAAGAAATATCTCGAAATATGTCCGTCAGGCTCCTTCCCTTGAGATATATCTGCAAATATCTCGGAAACGAAGCGAGCTATGGCAAAATGTTAAGAGACCTTTTTTGTAGAGAATTATGTTTCCTACTTTTTATGTTGTATGATATTTTTTGATCAGATGCGTAGTTCTCGAGATATATCAAGATATTTAAAAGTTCCGAAGCCGCACCAACATAATAGAGATACAGAAACACCGTGGCCCCTTTCTTTGAGATAACTCTGCACTATTGCGAGCTGTAAATGCCACTTCCAGCTTAGCTGTGCAGAAGAAGAACAACAAGAAGAAGAAATATCTCGAAATATGTCCGTCAGGCCCCTTCCCTTGAGATAAATCTGCAAATATCTCGGAAACGAAGCGAGCTATGGCAAAATGTTAAGAGACTTTATTTGTAGAGAATTAAGTTTTCTACTTTTTATGTTCCATGATATTTTTTGATCAGATGCGTAGTTCTCGAGATATATCAAGATATTTAAAAGTTCCGAAGCTGCACCAACATAATAAAGATACAGAAACACCGTGGCCCCTTTCTTTGAGATAACTCTGCACTAGTGCGAGCCGCAAATGCCACTTCCAGCTTAGCTGTGCAGAAGAAGAACAACGAGAAGAAGAAATATCTCGAAATATGTCCGTCAGGCCCCTTTCCTTGAGATAAATCTGCAAATATCTCGGAAACGAAGCGAGCTATGGCAATATGTTAAGAGACCTTTCTTGTAGAGAATTATGTTTCCTACAATCTACGTTCTCTGATATTTTTTGATCAGAAGCGTAGCTTTCGAGATATATCGAGATATTTAAAAGTTCCGAAGCCGCACCAACATAATAGAGATACAGAAACACCGTGGCCCCTTTCTTTGAGATAACTCTGCACTATTGCGAGCTGCAAATGCCACTTCCAGCTTAGCTGTGCAGAAGAAGAACAACAAGAAGAAGAGATATCTCGAAATATGTCCGTCAGGCCCCTTCGCTTGAGATAAATCTGCAAATATCTCGGAAACGAAGCGAGCTATGGCAAAATGTTAAGAGACCTTTTTTGTAGACAATTAAGTTTCCTACTTTTTATGTTGTATGATATTTTTTGATCAGATGCGTAGTTCTCGAGATATATCAAGATATTTAAAAGTTCCGAAGCCGCACCAACATAATAGAGATACAGAAACACCGTGGCCCCTTTCTTTGAGATAACTCTGCACTATTGCGAGCTGTAAATGCCACTTCCAGCTTAGCTGTGCAGAAGAAGAACAACAAGAAGAAGAAATATCTCGAAATATGTCCGTCAGGCTCCTTCCCTTGAGATATATCTGCAAATATCTCGGAAACGAAGCGAGCTATGGCAAAATGTTAAGAGACCTTTTTTGTAGAGAATTATGTTTCCTACTTTTTATGTTGTATGATATTTTTTGATCAGATGCGTAGTTCTCGAGATATATCAAGATATTTAAAAGTTCCGAAGCCGCACCAACATAATAGAGATACAGAAACACCGTGGCACCTTTCTTTGAGATAACTCTGCACTATTGCGAGCTGTAAATGCCACTTCCAGCTTAGCTGTGCAGAAGAAGAACAACAAGAAGAAGAAATATCTCGAAATATGTCCGTCAGGCCCCTTCCCTTGAGATAAATCTGCAAATATCTCGGAAACGAAGCGAGCTATGGCAAAATGTTAAGAGACTTTATTTGTAGAGAATTAAGTTTTCTACTTTTTATGTTCCATGATATTTTTTGATCAGATGCGTCGTTCTCGAGATATATCAAGATATTTAAAAGTTCCGAAGCTGCACCAACATAATAGAGATACAGAAACACCGTGGCCCCTTTCTTTGAGATAACTCTGCACTAGTGCGAGCCGCAAATGCCACTTCCAGCTTAGCTGTGCAGAAGAAGAAGAAATATCTCGAAATATGTCCGTCAGGCCCCTTCCCTTGAGATAAATCTGCAAATATCTCGGAAACGAAGCGAGCTATGGCAAAATGTTAAGAGACCTTTTTTGTAGAGAATTAAGTTTCCTACTTTTTATGTTCTATGATATTTTTTGATCAGATGCGTAGTTCTCGAGATATATCAAGATATTTAAAAGTTCCGAAGCCGCACCAACATAATAGAGATACAGAAACACCGTGGCCCCTTTCTTTGAGATAACTCTGCACTATTGCGAGCTGCAAATGCCACTTCCAGCTTAGCTGTGCAGAAGAAGAACAACAAGAAGAAGAAATATCTCGAAATATGTCCGTCAGGCCCCTTCGCTTGAGATAAATCTGCAAATATCTCGGAAACGAAGCGAGCTATGGCAAAATGTTAAGAGACCTTTTTTGTAGACAATTAAGTTTCCTACTTTTTATGTTGTATGATATTTTTTGATCAGATGCGTAGTTCTCGAGATATATCAAGATATTTAAAAGTTCCGAAGCCGCACCAACATAATAGAGATACAGAAACACCGTGGCCCCTTTCTTTGAGATAACTCTGCACTATTGCGAGCTGTAAATGCCACTTCCAGCTTAGCTGTGCAGAAGAAGAACAACAAGAAGAAGAAATATCTCGAAATATGTCCGTCAGGCTCCTTCCCTTGAGATATATCTGCAAATATCTCGGAAACGAAGCGAGCTATGGCAAAATGTTAAGAGACCTTTTTTGTAGAGAATTATGTTTCCTACTTTTTATGTTGTATGATATTTTTTGATCAGATGCGTAGTTCTCGAGATATATCAAGATATTTAAAAGTTCCGAAGCCGCACCAACATAATAGAGATACAGAAACACCGTGGCACCTTTCTTTGAGATAACTCTGCACTATTGCGAGCTGTAAATGCCACTTCCAGCTTAGCTGTGCAGAAGAAGAACAACAAGAAGAAGAAATATCTCGAAATATGTCCGTCAGGCCCCTTCCCTTGAGATAAATCTGCAAATATCTCGGAAACGAAGCGAGCTATGGCAAAATGTTAAGAGACTTTATTTGTAGAGAATTAAGTTTTCTACTTTTTATGTTCCATGATATTTTTTGATCAGATGCGTCGTTCTCGAGATATATCAAGATATTTAAAAGTTCCGAAGCTGCACCAACATAATAGAGATACAGAAACACCGTGGCCCCTTTCTTTGAGATAACTCTGCACTAGTGCGAGCCGCAAATGCCACTTCCAGCTTAGCTGTGCAGAAGAAGAAGAAATATCTCGAAATATGTCCGTCAGGCCCCTTCCCTTGAGATAAATCTGCAAATATCTCGGAAACGAAGCGAGCTATGGCAAAATGTTAAGAGACCTTTTTTGTAGAGAATTAAGTTTCCTACTTTTTATGTTCTATGATATTTTTTGATCAGATGCGTAGTTCTCGAGATATATCAAGATATTTAAAAGTTCCGAAGCCGCACCAACATAATAGAGATACAGAAACACCGTGGCCCCTTTCTTTGAGATAACTCTGCACTAGTGCGAGCCGCAAATGCCACTTCCAGCTTAGCTGTGCAGAAGAAGAACAACGAGAAGAAGAAATATCTCGAAATATGTCCGTCAGGCCCCTTCCCTTGAGATAAATCTGCAAATATCTCGGAAACGAAGCGAGCTATGGCAATATGTTAAGAGACCTTTTTTGTAGAGAATTATGTTTCCTACAATCTACGTTCTCTGATATTTTTTGATCAGAAGCGTAGCTTTCGAGATATATCGAGATATTTAAAAGTTCCGAAGCCGCACCAACATAATAGAGATACAGAAACACCGTGGCCCCTTTCTTTGAGATGACTCTGCACTATTGCGACCTGCAAATGCCACTTCCAGCTTAGCTGTGCAGAAGAGGAACAACAAGAAGAAGAAATATCTCGGAATATGTCCGTCAGGCCCCTTCCCTTGAGCTAAATCTGCAAATATCTCGGAAACGAAGCGAGCTATGGCAAAATGTTAAGAGACCTTTTTTGTAGACAATTAAGTTTCCTACTTTTTATGTTGTATGATATTTTTTGATCAGATGCGTAGTTCTCGAGATATATCAAGGTATTTAAAAGTTCCGAAGCCGCACCAACATAATAGAGATACAGAAACACCGTGGCCCCTTTCTTTGAGATAACTCTGCACTATTGCGAGCTGCAAATGCCACTTCCAGCTTAGCTGTGCAGAAGAAGAACAACAAGAAGAAGAGATATCTCGAAATATGTCCGTCAGGCCCCTTCGCTTGAGATAAATCTGCAAATATCTCGGAAACGAAGCGAGCTATGGCAAAATGTTAAGAGACCTTTTTTGTAGACAATTAAGTTTCCTACTTTTTATGTTGTATGATATTTTTTGATCAGATGCGTAGTTCTCGAGATATATCAAGATATTTAAAAGTTCCGAAGCCGCACCAACATAATAGAGATACAGAAACACCGTGGCCCCTTTCTTTGAGATAACTCTGCACTATTGCGAGCTGTAAATGCCACTTCCAGCTTAGCTGTGCAGAAGAAGAACAACAAGAAGAAGAAATATCTCGAAATATGTCCGTCAGGCTCCTTCCCTTGAGATATATCTGCAAATATCTCGGAAACGAAGCGAGCTATGGCAAAATGTTAAGAGACCTTTTTTGTAGAGAATTATGTTTCCTACTTTTTATGTTGTATGATATTTTTTGATCAGATGCGTAGTTCTCGAGATATATCAAGATATTTAAAAGTTCCGAAGCCGCACCAACATAATAGAGATACAGAAACACCGTGGCACCTTTCTTTGAGATAACTCTGCACTATTGCGAGCTGTAAATGCCACTTCCAGCTTAGCTGTGCAGAAGAAGAACAACAAGAAGAAGAAATATCCCGAAATATGTCCGTCAGGCCCCTTCCCTTGAGATAAATCTGCAAATATCTCGGAAACGAAGCGAGCTATGGCAAAATGTTAAGAGACTTTATTTGTAGAGAATTAAGTTTTCTACTTTTTATGTTCCATGATATTTTTTGATCAGATGCGTCGTTCTCGAGATATATCAAGATATTTAAAAGTTCCGAAGCTGCACCAACATAATAGAGATACAGAAACACCGTGGCCCCTTTCTTTGAGATAACTCTGCACTAGTGCGAGCCGCAAATGCCACTTCCAGCTTAGCTGTGCAGAAGAAGAAGAAATATCTCGAAATATGTCCGTCAGGCCCCTTCCCTTGAGATAAATCTGCAAATATCTCGGAAACGAAGCGAGCTATGGCAAAATGTTAAGAGACCTTTTTTGTAGAGAATTAAGTTTCCTACTTTTTATGTTCTATGATATTTTTTGATCAGATGCGTAGTTCTCGAGATATATCAAGATATTTAAAAGTTCCGAAGCCGCACCAACATAATAGAGATACAGAAACACCGTGGCCCCTTTCTTTGAGATAACTCTGCACTATTGCGAGCTGCAAATGCCACTTCCAGCTTAGCTGTGCAGAAGAAGAACAACAAGAAGAAGAAATATCTCGAAATATGTCCGTCAGGCCCCTTCGCTTGAGATAAATCTGCAAATATCTCGGAAACGAAGCGAGCTATGGCAAAATGTTAAGAGACCTTTTTTGTAGACAATTAAGTTTCCTACTTTTTATGTTGTATGATATTTTTTGATCAGATGCGTAGTTCTCGAGATATATCAAGATATTTAAAAGTTCCGAAGCCGCACCAACATAATAGAGATACAGAAACACCGTGGCCCCTTTCTTTGAGATAACTCTGCACTATTGCGAGCTGTAAATGCCACTTCCAGCTTAGCTGTGCAGAAGAAGAACAACAAGAAGAAGAAATATCTCGAAATATGTCCGTCAGGCTCCTTCCCTTGAGATATATCTGCAAATATCTCGGAAACGAAGCAAGCTATGGCAAAATGTTAAGAGACCTTTTTTGTAGAGAATTATGTTTCCTACTTTTTATGTTGTATGATATTTTTTGATCAGATGCGTAGTTCTCGAGATATATCAAGATATTTAAAAGTTCCGAAGCCGCACCAACATAATAGAGATACAGAAACACCGTGGCACCTTTCTTTGAGATAACTCTGCACTATTGCGAGCTGTAAATGCCACTTCCAGCTTAGCTGTGCAGAAGAAGAACAACAAGAAGAAGAAATATCTCGAAATATGTCCGTCAGGCCCCTTCCCTTGAGATAAATCTGCAAATATCTCGGAAACGAAGCGAGCTATGGCAAAATGTTAAGAGACTTTATTTGTAGAGAATTAAGTTTTCTACTTTTTATGTTCCATGATATTTTTTGATCAGATGCGTCGTTCTCGAGATATATCAAGATATTTAAAAGTTCCGAAGCTGCACCAACATAATAGAGATACAGAAACACCGTGGCCCCTTTCTTTGAGATAACTCTGCACTAGTGCGAGCCGCAAATGCCACTTCCAGCTTAGCTGTGCAGAAGAAGAAGAAATATCTCGAAATATGTCCGTCAGGCCCCTTCCCTTGAGATAAATCTGCAAATATCTCGGAAACGAAGCGAGCTATGGCAAAATGTTAAGAGACCTTTTTTGTAGAGAATTATGTTTCCTACTTTTTATGTTGTATGATATTTTTTGATCAGATGCGTAGTTCTCGAGATATATCAAGATATTTAAAAGTTCCGAAGCCGCACCAACATAATAGAGATACAGAAACACCGTGGCACCTTTCTTTGAGATAACTCTGCACTATTGCGAGCGGTAAATGCCACTTCCAGCTTAGCTGTGCAGAAGAAGAACAACAAGAAGAAGAAATATCTCGAAATATGTCCGTCAGGCCCCTTCCCTTGAGATAAATCTGCAAATATCTCGGAAACGAAGCGAGCTATGGCAAAATGTTAAGAGACTTTATTTGTAGAGAATTAAGTTTTCTACTTTTTATGTTCCATGATATTTTTTGATCAGATGCGTCGTTCTCGAGATATATCAAGATATTTAAAAGTTCCGAAGCTGCACCAACATAATAGAGATACAGAAACACCGTGGCCCCTTTCTTTGAGATAACTCTGCACTAGTGCGAGCCGCAAATGCCACTTCCAGCTTAGCTGTGCAGAAGAAGAAGAAATATCTCGAAATATGTCCGTCAGGCCCCTTCCCTTGAGATAAATCTGCAAATATCTCGGAAACGAAGCGAGCTATGGCAAAATGTTAAGAGACCTTTTTTGTAGAGAATTAAGTTTCCTACTTTTTATGTTCTATGATATTTTTTGATCAGATGCGTAGTTCTCGAGATATATCAAGATATTTAAAAGTTCCGAAGCCGCACCAACATAATAGAGATACAGAAACACCGTGGCCCCTTTCTTTGAGATAACTCTGCACTATTGCGAGCTGCAAATGCCACTTCCAGCTTAGCTGTGCAGAAGAAGAACAACAAGAAGAAGAAATATCTCGAAATATGTCCGTCAAGCCCCTTCCCTTGAGATGTATCTGCAAATATCTCGGAAAGGAAGCGAGCTATGGCAAAATGATAAGAGACCTTTTTTGCAGAGAATTATGTTTCCTACAATTTATGTTCTATGATATTTTTTGATCAGAAGCGTAGTTTTCGAGATATATCGAGATATTTAAAAGTTCCGAAGCCGCACCAACATAATAGAGATACAGAAACACCGTGGCCCCTTTCTTTGAGATAACTCTGCACTAGTGCGAGCCGCAAATGCCACTTCCAGCTTAGCTGTGCAGAAGAAGAAGAAATATCTCGAAATATGTCCGTCAGGCCCCTTCCCTTGAGATAAATCTGCAAATATCTCGGAAACGAAGCGAGCTATGGCAAAATGTTAAGAGACCTTTTTTGTAGAGAATTAAGTTTCCTACTTTTTATGTTGTATGATATTTTTTGATCAGATGCGTAGTGCTCGAGATATATCAAGATATTTAAAAGTTCCGAAGCCGCACCAACATAATAGAGATACAGAAACACCGTGGCCCCTTTCTTTGAGATATCTCTGCACTATTGCGAGCTGTAAATGCCACTTCCAGCTTAGCTGTGCAGAAGAAGAACAACAAGAAGAAGAAATATCTCGAAATATGTCCGTCAGGCCCCTTCCCTTGAGATATATCTGCAAATATCTCGGAAACGAAGCGAGCTATGGCAAAATGTTAAGAGACCTTTTTTGTAGAGAATTATGTTTCCTACTTTTTATGTTGTATGATATTTTTTGATCAGATGCGTAGTTCTCGAGATATATCAAGATATTTAAAAGTTCCGAAGCCGCACCAACATAATAGAGATACAGAAACACCGTGGCCCCTTTCTTTGAGATAACTCTGCACTATTGCGACCTGCAAATGCCACTTCCAGCTTAGCTGTGCAGAAGAAGAACAACAAGAAGAAGAAATATCTCGAAATGTGTCCGTCAGGCCCCTTCCCTTGAGATAAATCTGCAAATATCTCGGAAATGAAGCGAGCTATGGCAAAATGTTGAGAGACCTTTTTTGTAGAGAATTAAGTGTCCTACTTTTTATGTTCTATGACATTTTTTGATCAGATGCGTAGTTCTCGAGATATATCAAGGTATTTAAAAGTTCCGAAGCCGCACCAACATAATAGAGATACAGAAACACCGTGGCCCCTTTGTTTGAGATAACTCTGCACTATTGCGAGCTGTAAATGCCACTTCCAGCTTAGCTGTGCAGAAGAAGAACAACAAGAAGAAGAAATATCTCGATGTATGTCCGTCAGGCCCCTTCACTTGAGATAAATCTGCAAATATCTCGGAAACGAAGCGAGCTATGGCAAAATGTTAAGAGACCTTTTTTGTAGAGAATTAAGTTTCCTGCTTTTTATGTTCTATGATATTTTTTGATCAGAAGCGTAGTTTTCGAGATATATCGAGATATTTAAACGTTCCGAAGCCGCACCAACATAATAGAGATACAGAAACACCGTGGCCCCTTTCTTTGAGATAACTCTGCACTAGTGCGAGCCGCAAATGCCACTTCCAGCTTAGCTGTGCAGAAGAAGAACAACAAGAAGAAGAAATATCTCGAAATATGTCCGTCAGGCCCCTTCCCTTGAGATAAATCTGCAAATATCTCGGAAACGAAGCGAGCTACGGCAAAATGTTAAGAGACATTCTTTGTAGAGAATTAAGTTTCCTACTTTTTATGTTCTATGATATTTTTTGATCAGATGCGTAGTTCTCGAGATATATCAAGATATTTAAAAGTTCCGAAGCCGGACCAACATAATAGAGATACAGAAACACCGTGGCCCCTTTCTTTGAGATAACTCTGCACTATTGCGAGCTGCAAATGCCACTTCGAGCTTAGCTGTGCAGAAGAAGAACAACAAGAAGAAGAAATATCTCGAAATATGTCCGTCAGGCCCCTTCCCTTGAAATATATCTGCAATTATCTCGGAAACGAAGCGAGCTATGGCAAAATGTTAAGAGACCTTTTTTGTAGAGAATTAAGTTTCCTACTTTTTATGTTGTATGATATTTTTTGATCAGATGCGTAGTTCTCGAGATATATCAAGATATTTAAAAGTTCCGAAGCCGCACCAACATAATAGAGATACAGAAACACCGTGGCCCCTTTCTTTGAGATCACTCTGCACTATTGCGAGCTGCAAATGCCACTTCGAGCTTAGCTGTGCAGAAGAAGAACAACAAGAAGAAGAAATATCTCGAAATATGTCCGTCAGTCCCCTTCCCTTGAGATAAATCTGCAAATATCTCGGAAACGAAGCGAGCTATGGCAAAATGTTCAGAGACCTTTTTTGTAGAGAATTAAGTTTCCTACTTTTTATATTCTATGATATTTTTTGATCAGATGCGTATTTCTCGAGATATATCAAGATATTTAAAAGTTCCGAAGCCGCACCAACATAATAGAGATACGGTAACACCGTGGCCCCTTTCTGTGAGATAACTCTGCACTATTGCGAGCTGCAAATGCCAGTTCGAGCTTAGCTGTGCAGAAGAAGCACAACAAGAACAAGAAATATCTCGGATTAAGTCCGTCAGGCCCCTTCCCTTGAGCTAAATCTGCAAATATCTCGGAAACGATGCGAGCTATGGCAAAATGGTAAGAGACCTTATTTGTAGAGAATTAAGTTTCCTACTTTTTATGTTCTACGACATTTTTTGATCAGATGCGTAGTTCTCGAGATATATCCAGATATTTAAAAGTTCCGAAGCGGCACCAACATAATAGAGATACAGAAACACCATGGCCCCTTTCTTTGAGGTAACTCTGCACTATTGCGAGCTGGAAATGCCACTTCCAGTTTAGCTGTGCAGAAGAAGAACAACAGGAAGAAGAAATATCTCGAAATATGTCCGTCAGGCCCCTTCCCTTGAGATAAATCTGCAAATATCTCGGAAACAAAGCGAGCTATGGCAAAATGTTAAGAGACCTTTTTTGTAGAGAATTAAGTTTCCTACTTTTTATGTTCTATGATATTTTTTGATCAGATGCGTAGTTCTCGAGATATATCAAGATACTTAAAAGTTCCGAAGCCGCACCAACATAATAGAGATACAGAAACACCGTGGCCTCTTTCTTTGAGATAACTCTGCACTGTTGCGAGCTGCAAATGCCACTTCCAGCTTAGCTGTGCAGAAGAGGTACAACAAGAAGAAGAAATATCTTGGAATATGTCCGTCAGGCCCCTTCCCTTGAGCTAAATCTGCAAATATCTCGGAAACGATGCCAGCTATGGGAAAATGTTAAGAGATCTTTTTTGTAGAGAATTAAGTTTCCTACTTTTTATGTTCTATGATATTTTTTGATCAGATGCGTAGTTCTCGAGATATATCAAGATATTTAAAAGCTCCGAAGCTGCACCAACATAATAGAGGTACAGAAACTCCGTGGCCCCTTTCTTTGAGATAAGTCTGCACTATTGCGAGCTGCAAATGCCCCTTCCAGCTTAGCTGTGCAGAAGAAGAACAACAAGAATAAGAAATATTTCCAAATATGTCCGTCAGGCCCCTTCCCTTGAGATAAATCTGCAAATATCTCGGAAACGAAGCGAGCTACGGCAAAATGTTAAGAGACCTTTTTTGTAGAAAATTACGTTTCCTACTTTTTACGTTCTATGATATTTTTTGATCAGATGCGTAGTTCTCGAGATATATCAAGATATTTAAAAGTTCCGAAGCTGCACCAACATAATAGAGGTACAGAAACACCGTGGCCTCTTTCTTTGAGATAACTCTGCACTATTGCGAGCTGCAAATGCCACTTCCAGCTTAGCTGTGCAGAAGAAGAACAACAAGAAGAAGAAATATTTCGAAATATGTCCGTCAGGCCACTTCCCTTGAGATACATCTGCAAATATCTCGGAAACGAAGCGAGCTATGGCAAAATGTTAAGAGACCTTTTTTGTAGAGAATTAAGTTTCCTACTATTTATGTTCTATGATATTTTTTGATCAGATGCGTATTTCTCGAGATATATCAAGATATTTAAAAGTTCCGAAGCCGCACCAACATAATAGAGATACGGTAACACCGTGGCCCCTTTCTGTGAGATAACTCTGCACTATTGCGAGCTGCAAATGCCACTTCCAGCTTAGCTGTGCAGAAGAAGAACAACAAGAAGAAGAAATATCTCGAAATATGTCCGTCAGGCCCCTTCCCTTGAGATAAATCTGCAAATATTTCGGAAACGAAGCGAGCTATGGCAAAACGTTAAGAAACCTTTTTTGTAGAGAATTATGTTTCCTACAATTCATATTCTATGATATTTTTTGATCAGAAGCGTAGTGTTCGAGATATATCGAGATATTTAAAAGTTCCGAAGCCGCACCAACATAATAGAGATACAGAAACACCGTGGCCCCTTTCTGTGAGATTACTCTGCACTATTGCGAGCTGCAAATGCCACTTCCAGCTTAGCTGTGACGAAGAAGAACAACAAGAAGAAGAAATATCTCGAAATATGTCCGTTAGGCCCCTTCCCTTGAGATAAATCTGCAAATATCTCGGAAACGAAGCGAGTTATGGCAAAACGTTAAGAGACATTTTTGGTAGAGAATTAAGTTTCCTACTTTTTATCTTCTATGATATTTTTTGATCAGGTGCGTAGTTCTCGAGATATATCAAGATATTTAAAAGTTCCGAAGCCGCACCAACATAATAGAGATACAGAAACACCGTGGCCCCTTTCTTTGAGATAACTCTGCACTACTGCGAGCTGCAAATGCCACTTCCAGCTTAGCTGTGCAGGAGAAGAACAACAAGAAGAAGAAATATCTCGAAATATGTCCGTCAGTCCCCTTCCCTTGAGATAAATCTGCAAATATCTCGAAAACGAAGCGAGCTATGGCAAAATGTTCAGAGACCTTTTTTGTAGAGAATTAAGTTTCCTACTTTTTATATTCTATGACATTTTTTGATCAGATACGTAGTTCTCGAGAAATATCGAGATATTTAAAAGTTCCGAATCCGCACCAACATAATAGAGATACAGAAACACCGTGGCCCCTTTCTGTGAGATAACTCTGCACTATTGCGAGCTGCAAATGCCACTTCCAGCTTAGCTGTGCAGAAGAAGAACGACAAGAAGAAGAAATATCTCGAAATATGTCCGTCAGGCCCCTTCCCTTGAGATAAATCTGCAAATATCTCGGAAACGATGCGAGCTATGGCAAAATGGTAAGAGACCTTATTTGTAGAGAATTAAGTTTCCTACTTTTTATGTTCTACGACATTTTTTGATCAGACGCGTAGTTCTCGAGATATATCCAGATATTTAAAAGTTCCGAAGCGGCACCAACATAATAGAGATACAGAAACACCATGGCCCCTTTCTTTGAGGTAACTCTGCACTATTGCGAGCTGCAAATGCCACTTCCAGCTTAGCTGTGCAGAAGAAGAACAACAAGAATAAGAAATATTTCCAAATATGTCCGTCAGGCCCCTTCCCTTGAGATAAATCTGCAAATATCTCGGAAACGAAGCGAGCTACGGCAAAATGTTAAGAGACCTTTTTTGTAGAAAATTACGTTTCCTACTTTTTACGTTCTATGATATTTTTTGATCAGATGCGTAGTTCTCGAGATATATCAAGATATTTAAAAGTTCCGAAGCTGCACCAACATAATAGAGGTACAGAAACACCGTGGCCTCTTTCTTTGAGATAACTCTGCACTATTGCGAGCTGCAAATGCCACTTCCAGCTTAGCTGTGCAGAAGAGGAACAACAAGAAGAAGAAATATCTCGGAATATGCCCGTTAGGCCCCTTCCCTTGAGCTAAATCTGCAAATATCTCGGAAACGATGCCAGCTATGGGAAAATGTTAAGGGACCTTTTTTGTAGAGAATTAAGTTTCCTACTTTTTATGTTCTATGGTATTTTTTGATCAGATGCGTAGTTCTCGAGATATATCGAGATATTTAAAAGTTCCGAAGCTGCACCAACATAATAGAGGTACAGAAACACCGTGGCCTCTTTCTTTGAGATAACTCTGCACTATTGCGAGCTGCAAATGCCACTTCCAGCTTAGCTGTGCAGAAGAAGAACAACAAGAAGAAGAAATATTTCGAAATATGTCCGTCAGGCCACTTCCCTTGAGATAAATCTGGAAATATCTCGGAAACGAAGCGAGCTATGGCAAAATGTTAAGAGACCTTTTTTGTAGAGAATTAAGTTTCCTACTATTTATGTTCTATGATATTTTTTGATCAGATGCGTATTTCTCGAGATATATCAAGATATTTAAAAGTTCCGAAGCCGCACCAACATAATAGAGATACGGTAACACCGTGGCCCCTTTCTGTGAGATAACTCTGCACTATTGCGAGCTGCAAATGCCACTTCCAGCTTAGCTGTGCAGAAGAAGAACAACAAGAAGAAGAAATATCTCGAAATATGTCCGTCAGGCCCCTTCCCTTGAGATAAATCTGCAAATATTTCGGAAACGAAGCGAGCTATGGCAAAACGTTAAGAAACCTTTTTTGTAGAGAATTATGTTTCCTACAATTTATGTTCTATGATATTTTTTGATCAGAAGCGTAGTTTTCGAGATATATCGAGATATTTAAAAGTTCCGAAGCCGCACCAACATAATAGAGATACAGAAACACCGTGGCCCCTTTCTGTGAGATAACTCTGCACTATTGCGAGCTGCAAATGCCACTTCCAGCTTAGCTGTGCAGAAGAAGAACGACAAGAAGAAGAAATATCTCGAAATATGTCCGTCAGGCCCCTTCCCTTGAGATAAATCTGCAAATATCTCGGAAACGATGCGAGCTATGGCAAAATGGTAAGAGACCTTATTTGTAGAGAATTAAGTTTCCTACTTTTTATGTTCTACGACATTTTTTGATCAGATGCGTAGTTCTCGAGATATATCCAGATATTTAAAAGTTCCGAAGCGGCACCAACATAATAGAGATACAGAAACACCATGGCCCCTTTCTTTGAGGTAACTCTGCACTATTGCGAGCTGCAAATGCCACTTCCAGCTTAGCTGTGCAGAAGAAGAACAACAAGAATAAGAAATATTTCCAAATATGTCCGTCAGGCCCCTTCCCTTGAGATAAATCTGCAAATATCTCGGAAACGAAGCGAGCTACGGCAGAATGTTAAGAGACCTTTTTTGTAGAAAATTACGTTTCCTACTTTTTACGTTCTATGATATTTTTTGATCAGATGCGTAGTTCTCGAGATATATCAAGATATTTAAAAGTTCCGAAGCTGCACCAACATAATAGAGGTACAGAAACACCGTGGCCTCTTTCTTTGAGATAACTCTGCACTATTGCGAGCTGCAAATGCCACTTCCAGCTTAGCTGTGCAGAAGAGGAACAACAAGAAGAAGAAATATCTCGGAATATGCCCGTTAGGCCCCTTCCCTTGAGCTAAATCTGCAAATATCTCGGAAACGATGCCATCTATGGGAAAATGTTAAGGGACCTTTTTTGTAGAGAATTAAGTTTCCTACTTTTTATGTTCTATGGTATTTTTTGATCAGATGCGTAGTTCTCGAGATATATCGAGATATTTAAAAGTTCCGAAGCTGCACCAACATAATAGAGGTACAGAAACACCGTGGCCTCTTTCTTTGAGATAACTCTGCACTATTGCGAGCTGCAAATGCCACTTCCAGCTTAGCTGTGCAGAAGAAGAACAACAAGAAGAAGAAATATTTCGAAATATGTCCGTCAGGCCACTTCCCTTGAGATAAATCTGCAAATATCTCGGAAACGAAGCGAGCTATGGCAAAATGTTAAGAGACCTTTTTTGTAGAGAATTAAGTTTCCTACTATTTATGTTCTATGATATTTTTTGATCAGATGCGTATTTCTCGAGATATATCAAGATATTTAAAAGTTCCGAAGCCGCACCAACATAATAGAGATACGGTAACACCGTGGCCCCTTTCTGTGAGATAACTCTGCACTATTGCGAGCTGCAAATGCCACTTCCAGCTTAGCTGTGCAGAAGAAGAACAACAAGAAGAAGAAATATCTCGAAATATGTCCGTCAGGCCCCTTCCCTTGAGATAAATCTGCAAATATTTCGGAAACGAAGCGAGCTATGGCAAAACGTTAAGAAACCTTTTTTGTAGAGAATTATGTTTCCTACAATTTATGTTCTATGATATTTTTTGATCAGAAGCGTAGTTTTCGAGATATATCGAGATATTTAAAAGTTCCGAAGCCGCACCAACATAATAGAGATACAGAAACACCGTGGCCCCTTTCTGTGAGATAACTCTACACTATTGCGAGCTGCAAATGCCACTTCCAGCTTAGCTGTGACGAAGAAGAACAACAAGAAGAAGAAATATCTCGAAATATGTCCGTTAGGCCCCTTCCCTTGAGATAAATCTGCAAATATCTCGGAAACGAAGCGAGTTATGGCAAAACGTTAAGAGACATTTTTGGTAGAGAATTAAGTTTCCTACTTTTTATCTTCTATGATATTTTTTGATCAGGTGCGTAGTTCTCGAGATATATCAAGATATTTAAAAGTTCCGAAGCCGCACCAACATAATAGAGATACAGAAACACCGTGGCCCCTTTCTTTGAGATAACTCTGCACTACTGCGAGCTGCAAATGCCACTTCCAGCTTAGCTGTGCAGGAGAAGAACAACAAGAAGAAGAAATATCTCGAAATATGTCCGTCAGTCCCCTTCCCTTGAGATAAATCTGCAAATATCTCGGAAACGAAGCGAGCTATGGCAAAATGTTCAGAGACCTTTTTTGTAGAGAATTAAGTTTCCTACTTTTTATATTCTATGACATTTTTTGATCAGATGCGTAGTTCTCGAGATATATCGAGATATTTAAAAGTTCCGAATCCGCACCAACATAATAGAGATACAGAAACACCGTGGCCCCTTTCTTTGAGATAACTCTGCACTATTGCGAGCTGCAAATGCCACTTCCAGCTTAGCTGTGCAGAAGAAGAACAACAAGAAGAAGAAATATCTCGAAATATGTCCGTCAGGTCCCTTCCCTTGAGATAAATCTGCAAATATCTCGGAAACGAAGCGAGCTATGGCAAAATGTTAAGAGACCTTTTTTGTAGAGAATTATGTTTCCTAGAATTTGCGTTCTCTGATATTTTTTGATCAGAAGCGTAGTTTTCGAGATATATCGAGATATTTAAAAGTTCCGAAGCCGCACCAACATAATAGAGATACAGAAACACCGTGGCCTCTTTCTTTGAGATAACTCTGCACTATTGCGAGCTGCAAATGCCACTTCCAGCTTAGCTGTGCAGAAGAGGTACAACAAGAAGAAGAAATATCTCGGAATATGCCCGTTAGGCCCCTTCCCTTGAGCTAAATCTGCAAATATCTCGGAAACGATGCCAGCTATGGGAAAATGTTAAGAGACCTTTTTTGTAGAGAATTAAGTTTCCTACTTTTTATGTTCTATGGTATTTTTTGATCAGATGCGTAGTTCTCGTGATATATCGAGATATTTAAAAGTTCCGAAGCTGCACCAACATAATAGAGGTACAGAAACACCGTGGCCTCTTTCTTTGAGATAACTCTGCACTATTGCGAGCTGCAAATGCCACTTCCAGCTTAGCTGTGCAGAAGAAGAACAACAAGAAGAAGAAATATTTCGAAATATGTCCGTCAGGCCACTTCCCTTGAGATAAATCTGCAAATATCTCGGAAACGAAGCGAGCTATGGCAAAATGTTAAGAGACCTTTTTTGTAGAGAATTAAGTTTCCCACTATTTATGTTCTATGATATTTTTTGATCAGATGCGTATTTCTCGAGATATATCAAGATATTTAAAAGTTCCGAAGCCGCACCAACATAATAGAGATACGGTAACACCGTGGCCCCTTTCTGTGAGATAACTCTGCACTATTGCGAGCTGCAAATGCCAGTTCGAGCTTAGCTGTGCAGAAGAAGCACAACAAGAACAAGAAATATCTCGGATTAAGTCCGTCAGGCCCCTTCCCTTGAGCTAAATCTGCAAATATCTCGGAAACGATGCGAGCTATGGCAAAATGGTAAGAGACCTTATTTGTAGAGAATTAAGTTTCCTACTTTTTATGTTCTACGACATTTTTTGATCAGATGCGTAGTTCTCGAGATATATCCAGATATTTAAAAGTTCCGAAGCGGCAGCAACATAATAGAGATACAGAAACACCATGGCCCCTTTCTTTGAGGTAACTCTGCACTATTGCGAGCTGCAAATGCCACTTCCAGCTTAGCTGTGCAGAAGAAGAACGACAAGAAGAAGAAATATCTCGAAATATGTCCGTCAGGCCCCTTCCCTTGAGATAAATCTGCAAATATCTCGGAAACCAAGCGAGCTATGGCAAAATGTTAAGAGACCTTTTTTGTAGAGAATTAAGTTTCCCACTTTTTATGTTGTATGATATTTTTTGATCAGAAGCGTAGTTTTCGAGAAATATCGAGATATTTAAAAGTTCCGAACCCGCACCAACATAATAGAGATACAGAAACACCGTGGCCCCTTTCTTTGAGATAACTCTGCACTATTGCGACCTGCAAATGCCACTTCCAGCTTAGCTGTGCAGATGAAGAACAACAAGAAGAAGAAATATCTCGAAATATGTCCGTCAGGCCTCTTCCCTTGAGATATATCTGCAAATATCTCGGAAACGAAGCGAGCTATGGCAAAATGTTAAGATACCTTTTCTGTAGAGAATTAAGTTTCCTACTTTTTATGTTCTGTGATATTTTTCGATCAAATGCGTAGTTCTCGAGATATATCAAGATATTTAAAAGCTCCGAAGCTGCACCAATATAATAGAGGTACAGAAACACCGTGGCCCCTTTCTTTGAGATAAGTCTGCACTATTGCGAGCTGCAAATGCCACTTCCAGCTTAGCTGTGCAGAAGAGGAACAACAAGAAGAAGAAACATCTCGGAATATGCCCGTCAGGCCCCTTCCCTTGAGCTAAATCTGCAAATATCTCGGAAACGAAGCGAGCTATGGCAAAATGTTAAGAGACCTTTTTTGTAGAGAATTAAGTTTCCTACTATTTATGTTCTATGATATTTTTTGATCAGATGCGTATTTCTCGAGATATATCAAGATATTTAAAAGTTCCGAAGCCGCACCAACATAATAGAGATACGGTAACACCGTGGCCCCTTTCTGTGAGATAACTCTGCACTATTGCGAGCTGCAAATGCCAGTTCGAGCTTAGCTGTGCAGAAGAGGAACAACAAGAAGAAGAAATATCTCGGAATATGTCCGTCAGGCCCCTTCCCTTGAGCTAAATCTGCAAATATCTCGGAAACGATGCCAGCTATGGGAAAATGTTAAGAGACCTCTTTTGTAGAGAATTAAGTTTCCTACTTTTTATGTTCTATGATATTTTTTGATCAGATGCGTAGTTCTCGAGATATATCAAGATATTTAAAAGTTCCGAAGCCGCACCAACATAATAGAGATACGGTAACACCGTGGCCCCTTTCTGTGAGATAACTCTGCACTATTGCGAGCTGCAAATGCCAGTTCGAGCTTAGCCGTGCAGAAGAAGCACAACAAGAACAAGAAATATCTCGGATTAAGTCCGTCAGGCCCCTTCCCTTGAGCTGAATCTGCAAATATCTCGGAAACGACGCGAGCTATGGCAAAATGGTAAGAGACCTTATTTGTAGAGAATTAAGTTTCCTACTTTTTATGTTCTGTGATATTTTTCGATCAAATGCGTAGTTCTCGAGATATATCAAGATATTTAAAAGTTCCGAAGCCGCACCAACATAATAGAGATACGGTAACACCGTGGCCCCTTTCTGTGAGATAACTCTGCACTATTGCGAGCTGCAAATGCCAGTTCGAGCTTAGCTGTGCAGAAGAAGAACGACAAGAAGAAGAAATGTCTCGAAATATGTCCGTCAGGCCCCTTCCCTTGAGATAAATCTGCAAATATCTCGGAAACCAAGCGAGCTATGGCAAAATGTTAAGAGACCTTTTTTGTAGAGAATTAAGTTTCCCACTTTTTATGTTCTATGATATTTTTTGATCAGATGCGTAGTTCTCGAGATATATCAAGATATTTAAAAGTTCCGAAGCCGCACCAACATAATAGAGATACAGAAACACCGTGGCCCCTTTCTTTGAGATAACTCTGCACTACTGCGAGCTGCAAATGCCACTTCCAGCTTAGCTGTGCAGAAGAAGAACAACAAGAAGAAGAAATATCTCGAAATATGTCCGTCAGTCCCCTTCCCTTGAGATAAATCTGCAAATATCTCGGAAACGAAGCGAGCTATGGCAAAATGTTAAGAGACCTTTTTTGTAGAGAATTAAGTTTCCTACTTTTTATGTTCTATGATATTTTTCGATCAGATGCGTAGTTCTCGAGATATATCAAGATATTTAAAAGTTCCGAAGCCGCACCAACATAATAGAGATACAGAAACACCGTGGCCCCATTCTTTGAGATAACTCTGCACTACTGCGAGCTGCAAATGCCACTTCCAGCTTAGCTGTACAGAAGAAGAACGACAAGAAGAAGAAATATCTCGAAATATGTCCGTCAGGCCCCTTCCCTTGAGATAAATCTGCAAATATCTCGGAAACCAAGCGAGCTATGGCAAAATGTTAAGCGACCTTTTTTGTAGAGAATCAAGTTTCCTACTTTTTATGTTCTATGATATTTTTCGATCAGATGCGTAGTTCTCGAGATATATCAAGATATTTAAAAGTTCCGAAGCCGCACCAACATAATAGAGATACAGAAACACCGTAGCCCCTTTCTTTGAGATAACTCTGCACTATTGCGAGCTGGAAATGCCACTTCCAGTTTAGTTGTGCAGAAGAAGAACAACAAGAAGAAGAAATATCCCGAAATATGTCCGTCAGGACCCTTCCCTTGAGATACATCTGCAAATATCTCGGAAACGAATCGAGCTATGGCAAAATGTTAAGAGACCTTTTTTGTAGAGAATCATGTTTCCTATAATTTATGTTCTACGATATTTTTTGATCAGACGCGTAGTTTTCGAGATATATCGAGATATTTAAAAGTTCCGAAGCCGCACCAACATAATAGAGATACAGAAACACCGTGGCCTCTTTCTTTGAGATAACTCTGCAATATTGCGAGCTGCAAATGCCACTTCCAGCTTAGCTGTGCAGAAGAGGAACAACAAGAAGAAGAAATATCTCGGAATATGTCCGTCAGGCCCCTTCCCTTGAGCTAAATCTGCAAATATCTCGGAAACGATGCCAGCTATGGGAAAATGTTAAGAGACCTCTTTTGTAGAGAATTAAGTTTCCTACTTTTTATGTTCTATGATATTTTTTGATCAGATGCGTAGTTCTCGAGATATATCAAGATATTTAAAAGTTCCGAAGCCGCACCAACATAATAGAGATACGGTAACACCGTGGCCCCTTTCTGTGAGATAACTCTGCACTATTGCGAGCTGCAAATGCCAGTTCGAGCTTAGCCGTGCAGAAGAAGTACAACAAGAACAAGAAATATCTCGGATTAAGTCCGTCAGGCCCCTTCCCTTGAGCTAAATCTGCAAATATCTCGGAAACGACGCGAGCTATGGCAAAATGGTAAGAGACCTTATTTGTAGAGAATTAGGTTTCCTACTTTTTATGTTCTATGATATTTTTTGATCAGATGCGTAGTTCTCGAGATATATCCAGATATTTAAAAGTTCCGAAGCCGCACCAACATAATAGAGATACAGAAACACCGTGGCCCCTTTCTTTGAGGTAACTCTGCACTATTGCGAGCTGCAAATGCCACTTCCAGCTTAGCTGTGCAGAAGAAGAACCACAAGAAGAAGAAATATCTCGAAATATGTCCGTCAGGCCCCTTCCCTTGAGATAAATCTGCAAATATCTCGGAAACGAAGCGAGCTATGGCAAAATGTTAAGATACCTTTTTTGTAGAGAATTAAGTTTCCTACTTTTTATGTTCTATGATATTTTTTGATCAGATGCGTAGTTCTCGAGATATATCAAGATATTTAAAAGCTCCGAAGCTGCACCAACATAATAGAGGTACAGAAACACCGTGGCCCCTTTCTTTGAGATAACTCTGCACTATTGCGAGCTGCAAATGCCACTTCCAGCTTAGGTGTGCAGAAGAAGAACAACAAGAATAAGAAGTATTTCGAAATATGTCCGTCAGGCCCCTTCCCTTGAGATTAATCTGCAAATATCTCGGAAACGAAGCGAGCTACGGCAAAATGTTAAGAGACCTTTTTTGTAGAGAATTATGTTTCCTACAATTTACGTTCTATGATATTTTCTGATCAGAAGCGTAGTTCTTGAGATATATCCAGATATTTAAAAGTTCCGAAGCCGCACCAACATAATAGAGATACAGAAACACCGTGGCCCCTTTCTTTGAGGTAACTCTGCACTATTGCGAGCTGCAAATGCCACTTCCAGCTTAGCTGTGCAGAAGAAGAACCACAAGAAGAAGAAATATCTCGAAATATGTCCGTCAGGCCCCTTCCCTTGAGATAGATCTGCAAATATCTCGGAAACGAAGCGAGCTATGGCAAAATGTTAAGATACCTTTTTTGTAGAGAATTAGGTTTCCTACTTTTTATCTTGTATGATATTTTTTGATCAGATGCGTAGTTTTCGAGATATATCAAGATATTTAAAAGTTCCGAAGCCGCACCAACATAATAGAGATACAGAAACACCGTGGCCCCTTTCTTTGAGATAACTCTGCACTACTGCGAGCTGCAAATGCCACTTCCAGCTTAGCTGTGCAGAAGAAGAACAACAAGAAGAAGAAATATCTAGAAATATGTCCGTCAGTCCCCTTCCCTTGAGATAAATCTGCAAATATCTCGGAAACGAAGCGAGCTATGGCAAAATATTAAGAGACCTTTTTTGTAGAGAATTAAGTTTCCTACTTTTTATGTTCTATGATATTTTTCGATCAGATGCGTAGTTCTCGAGATATATCAAGATATTTAAAAGCTCCGAAGCCGCACCAACATAATAGAGATACAGAAACACCGTAGCCCCTTTCTTTGAGATAACTCTGCACTATTGCGAGCTGGAAATGCCACTTCCAGTTTAGCTGTGCAGAAGAAGAACAACAAGAAGAAGAAACATCCCGAAATATGTCCGTCAGCACCCTTCCCTTGAGATAAGTCTGCAAATATCTCGGAAACGAAGCGAGCTATGGCAAAATGTTAAGAGACCTTTTTTGTAGAGAATTATGTTTCCTATAATTTATGTCCTACGATATTTTTTGATCAGACGCGTAGTTTTCGAGATATATCGAGATATTTAAAAGTTCCGAAGCCGCACCAACATAATAGAGATACAGAAACACCGTGGCCCCTTTCTTCGAGATAACTCTGCACTATTGCGACCTGCAAATGCCACTTCCAGCTTAGCTGTGCAGAAGAAGAACAACAAGAAGAAGAAATATCTCGAAATATGTCCGTCAGGCCCCTTCCCTTGAGCTAAATCTGCAAATATCTCGGAAACGATGCCAGCTATGGGAAAATGTTAAGAGACCTTTTTTGTAGAGAATTAAGTTTCCTACTTTTTATGTTCTATGATATTTTTTGATCAGATGCGTAGTTCTCGAGATATATCAAGATATTTAAAAGCTCCGAAGCCGCACCAACATAGTCGAGATACAGAAACACCGTGGCCTCTTTCTTTGAGATAACTCTGCACTATTGCGCGCTGCAAATGCCACTTTCAGCTTAGCTGTGCAGAAGAAGAACAACAAGAAGAAGAAATATCTCGAAATATGTCCGTCAGGCCCCTTCCCTTGAGATAAATTTGCAAATATCTCGGAAACGAAGCGAGCTATGGCAAAATGTTTAGAGACCTATTTTGTAGAGAATTATGTTTCCTACAATTTATGTTCTATGATATTTTTTGATCAGAAGCGTAGTTTTCGAGATATATCGAGATATTTAAAAGTTCCGAAGCTGCACCAACATAATAGAGGTACAGAAACACCGTGGCCCCTTTCTTTGAGATAACTCTGCACTATTGCGAGCTGCAAATGCCACTTCCAGCTTAGCTGTGCAGAAGAAGAACAACAAGAATAAGAAATATTTCGAAATATGTCCGTCAGGCCCCTTCCCTTGAGCTAAATCAGCAAATATCTCGGAAACGATGCCAGCTATGGGAAAATGTCAAGAGACCTTTTTTGTACAGAATTAAGTTTCCTACTTTTTATGTTCTATGATATTTTTTGATCAGATGCGTAGTTCTCGAGATATATCAAGATATTTAAAAGTTCCGAAGCCGCACCAACATAGTCGAGATACAGAAACACCGTGGCCTCTTTCTTTGAGATAACTCTGCACTATTGCGCGCTGCAAATGCCACTTTCAGCTTAGCTGTGCAGAAGAAGAACAACAAGAAGAAGAAATATCCCGAAATATGTCCGTCAGGCCCCTTCCCTTGAGATAAATCTGCAAATATCACGGAAACGAAGCGAGCTATGGCAAAATGGTTAGAGACCTTTTTTGTAGAGAATTATGTTTCCTACAATTTATGTTCTATGATATTTTTTGATCAGAAGCGTAGTTTTCGAGATATATCGAGATATTTAAAAGTTCCGAAGCTGCACCAACATAATAGAGGTACAGAAACACCGTGGCCTCTTTCTTTGAGATAACTCTGCACTATTGCGAGCTGCAAATGCCACTTCCAGCTTAGCTGTGCAGAAGAAGAACAACAGGGAGAAGAAATATCTCGAAATATGTCCGTCAGGCCACTTCCCTTGAGATAAATCTGCAAATATCTCGGAAACGAAGCGAGCTATGGCAAAATGTTAAGAGACCTTTTTTGTAGAGAATTAAGTTTCCTCCTTTTTATGTTCAATGATATTTTTTGATCAGATGCGTAGTTCTCGAGATATATCAAGATATTTAAAAGTTCCGAAGCTGCACCAACATAATAGAGGTATAGAAACAGCGTGGCCTCTTTCTTTGAGATAACTCTGCACTATTGCGAGCTGCAAATGCCACTTCGAGCTTAGCTGTGCAGAAGAAGAACAACAAGAAGAAGAAATATCTCGAAATATGTCCGTCAGACCCCTTCCCTTGAGATAAATCTGCAAATATCTCGGAAACGAAGCGAGCTATGGCAAAATGTCAAGATACCTTTTTTGTAGAGAATTAAGTTTCCTACTTTTTATGTTCTAGGATATTTTTTGATCAGATGCGTAGTTCTCGAGATATATCAAGATATTTAAAAGCTCCGAAGCTGCACCAACATAATAGAGGTACAGAAACACCGTGGCCCCTTTCTTTGAGATAACTCTGCACTATTGCGAGCTGCAAATGCCACTTCCAGCTTAGGTGTGCAGAAGAAGAACAACAAGAATAAGAAATATTTCGAAATATGTCCGTCAGGCCCCTTCCCTTGAGATTAATCTGCAAATATCTCGGAAACGAAGCGAGCTACGGCAAAATGTTAAGAGACCTTTTTTGTAGAAAATTAGGTTTCCTACTTTTTATGTTCTATGATATTTTTTGATCAGATGAGTAGTGCTCGAGATATATCAAGATATTTAAAAGTTCCGAAGCTGCACCAACATAATAGAGGTACAGAAACACCGTGGCCTCTTTCTTTGAGATAACTCTGCACCATTGCGAGCTGCAAATGCCACTTCCAGCTTAGCTGTGCAGAAGAAGAACAACAAGAATAAGAAGTATTTCGAAATATGTCCGTCAGGCCCCTTCCCTTGAGATTAATCTGCAAATATCTCGGAAACGAAGCGAGCTACGGCAAAATGTTAAGAGACCTTTTTTGTAGAGAATTATGTTTCCTAGAATTTACGTTCTATGATATTTTCTGATCAGAAGCGTAGTTCTTGAGATATATCCAGATATTTAAAAGTTCCGAAGCCGCACCAACATAATAGAGATACAGAAACACCGTGGCCCCTTTCTTTGAGGTAACTCTGCACTATTGCGAGCTGCAAATGCCACTTCCAGCTTAGCTGTGCAGAAGAAGAACCACAAGAAGAAGAAATATCTCGAAATATGTCCGTCAGGCCCCTTCCCTTGAGATAGATCTGCAAATATCTCGGAAACGAAGCGAGCTATGGCAAAATGTTAAGATACCTTTTTTGTAGAGAATTAAGTTTCCTACTTTTTATGTTCTATGATATTTTTCGATCAGATGCGTAGTTCTCGAGATATATCAAGATATTTAAAAGCTCCGAAGCCGCACCAACATAATAGAGATACAGAAACACCGTAGCCCCTTTCTTTGAGATAACTCTGCACTATTGCGAGCTGGAAATGCCACTTCCAGTTTAGCTGTGCAGAAGAAGAACAACAAGAAGAAGAAACATCCCGAAATATGTCCGTCAGGACCCTTCCCTTGAGATAAATCTGCAAATATCTCGGAAACGAAGCGAGCTATGGCAAAATGTTAAGAGACCTTTTTTGTAGAGAATTATGTTTCCTATAATTTATGTCCTACGATATTTTTTGATCAGACGCGTAGTTTTCGAGATATATCGAGATATTTAAAAGTTCCGAAGCCGCACCAACATAATAGAGATACAGAAACACCGTGGCCCCTTTCTTCGAGATAACTCTGCACTATTGCGACCTGCAAATGCCACTTCCAGCTTAGCTGTGCAGAAGAAGAACAACAAGAAGAAGAAATATCTCGAAATATGTCCGTCAGGCCCCTTCCCTTGAGCTAAATCTGCAAATATCTCGGAAACGATGCCAGCTATGGGAAAATGATAAGAGACCTTTTTTGTAGAGAATTAAGTTTCCTACTTTTTATGTTCTATGATATTTTTTGATCAGATGCGTAGTTCTCGAGATATATCAAGATATTTAAAAGTTCCGAAGCCGCACCAACATAGTCGAGATACAGAAACACCGTGGCCTCTTTCTTTGAGATAACTCTGCACTATTGCGAGCTGCAAATGCCACTTCGAGCTTAGCTGTGCAGAAGAAGAACAACAAGAAGAAGAAATATCTCGAAATATGTCCGTCAGACCCCTTCCCTTGAGATAAATCTGCAAATATCTCGGAAACGAAGCGAGCTATGGCAAAATGTCAAGATACCTTTTTTGTAGAGAATTAAGTTTCCTACTTTTTATGTTCTAGGATATTTTTTGATCAGATGCGTAGTTCTCGAGATATATCAAGATATTTAAAAGCTCCGAAGCTGCACCAACATAATAGAGGTACAGAAACACCGTGGCCCCTTTCTTTGAGATAACTCTGCACTATTGCGAGCTGCAAATGCCACTTCCAGCTTAGGTGTGCAGAAGAAGAACAACAAGAATAAGAAATATTTCGAAATATGTCCGTCAGGCCCCTTCCCTTGAGATTAATCTGCAAATATCTCGGAAACGAAGCGAGCTACGGCAAAATGTTAAGAGACCTTTTTTGTAGAAAATTAGGTTTCCTACTTTTTATGTTCTATGATATTTTTTGATCAGATGAGTAGTGCTCGAGATATATCAAGATATTTAAAAGTTCCGAAGCTGCACCAACATAATAGAGGTACAGAAACACCGTGGCCTCTTTCTTTGAGATAACTCTGCACCATTGCGAGCTGCAAATGCCACTTCCAGCTTAGCTGTGCAGAAGAAGAACAACAAGAATAAGAAGTATTTCGAAATATGTCCGTCAGGCCCCTTCCCTTGAGATTAATCTGCAAATATCTCGGAAACGAAGCGAGCTACGGCAAAATGTTAAGAGACCTTTTTTGTAGAGAATTATGTTTCCTAGAATTTACGTTCTATGATATTTTCTGATCAGAAGCGTAGTTCTTGAGATATATCCAGATATTTAAAAGTTCCGAAGCCGCACCAACATAATAGAGATACAGAAACACCGTGGCCCCTTTCTTTGAGGTAACTCTGCACTATTGCGAGCTGCAAATGCCACTTCCAGCTTAGCTGTGCAGAAGAAGAACCACAAGAAGAAGAAATATCTCGAAATATGTCCGTCAGACCCCTTCCCTTGAGATAGATCTGCAAATATCTCGGAAACGAAGCGAGCTATGGCAAAATGTTAAGATACCTTTTTTGTAGAGAATTAAGTTTCCTACTTTTTATCTTGTATGATATTTTTTGATCAGATGCGTAGTTTTCGAGATATATCAAGATATTTAAAAGTTCCGAAGCCGCACCAACATAATAGAGATACAGAAACACCGTGGCCCCTTTCTTTGAGATAACTCTGCACTACTGCGAGCTGCAAATGCCACTTCCAGCTTAGCTGTGCAGAAGAAGAACAACAAGAAGAAGAAATATCTAGAAATATGTCCGTCAGTCCCCTTCCCTTGAGATAAATCTGCAAATATCTCGGAAACGAAGCGAGCTATGGCAAAATATTTAGAGACCTTTTTTGTAGAGAATTAAGTTTCCTACTTTTTATGTTCTATGATATTTTTCGATCAGATGCGTAGTTCCCGAGATATATCAAGATATTTAAAAGCTCCGAAGCCGCACCAACATAATAGAGATACAGAAACACCGTAGCCCCTTTCTTTGAGATAACTCTGCACTATTGCGAGCTGGAAATGCCACTTCCAGTTTAGCTGTGCAGAAGAAGAACAACAAGAAGAAGAAACATCCCGAAATATGTCCGTCAGGACCCTTCCCTTGACATAAATCTGCAAATATCTCGGAAACGAAGCGAGCTATGGCAAAATGTTAAGAGACCTTTTTTGTAGAGAATTATGTTTCCTATAATTTATGTCCTACGATATTTTTTGATCAGACGCGTAGTTTTCGAGATATATCGAGATATTTAAAAGTTCCGAAGCCGCACCAACATAATAGAGATACAGAAACACCGTGGCCCCTTTCTTTGAGATAACTCTGCACTATTGCGACCTGCAAATGCCACTTCCAGCTTAGCTGTGCAGAAGAAGAACAACAAGAAGAAGAAATATCTCGAAATATGTCCGTCAGGCCCCTTCCCTTGAGCTAAATCTGCAAATATCTCGGAAACGATGCCAGCTATGGGAAAATGTTAAGAGACCTTTTTTGTAGAGAATTAAGTTTCCTACTTTTTATGTTCTATGATATTTTTTGATCAGATGCGTAGTTCTCGAGATATATCAAGATATTTAAAAGTTCCGAAGCCGCACCAACATAGTCGAGATACAGAAACACCGTGGCCTCTTTCTTTGAGATAACTCTGCACTATTGCGCGCTGCAAATGCCACTTTCAGCTTAGCTGTGCAGAAGAAGAACAACAAGAAGAAGAAATATCTCGAAATATGTCCGTCAGGCCCCTTCCCTTGAGATAAATCTGCAAATATCTCGGAAACGAAGCGAGCTATGGCAAAATGTTTAGAGACCTTTTTTGTAGAGAATTATGTTTCCTACAATTTATGTTCTATGATATTTTTTGATCAGAAGCGTAGTTTTCGAGATATATCGAGATATTTAAAAGTTCCGAAGCTGCACCAACATAATAGAGGTACAGAAACACCGTGGCCCCTTTCTTTGAGATAACTCTGCACTATTGCGAGCTGCAAATGCCACTTCCAGCTTAGCTGTGCAGAAGAAGAACAACAAGAATAAGAAATATTTCGAAATATGTCCGTCAGGCCCCTTCCCTTGAGCTAAATCTGCAAATATCTCGGAAACGATGCCAGCTATGGGAAAATGTTAAGAGACCTTTTTTGTACAGAATTAAGTTTCCTACTTTTTATGTTCTATGATATTTTTTGATCAGATGCGTAGTTCTCGAGATATATCAAGATATTTAAAAGTTCCGAAGCCGCACCAACATAGTCGAGATACAGAAACACCGTGGCCTCTTTCTTTGAGATAACTCTGCACTATTGCGCGCTGCAAATGCCACTTTCAGCTTAGCTGTGCAGAAGAAGAACAACAAGAAGAAGAAATATCTCGAAATATGTCCGTCAGGCCCCTTCCCTTGAGATAAATCTGCAAATATCTCGGAAACGAAGCGAGCTATGGCAAAATGTTTAGAGACCTTTTTTGTAGAGAATTGTGTTTCCTACAATTTATGTTCTATGATATTTTTTGATCAGAAGCGTAGTTTTCGAGATATATCGAGATATTTAAAAGTTCCGAAGCTGCACCAACATAATAGAGGTACAGAAACACCGTGGCCCTTTTCTTTGAGATAACTCTGCACTATTGCGAGCTGCAAATGCCACTTCCAGCTTAGCTGTGCAGAAGAAGAACAACAAGAATAAGAAATATTTCGAAATATGTCCGTCAGGCCCCTTCCCTTGAGATAAATCTGCAAATATCTCGGAAACGAAGCGAGCTACGGCAAAATGTTAGGAGACCTTTTTTGTAGAAAACTAGGTTTCCTACTTTTTATGTTCTACGATATTTTTTGATCAGATGCGTAGTTCTCGAGATATATCAAGATATTTAAAAGCTCCGAAGCTGCACCAACATAATAGAGGTACAGAAACACCGTGGCCTCTTTCTTTGAGATAACTCTGCACTATTGCGAGCTGCAAATGCCACTTCCAGCTTAGCTGTGCAGAAGAAGAACAACAGGGAGAAGAAATATCTCGAAATATGTCCGTCAGGCCACTTCCCTTGAGATAAATCTGCAAATATCTCGGAAACGAAGCGAGCTATGGCAAAATGTTAAGAGACCTTTTTTGTAGAGAATTAAGTTTCCTCCTTTTTATGTTCAATGATATTTTTTGATCAGATGCGTAGTTCTCGAGATATATCAAGATATTTAAAAGTTCCGAAGCTGCACCATCATAATAGAGGTACAGAAACAGCGTGGCCTCTTTCTTTGAGATAACTCTGCACTATTGCGAGCTGCAAATGCCACTTCGAGCTTAGCTGTGCAGAAGAAGAACAACAAGAAGAAGAAATATCTCGAAATATGTCCGTCAGACCCCTTCCCTTGAGATAAATCTGCAAATATCTCGGAAACGAAGCGAGCTATGGCAAAATGTTAAGATACCTTTTTTGTAGAGAATTAAGTTTCCTACTTTTTATGTTCTAGGATATTTTTTGATCAGATGCGTAGTTCTCGAGATATATCAAGGTATTTAAAAGCTCCGAAGCTGCACCAACATAATAGAGGTACAGAAACACCGTGGCCCCTTTCTTTGAGATAACTCTGCACTATTGCGAGCTGCAAATGCCACTTCCAGCTTAGGTGTGCAGAAGAAGAACAACAAGAATAAGAAATATTTCGAAATATGTCCGTCAGGCCCCTTCCCTTGAGATAAATCTGCAAATATCTCGGAAACGAAGCGAGCTATGGCAAAATGTTAAGATACCTTTTTTGTAGAGAATTAAGCTTCCTACTTTTTATGTTCTATGATATTTTTTGATCAGATGCGTAGTTCTCGAGATATATCAAGATATTTAAAAGCTCCGAAGCTGCACCAACATAATAGAGGTACAGAAACACCGTGGCCCCTTTCTTTGAGATAACTCTGCACTATTGCGAGCTGCAAATGCCACTTCCAGCTTAGGTGTGCAGAAGAAGAACAACAAGAATAAGAAGTATTTCGAAATATGTCCGTCAGGCCCCTTCCCTTGAGATTAATCTGCAAATATCTCGGAAACGAAGCGAGCTACGGCAAAATGTTAAGAGACCTTTTTTGTAGAGAATTATGTTTCCTACAATTTACGTTCTATGATATTTTCTGATCAGAAGCGTAGTTCTTGAGATATATCCAGATATTTAAAAGTTCCGAAGCCGCACCAACATAATAGAGATACAGAAACACCGTGGCCCCTTTCTTTGAGGTAACTCTGCACTATTGCGAGCTGCAAATGCCACTTCCAGCTTAGCTGTGCAGAAGAAGAACCACAAGAAGAAGAAATATCTCGAAATATGTCCGTCAGGCCCCTTCCCTTGAGATAGATCTGCAAATATCTCGGAAACGAAGCGAGCTATGGCAAAATGTTAAGATACCTTTTTTGTAGAGAATTAAGTTTCCTACTTTTTATCTTGTACGATATTTTTTGATCAGATGCGTAGTTTTCGAGATATATCAAGATATTTAAAAGTTCCGAAGCCGCACCAACATAATAGAGATACAGAAACACCGTGGCCCCTTTCTTTGAGATAACTCTGCACTACTGCGAGCTGCAAATGCCACTTCCAGCTTAGCTGTGCAGAAGAAGAACAACAAGAAGAAGAAATATCTAGAAATATGTCCGTCAGTCCCCTTCCCTTGAGATAAATCTGCAAATATCTCGGAAACGAAGCGAGCTATGGCAAAATGTTAAGAGACCTTTTTTGTAGAGAATTAAGTTTCCTACTTTTTATGTTCTATGATATTTTTCGATCAGATGCGTAGTTCTCGAGATATATCAAGATATTTAAAAGCTCCGAAGCCGCACCAACATAATAGAGATACAGAAACACCGTAGCCCCTTTCTTTGAGATAACTCTGCACTATTGCGAGCTGCAAATGCCACTTCCAGCTTAGCTGTGCAGAAGAAGAACAACAAGAATAAGAAATATTTCGAAATATGTCCGTCAGGCCCCATCCCTTGAGATACATCTGCAAATATCTCGGAAACGAAGCGAGCTACGGCAAAATGTTAAGAGACCTTTTTTGTAGAAAATTAGGTTTCCTACTTTTTATGTTCTATGATATTTTTTGATCAGATGCGTAGTTCTCGAGATATATCAAGATATTTAAAAGCTCCGAAGCTGCACCAACATAATAGAGGTACAGAAACACCGTGGCCTCTTTCTTTGAGATAACTCTGCACTATTGCGAGCTGCAAATGCCACTTCCAGCTTAGCTGTGCAGAAGAAGAACAACAGGGAGAAGAAATATCTCGAAATATGTCCGTCAGGCCCCTTCCCTTGAGATAAATCTGCAAATATCTCGGAAACGAAGCGAGATATGGCAAAATGTTTAGAGACCTTTTTTGTAGAGAATTATGTTTCCTACCATTTATGTTCTATGATATTTTTTGATCAGAAGCGTAGTTTTCGAGATATATCGAGATATTTAAAAGTTCCGAAGCCGCACCAACATATTAGAGATACAGAAACACCGTGGCCCCTTTCTTTGAGATAACTCTGCACTATTGCGAGCTGCAAATGCCACTTCCAGCTTAGCTGTGCAGAAGAAGAACAACAAGAATAAGAAATATCTCGAAATATGTCCGTCAGGCCACTTCCCTTGAGATAAATCTGCAAATATCTCGGAAACGAAGCGAGCTATGGCAAAATGTTAAGAGACCTTTTTTGTAGAGAATTAAGTTTCCTCCTTTTTATGTTCAATGATATTTTTTGATCAGATGCGTAGTTCTCGAGATATATCTAGATATTTAAAAGTTCCGAAGCTGCACCAACATAATAGAGGTACAGAAACAGCGTGGCCTCTTTCTTTGAGATAACTCTGCACTATTGCGAGCTGCAAATGCCACTTCGAGCTTAGCTGTGCAGAAGACGAACAACAAGAAGAAGAAATATCTCGAAATATGTCCGTCAGACCCCTTCCCTTGAGATAAATCTGCAAATATCTCGGAAACGAAGCGAGCTATGGCAAAATGTTAAGATACCTTTTTTGTAGAGAATTAAGTTTCCTACTTTTTATGTTCTAGGATATTTTTTGATCAGATGCGTAGTTCTCGAGATATATCAAGATATTTAAAAGCTCCGAAGCTGCACCAACATAATAGAGGTACAGAAACACCGTGGCCCCTTTCTTTGAGATTACTCTGCACTATTGCGAGCTGCAAATGCCACTTCCAGCTTAGGTGTGCAGAAGAAGAACAACAAGAATAAGAAATATTTCGAAATATGTCCGTCAGGCCCCTAACCTTGAGATTAATCTGCAAATATCTCGGAAACGAAGCGAGCTACGGCAAAATGTTAAGAGACCTTTTTTGTAGAAAATTAGGTTTCCTACTTTTTATGTTCTATGATATTTTTTGATCAGATGAGTAGTGCTCGAGATATATCAAGATATTTAAAAGTTCCGAAGCTGCACCAACATAATAGAGGTACAGAAACACCGTGGCCTCTTTCTTTGAGATAACTCTGCACTATTGCGAGCTGCAAATGCCACTTCCAGCTTAGCTGTGCAGAAGAAGAACAACAAGAAGAAGAAATATCTCGAAATATGTCCGTCAGGCCCCTTCCCTTGAGATATATCTGCAGATATCTCGGAAACGAAGCGAGCTGTGGCAAAATGTTAAGAGACCTTTTTTGTAGAGAATTAGGTTTCCTACTTTTTATGTTCTATGATATTTTTTGATCAGATGCGTAGTTCTCGAGATATATCTAGATATTTAAAAGTTCCGAAGCCGCACCAACATAATAGAGATACAGAAACACCGTGGCCCCTTTCTTTGAGGTAACTCTGCACTATTGCGAGCTGCAAATGCCACTTCCAGCTTAGCTGGGCAGAAGAAGAACCACAAGAAGAAGAAATATCTCGAAATATGTCCGTCAGGCCCCTTCCCTTGAGATAAATCTGCAAATATCTCGGAAACGAAGCGAGCTATGGCAAAATGTTAAGATACCTTTTTTGTAGAGAATTAAGTTTCCTACTTTTTATGTTCTAGGATATTTTTTGATCAGATGCGTAGTTCTCGAGATATATCAAGATATTTAAAAGCTCCGAAGCTGCACCAACATAATAGAGGTACAGAAACACCGTGGCCCCTTTCTTTGAGATAACTCTGCACTATTGCGAGCTGCAAATGCCACTTCCAGCTTAAGTGTGCAGAAGAAGAACAACAAGAATAAGAAATATTTCGAAATATGTCCGTCAGGCCCCTAACCTTGAGATTAATCTGCAAATATCTCGGAAACGAAGCGAGCTACGGCAAAATGTTAAGAGACCTTTTTTGTAGAAAATTAGGTTTCCTACTTTTTATGTTCTATGATATTTTTTGATCAGATGAGTAGTGCTCGAGATATATCAAGATATTTAAAAGTTCCGAAGCTGCACCAACATAATAGAGGTACAGAAACACCGTGGCCTCTTTCTTTGAGATAACTCTGCACTATTGCGAGCTGCAAATGCCACTTCCAGCTTAGCTGTGCAGAAGAAGAACAACAAGAAGAAGAAATATCTCGAAATATGTCCGTCAGGCCCCTTCCCTTGAGATATATCTGCAGATATCTCGGAAACGAAGCGAGCTGTGGCAAAATGTTAAGAGACCTTTTTTGTAGAGAATTAGGTTTCCTACTTTTTATGTTCTATGATATTTTTTGATCAGATGCGTAGTTCTCGAGATATATCAAGATATTTAAAAGTTCCGAAGCCGCACCAACATAATAGAGATACAGAAACACCGTGGCCCCTTTCTTTGAGATAACTCTGCACTATTGCGACCTGCAAATGCCACTTCCAGCTTAGCTGTGCAGAAGAAGAACAACAAGAAGAAGAAATATCTCGAAATATGTCCGTCAGGCCCCTTCCCTTGAGATAAATCTGCAAATATCTCGGAAACGAAGCGAGCTATGGCAAAATGTTAAGAGACCTTTTTTGTAGAGAATTAAGTTCCCTACTTTTTATGTTGTATGATATTTTTTTATCAGCAGCGTAGTTTTCGAGATATATCGAGATATTTAAAAGTTCCGAAGCCGCACCAACATAATAGAGATACAGAAACACCGTGGCCCCTTTCTTTGGGATAACTCTGCACTATTGCGAACTGGAAATGCCACTTCCAGTTTAGCTGTGCAGAAGAAGAACGACAAGAAGAAGAAATATTTCGAAATATGTCCGTCAGGCCCCTTCCCTTGAGATTAATCTGCAAATATCTCGGAAACGAAGCGAGCTACGGCAAAATGTTAAGAGACCTTTTTTGTAGAGAATTATGTTTCCTACAATTTACGTTCTATGATATTTTCTGATCAGAAGCGTAGTTCTTGAGATATATCCAGATATTTAAAAGTTCCGAAGCCGCACCAACATAATAGAGATACAGAAACACCGTGGCCCCTTTCTTTGAGGTAACTCTGCACTATTGCGAGCTGCAAATGCCACTTCCAGCTTAGCTGTGCAGAAGAAGAACCACAAGAAGAAGAAATATCTCGAAATATGTCCCGTCAGGCCCCTTCCCTTGAGATAGATCTGCAAATATCTCGGAAACGAAGCGAGCTATGGCAAAATGTTAAGATACCTTTTTTGTAGAGAATCAAGTTTCCTACTTTTTATGTTCTATGATATTTTTTGATCAGATGCGTAGTTCTCGAGATATATCAAGATATTTAAAAGCTCCGAAGCTGCACCAACATAATAGAGATACAGAAACATCGTGGGCTCTTTCTTTGAGATAACTCTGCACTATTGCGAGCTGGAAATGCCACTTCCAGTTTAGCTGTGCAGAAGAAGAACAACAAGAAGAAGAAATATCCCGAAATATGTCCGTCAGGACCCTTCCCTTGAGATAAATCTGCAAATATCTCGGAAACGAAGCTAGCTATGGCAAAATGTTAAGAGACCTTTTTTGTAGAGAATTAGGTTTCCTACTTTTTATCTTGTATGATATTTTTTGATCAGATGCGTAGTTCTCGAGATATATCAAGATATTTAAAAGCTCCGAAGCCGCACCAACATAATAGAGATACAGAAACACCGTGGCCCCTTTCTTTGAGATCACTCTGCACTATTGCGAGCTGCAAATGCCACTTCGAGCTTAGCTGTGCAGAAGAAGAACAACAAGAAGAAGAAATATCTCAAAATATGTCCGTCAGACCCCTTCCCTTGAGATAAATCTGCAAATATCTCGGAAACGAAGCGAGCTATGGCAAAATGTTAAGAGACCTTTTTTGTAGAGAATTAAGTTTCCTACTTTTTATGTTGTATGACATTTTTTGATCAGATGCGTAGTTCTCGAGATATATCAAGATATTTAAAAGTTCCGAAGCCGCACCAACATAATAGAGATACAGAAACACCGTGGCCCCTTTCTTTGAGATAACTCTGCACTATTGCGACCTGCAAATGCCACTTCCAGCTTAGCTGTGCAGAAGAAGAACAACAAGAAGAAGAAATATCTCGAAATATGTCCGTCAGGCCCCTTCCCTTGAGATAAATCTGCAAATATCTCGGAAACGAAGCGAGCTATGGCAAAATGTTAAGAGACCCTTTTTGTAGAGAATTATGTTTCCTACAATTTACGTTCTCTGATATTTTTTGATCAGAAGCGTAGTTTTCGAGATATATCGAGATATTTAAAAGTTCCGAAGCCGCACCAACATAATAGAGATACAGAAACACCGTGGCCTCTTTCTTTGAGATAACTCTGCACTATTACGAGCTGCAAATGCCACTTCCAGCTTAGCTGTGCAGAAGAGGAACAACAAGAAGAAGAAATATCTCGGAATATGTCCGTCAGGCCCCTTCCCTTGAGCTAAATCTGCAAATATCTCGGAAACGAAGCGAGCTATGGCAAAATGTTAAGAGACCTTTTTTGTAGAGAATTAAGTTCCCTACTTTTTATGTTGTATGATATTTTTTTATCAGCAGCGTAGTTTTCGAGATATATCGAGATATTTAAAAGTTCCGAAGCCGCACCAACATAATAGAGATACAGAAACACCGTGGCCCCTTTCTTTGGGATAACTCTGCACTATTGCGAACTGGAAATGCCACTTCCAGTTTAGCTGTGCAGAAGAAGAACGACAAGAAGAAGAAATATTTCGAAATATGTCCGTCAGGACCCTTCCCTTGTGATAAATCTGCAAATATCTCGGAAACGAAGCGAGCTATGGCAAAATGTTAAGAGACCTTTGTTGCAGAGAATTAAGTTTCCTACTTTTTATGTTCTATGACATTTTTTGATCAGATGCGTGGTTCTCGAGATATATCAAGATATTTAAAAGTTCCGAAGCCGCACCAACATAAGAGAGATACAGAAACACCGTGGCCCCTTTCTTTGAGATAACTATGCACTATTGCGAGCTGCAAATGCCACTTCCAGCTTAGCTGTTCAGAAGAAGAACAACAAGAAGAAGAAATATCTCGAAATACGTCCGTCAGGCCCCTTCCCTTGAGATAAATCTGCAAATATCTCGGAAACGAAGCGAGCTATGGCAAAATGTTAAGAGACCTTTTTTGTAGAGAATTAAGTTTCCTACTTTTTATCTTCTATAATATTTTTTGATCAGATGCGTAGTTCTCGAGATATATCAAGATATTTAAAAGTTCCGAAGCCGCACCAACATAAGAGAGATACAGAAACACCGTGGCCCCTTTCTTTGAGATAACTATGCACTATTGCGAGCTGCAAATGCCACTTCCAGCTTAGCTGTTCAGAAGAAGAACAACAAGAAGAAGAAATATCTCGAAATATGTCCGTCAGGCCCCTTCCCTTGAGATAAATCTGCAAATATCTCGGAAACGAAGCGAGATATCGCAAAATGTTAAGAGTCCTTTTTTGTAGAGAATTAAGTTTCCTACTTTTTATCTTCTATGATATTTTTTGATCAGATGCGTAGTTCTCGAGATATATCAAGATATTTAAAAGTTCCGAAGCCGCACCAACATAATAGAAATACAGAAACACCGTGGCCCCTCTCTTTGAGATAACTCTGCACAATTGCGAGCTGCAAATGCCACTTCCAGCTTAGCTGTGCAGAAGAAGAACAACAAGAAGAAGAAATATCTCGAAATATGTCCGTCAGGCCCCTTCCCTTGAGATAAATCTGCAAATATCTCGGAAACGAAGCGAGCTATGGCAAAATGTTGAGAGACCTTTTTTGTAGAGAATTAAGTTTGCTACTATTTACGTTCTATGATATTTTTTGATCAGATGGGTAGTTCTCGAGATATATCAAGATATTTAAAAGTTCCGAAGCCGCACCAACATAATAGAGATACAGAAACTCCGTGGCCCCTTTCTTTGAGATAACTCTGCACTATTGCGAGCTGCAAATGCCACTTCCAGCATAGCTGTGCAGAGGAAGAACAACAAGAAGAAGAAATATCTCGAAATATGTCCGTCAGGCCCGTTCCTTTGAGCTGAATCTGCAAATATCTCGGAAACGAAGCGAGCTATGGCAAAATGTTAAGAGACCTTTTTTGTAGAGAATTAAGTTTCCTACTTTTTATGTTCTATGATATTTTTTGATCAGCAGCGTAGTTTTCGAGATATATCGAGATATTTAAAAGTTCCGAAGCCGCACCAACATAATAGAGATACAGAAACACCGTGGCCCCTTTCTTTGGGATAACTCTGCACAATTGCGAGCTGCAAATGCCACTTCCAGCTTAGCTGTGCAGAAGAAGAACAACAAGAAGAAGAAATATCTCGAAATATGTCCGTCAGGCCCCTTCCCTTGAGATAAATCTGCAAATATCTCGGAAACGAAGCGAGCTATGGCAAAATGTTAAGAGACCTTTTTTGTAGAGAATTAAGTTTCCTACTTTTTATGTTGTATGACATTTTTTGATCAGATGCGTAGTTCTCGAGATATATCAAGATATTTAAAAGTTCCGAAGCCGCACCAACATAATAGAGATACAGAAACACCGTGGCCCCTTTCTTTGAGATAACTCTGCACTATTGCGACCTGCAAATGCCACTTCCAGCTTAGCTGTGCAGAAGAAGAACAACAAGAAGAAGAAATATCTCGAAATATGTCCGTCAGGCCCCTTCCCTTGAGATAAATCTGCAAATATCTCGGAAACGAAGCGAGCTATGGCAAAATGTTAAGAGACCCTTTTTGTAGAGAATTATGTTTCCTACAATTTACGTTCTCTGATATTTTTTGATCAGAAGCGTAGTTTTCGAGATATATCGAGATATTTAAAAGTTCCGAAGCCGCACCAACATAATAGAGATACAGAAACACCGTGGCCTCTTTCTTTGAGATAACTCTGCACTATTACGAGCTGCAAATGCCACTTCCAGCTTAGCTGTGCAGCAGAGGAACAACAAGAAGAAGAAATATCTCGGAATATGTCCGTCAGGCCCCTTCCCTTGAGCTAAATCTGCAAATATCTCGGAAACGAAGCGAGCTATGGCAAAATGTTAAGAGACCTTTTTTGTAGAGAATTAAGTTCCCTACTTTTTATGTTGTATGATATTTTTTTATCAGCAGCGTAGTTTTCGAGATATATCGAGATATTTAAAAGTTCCGAAGCCGCACCAACATAATAGAGATACAGAAACACCGTGGCCCCTTTCTTTGGGATAACTCTGCACTATTGCGAACTGGAAATGCCACTTCCAGTTTAGCTGTGCAGAAGAAGAACGACAAGAAGAAGAAATATTTCGAAATATGTCCGTCAGGACCCTTCCCTTGTGATAAATCTGCAAATATCTCGGAAACGAAGCGAGCTATGGCAAAATGTTAAGAGACCTTTGTTGCAGAGAATTAAGTTTCCTACTTTTTATGTTCTATGACATTTTTTGATCAGATGCGTAGTTCTCGAGATATATCAAGATATTTAAAAGTTCCGAAGCCGCACCAACATAAGAGAGATACAGAAACACCGTGGCCCCTTTCTTTGAGATAACTATGCACTATTGCGAGCTGCAAATGCCACTTCCAGCTTAGCTGTTCAGAAGAAGAACAACAAGAAGAAGAAATATCTCGAAATACGTCCGTCAGGCCCCTTCCCTTGAGATAAATCTGCAAATATCTCGGAAACGAAGCGAGCTATGGCAAAATGTTAAGAGACCTTTTTTGTAGAGAATTAAGTTTCCTACTTTTTATCTTCTATAATATTTTTTGATCAGATGCGTAGTTCTCGAGATATATCAAGATATTTAAAAGTTCCGAAGCCGCACCAACATAAGAGAGATACAGAAACACCGTGGCCCCTTTCTTTGAGATAACTATGCACTATTGCGAGCTGCAAATGCCACTTCCAGCTTAGCTGTTCAGAAGAAGAACAACAAGAAGAAGAAATATCTCGAAATATGTCCGTCAGGCCCCTTCCCTTGAGATAAATCTGCAAATATCTCGGAAACGAAGCGAGATATCGCAAAATGTTAAGAGTCCTTTTTTGTAGAGAATTAAGTTTCCTACTTTTTATCTTCTATGATATTTTTTGATCAGATGCGTAGTTCTCGAGATATATCAAGATATTTAAAAGTTCCGAAGCCGCACCAACATAATAGAAATACAGAAACACCGTGGCCCCTCTCTTTGAGATAACTCTGCACAATTGCGAGCTGCAAATGCCACTTCCAGCTTAGCTGTGCAGAAGAAGAACAACAAGAAGAAGAAATATCTCGAAATATGTCCGTCAGGCCCCTTCCCTTGAGATAAATCTGCAAATATCTCGGAAACGAAGCGAGCTATGGCAAAATGTTGAGAGACCTTTTTTGTAGAGAATTAAGTTTGCTACTATTTACGTTCTATGATATTTTTTGATCAGATGGGTAGTTCTCGAGATATATCAAGATATTTAAAAGTTCCGAAGCCGCACCAACATAATAGAGATACAGAAACTCCGTGGCCCCTTTCTTTGAGATAACTCTGCACTATTGCGAGCTGCAAATGCCACTTCCAGCATAGCTGTGCAGAGGAAGAACAACAAGAAGAAGAAATATCTCGAAATATGTCCGTCAGGCCCGTTCCTTTGAGCTGAATCTGCAAATATCTCGGAAACGAAGCGAGCTATGGCAAAATGTTAAGAGACCTTTTTTGTAGAGAATTAAGTTTCCTACTTTTTATGTTCTATGATATTTTTTGATCAGATGCGTAGTTCTCGAGATATATCAAGATATTTAAAAGTTCCGAAGCCGCACCAACATAATAGAGATACAGAAACTCCGTGGCCCCTTTCTTTGAGATAACTCTGCACTATTGCGAGCTGCAAATGCCACTTCCAGCTTAGCTGTGCAGAGGAAGAACAACAAGAAGAAGAAATATCTCGAAATATGTCCGTCAGGCCCGTTCCTTTGAGCTGAATCTGCAAATATCTCGGAAACGAAGCGAGCTATGGCAAAATGTTAAGAGACGCTTTTTGTAGAGAATTATGTTTCCTACAATTTATGTTCTATGATATTTTTTGATCAGAAGCGAAGTTTTCGAGATATATCAAGATATTTAAAAGTTCCGAAGCCGCACCAACATAATAGAGATACAGAAACTCCGTGGCCCCTTTCTTTGAGATAACTCTGCACTATTGCGAGCTGCAAATGCCACTTCCAGCATAGCTGTGCAGAGGAAGAACAACAAGAAGAAGAAATATCTCGAAATATGTCCGTCAGGCCCGTTCCTTTGAGCTGAATCTGCAAATATCTCGGAAACGAAGCGAGCTATGGCAAAATGTTAAGAGACCTTTTTTGTAGAGAATTAAGTTTCCTACTTTTTATGTTCTATGATATTTTTTGATCAGCAGCGTAGTTTTCGAGATATATCGAGATATTTAAAAGTTCCGAAGCCGCACCAACATAATAGAGATACAGAAACACCGTGGCCCCTTTCTTTGGGATAACTCTGCACTATTGCGAACTGGAAATGGCACTACCAATTTAGCTGTGCAGAAGAAGAACGACAAGAAGAAGAAATATCTCGAAATATGTCCGTCAGGACCCTTCCCTTGTGATAAATCTGCAAATATCTCGGAAACGAAGCGAGCTATGGCAAAATGTTAAGAGACGTTTCTTGTAGAGAATTAAGTTTCCTACTTTTTATGTTCTATGACATTTTTTGATCAGATGCGTAGTTCTCGAGATATATCAAGATATTTAAAAGTTCCGAAGCCGCACCAACATAAGAGAGATACAGAAACACCGTGGCCCCTTTCTTTGAGATAACTATGCACTATTGCGAGCTGCAAATGCCACTTCCAGCTTAGCTGTTCAGAAGAAGAACAACAAGAAGAAGAAATATCTCGAAATATGTCCGTCAGGCCCCTTCCCTTGAGATAAATCTGCAAATATCTCGGAAACGAACCGAGATATCGCAAAATGTTAAGAGACCTTTTTTGTAGAGAATTAAGTTTCCTACTTTTTATCTTCTATGATATTTTTTGATCAGATGCGTAGTTCTCGAGATATATCAAGATATTTAAAAGTTCCGAAGCCGCACCAACATAATAGAGATACAGAAACACCGTGGCCCCTCTCTTTGAGATAAATCTGCACAATTGCGAGCTGCAAATGCCACTTCCAGCTTAGCTGTGCAGAAGAAGAACAACAAGAAGAAGAAATATCTCGAAATATGACCGTCAGGCCCCTTCCCTTGAGATAAATCTGCAAATATCTCGGAAACGAAGCGAGCTATGGCAAAATGTTGAGAGATCTTTTTTGTAGAGAATTAAGTTTGCTACTATTTATGTTCTATGATATTTTTTGATCAGATGCGTAGTTCTCGAGATATATCAAGATATTTAAAAGTTCCGAAGCCGCACCAACATAATAGAGATACAGAAACTCCGTGGCCCCTTTCTTTGAGATAACTCTGCACTATTGCGAGCTGCAAATGCTACTTCCAGCTTAGCTGTGCAGAGGAAGAACAACAAGAAGATGAAATATCTCGAAATATGTCCGTCAGGCCCGTTCCTTTGAGCTGAATCTGCAAATATCTCGGAAACGAAGCGAGCTATGGCAAAATGTTAAGAGACGCTTTTTGTATAGAATTATGTTTCCTACAATTTATGTTCTATGATATTTTTTGATCAGAAGCGAAGTTTTCGAGATATATCGAGATATTTAAAAGTTCCGAAGCCGCACCAACATAATAGAGATACAGAAACACCGTGGCCCCTTTCTTTGAGATAACTCTGCACTAGTGCGAGCCGCAAATGCCACTTCCAGCTTAGCTGTGCAGAAGAAGAACAACAAGAAGAAGAAATATCTCGAAATATGTCCGTCAGGCCCCTTCCCTTGAGATAAATCTGCAAATATCTCGGAAACGAAGCGTGCTATGGCAAAATGTTAAGAGACCTCTTTTGTAGAGAATTAAGTTTCCAACTTTTTATCTTCTATGATATTTTTTGAACAGATGCGTAGTTCCCGAGATATGTCGAGATATTTAAAAGTTCCGAAGCCGCACCAACATAATAGAGATACAGAAACACCGTGGCCCCTCTCTTTGAGATAACTCTGCACTATTGCGAGCTGCAAATGCCACTTCCTGCTTAGCTGTGCAGAGGAAGAACAACAAGAAGAAGAAATATCTCGAAATATGTCCGTCAGGCCCGTTCCTTTGAGCTGAATCTGCAAATATCTCGGAAACGAAGCGAGCTATGGCAAAATGTTAAGAGACGTTTTTTGTAGAGAATTATGTTTCCTACAATTTATGTTCTATGATATTTTTTGATCGGAAGCGTAGTTTTCGAGATATATCGAGATATTTAAAAGTTCCGAAGCCGCACCAACATAATAGAGATACAGAAACACCGTGGCCCCTTTCTTTGAGATAACTCTGCACTATTGCGAGCTGCAAATGCCACCTCCAGCTTAGCTATGCAGTCGAAGAACAACAAGAAGAAGAAATATCTCGAAATATGTCCGTCAGGCCCCTTCCGTTGAGATAAATCTGCAAATATCTCGAAACGAAGCGAGCTATGGCAAAATGTTAAGAGACCTTTTTTGTAGAGAATTAAGTTTCCTACTTTATATGATCTATGATATTTTTTGATCAGATGCGTAGTTCTCGAGATATATCAAGATATTTAAAAGTTCCGAAGCCGCACCAACATAATAGAGATACAGAAACACCGTGGCCCCTTTCTTTGAGATAACTCTGCACTATTGCGAGCTGTAAATGCCACTTCCAGCTTAGCTGTGCAGAAGAAGAACAACAAGAAGAAGAAATATCTCGAAATATGTCCGTCAGGCCCCTTCCCTTGAGATATATCTGCAAATATCTCGGAAACGAAGCGAGCTATGGCAAAATGTTAAGAGACCTTTTTTGTAGAGAATTATGTTTCCTACAATTTATGTTCTATGATATTTTTTGATCAGAAGCGTAGTTTTCGAGATATATCGAGATATCTGAAAGTTCCGAAGCCGCACCAACATAATAGAGATACAGAAACACCGTGGCCCCTTTCCTTGAGATAACTCTGCACTATTGCGAGCTGCAAATGCCACTTCCTGCTTAGCTGTGCAGAGGAAGAACAACAAGAAGAAGAAATATCTCGAAATATGTCCGTCAGGCCCGTTCCTTTGAGCTGAATCTGCAAATATCTCGGAAACGAAGCGAGCTATGGCAAAATGTTAAGAGACGTTTTTTGTAGAGAATTATGTTTCCTACAATTTATGTTCTATGATATTTTTTGATCGGAAGCGTAGTTTTCGAGATATATCGAGATATTTAAAAGTTCCGAAGCCGCACCAACATAATAGAGATACAGAAACACCGTGGCCCCTTTCTTTGAGATAACTCTGCACTATTGCGAGCTGCAAATGCCACCTCCAGCTTAGCTATGCAGTCGAAGAACAACAAGAAGAAGAAATATCTCGAAATATGTCCGTCAGGCCCCTTCCGTTGAGATAAATCTGCAAATATCTCGAAACGAAGCGAGCTATGGCAAAATGTTAAGAGACCTTTTTTGTAGAGAATTAAGTTTCCTACTTTATATGATCTATGATATTTTTTGATCAGATGCGTAGTTCTCGAGATATATCAAGATATTTAAAAGTTCCGAAGCCGCACCAACATAATAGAGATACAGAAACACCGTGGCCCCTTTCTTTGAGATAACTCTGCACTATTGCGAGCTGTAAATGCCACTTCCAGCTTAGCTGTGCAGAAGAAGAACAACAAGAAGAAGAAATATCTCGAAATATGTCCGTCAGGCCCCTTCCCTTGAGATATATCTGCAAATATCTCGGAAACGAAGCGAGCTATGGCAAAATGTTAAGAGACCTTTTTTGTAGAGAATTATGTTTCCTACAATTTATGTTCTATGATATTTTTTGATCAGAAGCGTAGTTTTCGAGATATATCGAGATATCTGAAAGTTCCGAAGCCGCACCAACATAATAGAGATACAGAAACACCGTGGCCCCTTTCCTTGAGATAACTGTGCACTAGTGCGAGCCGCAAATGCCACTTCCAGCTTAGCTGTGCAGAAGAAGAACAACAAGAAGAAGAAATATCTCGAAATATGTCCGTCAGGCCCCTTCCCTTGAGATAAATCTGCAAATATCTCGGAAACGAAGCGAGCTATGGCAAAATGTTAATGGACCTTTTTTGTAGAGAATTAAGTTTCCTACTTTTTATCTTCTATGATATTTTTTGATCAGATGCGTAGTTCTCCAAATATATCAAGATATTTAAAAGTTCCGAAGCCGCACCAACATAATAGAGATACAGAAACACCGTGGCCCCTTTCTTTGAGATAACTCTGCACTATTGCGAGCTGCAAATGCCACTTCCAGCTTAGCTGTGCAGAGGAAGAACAACAAGAAGAAGAAATATCTCGAAATATGTCCGTCAGGCCCCTTCCCTTGAGATAAATCTGCAAATATCTCGGAAACGAAGAGAGCTATGGCAAAATGTTAAGAGACCTTTTTGGTAGAGAACTAAGTTTCCTACTTTTTATGTTCTATGATATTTTTTGATCAGATGCGTAGTTCTCGAGATATATCAAGATATTTAAAAGTTCCGAAGCCGCACCAACATAACAGAGATACAGAAACACCGTTGCCCCTTTCTTTGAAATAACTCTGCACTAGTGCGAGCCGCAAATGCCACTTCCAGCTTAGCTGTGCAGAAGAAGAACAACAAGAAGAAGAAATATCTCGAAACATGTCCGTCAGGCCCCTTCCCTTGAGATTAATCTGCAAATATCTCGGAAACGAAGCGAGCTACGGCAAAATGTTAAGAGACCTTTTTTGTAGAGAATTAAGTTTCCTACTTTTTATGTTCTATGATATTTTTTGGTCAGATGCGTAGATCTCGAGATATATCAAGATATTTAAAAGTTCCGAAGCCGCACCAACATAATAGAGATACAGAAACACCGTGGCCCCTTTCTTTGAGATAACTCTGCACTATTGCGAGCTGCAAATGCCACTTCCAGCTTAGCTGTGCAGAAGAAGAACAACAAGAAGAAGAAATATCTCGAAATATGTCCGTCAGGCCCCTTCCCTTGAGATAAATCTGCAAATATCTCGGAAACGAAGCGAGCTATGACAAAATGTTAAGAGACCTTTTTTGTAGAGAATTAAGTTTGCTACTTTTTATGTTCTATGATATTTTTTGATCAGATGCGTAGTTCTCGAGATATATCAAGATATTTATAAGTTCCGAAGCCGCACCAACATAATAGAGATACAGAAACACCGTGGCCCCTTTCTTTGAGATAACTCTGCACTATTGCGAGCTGTAAATGCCACTTCCAGCTTAGCTGTGGAGAAGAAGAACAACAAGAAGAAGAAATATCTCGAAATATGTCCGTCAGGCCCCTTCCCTTGAGATATATCTGCAAATATCTCGGAAACGAAGCGAGCTATGGCAAAATGATAAGAGACCTTTTTTGTAGAGAATTAAGTTTCCTACTTTTTATGTTCTATGATATTTTTTGATCAGATGCGTAGTTCCCGAGATATGTCGAGATATTTAAAAGTTCCGAAGCCGCACCAACATAATAGAGATACAGAAACACCGTGGCCCCTTTCTTTGAGATAACTCTGCACTATTGCGAGCTGCAAATGCCACTTCCAGCTTAGCTGTGCAGAGGAAGAACAACAAGAAGAAGAAATATCTCGAAATATGTCCGTCAGGCCCCTTCCCTTGAGATAAATCTGCAAATATCTCGGAAACGAAGAGAGCTATGGCAAAATGTTAAGAGACCTTTTTGGTAGAGAACTAAGTTTCCTACTTTTTATGTTCTATGATATTTTTTGATCAGATGCGTAGTTCTCGAGATATATCAAGATATTTAAAAGTTCCGAAGCCGCACCAACATAACAGAGATACAGAAACACCGTTGCCCCTTTCTTTGAAATAACTCTGCACTAGTGCGAGCCGCAAATGCCACTTCCAGCTTAGCTGTGCAGAAGAAGAACAACAAGAAGAAGAAATATCTCGAAACATGTCCGTCAGGCCCCTTCCCTTGAGATTAATCTGCAAATATCTCGGAAACGAAGCGAGCTACGGCAAAATGTTAAGAGACCTTTTTTGTAGAGAATTAAGTTTCCTACTTTTTATGTTCTATGATATTTTTTGGTCAGATGCGTAGATCTCGAGATATATCAAGATATTTAAAAGTTCCGAAGCCGCACCAACATAATAGAGATACAGAAACACCGTGGCCCCTTTCTTTGAGATAACTCTGCACTATTGCGAGCTGCAAATGCCACTTCCAGCTTAGCTGTGCAGAAGAAGAACAACAAGAAGAAGAAATATCTCGAAATATGTCCGTCAGGCCCCTTCCCTTGAGATAAATCTGCAAATATCTCGGAAACGAAGCGAGCTATGACAAAATGTTAAGAGACCTTTTTTGTAGAGAATTAAGTTTGCTACTTTTTATGTTCTATGATATTTTTTGATCAGATGCGTAGTTCTCGAGATATATCAAGATATTTATAAGTTCCGAAGCCGCACCAACATAATAGAGATACAGAAACACCGTGGCCCCTTTCTTTGAGATAACTCTGCACTATTGCGAGCTGTAAATGCCACTTCCAGCTTAGCTGTGCAGAAGAAGAACAACAAGAAGAAGAAATATCTCGAAATATGTCCGTCAGGCCCCTTCCCTTGAGATATATCTGCAAATATCTCGGAAACGAAGCGAGCTATGGCAAAATGATAAGAGACCTTTTTTGTAGAGAATTAAGTTTCCTACTTTTTATGTTCTATGATATTTTTTGATCAGATGCGTAGTTCCCGAGATATGTCGAGATATTTAAAAGTTCCGAAGCCGCACCAACATAATAGAGATACAGAAACACCGTGGCCCCTCTCTTTGAGATAACTCTGCACTATTGCGAGCTGCAAATGCCACTTCCAGCTTAGCTGTGCAGAAGAAGAACAACAAGAAGAAGAAATATCTCGAAATATGTCCGTTAGGCCCCTTCCCTTGAGATATATCTGCAAATATCTCAGAAACGAAGCGAGCTATGGCAAAATGTTAAGAGACCTTTTTTGTAGAGAATTATGTTTCCTACAATTTATGTTCTATGATATTTTTTGATCAGAAGCGTAGTTTTCGAGATATATCGAGATATCTGAAAGTTCCGAAGCCGCACCAACATAATAAAGATACAGAAACACCGTGGCCCCTTTCCTTGAGATAACTCTGCACTAGTGCGAGCCGCAAATGCCACTTCCAGCTCAGCTGTGCAGAAGAAGAACAACAAGAAGAAGAAATATCTCGAAATATGTCCGTCAGGCCCCTTCCCTTGAGATAAATCTGCAAATATCTCGGAAACGAAGCGAGCTATGGCAAAATGTTAAGGGACCTTTTTTGTAGAGAATTAAGTTTCCTACTTTTTATCTTCTATGATATTTTTTGATCAGATGCGTAGTTCTCCAAATATATCAAGATATTTAAAAGTTCCGAAGCCGCACCAACATAATAGAGATACAGAAACACCGTGGCCCCTTTCTTTGAGATAACTCTGCACTGTTGCGAGCTGCAAATGCCACTTCCAGCTTAGCTGTGCAGAAGAAAAACAACAAGAAGAAGAAATATCTCGAAATATGTCCGTCAGGCCCCTTCCCTTGAGATAAATCTGCAAATATCTCGGAAACGAAGAGAGCTATGGCAAAATGTTAAGAGACCTTTTTTGTAGAGAACTAAGTTTCCTACTTTTTATGTTCTATGATATTTTTTGATCAGATGCGTAGTTCTCGAGATATATCAAGATATTTAAAAGTTCCGAAGCCGCACCAACATAACAGAGATACAGAAACACCGTGGCCCCTTTCTTTGAAATAACTCTGCACTAGTGCGAGCCGCAAATGCCACTTCCAGCTTAGCTGTGCAGAAGAAGAACAACAAGAAGAAGAAATATCTCGAAATATGTCCGTCAGGCCCCTTCCCTTGAGATAAATCTGCAAATATCTCGGAAACGAACCGAGCTATGGCAAAATGTTAAGAGACCTTTTTTGTAGAGAATTATGTTTCCTACAATTTATGTTCTCTGATATTTTTTGATCAGAAGCGTAGTTTTCGAGATATATCGAGATATTTAAAAGTTCCGAAGCCGCACCAACATAATAGAGATACAGAAACACCGTGGCCCCTTTCTTTGAGATAACTCTGCACTATTGCGACCTGCAAATGCCACTTCCAGCTTAGCTGTGCAGAAGAAGAACAACACGAAGAAGAAATATCTCGACATATGTCCGTCAGGCCCCTTCCCTTGAGATAAATCTGCAAATATCTCGGGAACGAAGCGAGCTATGGCAAAATGTTAAGAGACCTTTTCTGTAGAGAATTAAGTTTCCTACTTTATATGTTCTATGATATTTTTTGATCAGATGCGTAGTTCTCGAGATATATCAAGATATTTAAAAGTTCCGAAGCCGCACCAACATAATAGAGATACAGAAACACCGTGGCCCCTTTCGTTGAGATAACTCTGCACTAGTGCGAGCCGCAAATGCCACTTCCAGTTTAGCTGTGCAGAAGAACAACAAGAAGAAGAAATATCTCGAAATATGTCCGTCAGGCCCCTTCCCTTGAGATAAATCTGCAAATATCTCGGAAACGAAGCGCTCTATGGCAAAATGTTAAGAGACCTTTTTTGTAGAAAATTAAGTTTCCTACTTTTTATGCTCTATGATATTTTTTGATCAGATGCGTAGTTCTCGAGATATATCAAGATATTTAAAAGTTCCGAAGCCGCACCAACATAATAGAGATACAGAAACACCGTGACCCCTTTCGTTGAGATAACTCTGCACTAGTGCGAGCCGCAAATGCCACTTCCAGTTTAGCTGTGCAGAAGAACAACAAGAAGAAGAAATATCTCGAAATATGTCCGTCAGGCCCCTTCCCTTGAGATAAATCTGCAAATATCTCGGAAACGAAGCGCTCTATGGCAAAATGTTAAGAGACCTTTTTTGTAGAAAATTAAGTTTCCTACTTTTTATGTTCTATGATATTTTTTGATCAGATGCGTAGTTCTCGAGATATATCAAGATATTTAAAAGTTCCGAAGCCGCACCAACATAATAGAGATACAGAAACACCGTGGCCCCTTTCTTTGAGATAACTCTGCACTATTGCGAGCTGGAAATGCCACTTCCAGTTTAGCTGTGCAGAAGAAGAACAACAAGAAGAAGAAATATCTCGAAATATGTCCGTCAGGCCCCTTCCCTCGAGATAAATCTGCAAATATCTCGGAAACGAAGCGAGCTATGGCAAAATGTTGAGAGACCTTTTTTGTAGAGAATTAAGTTTCCTACTTTTTATGTTCTATGATATTTTATGATCAGATGCGTAGTTCTCGAGATATATCAAGATATTTAAAAGTTCCGAAGCCGCACCAACATAATAGAGATACAGAAACACCGTGGCCCCTTTCCTTGAGATAACCCTGCACTATTGCGAGCTGTAAATGCCACTTCCAGCTTAGCTGTGCAGAAGAAGAGCAACAAGAAGAAGAAATATCTCGAAATATGTCCGTCAGGCCCCTTCCCTTGAGATAAATCTGCAAATATCTCGGAAACGAAGCGAGCTATGGCAAAATGTTAAGAGACCTTTTCTGTAGAGAATTAAGTTTCCTACTTTATATGTTCTATGATATTTTTTGATCAGATGCGTAGTTCTCGAGATATATCAAGATATTTAAAAGTTCCGAAGCCGCACCAACATAATAGAGATACAGAAACACCGTGGCCCCTTTCTTTGAGATAACTCTGCACTAGTGCGAGCCGCAAAAGCCACTTCCAGCTTAGCTGTGCAGAAGAAGAACAACAAGACGAAGAAATATCTCGAAATATGTCCGTCAGGCCCCTTCCCTCGAGATAAATCTGCAAATATCTCGGAAACGAAGCGAGCTATGGCAAAATGATAAGAGACCTTTTTTGTAGAGAATTAAGTTTCGTACTTTTTATGCTCTACGATATTTTTTGATCAGATGCGTAGTTCTCGAGATATATCAAGATATTTAAAAGTTCCGAAGCCGCACCAACATAATAGAGATACAGAAACACCGTGGCCCCTTTCTTTCAGATAACTCTGCACTATTGCGAGCTGCAAATGCCACTTCCAGCTTAGCTGTGCAGAAGAAGAACAACAAGAAGAAGAAATATCTCGAAATATGTCCGTCAGGCCTCTTCCCTTGAGATGTATCTGCAAATATCTCGGAAACGAAGCGAGCTATGGCAAAATGTTAAGAGACCTTTTTTGTAGAGAATTATGTTTCCTACCATTTATGTTCTATGATATTTTTTGATCAGAAGCGTAGTTTTCGAGATATATCGAGATATTTAAAAGTTCCGAAGCCGCACCAACATAATAGAGATACAGAAACACCGTGGCCCCTTTCTATGAGATAACTCTGCATTATTGCGAGCTGGAAATGACACTTCCAGTTTAGCTGTGCAGAAGAAGAACAACAAGAAGAAGAAATATCTCGAAATATGTCCGTCAGGCCCCTTCCCTTGAGATAAATCTGCAAATATCTCGGAAACGAAGCGAGCTATGGCAAAATGTTAACAGACGTTTTTTGTAGAGAATTATGTTTCCTACAATTTATGTTCTACGATATTTTTTGATCAGAAGCGTAGTTTTCGAGATATATCGAGATATTTAAAAGTTCCGAAGCCGCACCAACATAATAGAGATACAGTAACACCGTAGCCCCTTTCTTTGAGATAACTCTGCACTATTGCGAGCTGCAAATGCCACTTCCAGCTTAGCTGTGCAGAAGAAGAACAACAAGAAGAAGAAATATCTCGAAATATGTCCGTCAGGCCCCTTCCCTTGAGATGTATCTGCAAATATCTCGGAAACGAAGCGAGCTATGGCAAAATGTTAAGAGACCTTTTTTGTAGAGAATTAAGTTTCCTACTTTTTATGTTCTATGATATTTTTTGATCAGATGCGTAGTTCTCGAGATATATCAAGATATTTAAAAGTTCCGAAGCCGCACCAACATAATAGAGATACAGAAACACCGTGGCCCCTTTCTTTGAGGTAACTCTGCACTATTGCGAGCTGGAAATGCCACTTCCAGTTTAGCTGTGCAGAAGAAGAACAACAAGAAGAAGAAATATCTCGAAATATGTCCGTCAGGCCCCTTCCCTTGAGATAAATCTGCAAATATCTCGGAAACGAAGCGAGCTATGGCAAAATGTTAACAGACGTTTTTTGTAGAGAATTATGTTTCCTACAATTTATGTTCTACGATATTTTTTGATCAGAAGCGTAGTTTTCGAGATATATCGAGATATTTAAAAGTTCCGAAGCCGCACCAACATAATAGAGATACAGAAACACCGTGGCCCCTTTCGTTGAGATAACTCTGCACTAGTGCGAGCCGCAAATGCCACTTCCAGTTTAGCTGTGCAGAAGAACAACAAGAACAAGAAATATCTCGAAATATGTCCGTCAGGCCCCTTCCCTTGAGATAAATCTGCAAATATCTCGGAAACGAAGCGCTCTATGGCAAAATGTTAAGAGACCTTTTTTGTAGAGAATTAAGTTTCCTACTTTTTATGCTCTATGATATTTTTTGATCAGATGCGTAGTTCTCGAGATATATCAAGATATTTAAAAGTTCCGAAGCCGCACCAACATAATAGAGATACAGAAACACCGTGGCCCCTTTCTTTGAGATAACTCTGCACTATTGCGAGCTGGAAATGCCACTTCCAGTTTAGCTGTGCAGAAGAAGAACAACAAGAAGAAGAAATATCTCGAAATATGTCCGTCAGGCCCCTTCCCTCGAGATAAATCTGCAAATATCTCGGAAACGAAGCGAGCTATGGCAAAATGTTAAGAGACCTTTTTTGTAGAGAATTAAGTTTCCTACTTTTTATGTTCTATGATATTTTTTGATCAGATGCGTAGTTCTCGAGATATATCAAGATATTTAAAAGTTCCGAAGCCGCACCAACATAATAGAGATACAGAAACACCGTGGCCCCTTTCCTTGAGATAACCCTGCACTATTGCGAGCTGTAAATGCCACTTCCAGCTTAGCTGTGCAGAAGAAGAACAACAAGAAGAAGAAATATCTCGAAATATGTCCGTCAGGCCCCTTCCCTTGAGATAAATCTGCAAATATCTCGGAAACGAAGCGCTCTATGGCAAAATGTTAAGAGACCTTTTTTGTAGAAAATTAAGTTTCCTACTTTTTATGCTCTATGATATTTTTTGATCAGATGCGTAGTTCTCGAGATATATCAAGATATTTAAAAGTTCCGAAGCCGCACCAACATAATAGAGATACAGAAACACCGTGACCCCTTTCGTTGAGATAACTCCGCACTAGTGCGAGCCGCAAATGCCACTTCCAGTTTAGCTGTGCAGAAGAACAACAAGAAGAAGAAATATCTCGAAATATGTCCGTCAGGCCCCTTCCCTTGAGATAAATCTGCAAATATCTCGGAAACGAAGCGCTCTATGGCAAAATGTTAAGAGACCTTTTTTGTAGAGAATTAAGTTTCCTACTTTTTATGCTCTATGATATTTTTTGATCAGATGCGTAGTTCTCGAGATATATCAAGATATTTAAAAGTTCCGAAGCCGCACCAACATAACAGAGATACAGAAACACCGTGGCCCCTTTCTTTGAGATAACTCTGCACTATTGCGAGCTGGAAATGCCACTTCCAGTTTAGCTGTGCAGAAGAAGAACAACAAGAAGAAGAAATATCTCGAAATATGTCCGTCAGGCCCCTTCCCTCGAGATAAATCTGCAAATATCTCGGAAACGAAGCGAGCTATGGCAAAATGTTAAGAGACCTTTTTTGTAGAGAATTAAGTTTCCTACTTTTTATGTTCTATGATATTTTTTGATCAGATGCGTAGTTCTCGAGATATATCAAGATATTTAAAAGTTCCGAAGCCGCACCAACATAATAGAGATACAGAAACACCGTGGCCCCTTTCCTTGAGATAACCCTGCACTATTGCGAGCTGTAAATGCCACTGCCAGCTTAGCTGTGCAGAAGAAGAACAACAAGAAGAAGAAATATCTCGAAATATGTCCGTCAGGCCCCTTCCCTTGAGATAAATCTGCAAATATCTCGGAAACGAAGCGAGCTATGGCAAAATGTTAAGAGACCTTTTCTGTAGAGAATTAAGTTTCCTACTTTATATGTTCTATGATATTTTTTGATCAGATGCGTAGTTCTCGAGATATATCAAGATATTTAAAAGTTCCGAAGCCGCACCAACATAATAGAGATACAGAAACACCGTGGCCCCTTTCTTTGAGATAACTCTGCACTAGTGCGAGCCGCAAAAGCCACTTCCAGCTTAGCTGTGCAGAAGAAGAACAACAAGAAGAAGAAATATCTCGAAATATGTCCGTCAGGCCCCTTCCCTCGAGATAAATCTGCAAATATCTCGGAAACGAAGCGAGCTATGGCAAAATGATAGGAGACCTTTTTTGTAGAGAATTAAGTTTCCTACTTTTTATGTTCTACGATATTTTTTGATCAGATGCGTAGTTCTCGAGATATATCAAGATATTTAAAAGTTCCGAAGCCGCACCAACATAATAGAGATACAGAAACACCGTGGCCCCTTTCTTTCAGATAACTCTGCACTATTGCGAGCTGCAAATGCCACTTCCAGCTTAGCTGTGCAGAAGAAGAACAACAAGAAGAAGAAATATCTCGAAATATGTCCGTCAGGCCTCTTCCCTTGAGATGTATCTGCAAATATCTCGGAAACGAAGCGAGCTATGGCAAAATGTTAAGAGACCTTTTTTGTAGAGAATTATGTTTCCTACTATTTATGTTCTATGATATTCTTTGATCAGAAGCGTAGTTTTCGAGATATATCGAGATATTTAAAAGTTCCGAAGCCGCACCAACATAATAGAGATACAGAAACACCGTGGCCCCTTTCTATGAGATAACCCTGCATTATTGCGAGCTGGAAATGACACTTCCAGTTTAGCTGTGCAGAAGAAGAGCAACAAGAAGAAGAAATATCTCGAAATATGTCCGTCAGGCCCCTTCCCTTGAGATAAATCTGCAAATATCTCGGAAACGAAGCGAGCTATGGCAAAATGTTAACAGACGTTTTTTGTAGAGAATTATGTTTCCTACAATTTATGTTCTACGATATTTTTTGATCAGAAGCGTAGTTTTCGAGATATATCGAGATATTTAAAAGTTCCGAAGCCGCACCAACATAATAGAGATACAGAAACACCGTAGCCCCTTTCTTTGAGATAACTCTGCACTATTGCGAGCTGCAAATGCCACTTCCAGCTTAGCTGTGCAGAAGAAGAACAACAAGAAGAAGAAATATCTCGAAATATGTCCGTCAGGCCCCTTCCCTTGAGATAAATCTGCAAATATCTCGGAAACGAAGCGAGCTATGGCAAAATGTTAAGAGACCTTTTCTGTAGAGAATTAAGTTTCCTACTTTATATGCTCTATGATATTTTTTGATCAGATGCGTAGTTCTCGAGATATATCAAGATATTTAAAAGTTCCGAAGCCGCACCAACATAATAGAGATACAGAAACACCGTGGCCCCTTTCTTTGAGATAACTCTGCACTAGTGCGAGCCGCAAAAGCCACTTCCAGCTTAGCTGTGCAGAAGAAGAACAACAAGAAGAAGAAATATCTCGAAATATGTCCGTCAGGCCCCTTCCCTCGAGATAAATCTGCAAATATCTCGGAAACGAAGCGAGCTATGGCAAAATGTTTAGAGACTTTATTTGTAGAGAATTAAGGTTCCTACTTTTTATGTTCTATGATATTTTTTGATCAGATGCGCAGTTCTCGAGATATATCAAGATATATAAAAGTTCCGAAGCCGCACCAACATAATAGAGATACAGAAACACCGTGGCCCCTTTCTTTGAGATAACTCTGCACTATTGCGAGCTGCAAATGCCACCTCCAGCTGAGCTGTGCAGAAGAAGAACAACAAGAAGAAGAAATATCTCGAAATATGTCCGTCAGGCCCCTTCCCTTGAGATATATCTGCAAATATCTCGGAAACGAAGCGAGCTATGGCAAAATGTTAAGAGACCTTTTTTGTAGAGAATTAAGTTTCCTACTTTTTATGTTCTATGATATTTTTTGATCAGATGCGTAGTTCTCGAGATATATCAAGATATTTAAAAATTCCGAAGCCGCACCAACATAATAGAGATACAGAAACACCGTGGCCCCTTTCCTTGAGATAACCCTGCACTACTGCGAGCTGTAAATGCCACTTCCAGCTTAGCTGTGCAGAAGGAGAACAACAAGAAGAAGAAATATCTCGAAATATGTCCGTCAGGCCACTTCCCTTGAGATAAATCTGCAAATATCTCGGAAACGAAGCGAGCTATGGCAAAATGTTAAGAGACCTTTTTTGTAGAGAATTATGTTTCCTACTATTTATGTTCTATGATATTTTTTGATCAGAAGCGTAGTTTTCGAGATATATCGAGATATTTAAAAGTCCCGAAGCCGCACCAACATAATAGAGATACAGAAACACCGTGGCCCCTTTCTTTGAGATAACTCTGCACTATTGCGAGCTGCTAATGCCACTTCCAGCTTAGCTGTGAAGAAGAAGAACAACAAGAAGAAGAAATATCTCGAAATATGTCCGTCAGGCCACTTCCCTTGAGATAAATCTGCAAATATCTCGGAAACGAAGCGAGCTATGGCAAAATGTTAAGAGACCTTTTTTGTAGAGAATTCGGTTTCCTACTTTTTATGTTCTATGATATTTTTTGATCAGATGCGTAGTTCTCGAGATATGTCAAGATATTTAAAAGTTCCGAAGCTGCACCAACATAATAGAGGTACAGAAACACCGTGGCCTCTTTCTTTGAGATAAGTCTGCACTATGGCGAGCTGCAAATGCCACTTCGAGCTTAGCTGTGCAGAAGAAGAACAACAAGAAGAAGAAATATCTCGAAATATGTCCGTCAGGCCACTTCCCTTGAGATAAATCTGCAAATATCTCGGAAACGAAGCGAGCTATGGCAAAATGTTAAGAGACCTTTTTTGTAGAGAATTAAGTTTCCTACTTTTTAAGTTCTATGATATTTTTTGATCAGATGCGTAGTTCTCGAGATATGTCAAGATATTTGAAAGTTCCGAAGCTGCACCAACATAATAGAGGTACAGAAACACCGTGGCCTCTTTCTTTGAGATAAGTCTGCACTATGGCGAGCTGCAAATGCCACTTCCAGCTTAGCTGTGAAGAAGAAGAACAACAAGAAGAAGAAATATCTCGAAATATGTCCGTCAGGCCACTTCCCTTGAGATAAATCTGCAAATATCTCGGAAACGAAGCGAGCTATGGCAAAATGTTAAGAGACCTTTTTTGTAGAGAATTAAGTTTCCTACTTTTTATGTTCTATGATATTTTTTGATCAGATGCGTAGTTCTCGAGATATGTCAAGATATTTAAAAGTTCCGAAGCTGCACCAACATAATAGAGGTACAGAAACACCGTGGCCTTTTTCTTTGAGATAAGTCTGCACTATGGCGAGCTGCAAATGCCACTTCGAGCTTAGCTGTGCAGAAGAAGAACAACAAGAAGAAGAAATATCTCGAAATATTATCCGTCAGGCCACTTCCCTTGAGATAAATCTGCAAATATCTCGGAAACGAAGCGAGCTCTGGCAAAATGTTAAGAGACCTTTTTTGTAGAGAATTAAGTTTCCTACTTTTTATGTTCTATGATATTTTTTGATCAGATGCGTAGTTCTCGAGATATATCAAGATATTTAAAAGTTCCGAAGCCGCACCAACATAATAGAGATACAGAAACACCGTGGCCCCTTTCCTTGAGATAACCCTGCACTATTGCGAGCTGTAAATGCCACTTCCAGCTTAGCTGTGCAGAAGAAGAACAACAAGAAGAAGAAATATCTCGAAATATGTCCGTCAGGCCCCTTCCCTTGAGATAAATCTGCAAATATCTCGGAAACGAAGCGAGCTATGGCAAAATGTTAAGAGACCTTTTCTGTAGAGAATTAAGTTTCCTACTTTATATGTTCTATGATATTTTTTGATCAGATGCGTAGTTCTCGAGATATATCAAGATATTTAAAAGTTCCGAAGCCGCACCAACATAATAGAGATACAGAAACACCGTGGCCCCTTTCTTTGAGATAACTCTGCACTAGTGCGAGCCGCAAAAGCCACTTCCAGCTTAGCTGTGCAGAAGAAGAACAACAAGAAGAAGAAATATCTCGAAATATGTCCGTCAGGCCCCTTCCCTCGAGATAAATCTGCAAATATCTCGGAAACGAAGCGAGCTATGGCAAAATGATAAGAGACCTTTTTTGTAGAGAATTAAGTTTCCCACTTTTTATGTTCTACGATATTTTTTGATCAGATGCGTAGTTCTCGAGATATATCAAGATATTTAAAAGTTCCGAAGCCGCACCAACATAATAGAGATACAGAAACACCGTGGCCCCTTTCTTTGAGGTAACTCTGCACTATTGCGAGCTGGAAATGCCACTTCCAGTTTAGCTGTGCAGAAGAAGAACAACAAGAAGAAGAAATATCTCGAAATATGTCCGTCAGGCCCCTTCCCTTGAGATAAATCTGCGAATACCTCGGAAACGAAGCGAGCTATGGCAAAATGTTAAGAGACCTTTTTTGTAGAGAATTAAGTTTCCTACTTTTTATGTTCTATGATATTTTTTGATCAGATGCGTAGTTCTCGAGATATATCAAGATATTTAAAAGTTCCGAAGCTGCACCAACATAATAGAGGTACAGAAACACCGTGGCCTCTTTCTTTGAGATAACTCTGCACTATGGCGAGCTGCAAATGCCACTTCGAGCTTAGCTGTGCAGAAGAAGAACAACAAGAAGAAGAAATATCTCGAAATATGTCCGTCAGACCCCCTTCCCTTGAGATAAATCTGCAAATATCTCGGAAACGAAGCGAGCTATGGCAAAATGTTAAGAGACCTTTTTTGTAGAGAATTAAGTTTCCTACTTTTTATCTTCTATGATATTTTTTGATCAGATGTGTAGTTCTCGAGATATATCTAGATATTTGAAAGTTCCGAAGCCGCACCAACATAATAGAGATACAGAAACACCGTGGCCCCTTTCTTTGAGATCACTCTGCACTATTGCGAGCTGCAAATGCCACTTCGAGCTTAGCTGTGCAGAAGAAGAACAACAAGAAGAAGAAATATCTCGAAATATGTCCGTCAGACCCCTTCCCTTGAGATAAATCTGCAAATATCTCGGAAACGAAGCGAGCTATGGCAAAATGTTAAGAGACCTTTTTTGTAGAGAATTAGGTTTCCTACTTTTTATCTTCTATGATATTTTTTGACCAGATGCGTAGTTCTCGAGATATATCAAGATATTTAAAAGTTCCGAAGCCGCACCAACATAATAGAGACACAGAAACACCGTGGCCCCTTTCTTTGAGATCACTCTGCACTATTGCGAGCTGCAAATGCCACTTCGAGCTTAGCTGTGCAGAAGAAGAACAACAAGAAGAAGAAATATCTCGAAATATGTCCGTCAGACCCCTTCCCTTGAGATAAATTGCAAATATCTCGGAAACGAAGCGAGCTATGGCAAAATGTTAAGAGACCTTTCTTGTAGAGAATTCAGTTTCCTACTTTTTATGTTGTATGATATTTTTTGATCAGATGCGTAGTTCTCGAGATATATCAAGATATTTAAAAGTTCCGAAGCCGCACCAACATAATAGAGATACAGAAACACCGTGGCCCCTTTCTTTGAGATAACTCTGCACTATTGCGACCTGCAAATGCCACTTCCAGCTTAGCTGTGCAGAAGAAGAACAACAAGAAGAAGAAATATCTCGAAATATGTCCGTCAGGCCCCTTCCCTTGAGATAAATCTGCAAATATCTAGGAAACGAAGCGAGCTATGGCAAAATGTTTAGAGACCTTTTTTGTAGAGAATTATGTTTCCTACAATTTATGTTCTATGATATTTTTTGATCAGAAGCGTAGTTTTCGAGATATATCGAGATATTTAAAAGTTCCGAAGCCGCACCAACATAATAGAGATACAGAAACACCGTAGCCCCTTTCTTTGAGATAACTCTGCACTATTGCGAGCTGCAAATGCCACTTCCAGCTTAGCTGTGCAGAAGAAGAACAACAAGAAGAAGAAATATCTCGAAATATGTCCGTCAGGCCCCTTCCCTTGAGATGTATCTGCAAATATCTCGGAAACGAAGCGAGCTATGGCAAAATGTTAAGAGACCTTTTTTGTAGAGAATTATGTTTCCTACAATTTATGTTCTATGATATTTTTTGATCAGAAGCGTAGTTTTCGAGATATATCGAGATATTTAAAAGTTCCGAAGCCGCACCAACATAATAGAGATACAGAAACACCGTGGCCCCTTTCTATGAGATAACTCTGCACTATTGCGAGCTGCAAATGCCACTTCCAGCTTAGCTGTGAAGAAGAAGAACAACAAGAGGAAGAAATATCTCGAAATATGTCCGTCAGGCCACTTCCCTTGAGATAAATCTGCGAATACCTCGGAAACGAAGCGAGCTATGGCAAAATGTTAAGAGACCTTTTTTGTAGAGAATTAAGTTTCCTACTTTTTATGTTCTATGATATTTTTTGATCAGATGCGTAGTTCTCGAGATATATCAAGATATTTAAAAGTTCCGAAGCTGCACCAACATAATAGAGGTACAGAAACACCGTGGCCTCTTTCTTTGAGATAACTCTGCACTATGGCGAGCTGCAAATGCCACTTCGAGCTTAGCTGTGCAGAAGAAGAACAACAAGAAGAAGAAATATCTCGAAATATGTCCGTCAGACCCCTTCCCTTGAGATAAATCTGCAAATATCTCGGAAACGAAGCGAGCTATGGCAAAATGTTAAGAGACCTTTTTTGTAGAGAATTAAGTTTCCTACTTTTTATCTTCTATGATATTTTTTGATCAGATGTGTAGTTCTCGAGATATATCAAGATATTTGAAAGTTCCGAAGCCGCACCAACATAATAGAGATACAGAAACACCGTGGCCCCTTTCTTTGAGATCACTCTGCACTATTGCGAGCTGCAAATGCCACTTCGAGCTTAGCTGTGCAGAAGAAGAACAACAAGAAGAAGAAATATCTCGAAATATGTCCGTCAGACCCCTTCCCTTGAGATAAATTGCAAATATCTCGGAAACGAAGCGAGCTATGGCAAAATGTTAAGAGACCTTTCTTGTAGAGAATTCAGTTTCCTACTTTTTATGTTGTATGATATTTTTTGATCAGATGCGTAGTTCTCGAGATATATCAAGATATTTAAAAGTTCCGAAGCCGCACCAACATAATAGAGATACAGAAACACCGTGGCCCCTTTCTTTGAGATAACTCTGCACTATTGCGACCTGCAAATGCCACTTCCAGCTTAGCTGTGCAGAAGAAGAACAACAAGAAGAAGAAATATCTCGAAATATGTCCGTCAGGCCCCTTCCCTTGAGATAAATCTGCAAATATCTAGGAAACGAAGCGAGCTATGGCAAAATGTTTAGAGACCTTTTTTGTAGAGAATTATGTTTCCTACAATTTATGTTCTATGATATTTTTTGATCAGAAGCGTAGTTTTCGAGATATATCGAGATATTTAAAAGTTCCGAAGCCGCACCAACATAATAGAGATACAGAAACACCGTGGCCGGTTTCTTTGGGATAACTCTGCACTATTGCGAGCTGGAAATGCCACTTCCAGTTTAGCTGTGCAGAAGAAGAACGACAAGAAGAAGAAATATCTCGAAATATGTCCGTCAGGACCCTTCCCTTGAGATAAATCTGCAAATATCTCGGAAACGAAGCGAGCTATGGCAAAATGTTAAGAGACCTTTTTTGTAGAGAATTAAGTTTCCTACTTTTTATCTTCTATGATATTTTTTGATCAGATGCGTAGTTCTCGAGATATATCAAGATATTTAAAAGTTCCGAAGCTGCACCAACATAATAGAGGTACAGAAACACCGTGGCCCCTTTCTTTGAGATAACTCTGCACTATTGCGAGCTGCAAATGCCACTTCCAGCTTAGCTGTGCAGAAGAAGAACAACAAGAATAAGAAATATTTCGAAATATGTCCGTCAGGCCCCTTCCATTGAGATAAATCTGCAAATATCTCGGAAACGAAGCGAGCTACGGCAAAATGTTAAGAGACCTTTTCTGTAGAAAATTAGGTTTCCTACTTTTTATGTTCTATGATATTTTTTGATCAGATGCGTAGTTCTCGAGATATATCGAGATATTTAAAAGTTCCGAAGCCGCACCAACATAATAGAGATACAGAAACACCGTGGCCCCTTTCTTTGAGGTAACTCTGCACTATTGCGAGCTGCAAATGCCACTTCCAGCTTAGCTGTGCAGAAGAAGCGGTGCGGCTTCGGAACTTTTAAGTATCTTGATATATCTCGAGAACTACGCATCTGATCAAAAAATATCATAGAACATAAATTGTAGGAAACATAATTCTCTACAAATAAAGTCTCTTAACATTTTGCCATAGCTCGCTTCGTTTCCGAGATATTTGCAGATTTATCTCGAGGGAAGGGGCCTGACGGACATATTTCGAGATATTTCTTCTCCTTGTTGTTCTTCTTCTGCACAGCTAAGCTGGAAGTGGCATTTGCGGCTCGCACTAGTGCAGAGTTATCTTAAAGAAAGGGGCCACGGAGTTTCTGTATCTCTATTATGTTGGTGCCGCTTCGGAACTTTTAAATATCTCGATATATCTCGAAAACTACGCTTCTGATCAAAGAATATCATAGAACGTAAATTGTAGGAAACATAATTCTCTACAAAAAAGGTCTCTTAACATTTTGCCATAGCTCGTTTCGTTTCCGAAATATTTGCAGATATATCTCAAGGGAAGGGGCCTGACGGACATATTTCGAGATATTTCTTCTTCTTGTTGTTCTTCTTCTGCACAGCTAAACTGGAAGTGGCATTTCCAGCTCGCAACAGTGCAGAGTTATCTCAAAGAAAGGGGCCACGGTGTTTCTGTATCTCTATTATGTTGGTGCGGCTTCGGAACTTTTAAATATCTTGATATATCTCGAGATCTACGCATCTGATCAAAAAATATCATAGAACATAAAAAGTAGGAAACTTAATTCTCTACAAAAAAAGGTCTCTTAACATTTTGCCATAGCTCGCTTCGTTTCCGAGATATTTGCAGATTTATCTCAAGGGAAGGGGCCTGACGGACATATTTCGAGATATTTCTTCTTCTTGTTGTTCTTCTTCTGCACAGCAAAGCTGGAAGTGGCATTTGCGGCTCGCACTAGTGCAGAGTTATCTCAAAGAAAGGGGCCACGGTGTTTCTGTATCTCCATTATGTTGGTGCGGCTTCGGAACTTTTAAATATCTTGATATATCTCGAGAACTACGCATCTGATCAAAAAATATCATACTACATAAAACGTAGGAAACTTAATTCTCTACAAGAAAGGTCTCTAAACATTTTGCCATAGCTCGCTTCGTTTCCGAGATATTTGCAGGTTTATCTCAAGGGAAGGGGCCTAACGGACATATTTCCAGATATTTCTTCTTCTTGTTGTTCTTCTTCTGCACAGCTAAGCTGGAAGTGGCATTTGCGGCTCGCACTAGTGCAGAGTTATCTCAAAGAAAGGGGCCACGGGGTTTCTGTATCTCTATTATGTTGGTGCAGCTTCGGAACTTTTAAATATCTTGATATATCTCGAGAACTACGCATCTGATCAAAAAATATCATGGAACATAAAAAGTAGAAAACTTAATTCTCTACAAAAAAGGTCTCTTAACATTTTGCCATAGCTCGCTTCGTTTCCGAGATATTTGCAGATTTATCTCAAGGGAAGGGGCCTGACGGACATATTTCGAGATATTTCTTCTTCTTGTTGTTCTTCTTCTGCACAGCTAAGCTGGAAGTGGCATTTGCGGCTCGCACTAGTGCAGAGTTATCTCAAAGAAAGGGGCCACGGTGTTTCTGTATCTCTATTATGTTGGTGCGGCTTCGGAACTTTTAAATATCTTGATATATCTCGAGAACTACGCATCTGATCAAAAAATATCATAGAAGATAAAAAGTAGGAAACTTGATTCTCTACAAAAAAGGTCTGTTATCATTTTGCAATAGCTCGCTTCGTTTCCGAGATATTTGCAGATTTATCTCAAGGGAAGGGGCCTAACGGACATATTTCGAGATATTTCTTCTTCTTGTTGTTCTTCTTCTGCACAGCTAAGCTGGATGTGGCATTGGCAGCTCGCAATAGTGCAGAGTTATCTCAAAGAAAGGGGCCACGGTGTTTCTGTATCTCTATTATGTTGGTGCGGCTTCGGAACTTTTAAATATCTTGATATATCTCGAGATCTACGCATCTGATCAAAAAATATCATAGAACATAAAAAGTAGGAAACTTAATTCTCTACAAAAAAGGTCTCTTAACATTTTGCCATAGCTCGCTTCGTTTCCGAGATATTTGCAGATTTATCTCAAGGGAAGGGGCCTGACGGACATATTTCGAGATATTTCTTCTTCTTGTTGTTCTTCTTCTGCACAGCTAAGCTGGAAGTGGCATTTGCAGCTCGCAATAGTGCAGAGTTATCTCAAAGAAAGGGGCCACGGTGTTTCTGCATCTCTATTATGTTGGTGCGGCTTCGGAACTTTTAAATATCTTGATATATCTCGAGAACTACGCATCTGATCAAAAAATATCATAGAACATAAAAAGGAGGAAACTTAATTCTCTACAAAAAAGGTCTCTTAACATTTTGCCATAGCTCGCTTCGTTTCCGAGATATTTGCACATTTATCTCAAGGGAAGGGGCCTGACGGACATATTTCGAGATATTTCTTCTTCTTGTTGTTCTTCTTCTGCACAGCTAAGCTGGAAGTGACATTTGCAGCTCGCAATAGTGCAGAGTTATCTCAAAGAAAGGGGCCACAGTGTTTCTGTATCTCTATTATGTTGGTGCGGCTTCGGAACTTTTAAATATCTTGATATATCTCGAGAACTACGCATCTGATCAAAAAATATCATAGAACATAAAAAGTAGGAAACTTAATTCTCTACAAAAAAGGTCTCTTAACATTTTGCCATAGCTCGCTTCGTTTCCGAGATATTTGCAGATTTATCTCAAGGGAAGGGGCCTGACGGACATATTTCGAGATGTTTCTTCTTCTTGATGTTCTTCTTCTGCACAGCTAAGCTGAAAGTGGCATTTGCGGCTCGCAATAGTGCGGAGTTATCTCAAAGAAAGGGGCCACGGTGTTTCTGTATCTCTATTATGTTGGTGCGGCTTCGGAACTTTTAAGTATCTTGATATATCTCGAGAACTACGCATCTGATCAAAAAATATAATAGAACATAAAAAGTAGGAAACTTAATTCTCTACAAAAAAGGTCTCTCAACATTTTGCCATAGCTCGCTTCGTTTCCGAGATATTTGCAGATTTATCTCGAGGGAAGGGGCCTGACGGACATATTTCGAGATATTTCTTCTTCTTGTTGTTCTTCTTCTGCACAGCTAAGCTGGAAGTGGCATTTGCGCCTCGCACTAGTGCAGAGTTATCTCAAAGAAAGGGGCCACGGTGTTTCTGTATCTCTATTATGTTGGTGCGGCTTCGGAACTTTTAAATATCTTGATATATCTCGAGAACTACGCATCTGATCAAAAAATATCATAGAACATAAAAAGTAGGAAACATAATTCTCTACAAATAAGGTCTCTTAACATTCTGCCATAGCTCGCTTCGTTTCCGAGATATTTGCAGATTTATCACAAGGGAAGGGGCCTGACGGACATATTTCGAGATATTTCTTCTTCTTGTTGTTCTTCTTCTGCACAGCTAAACTGGAAGTGGCATTTCCAGCTCGCAAAAGTGCAGAGTTATCTCAAAGAAAGGGGCCACGGTGTTTCTGTATCTCTATTATGTTGGTGCGGCTTCGGAACTTTTAAATATCTCGATATATCTCGAAAACTACGCTTCTGATCAAAAAATATCATAGAACATAACTTGTAGCAAACATAATTCTCTACAAAAAAGGTCTCTTAACATTTTGCCATAGCTCGCTTTGTTTCTGAGATATTTGCAGATATATCTCAAGGGAAGGGGCCTGACGGACATATTTCGAGATATTTCTTCTTCTTGTTGTTCTGCTTCTGCACAGCTAAACTGGAAGTCGCATTTCCAGCTCGCAATAGTGCAGAGTTATCTGAAAGAAAGGGGCCACGGTGTTTCTGTATCTCTATTATGTTGGTGCGGCTTCGGAACTTTTAAATATCTTGATATATCTCGAGAACTACGCATCTGATCAAAAAATATCATAGAACATAAAAAGTAGGAAACTTAATTCTCTACAAATAAGGTCTCTTAACATTCTGCCATAGCTCGCTTCGTTTCCGAGATATTTGCAGATTTATCTCAAGGGAAGGGGCCTGACGGACATATTTCGAAATATTTCTTCTTCTTGTTGTTCTTCTTCTGCACAGCTAAGCTGGAAGTGGCATTTGCAGCTCGCAATAGTGCAGAGTTATCTCAAAGAAAGGGGCCACGGTGTTTCTGTATCTCTATTATGTTGGTGCGGCTTCGGAACTTTTAAATATCTCGATATATCTCGAAAACTACGCTTCTGATCAAAAAATATCAGAGAACGTAAATTGTAGGAAACATAATTCTCTACAAAAAAGGTCTCTTAACATTCTGCCATAGCTCGCTTCGTTTCCGAAATATTTGCAGATTTATCTCAAGGGAAGGGGCCTGACGGACATATTTCGAGATATTTCTTCTTCTTGTTGTTCTTCTTCTGCACAGCTAAGCTGGAAGTGACATTTGCAGCTCGCAATAGTGCAGAGTTATCTCAAAGAAAGGGGCCACGGTGTTTCTGTATCTCTATTATGTTGGTGCGGCTTCGGAACTTTTAAATATCTCGATATATCTCGAAAACTACGCTTCTGATCAAAAAATATCATAGAACATAAATTGTAGGAAACAAAATACTCTACAAAAAAGGTCTCTTAAGATTTTGCCATAGCTCGTTTGGTTTCCGAGATATTTGCAGATATATCTCAAGGGAAGGGGCCTGACGGACATATTTCAAGATATTTCTTCTTCTTGTTGTTCTTCTTCTGCACAGCTAAGCTGGAAGTGGCATTTGCAGCTCGCAATAGTGCAGAGTTGTCTCAAAGAAAGGGGCCACGGTGTTTCTGTATCTCTATTATGTTGGTGCGGCTTCGGAACTTTTAAATATCTCGATATATCTCGAAAAGTACGCTTCTGATCAAAAAATATCATAGAACATAACTTGTAGGAAACATAATTCTCTACAAAAAAGGTCTCTTACCATTTTGCCATAGCTCGCTTCGTTTCCGAGATATTTGCAGATATATCTCAAGGGAAGGGGCCTGACGGACATATTTCGAGATATTTCTTCTTCTTGTTGTTCTTCTTCTGCACAGCTAAACTGGAAGTGGCATTTCCAGCTCGCAATAGTGCAGAGTTATCTGAAAGAAAGGGGCCACGTTGTTTCTGTATCTCTATTATGTTGGTGCGGCTTCGGAACTTTTAAATATCTTGATATATCTCGAGAACTACGCATCTGATCAAAAAATATCATAGAACATAAAAAGTAGGAAACATAATTCTCTACAAATAAGGTCTCTTAACATTCTGCCATAGCTCGCTTCGTTTCCGAGATATTTGCAGATTTATCTCAAGGGAAAGGGCCTGACGGACATATTTCGAAATATTTCTTCTTCTTGTTGTTCTTCTTCTGCACAGCTAAGCTGGAAGTGGCATTTCCAGCTCGCAATAGTGCAGAGCTATCTGAAAGAAAGGGGCCACGGTGTTTCTGTATCTCTATTATGTTGGTGCGGCTTCGGAACTTTTAAATATCGTGATATATCTCGAGAACTACGCATCTGATCAAAAAATATAATAGAACATAAAAAGTAGGAAACTTAATTCTCTACAAAAAAGGTCTCTTAAGATTTTGCCATAGCTCGTTTCGTTTCCGAGATATTTGCAGATATATCTCAAGGGAAGGGGCCTGACGGACATATTTCGAGATATTTCTTCTTCTTGTTGTTCTTCTTCTGCACAGCTAAGCTGGAAGTGGCATTTGCAGCTCGCAATAGCGCAGAGTGATCTCAAAGAAAGGGGCCACGGTGTTTCTGTATCTCTATTATGTTGGTGCGGCTTCGGAACTTTTAAATATCTCGATATATCTCGAAAACTACGCTTCTGATCAAAAAATATCATAGAGGATAACTTGTAGGAAACATAATTCTCTACAAAAAAGGTCTCTTAACATTTTGCCATAGCTCGCTTCGTTTCCGAGATATTTGCAGATATATCTCAAGGGAAGGGACCTGATGGACATATTTCGAGATATTTCTTCTTCTTGTTGTTCTGCTTCTGCACAGCTAAACTGGAAGTCGCATTTCCAGCTCGCAATAGTGCAGAGTTATCTGAAAGAAAGGGGCCACGGTGTTTCTGTATCTCTATTATGTTGGTGCGGCTTCGGAACTTTTAAATATCTTGATATATCTCGAGAACTACGCATCTGATCAAAAAATATCATAGAACATAAAAAGTGGGAAACTTAATTCTCTACAAATAAGGTCTCTTAACATTTTGCCATAGCTCGCTTCGTTTCCGAGATATTTGCAGATTTATCTCAAGGGAAGGGGCCTGACGGACATATTTCGAGATATTTCTTCTTCTTGTTGTTCTTCTTCTGCACAGCTAAGCTGGAAGTGGCATTTGCAGCTCGCAATAGTGCAGAGTTATCTGAAAGAAAGGGGCCACGGTGTTTCTGTATCTCTATTATGTTGGTGCGGCTTCGGAACTTTTAAATATCGTGATATATCTCGAGAACTACGCATCTGATCAAAAAATATCATAGAACATAAAAAGTAGGAAACATAATTCTCTACAAATAAGGTCTCTTAACATTCTGCCATAGCTCGCTTCGTTTCCGAGATATTTGCAGATTTATCTCAAGGGAAGGGGCCTGACGGACATATTTCGAAATATTTCTTCTTCTTGTTGTTCTTCTTCTGCACAGCTAAGCTGGAAGTGGCATTTGCAGCTCGCAATAGTGCAGAGTTATCTCAAAGAAAGGGGCCACGGTGTTTCTGTATCTCTATTATGTTGGTGCGGCTTCGGAACTTTTAAATATCTCGATATATCTCGAAAACTACGCTTCTGATCAAAAAATATCAGAGAACGTAAATTGTAGGAAACATAATTCTCTACAAAAAAGGTCTCTTAACATTCTGCCATAGCTCGCTTCGTTTCCGAAATATTTGCAGATTTATCTCAAGGGAAGGGGCCTGACGGACATATTTCGAGATATTTCTTCTTCTTGTTGTTCTTCTTCTGCACAGGTAAGCTGGAAGTGGCATTTGCGCCTCGCACTAGTGCAGAGTTATCTCAAGGAAAGGGGCCACGGTGTTTCTGTATCTCTATTATGTTGGTGCGGCTTCGGAACTTTTACATATCTCGATATATCTCGAAAACTACGCTTCTGATCAAAAAATATCGTAGAACATAAATTGTAGGAAACAAAATTCTCTACAAAAAAGGTCTCTTAAGATTTTGCCATAGCCCGTTTCGTTTCCGAGATATTTGCAGATATATCTCAACGGAAGGGGCCTGACGGACATATTTCGAGATATTTCTTCTTCTTGTTGTTCTTCTTCTGCACAGCTAAACTGGAAGTGGCATTTCCAGCTCGCAATAGTGCAGAGTTATCTGAAAGAAAGGGGCCACGGTGTTTCTGTATCTCTATTATGTTGGTGCGGCTTCGGAACTTTTAAATATCTTGATATATCTCGAGAACTACGCATCTGATCAAAAAATATAATAGAACATAAAAAGTAGGAAACTTAATTCTCTACAAAAAAGGTCGCTTAACATTTTGCCATAGCCCGCTTCGTTTCCGAGATATTTGCAGATTTATCTCGAGGGAAGGGGCCTGACGGACATATTTCGAGATATTTCTTCTTCTTGTTGTTCTTCTTCTGCACAGCTAAGCTGGAAGTGGCATTTGCAGCTCGCAATAGTGCAGAGTTGTCTCAAAGAAAGGGGCCACGGTGTTTCTGTATCTCTATTATGTTGGTGCGGCTTCGGAACTTTTAAATATCTCGATATATCTCGAAAAGTACGCTTCTGATCAAAAAATATCATAGAACATAACTTGTAGGAAACATAATTCTCTACAAAAAAGGTCTCTTACCATTTTGCCATAGCTCGCTTCGTTTCCGAGATATTTGCAGATTTATCTCAAGGGAAAGGGCCTGACGGACATATTTCGAAATATTTCTTCTTCTTGTTGTTCTTCTTCTGCACAGCTAAGCTGGAAGTGGCATTTGCAGCTCGCAATAGTGCAGAGTGATCTCAAAGAAAGGGGCCACGGTGTTTCTGTATCTCTATTATGTTGGTGCGGCTTCGGAACTTTTAAATATCTCGATATATCTCGAAAACTACGCTTCTGATCAAAAAATATCATAGAAGATAACTTGTAGGAAACATAATTCTCTACAAAAAAGGTCTCTTAACATTTTGCCATAGCTCGCTTCGTTTCCGAGATATTTGCAGATATATCTCAAGGGAAGGGACCTGATGGACATATTTCGAGATATTTCTTCTTCTTGTTGTTCTTCTTCTGCACAGCTAAACTGGAAGTGGCATTTCCAGCTCGCAATAGTGCAGAGTTATCTGAAAGAAAGGGGCCACGGTGTTTCTGTATCTCTATTATGTTGGTGCGGCGTCGGAGCTATTAAATATCTTGATATATCTCGAGAACTACGCATCTGATCAAAAAATATCATAGAACATAAAAAGTAGGAAACTTAATTCTCTACAAATAAGGTCTCTTAACATTTTGCCATAGCTCGCTTCGTTTCCGAGATACTTGCAGATTTATCTCAAGGGAAGGGGCCTGACGGACATATTTCGAGATATTTCTTCTTCTTGTTGTTCTCCTTCTGCACAGCTAAGCTGGAAGTGGCATTTGCAGCTCGCAATAGTGCAGAGTTATCTCAAAGAAAGGGGCCACGGTGTTTCTGTATCTCTATTATGTTGGTGCGGCTTCGGAACTTTTAAATATCTCGATATATCTCGAAAACTACGCTTCTGATCAAAAAATATCATAGAACATAACTTGTAGGAAACATAATTCTCTACAAAAAACGTCTCTTACCATTTTGCCATATCTCGCTTCGTTTCCAAGATATTTGCAGATATATCTCAAGGGAAGGGGCCTGACGGACATATTTCGAGATATTTCTTCTTCTTGTTGTTCTTCTTCTGCACAGCTAAACTGGAAGTGGCACTTCCAGCTCGCAATAGTGCAGAGTTATCTGAAAGAAAGGAGCCACGGTGTTTCTGTATCTCTGTTATGTTGGTGCGGCTTCGGAACTTTTAAATATCTTGATATATCTCGAGAACTACGCATCTGATCAAAAAATATGATAGAACATAAAAAGTAGGAAACGTAATTCTCTACAAATAAAGTCTCTTAATACTTTGCCATAGCTCGCTTCGTTTCCGAGATATATGCAGATTTATCTCAAGGGAAGGGGCCTGACGGACATATTTCGAGATATTTCTTCTTCTTGTTGTTCTTCTTCTGCACAGCTAAACTGGAAGTGGCATTTCCAGCTCGCAATAGTGCAGAGTTATCTGAAAGAAAGGGGCCACGGTGTTTCTGTATCTCTATTATGTTGGTGCGGCTTCGGAACTTTTAAATATCTTGATATATCTCGTGAAACTACGCATCTGATCGAAAAATATCATAGAACATAAAAAGTAGGAAACATAATTCTCTACCAATAAGGTCTCTTAACATTCTGCCATAGCTCGCTTCGTTTCCGAGATATTTGCAGATATATCTCAAGGGAAGGGGCCTGACGGACATATTTCGAGATATTTCTTCTTCTTGTTGTTCTTCTTCTGCACAGCTAAGCTGGAAGTGGCATTTGCAGCTCGCAATAGTGCAGAGTTATCTCAAAGAAAGGGGCCACGGTGTTTCTGTATCTCTATTATGTTGGTGCGGCTTCGGAACTTTTAAATATCTTGATATATCTCGAGAAGTACGCATCTGATCAAAAAATATGATAGAACATAAAAAGTAGCAAACTTAATTCTCTACAAAAAAGGTCTCTTAACATTTTGCCATAGCTCGCTTCGTTTCCGAGATATTTGCAGATTTGTTTCGAGGGAAGGGGCCTGACGGACATATTTCGAGATATTTCTTCTTCTTGTTGTTCTTCTTCTGCACCGCTAAGCTGGAAGTGGCATTTGCAGCTCGCAATAGTGCAGAGTTATCTCAAAGAAAGGGGCCACGGTGTTTCTGTATCTCTATTATGTTGGTGCGGCTTCGGAACTTTTAAATATCTCGATATATCTCGAAAACTACGCTTCAGATCAAAAAATATCATAGAACATAAAAAGTAGAAAACTTAATTCTCTACAAAAAAGGTCTCTTAACATTTTGCCATAGCTCGCTTCGTTTCCGAGATATTTGCAGATATATCTCAAGGGAAGGGGCCTGACGGACATATTTCGAGATATTTCTTCTTCTTGTTGTTCTTCTTCTGCACAGCTAAACTGGAAGTGGCATTTCCAGCTCGCAATAGTGCAGAGTTATCTGAAAGAAAGGGGCCACGGTGTTTCTGTATCTCTATTATGTTGGTGCGGCTTCGGAACTTTTAAGTATCTTGATATATCTCGAGAACTACGCATCTGATCAAAAAATATCATAGAACATAAAAAGTAGGAAATTTAATTCCCTACAAAAAAGGTCTCTTAACATTTTGCCATAGCTCGCTTCGTTTCCGAGATATTTGCAGATTTATCTCGAGGGAAGGGGCCTGACGGACATATTTCGAGATATTTCTTCTTCTTGTTGTTCTTCTTCTGCACAGCTACGCTGGAAGTGGCATTTGCAGCTCGCAATAGTGCAGAGTTATCTCAAAGAAAGGGGCCACGGTGTTTCTGTATCTCTATTATGTTGGTGCGGCTTCGGAACTTTTAAATATCTTGATATATCTCGAGAAGTACGCATCTGATCAAAAAATATGATAGAACATAAAAAGTAGGAAACTTAATTCTCTACAAAAAAGGTCTCTTAACATTTTGCCATAGCTCGCTTCGTTTCCGAGATATTTGCAGATTTATTTCGAGGGAAGGGGCCTGACGGACATATTTCGAGATATTTCTTCTTATTGTTGTTCTTCTTCTGCACAGCTAAACTGGAAGTGGCATTTCCAGCTCGCAATAGTGCAGAGTTGTCTCAAAGAAAGGGGCCACGGTGTTTCTGTATCTCTATTATGTTGGTGCGGCTTCGGAACTTTTAAATATCTTGATATATCTCGAGAAGTACGCATCTGATCAAAAAATATGATAGAACATAAATTGTAGGAAACAAGATTCTCTACAAAAAAGGTCTCTTAAGATTTTGCCATAGCTCGTTTCGTTTCCGAGATATTTGCAGATATATCTCAAGGGAAGGGGCCTGACGGACATATTTCGAGATATTTCTTCTTATTGTTGTTCTTCTTCTGCACAGCTAAACTGGAAGTGGCATTTCCAGCTCGCAATAGTGCAGAGTTGTCTCAAAGAAAGGGGCCACGGTGTTTCTGTATCTCTATTATGTTGGTGCGGCTTCGGAACTTTTAAATATCTCGATATATCTCGAAAAGTACGCTTCTGATCAAAAAATATCATACAACATAACTTGTAGGAAACATAATTCTCTACAAAAAAGGTCTCTTACCATTTTGCCATAGCTCGCTTCGTTTCCGAGATATTTGCAGATATATCTCAAGGGAAGGGGCCTGACGGACATATTTCGAGATATTTCTTCTTCTTGTTGTTCTTCTTCTGCACAGCTAAACTGGAAGTGGCATTTCCAGCTCGCAATAGTGCAGAATTATCTGAAAGAAAGGGGCCACGTTGTTTCTGTATCTCTATTATGTTGGTGCGGCTTCGGAACTTTTAAATATCTTGATATATCTCGAGAACTACGCATCTGATCAAAAAATATCATAGAACATAAAAAGTAGGAAACATAATTCTCTACAAATAAGGTCTCTTAACATTCTGCCATAGCTCGCTTCGTTTCCGAGATATTTGCAGATTTATCTCAAGGGAAAGGGCCTGACGGACATATTTCGAAATATTTCTTCTTCTTGTTGTTCTTCTTCTGCACAGCTAAGCTGGAAGTGGCATTTCCAGCTCGCAATAGTGCAGAGCTATCTGAAAGAAAGGGGCCACGGTGTTTCTGTATCTCTATTATGTTGGTGCGGCTTCGGAACTTTTAAATATCGTGATATATCTCGAGAACTACGCATCTGATCAAAAAATATAATAGAACATAAAAAGTAGGAAACTTAATTCTCTACAAAAAAGGTCTCTTAAGATTTTGCCATAGCTCGTTTCGTTTCCGAGATATTTGCAGATATATCTCAAGGGAAGGGGCCTGACGGACATATTTCGAGATATTTCTTCTTCTTGTTGTTCTTCTTCTGCACAGCTAAGCTGGAAGTGGCATTTGCAGCTCGCAATAGTGCAGAGTGATCTCAAAGAAAGGGGCCACGGTGTTTCTGTATCTCTATTATGTTGGTGCGGCTTCGGAACTTTTAAATATCTCGATATATCTCGAAAACTACGGTTCTGATCAAAAAATATCATAGAAGATAACTTGTAGGAAACATAATTCTCTACAAAAAAGGTCTCTTAACATTTTGCCATAGCTCGCTTCGTTTCCGAGATATTTGCAGATATATCTCAAGGGAAGGGACCTGATGGACATATTTCGAGATATTTCTTCTTCTTGTTGTTCTTCTTCTGCACAGCTAAACTGGAAGTGGCATTTCCAGCTCGCAATAGTGCAGAGTTATCTGAAAGAAAGGGGCCACGGTGTTTCTGTATCTCTATTATGTTGGTGCGGCGTCGGAACTATTAAATATCTTGATATATCTCGAGAACTACGCATCTGATCAAAAAATATCATAGAACATAAATTGTAGGAAACAAAATACTCTACAAAAAAGGTCTCTTAAGATTTTGCCATAGCTCGTTTGGTTTCCGAGATATTTGCAGATATATCTCAAGGGAAGGGGCCTGATGGACATATTTCGAGATATTTCTTCTTCTTGTTGTTCTTCTTCTGCACAGCTAAGCTGGAAGTGGCATTTGCAGCTCGCAATAGTGCAGAGTTGTCTCAAAGAAAGGGGCCACGGTGTTTCTGTATCTCTATTATGTTGGTGCGGCTTCGGAACTTTTAAATATCTCGATATATCTCGAAAAGTACGCTTCTGATCAAAAAATATCATAGAACATAACTTGTAGGAAACATAATTCTCTACAAAAAAGGTCTCTTACCATTTTGCCATAGCTCGCTTCGTTTCCGAGATATTTGCAGATTTATCTCAAGGGAAAGGGCCTGACGGACATATTTCGAAATATTTCTTCTTCTTGTTGTTCTTCTTCTGCACAGCTAAGCTGGAAGTGGCATTTGCAGCTCGCAATAGTGCAGAGTGATCTCAAAGAAAGGGGCCACGGTGTTTCTGTATCTCTATTATGTTGGTGCGGCTTCGGAACTTTTAAATATCTCGATATATCTCGAAAACTACGCTTCTGATCAAAAAATATCATAGAAGATAACTTGTAGGAAACATAATTCTCTACAAAAAAGGTCTCTTAACATTTTGCCATTGCTCGCTTCGTTTCCGAGATATTTGCAGATATATCTCAAGGGAAGGGACCTGATGGACATATTTCGAGATATTTCTTCTTCTTGTTGTTCTTCTTCTGCACAGCTAAACTGGAAGTGGCATTTCCAGCTCGCAATAGTGCAGAGTTATCTGAAAGAAAGGGGCCACGGTGTTTCTGTATCTCTATTATGTTGGTGCGGCGTCGGAGCTATTAAATATCTTGATATATCTCGAGAACTACGCATCTGATCAAAAAATATCATAGAACATAAAAAGTAGGAAACTTAATTCTCTACAAATAAGGTCTCTTAACATTTTGCCATAGCTCGCTTCGTTTCCGAGATACTTGCAGATTTATCTCAAGGGAAGGGGCCTGACGGACATATTTCGAGATATTTCTTCTTCTTGTTGTTCTCCTTCTGCACAGCTAAGCTGGAAGTGGCATTTGCAGCTCGCAATAGTGCAGAGTTATCTCAAAGAAAGGGGCCACGGTGTTTCTGTATCTCTATTATGTTGGTGCGGCTTCGGAACTTTTAAATATCTCGATATATCTCGAAAACTACGCTTCTGATCGAAAAATATCATAGAACATAACTTGTAGGAAACATAATTCTCTACAAAAAACGTCTCTTACCATTTTGCCATATCTCGCTTCGTTTCCAAGATATTTGCAGATATATCTCAAGGGAAGGGGCCTGACGGACATATTTCGAGATATTTCTTCTTCTTGTTGTTCTTCTTCTGCACAGCTAAACTGGAAGTGGCACTTCCAGCTCGCAATAGTGCAGAGTTATCTGAAAGAAAGGAGCCACGGTGTTTCTGTATCTCTGTTATGTTGGTGCGGCTTCGGAACTTTTAAATATCTTGATATATCTCGAGAACTACGCATCTGATCAAAAAATATGATAGAACATAAAAAGTAGGAAACGTAATTCTCTACAAATAAAGTCTCTTAATACTTTGCCATAGCTCGCTTCGTTTCCGAGATATTTGCAGATATATCTCAAGGGAAGGGGCCTGACGGACATATTTCGAGATATTTCTTCTTCTTGTTGTACTTCTTCTGCACAGCTAAACTGGAAGTGGCATTTCCAGCTCGCAATAGTGCAGAGTTATCTGAAAGAAAGGGGCCACGGTGTTTCTGTATCTCTATTATGTTGTTGCGGCTTCGGAACTTTTAAATATCTTGATATATCTCGAGAACTACGCATCTGATCAAAAAATATCATAGAACATAAAAAGTAGGAAACTTAATTCTCTACAAAAAAGGTCTCTTAACATTTTGCCATAGCTCGCTTCGTTTCCGAGATATTTGCAGATTTGTTTCGAGGGAAGGGGCCTGACGGACATATTTCGAGATATTTCTTCTTCTTGTTGTTCTTCTTCTGCACCGCTAAGCTGGAAGTGGCATTTGCAGCTCGCAATAGTGCAGAGTTATCTCAAAGAAAGGGGCCACGGTGTTTCTGTATCTCTATTATGTTGGTGCGGCTTCGGAACTTTTAAATATCTCGATATATCTCGAAAACTACGCTTCAGATCAAAAAATATCATAGAACATAAAAAGTAGAAAACTTAATTCTCTACAAAAAAGGTCTCTTAACATTTTGCCATAGCTCGCTTCGTTTCCGAGATATTTGCAGATATATCTCAAGGGAAGGGGCCTGACGGACATATTTCGAGATATTTCTTCTTCTTGTTGTTCTCCTTCTGCACAGCTAAGCTGGAAGTGGCATTTGCAGCTCGCAATAGTGCAGAGTTATCTCAAAGAAAGGGGCCACGGTGTTTCTGTATCTCTATTATGTTGGTGCGGCTTCGGAACTTTTAAATATCTCGATATATCTCGAAAACTACGCTTCTGATCGAAAAATATCATAGAACATAACTTGTAGGAAACATAATTCTCTACAAAAAACGTCTCTTACCATTTTGCCATATCTCGCTTCGTTTCCAAGATATTTGCAGATATATCTCAAGGGAAGGGGCCTGACGGACATATTTCGAGATATTTCTTCTTCTTGTTGTTCTTCTTCTGCACAGCTAAACTGGAAGTGGCACTTCCAGCTCGCAATAGTGCAGAGTTATCTGAAAGAAAGGAGCCACGGTGTTTCTGTATCTCTGTTATGTTGGTGCGGCTTCGGAACTTTTAAATATCTTGATATATCTCGAGAACTACGCATCTGATCAAAAAATATGATAGAACATAAAAAGTAGGAAACGTAATTCTCTACAAATAAAGTCTCTTAATACTTTGCCATAGCTCGCTTCGTTTCCGAGATATATGCAGATTTATCTCAAGGGAAGGGGCCTGACGGACATATTTCGAGATATTTCTTCTTCTTGTTGTTCTTCTTCTGCACAGCTAAACTGGAAGTGGCATTTCCAGCTCGCAATAGTGCAGAGTTATCTGAAAGAAAGGGGCCACGGTGTTTCTGTATCTCTATTATGTTGGTGCGGCTTCGGAACTTTTAAATATCTTGATATATCTCGTGAAACTACGCATCTGATCGAAAAATATCATAGAACATAAAAAGTAGGAAACATAATTCTCTACCAATAAGGTCTCTTAACATTCTGCCATAGCTCGCTTCGTTTCCGAGATATTTGCAGATATATCTCAAGGGAAGGGGCCTGACGGACATATTTCGAGATATTTCTTCTTCTTGTTGTACTTCTTCTGCACAGCTAAACTGGAAGTGGCATTTCCAGCTCGCAATAGTGCAGAGTTATCTGAAAGAAAGGGGCCACGGTGTTTCTGTATCTCTATTATGTTGTTGCGGCTTCGGAACTTTTAAATATCTTGATATATCTCGAGAACTACGCATCTGATCAAAAAATATCATAGAACATAAAAAGTAGGAAACTTAATTCTCTACAAAAAAGGTCTCTTAACATTTTGCCATAGCTCGCTTCGTTTCCGAGATATTTGCAGATTTGTTTCGAGGGAAGGGGCCTGACGGACATATTTCGAGATATTTCTTCTTCTTGTTGTTCTTCTTCTGCACCGCTAAGCTGGAAGTGGCATTTGCAGCTCGCAATAGTGCAGAGTTATCTCAAAGAAAGGGGCCACGGTGTTTCTGTATCTCTATTATGTTGGTGCGGCTTCGGAACTTTTAAATATCTCGATATATCTCGAAAACTACGCTTCAGATCAAAAAATATCATAGAACATAAAAAGTAGAAAACTTAATTCTCTACAAAAAAGGTCTCTTAACATTTTGCCATAGCTCGCTTCGTTTCCGAGATATTTGCAGATATATCTCAAGGGAAGGGGCCTGACGGACATATTTCGAGATATTTCTTCTTCTTGTTGTTCTTCTTCTGCACAGCTAAACTGGAAGTGGCATTTCCAGCTCGCAATAGTGCAGAGTTATCTGAAAGAAAGGGGCCACGGTGTTTCTGTATCTCTATTATGTTGTTGCGGCTTCGGAACTTTTAAATATCTTGATATATCTCGAGAACTACGCATCTGATCAAAAAATATCATAGAACATAAAAAGTAGGAAACTTAATTCTCTACAAATAAGGTCTCTTAACATTTTGCCACAGCTCGCTTCGTTTCCGAGATATTTGCAGATTTATCTCAAGGGAAGGGGCCTGACGGACATATTTCGAGATATTTCTTCTTCTTGTTGTTCTTCTTCTGCACAGCTAAGCTGGAAGTGGCATTTGCAGCTCGCAATAGTGCAGAGTTATCTCAAAGAAAGGGGCCACGGTGTTTCTGTATCTCTATTATGTTGGTGCGGCTTCGGAACTTTTAAATATCTTGATATATCTCGAGAAGTACGCATCTGATCAAAAAATATGATAGAACATAAAAAGTAGCAAACTTAATTCTCTACAAAAAAGGTCTCTTAACATTTTGCCATAGCTCGCTTCGTTTCCGAGATATTTGCAGATTTGTTTCGAGGGAAGGGGCCTGACGGACATATTTCGAGATATTTCTTCTTCTTGTTGTTCTTCTTCTGCACCGCTAAGCTGGAAGTGGCATTTGCAGCTCGCAATAGTGCAGAGTTATCTCAAAGAAAGGGGCCACGGTGTTTCTGTATCTCTATTATGTTGGTGCGGCTTCGGAACTTTTAAATATCTCGATATATCTCGAAAACTACGCTTCAGATCAAAAAATATCATAGAACATAAAAAGTAGAAAACTTAATTCTCTACAAAAAAGGTCTCTTAACATTTTGCCATAGCTCGCTTCGTTTCCGAGATATTTGCAGATATATCTCAAGGGAAGGGGCCTGACGGACATATTTCGAGATATTTCTTCTTCTTGTTGTTCTTCTTCTGCACAGCTAAACTGGAAGTGGCATTTCCAGCTCGCAATAGTGCAGAGTTATCTGAAAGAAAGGGGCCACGGTGTTTCTGTATCTCTATTATGTTGTTGCGGCTTCGGAACTTTTAAATATCTTGATATATCTCGAGAACTACGCATCTGATCAAAAAATATCATAGAACATAAAAAGTAGGAAACTTAATTCTCTACAAATAAGGTCTCTTAACATTTTGCCACAGCTCGCTTCGTTTCCGAGATATTTGCAGATATATCTCAAGGGAAGGGGCCTGACGGACATATTTCGAGATATTTCTTCTTCTTGTTGTTCTTCTTCTGCACAGCTAAACTGGAAGTGGCATTTCCAGCTCGCAATAGTGCAGAGTTATCTGAAAGAAAGGGGCCACGGTGTTTCTGTATCTCTATTATGTTGGTGCGGCTTCGGAACTTTTAAGTATCTTGATATATCTCGAGAACTACGCATCTGATCAAAAAATATCATAGAACATAAAAAGTAGGAAACTTAATTCTCTACAAATTAGGTCTCTTAACATTTTGCCATAGCTCGCTTCGTTTCCGAGATATTTGCAGATTTATCTCAAGGGAAGGGGCCTGACGGACATATTTCGAGATATTTCTTCTTCTTGTTGTTCTTCTTCTGCACAGCTAAGCTGGAAGTGGCATTTGCAGCTCGCAATAGTGCAGAGTTATCTCAAAGAAAGGGGCCACGGTGTTTCTGTATCTCTATTATGTTGGTGCGGCTTCGGAACTTTTAAATATCTTGATATATCTCGAGAAGTACGCATCTGATCAAAAAATATGATAGAACATAAAAAGTAGGAAACTTAATTCTCTACAAAAAAGGTCTCTTAACATTTTGCCATAGCTCGCTTCGTTTCCGAGATATTTGCAGATTTATTTCGAGGGAAGGGGCCTGACGGACATATTTCGAGATATTTCTTCTTCTTGTTGTTCTTCTTCTGCACCGCTAAGCTGGAAGTGGCTTTTGCGGCTCGCACTAGTGCAGAGTTATCTCAAAGAAAGGGGCCACGGTGTTTCTGTATCTCTATTATGTTAGTGCGGCTTCGAAACTTTTAAATATCTAGATATATCTCGAGAACTACGCATCTGATCAAAAAATATCATACAACATAAAAAGTAGGAAACTTAATTCTCTACAAAAAAGGTCTCTTAACATTTTGCCATAGCTCGCTTCGTTTCCGAGATATTTGCAGATTTATCTCAAGGGAAGGGGCCTGACGGACATATTTCGAGATATTTCTTCCTCTTGTTGTTCTTCTTCTGCACAGCTAAGCTGGAAGTGGCATTTGCGGCTCGGACTAGTGCAGAGTTATCTCAAAGAAAGGGGCCACGGTGTTTCTGTATCTCTATTATGTTGGTGCGGCTTCGGAACTTTTAAATATCTCGATATATCTCGAAAACTACGCTTCTGATCAAAAAATATCATAGAACATAAATTGTAGGAAACAAGATTCTCTACAAAAAAGGTCTCTTAAGATTTTGCCATAGCTCGTTTCGTTTCCGAGATATTTGCAGATATATCTCAAGGGAAGGGGCCTGACGGACATATTTCGAGATATTTCTTCTTATTGTTGTTCTTCTTCTGCACAGCTAAACTGGAAGTGGCATTTCCAGCTCGCAATAGTGCAGAGTTGTCTCAAAGAAAGGGGCCACGGTGTTTCTGTATCTCTATTATGTTGGTGCGGCTTCGGAACTTTTAAATATCTCGATATATCTCGAAAAGTACGCTTCTGATCAAAAAATATCATACAACATAACTTGTAGGAAACATAATTCTCTACAAAAAAGGTCTCTTACCATTTTGCCATAGCTCGCTTCGTTTCCGAGATATTTGCAGATATATCTCAAGGGAAGGGGCCTGACGGACATATTTCGAGATATTTCTTCTTCTTGTTGTTCTTCTTCTGCACAGCTAAACTGGAAGTGGCATTTCCAGCTCGCAATAGTGCAGAGTTATCTGAAAGAAAGGGGCCACGTTGTTTCTGTATCTCTATTATGTTGGTGCGGCTTCGGAACTTTTAAATATCTTGATATATCTCGAGAACTACGCATCTGATCAAAAAATATAATAGAACATAAAAAGTAGGAAACTTAATTCTCTACAAAAAAGGTCTCTTAAGATTTTGCCATAGCTCGTTTCGTTTCCGAGATATTTGCAGATATATCTCAAGGGAAGGGGCCTGACGGACATATTTCGAGATATTTCTTCTTCTTGTTGTTCTTCTTCTGCACAGCTAAGCTGGAAGTGGCATTTGCAGCTCGCAATAGTGCAGAGTGATCTCAAAGAAAGGGGCCACGGTGTTTCTGTATCTCTATTATGTTGGTGCGGCTTCGGAACTTTTAAATATCTCGATATATCTCGAAAACTACGCTTCTGATCAAAAAATATCATAGAAGATAACTTGTAGGAAACATAATTCTCTACAAAAAAGGTCTCTTAACATTTTGCCATAGCTCGCTTCGTTTCCGAGATATTTGCAGATATATCTCAAGGGAAGGGACCTGATGGACATATTTCGAGATATTTCTTCTTCTTGTTGTTCTTCTTCTGCACAGCTAAACTGGAAGTGGCATTTCCAGCTCGCAATAGTGCAGAGTTATCTGAAAGAAAGGGGCCACGGTGTTTCTGTATCTCTATTATGTTGGTGCGGCGTCGGAACTATTAAATATCTTGATATATCTCGAGAACTACGCATCTGATCAAAAAATATCATAGAACATAAAAAGTAGGAAACTTAATTCTCTACAAATAAGGTCTCTTAACATTTTGCCATAGCTCGCTTCGTTTCCGAGATACTTGCAGATTTATCTCAAGGGAAGGGGCCTGACGGACATATTTCGAGATATTTCTTCTTCTTGTTGTTCTCCTTCTGCACAGCTAAGCTGGAAGTGGCATTTGCAGCTCGCAATAGTGCAGAGTTATCTCAAAGAAAGGGGCCACGGTGTTTCTGTATCTCTATTATGTTGGTGCGGCTTCGGAACTTTTAAATATCTCGATATATCTCGAAAACTACGCTTCTGATCAAAAAATATCATAGAACATAACTTGTAGGAAACATAATTCTCTACAAAAAACGTCTCTTACCATTTTGCCATATCTCGCTTCGTTTCCGAGATATTTGCAGATATATCTCAAGGGAAGGGGCCTGACGGACATATTTCGAGATATTTCTTCTTCTTGTTGTTCTTCTTCTGCACAGCTAAACTGGAAGTGGCACTTCCAGCTCGCAATAGTGCAGAGTTATCTGAAAGAAAGGAGCCACGGTGTTTCTGTATCTCTGTTATGTTGGTGCGGCTTCGGAACTTTTAAATATCTTGATATATCTCGAGAACTACGCATCTGATCAAAAAATATGATAGAACATAAAAAGTAGGAAACGTAATTCTCTACAAATAAAGTCTCTTAATACTTTGCCATAGCTCGCTTCGTTTCCGAGATATATGCAGATTTATCTCAAGGGAAGGGGCCTGACGGACATATTTCGAGATATTTCTTCTTCTTGTTGTTCTTCTTCTGCACAGCTAAACTGGAAGTGGCATTTCCAGCTCGCAATAGTGCAGAGTTATCTGAAAGAAAGGGGCCACGGTGTTTCTGTATCTCTATTATGTTGGTGCGGCTTCGGAACTTTTAAATATCTTGATATATCTCGTGAAACTACGCATCTGATCGAAAAATATCATAGAACATAAAAAGTAGGAAACATAATTCTCTACCAATAAGGTCTCTTAACATTCTGCCATAGCTCGCTTCGTTTCCGAGATATTTGCAGATTTATCTCAAGGGAAGGGGCCTGACGGACATATTTCGAGATATTTCTTCTTCTTGTTGTTCTCCTTCTGCACAGCTAAGCTGGAAGTGGCATTTGCAGCTCGCAATAGTGCAGAGTTATCTCAAAGAAAGGGGCCACGGTGTTTCTGTATCTCTATTATGTTGGTGCGGCTTCGGAACTTTTAAATATCTCGATATATCTCGAAAACTACGCTTCTGATCAAAAAATATCATAGAACATAACTTGTAGGAAACATAATTCTCTACAAAAAACGTCTCTTACCATTTTGCCATATCTCGCTTCGTTTCCGAGATATTTGCAGATATATCTCAAGGGAAGGGGCCTGACGGACATATTTCGAGATATTTCTTCTTCTTGTTGTTCTTCTTCTGCACAGCTAAACTGGAAGTGGCACTTCCAGCTCGCAATAGTGCAGAGTTATCTGAAAGAAAGGAGCCACGGTGTTTCTGTATCTCTGTTATGTTGGTGCGGCTTCGGAACTTTTAAATATCTTGATATATCTCGAGAACTACGCATCTGATCAAAAAATATGATAGAACATAAAAAGTAGGAAACGTAATTCTCTACAAATAAAGTCTCTTAATACTTTGCCATAGCTCGCTTCGTTTCCGAGATATATGCAGATTTATCTCAAGGGAAGGGGCCTGACGGACATATTTCGAGATATTTCTTCTTCTTGTTGTTCTTCTTCTGCACAGCTAAACTGGAAGTGGCATTTCCAGCTCGCAATAGTGCAGAGTTATCTGAAAGAAAGGGGCCACGGTGTTTCTGTATCTCTATTATGTTGGTGCGGCTTCGGAACTTTTAAATATCTTGATATATCTCGTGAAACTACGCATCTGATCGAAAAATATCATAGAACATAAAAAGTAGGAAACATAATTCTCTACCAATAAGGTCTCTTAACATTCTGCCATAGCTCGCTTCGTTTCCGAGATATTTGCAGATTTATCTCAAGGGAAGGGGCCTGACGGACATATTTCGAAATATTTCTTCTTCTTGTTGTTCTTCTTCTGCACAGCTAAGCTGGAAGTGGCATTTGCAGCTCGCAATAGTGCAGAGTTATCTCAAAGAAAGGGGCCACGGTGTTTCTGTATCTCTATTATGTTGGTGCGGCTTCGGAACTTTTAAATATCTTGATATATCTCGAGAACTACGCATCTGATCAAAAAATATCATAGAACATAAAAAGTAGGAAACTTAATTCTCTACAAAAAAGGTCTCTTAACATTTTGCCATAGCTCGCTTCGTTTCCGAGATATATGCAGATTTATCTCAAGGGAAGGGGCCTGACGGACATATTTCGAGATATTTCTTCTTCTTGTTGTTCTTGTTCTGCACAGCTAAGCTGGAAGTGGCTTTTGCGGCTCGCACTAGTGCAGAGTTATCTCAAAGAAAGAGGCCACGGTGTTTCTGTACCTCTATTATGTTGGTGCAGCTTCGGAACTTTTAAATATCTTGATATACCTCGAGAACTACGCATCTGATCAAAAAATATCATAGAACATAAAAAGTAAAAAACTTAATTCTCTACAAAAAAGGTCTCTCAACATTTTGCCATAGCTCGCTTCGTTTCCGAGATATATGCAGATTTATCTCAAGGGAAGGGGCCTGACGGACATATTTCGAGATATTTCTTCTTCTTGTTGTTCTTCTTCTGCACAGCTAAGCTGGAAGTGGCATTTGCAGCTCGCAATAGTGCAGAGTTATCTCAAAGAATGGGGCCACGGTGTTTCTGTATCTCTATTATGTTGGTGCGGCTTCGGAACTTTTAAATATCTCGATATATCTCGAAAACTACGCTTCTGATCAAAAAATATCATAGAACATAAAAAGAAGGAAACTTAATTCTCTACAAAAAAGGTCTCTTAACATTTTGCCATAGCTCGCTTCGTTTCCGAGATATTTGCAGATATATCTCAAGGGAAGGGGCCTGACGGACATATTTCGAGATATTTCTTCTTCTTGTTGTTCTTCTTCTGCACAGCTAAACTGGAAGTGGCATTTCCAGCTCGCAATAGTGCAGAGTTATCTGAAAAAAAGGGGCCACGGTGTTTCTGTATCTCTATTATGTTGGTGCGGCTTCGGAACTTTTAAATATCTTGATATATCTCGAGAACTACGCATCTGATCAAAAAATACCATAGAACATAAAAAGTAGGAAACTTAATTCTCTACAAATAAGGTCTCTTAACATTTTGCCATAGCTCGCTTCGTTTCCGAGATATTTGCAGATTTATTTCGAGGGAAGGGGCCTGACGGACATATTTCGAGATATTTCTTCTTCCTGTTGTTCTTCTTCTGCACAGCTAAACTGGAAGTGGCATTTCCAGCTCGCAATAGTGCAGAGTTATCTCAAAGAAAGGGGCCACGGTGTTTCTGTATCTCTATTATGTTGGTGCGGCTTCGGAACTTTTAAATATCTTGATATATCTCGAGATCTACGCATCTGATCAAAAAATATAGTAGAACATAAAAAGTAGGAAACTTAATTCTCTACAAAAAAGGTCTCTTAACATTTTGCCATAGCTCGCTTCGTTTCCGAGATATTTGCAGATTTATCTCGAGGGAAGGGGCCTGACGGACATATTTCGAGATATTTCTTCTTCTTGTTGTTCTTCTTCTGCACAGCTAAGCTGGAAGTGGCATTTGGGCCTCGCACTAGTGCAGAGTTATCTCAAAGAAAGGGGCCACGGTGTTTCTGTATCTCTATTATGTTGGTGCGGCTTCGGAACTTTTAAATATCTCGATATATCTCGAAAACTACGCATCTGATCAAAAAATATCATAGAACATAAAAAGTAGGAAACTTAATTCTCTACAAAAAAGGTGTCTTAACATTTTGCCATAGCTCGCTTCGTTTCCGAGATATTTGCAGATTTACCTCAAGGGAAGGGGCCTGACGGACATATTTCGAGATATTTCTTCCTCTTGTTGTTCTTCTTCTGCACAGCTAAGCTGGAAGTGGCATTTGCGGCTCGCACTAGTGCAGAGTTATCTCAAAGAAAGGGGCCACGGTGTTTCTGTATCTCTATTATGTTGGTGCGGCTTCGGAACTTTTAAATATCTCGATATATCTCGAAAACTACGCTTCTGATCCAAAAATATCATAGAACATAAATTGTAGGAAACAAGATTCTCTACAAAAAAGGTCTCTTAAGATTTTGCCATAGCTCGTTTCGTTTCCGAGCTTTTTGCAGATATATCTCAAGGGAAGGGGCCTGACGGACATATTTCGAGATATTTCTTCTTATTGTTGTTCTTCTTCTGCACAGCTAAACTGGAAGTGGCATTTCCAGCTCGCAATAGTGCAGTGTTATCTCAAACAAAGGGGCCACGGTGTTTCTGTATCTCTATTATGTTGGTGCGGCTTCGGAACTTTTAAATATCTTGATATATCTCGAGAACTACGCATCTGATCAAAAAATATCATAGAACATAAAAAGTAGGAAACTTAATTCTCTACAAAAAAGGTCTCTTAACATTTTGCCATAGCTCGCTTCGTTTCCGAGATATATGCAGATTTATCTCAAGGGAAGGGGCCTGACGGACATATTTCGAGATATTTCTTCTTCTTGTTGTTCTTCTTTTGCACAGCTAAGCTGGAGGTGGCATTTGCAGCTCGCAATAGTGCAGAGTTATCTCAAAGAAAGGGGCCACGGTGTTTCTGTATCTCTATTATGTTGGTGCGGCTTCGGAACTTTTAAATATCTCGATATATCTCGAAAACTACGCTTCTGATCAAAAAATATCATAGAACATAAAAAGTAGAAAACTTAATTCTCTACAAAAAAGGTCTCTTAACATTTTGCCATAGCTCGCTTCGTTTCCGAGATATTTGCAGATATATCTCAAGGGAAGGGGCCTGACGGACATATTTCGAGATATTTCTTCTTCTTGTTGTTCTTCTTCTGCACAGCTAAACTGGAAGTGGCATTTCCAGCTCGCAATAGTGCAGAGTTATCTGAAAGAAAGGGGCCACGGTGTTTCTGTATCTCTATTATGTTGGTGCGGCTTCGGAACTTTTAAATATCTTGATATATCTCGAGAACTACGCATCTGATCAAAAAATATCATAGAACATAAAAAGTAGGAAACTTAATTCTCTACAAATTAGGTCTCTTAACATTTTGCCATAGCTCGCTTCGTTTCCGAGATGTTTGCAGATTTATCTCAAGGGAAGGGGCCTGACGGACATATTTCGAGATATTTCTTCTTCTTGTTGTTCTCCTTCTGCACAGCTAAGCTGGAAGTGGCATTTGCAGCTCGCAATAGTGCAGAGTTATCTCAAAGAAAGGGGCCACGGTGTTTCTGTATCTCTATTATGTTGGTGCGGCTTCGGAACTTTTAAATATCTCGATATATCTCGAAAACTATGCTTCTGATCAAAAAATATCATAGAACAGAACTTGTAGGAAACATAATTCTCTACAAAAAAGGTCTCTTACCATTTTGCCATAGCTCGCTTCGTTTCTGAGATATTTGCAGATATATCTCAAGGGAAGGGGCCTGACGGACATATTTCGAGATATTTCTTCTTCTTGTTGTTCTTCTTCTGCACAGCTAAACTGGAAGTGGCATTTCCAGCTCGCAATAGTGCAGAGTTATCTGAAAGACAGGGGCCACGGTGTTTCTGTACCTCTATTATGTTGGTGCAGCTTCGGAACTTTTAAATATCTTGATATACCTCGAGAACTACGCATCTGAACAAAAAATATCATACAACATAAAAAGTAGAAAACTTAATTCTCTACAAAAAAGGTCTCTTAACATTTTGCCATAGCTCGCTTCGTTTCCGAGATATATGCAGATATATCTCAAGGGAAGGGGCCTGACGGACATATTTCGAGATATTTCTTCTTCTTGTTGTTCTTCTTCTGCACAGCTAAGCTGGAAGTGGCATTTGCAGCTCGCAGTAGTGCAGAGTTATCTCCAAGAAAGGGGCCACGGTGTATCTGTATCTCTATTATGTTGGTGCGGCATCGGAACTTTAAAATATCTCGATATATCTCGAAAACTACGCTTCTGATCAAAAAATATCATAGAACATAACTTGTAGGAAACATAATTCTCTACAAAAAAGGTCTCTTAACATTTTGCCATAGCTCGCTTCGTTTCCGAGATATTTGCAGATATATCTCAAGGGAAGGGGCCTGACGGACATATTTCGAGATATTGCTTCTTCTTGTTGTTCTTCTTCTGCACAGCTAAACTGGAAGTGGCATTTCCAGCTCGCAATAGTGCAGAGTTATCTGAAAGAAAGGGGCCACGGTGTTTCTGTATCTCTATTATGTTGGTGCGGCTTCGGAACTTTTAAATATCTTGATATATCTCGAGAACTACGCATCTGATCAAAAAATATCATAGAACATAAAAAGTAGGAAACTTAATTTTCTACAAAAAAGGTCTCTTAACATTTTGCCATAGCTCGCTTCGTTTCCGAGATATTTGCAGATACATCTCAAGGGAAGGGGCCTGACGGACATATTTCGAGATATTTCTTCTTCTTGTTGTTCTTCTTCTGCACAGCTACGCTGGAAGTGGCATTTGCAGCTCGCAATAGTGCAGAGTTATCTCAAAGAAAGGGGCCACGGTGTTTCTGTATCTCTATTATGTTGGTGCGGCTTCGAAACTTTTAAATATCTTGATATATCTCGAGAACCACGCATCTGATCAAAAAGTATCATACAACATAAAAAGTAGGAAACTTAACTCTCTACAAAAAAGGTCTCTCAACATTTTGCCATAGCTCGCTTCGTTTCCGAGATATTTGCAGATTTATCTCAAGGGAAGGGGCCTGACGGACATATTTCGAGATATTTCTTCTTCTTGTTGTTCCCCTTCTGCACAGCTAAGCTGGAAGTGGCATTTGCAGCTCGCAATAGTGCAGAGTTCTCTCAAAGAAAGGGGCCACGTCGTTTCTGTATCTCTATTATGTTGGTGCGGCTTCGGAACTTTTAAATATCTTGATATATCTCGAGAACTACGCATCTGATCAAAAAATATCATAGAACATAAAAAGTAGGAAACTTAATTCTCTACAAAAAAGGTCTCTTAACATTTTGCCATAGCTCGCTTCGTTTCCGAGATATATACAGATTTATCTCAAGGGAAGGGGCCTGACGGACATATTTCGAGATATTTCTTCTTCTTGTTGTTCTTCTTCTGCACAGCTAAGCTGGAAGTGGCATTTTCAGCTCGCAATAGCGCAGAGTTATCTCAAAGAAAGGGGCCACGGTGTTTCTGTATCTCTATTATGTTGGTGCGGCTTCGGAACTTTTAAATATCTTGATATATCTCGAGAAGTACGCATCTGATCAAAAAATATGATAAAACATAAAAAGTAGGAAACTTAATTCTCTACAAAAAAGGTCTCTTAACATTTTGCCATAGTTCGCTTCGTTTCCGAGATATTTGCAGATTTATTTCGAGGGAAGGGGCCTGACGGACATATTTCGAGATATTTCTTCTTCTTGTTGTTCTTCTTCTGCACCGCTAAGCTGGAAGTGGCTTTTGCGGCTCGCACTAGTGCAGAGTTATCTCAAAGAAAGGGGCCACGGTGTTTCTGTATCTCTATTATGTTGGTGCGGCTTCGGAACTTTTAAATATCTCGATATATCTCGAAAACTACGCTTCTGATCAAAAAATATCATAGAACGTAACTTGTAGGAAACATAACTCTCTACAGAAAAGGTCCCTTACCATTTTGCCATAGCTCGCTTCGTTTCCGAGATATTTGCAGATATATCTCAAGGGAAGGGGCCTGACGGACATATTTCGAGATATTTCTTCTTCTTGTTGTTCTTCTTCTGCACCGCTAAGCTGGAAGTGGCTTTTGCGGCTCGCACTAGTGCCGAGTTATCTCAAAGAAAGGGGCCACGGTGTTTCTGTATCTCTATTATGTTGGTGCGGCTTCGGAACTTTTAGATATCTCGATATATCTCGAAAACTACGCTTCTGATCAAAAAATATCATAGAACATAAATTGTAGGAAACATAATTCTCTACAAGAAAGGTCTCTTAAGATTTTGCCATAGCTCGTTTCGTTTCCGAGATATTTGCAGATATATCTCAAGGGAAGGGGCCTGACGGACATATTTCGAGATATTTCTTCTTCTTGTTGTTCTTCTTCTGCACAGCTAAACTGGAAGTGGCATTTCCAGCTCGCAATAGTGCAGAGTTGTCCTAAAGAAAGGGGCCACGGTGTTTCTGTATCTCTATTATGTTGGTGCGGCTTCGGAACTTTTAAATATCTTGATATATCTCGAGAACCACGCATCTGATCAAAAAATATCATACAACATAAAAAGTAGGAAACTTAATTCTCTACAAAAAAGGTCTCTCAACATTTTGCCATAGCTCGCTTCGTTTCCGAGATATTTGCAGATCTATCTCAAGGGAAGGGGCCTGACGGACATATTTCGAGATATTTCTTCTTCTTGTTGTTCTTCTTCTGCACAGCTAAACTGGAAGTGGCATTTCCAGCTCGCAATAGTGCAGAGTTATCTCAAAGAAAGGGGCCACGGTGTTTCTGTATCTCTATTATTTTGGTGCGGCTTCGGAACATTTAAATATCTTGATATATCTCGAGAACTACGCATCTGATCAAAAAATATCATAGAACATAAAAAGTAGGAAACATAGTTCTCTACAAATAAGGTCTCTTAACATTCTGCCATAGCTCGCTTCGTTTCCGAGATATTTGCAGATTTATCTCAAGGGAAGGGGCCTGACGGACATATTTCGAGATATTTCTTCTTCTTGTTGTTCTTCTTCTGCACAGCTACGCTGGAAGTGGCATTTGCAGCTCGCAATAGTGCAGAGTTATCTCAAAGAAAGGGGCCACGGTGTTTCTGTATCTCTATTATGTTGGTGCGGCTTCGAAACTTTTAAATATCTTGATATATCTCGAGAACCACGCATCTGATCAAAAAATATCATACAACATAAAAAGTAGGAAACTTAATTCTCTACAAAAAAGGTCTCTCAACATTTTGCCATAGCTCGCTTCGTTTCCGAGATATTTGCAGATTTATCTCAAGGGAAGGGGCCTGACGGACATATTTCGAGATATTTCTTCTTCTTGTTGTTCTCCTTCTGCACAGCTAAGCTGGAAGTGGCATTTGCAGCTCGCAATAGTGCAGAGTTCTCTCAAAGAAAGGGGCCACGGTGTTTTTGTATCTCTATTATGTTGGTGCGGCTTCGGAACTTTTAAATATCTCGATATATCTCGAAAACTACGCTTCTGATCAGAAAATATCATAGAACATAAATTGTAGGAAACATAATTCTCTACAAAAAACGTCTCTTAACATTTTGCCATAGCTCGCTTCGTTTCCGAGATATTTGCAGATTTATCTCAAGGGAAGGGGCCTGACGGACATATTTCGAGATATTTCTTCTTCTTGTTGTTCTTCTTCTGCACAGCTAAGCTGGAAGTGGCATTTGCAGCTCGCAATAGTGCAGAGTTATCTCAAAGAAAGGGGCCACGGTGTTTCTGTATCTCTATTATGTTGGTGCGGCTTCGAAACTTTTAAATATCTAGATATATCTCGAGAACTACGCATCTGATCAAAAAATATCATACAACATAAAAAGTAGGAAACTTAATTCTCTACAAAAAAGGTCTCTTAACATTTTGCCATAGCTCGCTTCGTTTCCGAGATATTTGCAGATTTATCTCACGGGAAGGGGCCTGACGGACATATTTCGAGATATTTCTTCTTCTTGTTGTTCTTCTTCTGCACAGCTAAGCTGGAAGTGGCATTTGCGGCTCGCACTAGTGCAGAGTTATCTCAAAGAAAGGGGCCACGGTGTTTCTGTATCTCTATTATGTTGGTGCGGCTTCGGAACTTTTAAATATCTTGATATATCTCGAGAACTACGCATCTGATCAAAAAATATCATAGAACATAAGAAGTAGGAAACTGAATTCTCTACAAATAAAGTCTCTTAACATTTTGCCATAGCTCGCTTCGTTTCCGAGATATTTGCAGATTTATCTCAAGGGAAGGGGCCTGACGGACATATTTCGAGATATTTCTTCTTCTTGTTGTTCTTCTTCTGCACAGCTAAGCTGGAAGTGGCATTTCCAGCTCGCAATAGTGCAGAGTTATCTCAAAGAAAGGGGCCACGGTGTTTCTGTATCTCTATTATGTTGGTGCGGCTTCGGAACTTTTAAATATCTTGATATATCTCGAGAACTACGCATCTGATCAAAAAATATCATAGAACATAAAAACTAGGAAACATAATTCTCTACAAAAAAGGTCTCTTAACATTTTGCCATAGCTCGCTTCGTTTCCGAGATATTTGCAGATATATCTCAAGGGAAGGGGCCTGACGGACATATTTCGAGATATTTCTTCTTCTTGTTGTTCTTCTTCTGCACACCTAAGCTGGAAGTGGCATTTGCAGCTCGCAATAGTGCAGAGTTATCTCAAAGGAAGGGGCCACGGTGTTTCTGTATCTCTATTATGTTGGTGCGGCTTCGAAACTTTTGAATATCTAGATATATCTCGAGAACTACGCATCTGATCAAAAAATATCATAGAACATAAAAAGTAGGAAACTTAATTCTCTACAAAAAAGGTCTCTTACCATTTTGCCATAGCTCGCTTCGTTTCCGAGATATTTGCAGATTTATCTCAAGGGAAGGGGCCTGACGGACATATTTCGAGATATTTCTTCTTCTTGTTGTTCTTCTTCTGCACAGCTAAGCTGGAAGTGGCATTTGCGGCTCGCACTAGTGCAGAGTTATCTCAAAGAAAGGGGCCACGGTGTTTCTGTATCTCTATTATGTTGGTGCGGCTTCGGAACTTTTAAATATCTTGATATATCTCGAGAACTACGCATCTGATCAAAAAATATCATAGAACATAAAAAGTAGGAAACTTAATTCTCTACAAAAAAGGTCTCTAAACATTTTGCCATAGCTCGCTTCGTTTCCGAGATATTTGCAGATATATCTCAAGGGAAGGGGCCTGACGGACATATTTCGAGATATTTCTTCTTCTTGTTGTTCTTCTTCTGCACAGCTAAGCTGGAAGTGGCATTTGCAGCTCGCAATAGTGCAGAGTTATCTCAAAGGAAGGGGCCACGGTGTTTCTGTATCTCTATTATGTTGGTGCGGCTTCGAAACTTTTAAATATCTAGATATATCTCGAGAACTACGCATCTGATCAAAAAATATCATAGAATATAAAAAGTAGGAAACTTAATTCTCTACAAAAAAGGTCTCTTAACATTTTGCCATAGCTCGCTTCGTTTCCGAGATATTTGCAGATTTATCTCAAGGGAAGGGGCCTGACGGACATATTTCGAGATATTTCTTCTTCTTGTTGTTCTTCTTCTGCACAGCTAAGCTGGAAGTGGCATTTGCGGCTCGCACTAGTGCAAAGTTATCTCAAAGAAAGGGGCCACGGTGTTTCTGTATCTCTATTATGTTGGTGCGGCTTCGGAACTTTTAAATATCTTGATATATCTCGAGAACTACGCATCTGATCAAAAAATATCATAGAACATGAAAAGTAGGAAACTTAATTCTCTACAAAAAAGGTCTCTTAACATTTTGCCATAGCTCGCTTCGTTTCCGAGATATTTGCAGATATATCTCAAGGGAAGGGGCCTGACGGACATATTTCGAGATATTTCTTCTTCTTGTTGTTCTTCTTCTGCACAGCTAAGCTGGAAGTGGCATTTGCAGCTCGCAATAGTGCAGAGTTATCTCAAAGAAAGGGGCCACGGTGTTTCTGTATCTCTATTATGTTGGTGCGGCTTCGGAACTTTTAAATATCTTGATATATCTCGAGAACTACGCATCTGATCAAAAAATATCATAGAACATAAAAAGTAGGAAACTTAATTCTCTACAAAAAAGGTCTCTTAACATTTTGCCATAGCTCGCTTCGTTTCCGAGATATTTGCAGATTTATCTCAAGGGAAGGGGCCTGACGGATATATTTCGAGATATTTCTTCTTCTTGTTGTTCTTCTTCTGCACAGCTAAGCTGGAAGTGGCATTTGCGGCTCGCACTAGTGCAGAGTTATCTCAAAGAAAGGGGCCACGGTGTTTCTGTATCTCTATTATGTTGGTGCGGCTTCGAAACTTTTAAATATCTAGATATATCTCGAGAACTACGCATCTGATGAAAAAATATCATAGAACATAAAAAGTAGGAAACTTAATTCTCTACAAAAAAGGTCTCTTAACATTTTGCCATAGCTCGCTTCGCTTCCGAGATATTTGCAGATTTATCTCAAGGGAAGGGGCCTGACGGACATATTTCGAGATATTTCTTCTTCTTGTTGTTCTTCTTCTGCACAGCTAAGCTGGAAGTGGCATTTGCGGCTCGCACTAGTGCAGAGTTATCTCAAAGAAAGGGGCCACGGTGTTTCTGTATCTCTATTATGTTGGTGCGGCTTCGGAACTTTTAAATATCTTGATATATCTCGAGAACTACGCATCTGATCAAAAAATATCATAGAACATAAGAAGTAGGAAACCTAATTCTCTACAAATAAAGTCTCTTAACATTTTGCCATAGCTCGCTTCGTTTCCGAGATATTTGCGGATTTATCTCAAGGGAAGGGGCCTGACGGACATATTTCGAGATATTTCTTCTTCTTGTTGTTCTTCTTCTGCACAGCTAAGCTGGAAGTGGCATTTGCAGCTCGCAATAGTGCAGAGTTATCTCAAAGAAAGGGGCCACGGTGTTTCTGTATCTCTATTATGTTGGTGCGGCTTCGGAACTTTTAAATATCTCGATATATCTCGAAAACTACGCTTCTGATCAAAAAATATCATAGAACATAAATTGTAGGAAACATAATTCTCTACAAAAAAGGTCTCTTAACATTTTGCCATAGCTCGCTTCGTTTCCCAGATATTTGCAGATATATCTCAAGGGAAGGGGCCTGACGGACATATTTCGAGATATTTCTTCTTCTTGTTGTTCTTCTTCTGCACAGCTAAACTGGAAGTGGCGTTTCCAGCTCGCAATAGCCCAGAGTTATCTCAAAGAAAGGGGCCACGGTGTTTCTGTATCTCTATTATGTTGGTGCGGCTTCGGAACTTTTAAATATCTTGATATATCTCGAGAACTACGCATCTAATCAAAAAATATCATAGAACATAAAAAGTAGGAAACTTAATTCTCTACAAATAAAGTCTCTTAACATTTTGCCATAGCTCGCTTCGTTTCCGAGATATTTACAGATTTATCTCAAGGGAAGGGGCCTGACGGACATATTTCGAGATATTTCTTCTTCTTGTTGTTCTTCTTCTGCACAGCTAAGCTGGAAGTGGCATTTGCGGCTCGCACTAGTGCAGAGATATCTCAAGAAAGGGGCCACGGTGTTTCCCTATCTGTATTATGTTGGTGCGGCTTCGGAACTTTTAAATATCTTGATATATCTCGAGAACTACGCATCTGATCAGAAAATATCATAGAACATAAAAAGTAGGAAACTTAATTCTCTACGAAAAAGGTCTCCTAACATTTTGCCATAGCTCGCTTCGTTTCCGAGATATTTACAGATTTATCTCAAGGGAAGGGGCCTGACGGACATATTTCGAGATATTTCTTCTTCTTGTTGTTCTTCTTCTGCACAGCTAAGCTGGAAGTGGCATTTGCGGCTCGCACTAGTGCAGAGTTATCTCAAAGAAAGGGGCCACGGTGTTTCTGTATCTCTATTATGTTGGTGCGGCTTCGGAACTTCTAAATATCTCGATATATCTCGAAAACTACGCTTCTGATCAAAAAATATCATAGAACATAAATTGTAGGAAACATAATTCTCTACAAAAAACGTCTCTTAACATTTTGCCATAGCTCGCTTCGTTTCCGAGATATTTGCAGATTCAGCTCAAAGGAACGGGCCTGACGGACATATTTCGAGATATTTCTTCTTCTTGTTGTTCTTCTTCTGCACAGCTAAGCTGGAAGTGGCATTTACAGCTCGCAATAGTGCAGAGTTATCTCAAAGAAAGGGGCCACGGTGTTTCTGTATCTCTATTATGTTGGTGCGGCTTCGGAACTTTTAAATATCTTGATATATCTCGAGAACTACGCATCTGATTAAAAAATATCATAGAACATAAAAAGTAGGAAACTTAATTCTCTACAAATAAAGTCTCTTAACATTTTGCCATAGCTCGCTTCGTTTCCGAGATATTTGCAGATTTATCTCAAGGGAAGGGGCCTGACGGACATATTCCGAGATATTTCTTGTTCTTGTTGTGCTTCTTCTGCACATCTAAGCTGGAACTGGCATTTGCTGCTCGCAATAGTGCAGAGTTATCTCAAAGAAAGGGGCCACGGTGTTTCTGTATCTCTATTATGTTGGTGCGGCTTCGGAACTTTTAAATATCTTGATATATCTCTAGACCTACGCATCTGATCAAAAAATATCATAGAACAAAAAAGTAGGAAACTTAATTCTCTACAAAAAAGGTGTCTGAGCATTTTGCCATAGCTCGCTTCGTTTCCGAGATATTTGCGGATTTATCTCAAGGGAAGGGGCCTGACGGACATATTTCGAGATATTTCTTCTTCTTGTTGTTCTTCTTCTGCACAGCTAAGCTGGAAGTGGCATTTGCAGCTCGCAATAGTGCAGAGTTATCTCAAAGAAAGGGGCCACGGTGTTTCTGTATCTCTATTATGTTGGTGCGGCTTCGGAACTTTTAAATATCTCGATATATCTCGAAAACTACGCTTCTGATCAAAAAATATCATAGAACATAAATTGTAGGAAACATAATTCTCTACAAAAAAGGTCTCTTAACATTTTGCCATAGCTCGCTTCGTTTCCCAGATATTTGCAGATATATCTCAAGGGAAGGGGCCTGACGGACATATTTCGAGATATTTCTTCTTCTTGTTGTTCTTCTTCTGCACAGCTAAACTGGAAGTGGCGTTTCCAGCTCGCAATAGCCCAGAGTTATCTCAAAGAAAGGGGCCACGGTGTTTCTGTATCTCTATTATGTTGGTGCGGCTTCGGAACTTTTAAATATCTTGATATATCTCGAGAACTACGCATCTAATCAAAAAATATCATAGAACATAAAAAGTAGGAAACTTAATTCTCTACAAATAAAGTCTCTTAACATTTTGCCATAGCTCGCTTCGTTTCCGAGATATTTACAGATTTATCTCAAGGGAAGGGGCCTGACGGACATATTTCGAGATATTTCTTCTTCTTGTTGTTCTTCTTCTGCACAGCTAAGCTGGAAGTGGCATTTGCGGCTCGCACTAGTGCAGAGATATCTCAAGAAAGGGGCCACGGTGTTTCCCTATCTGTATTATGTTGGTGCGGCTTCGGAACTTTTAAATATCTTGATATATCTCGAGAACTACGCATCTGATCAGAAAATATCATAGAACATAAAAAGTAGGAAACTTAATTCTCTACGAAAAAGGTCTCCTAACATTTTGCCATAGCTCGCTTCGTTTCCGAGATATTTACAGATTTATCTCAAGGGAAGGGGCCTGACGGACATATTTCGAGATATTTCTTCTTCTTGTTGTTCTTCTTCTGCACAGCTAAGCTGGAAGTGGCATTTGCGGCTCGCACTAGTGCAGAGTTATCTCAAAGAAAGGGGCCACGGTGTTTCTGTATCTCTATTATGTTGGTGCGGCTTCGGAACTTCTAAATATCTCGATATATCTCGAAAACTACGCTTCTGATCAAAAAATATCATAGAACATAAATTGTAGGAAACATAATTCTCTACAAAAAACGTCTCTTAACATTTTGCCATAGCTCGCTTCGTTTCCGAGATATTTGCAGATTCAGCTCAAAGGAACGGGCCTGACGGACATATTTCGAGATATTTCTTCTTCTTGTTGTTCTTCTTCTGCACAGCTAAGCTGGAAGTGGCATTTACAGCTCGCAATAGTGCAGAGTTATCTCAAAGAAAGGGGCCACGGTGTTTCTGTATCTCTATTATGTTGGTGCGGCTTCGGAACTTTTAAATATCTTGATATATCTCGAGAACTACGCATCTGATTAAAAAATATCATAGAACATAAAAAGTAGGAAACTTAATTCTCTACAAATAAAGTCTCTTAACATTTTGCCATAGCTCGCTTCGTTTCCGAGATATTTGCAGATTTATCTCAAGGGAAGGGGCCTGACGGACATATTCCGAGATATTTCTTGTTCTTGTTGTGCTTCTTCTGCACATCTAAGCTGGAACTGGCATTTGCTGCTCGCAATAGTGCAGAGTTATCTCAAAGAAAGGGGCCACGGTGTTTCTGTATCTCTATTATGTTGGTGCGGCTTCGGAACTTTTAAATATCTTGATATATCTCTAGACCTACGCATCTGATCAAAAAATATCATAGAACAAAAAAGTAGGAAACTTAATTCTCTACAAAAAAGGTGTCTGAGCATTTTGCCATAGCTCGCATCCTTTGCGAGATATTTGCAGATATATCTCAAGGGAAGGGGCCAGACGGACATATTCCGAGATATTTCCTGTTCTTGTTGTGCTTCCTCTGCACAGCTAAGCTGGAACTGGCATTTGCTGCTCGCAATAGTGCAGAATTATCTCACAGCAAGGGGCCACGGTGTTTCTGTATCCCTATTATGTTGGTGCGGCGTCGGAACTTTTAAATATCTTGATATATCTCGAAAACTACGCATCTGATCAAAAAATATCATAGAACATAAATTGTAGGAAACATAATTCTCTACAAAAAAGGTCTCTTAACATTTTGCCATAGCTCGCATCGTTTGCGAGATATTTGGAGATCTATCTCAAGGGAAGGGGCCTGACGGACATATTTCGAGATATTTCTTCTTCTTGTTGTTCTTCTTCTGCACAGCTAAGCTGGAAGTGGCATTTGCAGCTCGCAATAGTGCAGAGTTATCTCAAAGAAGTGGGCCACGGTGTTTCTGTATCTCTATTATGTTGGTGCGGCTTCGAAACTTTTAAATATCTAGATATATCTCGAGAACTACGCATCTGATCAAAAAATATCATAGAACATAAAAAGTAGGAAACTTAATTCTCTACAAAAAAGGTCTCTTAACATTTTGCCATAGCTCGCTTCGTTTCCGAGATATTTGCAGATTTATCTCAAGGGAAGGGGCCTGACGGACATATTTCGAGATATTTCTTCTTCTTGTTGTTCTTCTTCTGCACAGCTAAGCTGGAAGTGGCATTTGCAGCTCGCAATAGTGCAGAGTTATCTCAAAGAAAGGGGCCACGGTGTTTCTGTATCTCTACTATGTTGGTGCGGCTTCGGAACTTTTAAATATCTTGATATATCTCGAGAACTACGCATCTGATCAAAAAATATCATAGAACATAAAAAGTAGGAAACTTAATTCTCTACAAAAAAGGTCTCTTAACATTTTGCCATAGCTCGCTTCGTTTCCGAGATATTTGCAGATTTATCTTAAGGGAAGGGGCCTGACGGACATATTTCGAGATATTTCTTCTTCTTGTTGTTCTTCTTCTGCACAGCTAAGCTGGAAGTGGCATTTGCGGCTCGCACTAGTGCAGAGTTATCTCAAAGAAAGGGGCCACGGTGTTTCTGTATCTCTATTATGTTGGTGCGGCTTCGGAACTTTTAAATATCTTGATATATCTCGAGAACTACGCATCTGATCAAAAAATATCATAGAACATAAAAAGTAGGAAACTTAATTCTCTACAAATAAGGTCTCTTAACATTTTGCCATAGCTCGCTTCGTTTCCGAGATACTTGCAGATTTATCTCAAGGGAAGGGGCCTGACGGACATATTTCGAGATATTTCTTCTTCTTGTTGTTCTTCTTCTGCACTGATAAGCTGGAAGTGGCGTTTGCAGCGCGCAATAGTGCAGAGTTATCTCAAAGAAAGGGGCCACGCCGTTTCTGTATCTGTATTGTGTTGGTGCGGCATCGGAACTTTTAAATATCATGATATATCTCGAAAACTACGCATCTGATCAAAAAAGATCATAGAACATAAAAAGTAGGAAACTTAATTCTCTACAAAAAAGGTCTCTTAACATTTTGCCATAGCTCGCTTCGTTTCCGAGATATTTGCAGATTTATCTCGAGGGAAGGGGCCTGACGGACATATTTCGAGATATTTCTTCTTCTTGTTGTTCTCCTTCTGCACAGCTAAGCTGGAAGTGGCATTTGCGGCTCGCACTAGTGCAGAGTTATCTCAATGAAAGGGGCCACGCCGTTTCTGTATCTGTATTGTGTTGGTGCGGCATCGGAACTTTTAAATATCATGATATATCTCGAAAACTACGCATCTGATCAAAAAAGATCATAGAACATAAAAAGTAGGAAACTTAATTCTCTACAAAAAAGGTCTCTTAACATTTTGCCATAGCTCGCTTCGTTTCCGAGATATTTGCAGATTTATCTCGAGGGAAGGGGCCTGACGGACATATTTCGAGATATTTCTTCTTCTTGTTGTTCTTCTTCTGCACAGCTAAGCTGGAAGTGGCATTTGCGGCTCGCACTAGTGCAGAGTTATCTCGAAGAAAGGGGCCTCGGTGTTTCTGTATCTCTATTATGTTGGTGCGGCTTCGGAACTTTTAAATATCTTGATATATCTCGAGAACTACGCATCTGATCAAAAAATATCATAGAACATGAATAGTAGGAAACTTAATTCTCTACAAAAAAGGTCTCTTAAGATTTTGCCATAGCTCGCATCGTTTCCGAGATATTTGCAGATATAGCTCAAGGGAAGGGGCCTGACGGACATATTTCGAGATATTTCTTCTTCTTGTTGTTCTTCTTCTGCACAGCTAAGCTGGAAGTGGCATTTGCAGCTCGGAATAGTGCAGAGTTATTTCAAAGAAAGAGGCCACGGTGTTTGTGTATCTTTATTATGTTGGTGCCGCTTCGGAATTTTTAAATATCTCGATATATCTCGAAAACCACGCATCTGATCAAAAAATATCATAGAACGTAAATTGTAGGAAACATAATTCTCTACAAAAAAGGTCTCTTAACATTTTGCCATAGCTCGCTTCGTTTCCGAGATACTTGCAGATTTATCTCAAGGGAAGGGGCCTGACGGACATATTTCGAGATATTTCTTCTTCTTGTTGTTCTTCTTCTGCACTGATAAGCTGGAAGTGGCGTTTGCAGCTCGCAATAGTGCAGAGTTATCTCAAAGAAAGGGGCCACGGTGTTTCTATATCTCTATTATGTTGGTGCGGCTTCGGAACTTTTAAATATCTCGGTATATCTCGAAAACTACGCTCCTGATCAAAAAATATCATGGAACATAAATTGTAGGAAACATAATTCTCTACAAATAAAGTCTCCTAACATTTTGCCATAGCTCGCTTCCTTTCCGAGATATTTGCAGATTTATCTCAAGGGAAGGGGCCTGACGGACATATTTCGAGATATTTCTTCTTCTTGTTGTTCTTCTTCTGCACAGCTGAACTGGAAGTGGCATTTCCAGCTCGCAATAGTGCAGAGTTATCTCAAAGAAAGGGGCCACGGTGTTTCGGTATCTCTATTATGTTGGTGCGGCTTCGGAACTTTTAAATATCTTGATATATCTCGAGAACTACGCATCTGATCAAAAAATATCATAGACATAAAAAGTAGGAAACTTAATTCTCTACAAGAAAGGTCTCTTAACATTTTGCCATAGCTCGCTTCGTTTCCGAGATATTTGCAGATGTAGCTCAAGTGAAGGGGCCTGACGGACATATTCCGAGATATTTCTTGTTCTTGTTGTGCTTCTTCTGCACAGCTATGCTGGAACTGGCATTTGCAGCTCGCATAAGTGCAGAGTTATCTCACAGAAAGGGGCCACGCCGTTTCTGTATCTGTATTGTGTTGGTGCGGCATCGGAACTTTTAAATATCATGATATATCTCGAAAACTACGCATCTGATCAAAAAATATCATAGAACATAAATAGTAGGAAACTTAATTTCCTACAAAAAAGGTCTCTCAACATTTTGGCATAGCTCGCATCGTTTCCGAGATATTTGCAGATATAGCTCAAGTGAAGGGGCCTGACGGACATATTTCGAGATATTTCTTCTTCTTGTTGTTCTCCTTCTGCACAGCTAAGCTGGAAGTGGCATTTGCGGCTCGCACTAGTGCAGAGTTATCTCAATGAAAGGGGCCACGCCGTTTCTGTATCTGTATTGTGTTGGTGCGGCATCGGAACTTTTAAATATCATGATATATCTCGAAAACTACGCATCTGATCAAAAAAGATCATAGAACATAAAAAGTAGGAAACTTAATTCTCTACAAAAAAGGTCTCTTAACATTTTGCCATAGCTCGCTTCGTTTCCGAGATATTTGCAGATTTATCTCGAGGGAAGGGGCCTGACGGACATATTTCGAGATATTTCTTCTTCTTGTTGTTCTCCTTCTGCACAGCTAAGCTGGAAGTGGCATTTGCGGCTCGCACTAGTGCAGAGTTATCTCAATGAAAGGGGCCACGCCGTTTCTGTATCTGTATTGTGTTGGTGCGGCATCGGAACTTTTAAATATCATGATATATCTCGAAAACTACGCATCTGATCAAAAAAGATCATAGAACATAAAAAGTAGGAAACTTAATTCTCTACAAAAAAGGTCTCTTAACATTTTGCCATAGCTCGCTTCGTTTCCGAGATATTTGCAGATTTATCTCGAGGGAAGGGGCCTGACGGACATATTTCGAGATATTTCTTCTTCTTGTTGTTCTTCTTCTGCACAGCTAAGCTGGAAGTGGCATTTGCGGCTCGCACTAGTGCAGAGTTATCTCGAAGAAAGGGGCCTCGGTGTTTCTGTATCTCTATTATGTTGGTGCGGCTTCGGAACTTTTAAATATCTTGATATATCTCGAGAACTACGCATCTGATCAAAAAATATCATAGAACATGAATAGTAGGAAACTTAATTCTCTACAAAAAAGGTCTCTTAAGATTTTGCCATAGCTCGCATCGTTTCCGAGATATTTGCAGATATAGCTCAAGGGAAGGGGCCTGACGGACATATTTCGAGATATTTCTTCTTCTTGTTGTTCTTCTTCTGCACAGCTAAGCTGGAAGTGGCATTTGCAGCTCGGAATAGTGCAGAGTTATTTCAAAGAAAGAGGCCACGGTGTTTGTGTATCTTTATTATGTTGGTGCCGCTTCGGAACTTTTAAATATCTCGATATATCTCGAAAACCACGCATCTGATCAAAAAATATCATAGAACGTAAATTGTAGGAAACATAATTCTCTACAAAAAAGGTCTCTTAACATTTTGCCATAGCTCGCTTCGTTTCCGAGATATTTGCAGATTTATCTCAAGGGAAGGGGCCTGACGGACATATTTCGAGATATTTCTTCTTCTTGTTGTTCTTCTTCTGCACAGCTAAGATGGAAGTGGCATTTGCTGGTCGGAATAGTGCGGAGTTATCTCACAGAAAGGGGCCACGGTGTTTCTGTATCTCTATTATGTTGGTGCGGCTTCGGAACTTTTAAATATCTCGATATATCTGGAAAACTACGCATCTGGTCAAAAAATATCATAGAACATGAATAGTAGGAAACTTATTTCTCTACAAAAAAGGTCTCTTAACATTTTGGCATAGCTCGCATCGTTTCCGAGATATTTGCACATTTATTTCAAGGGAAGGGGCCTGACGGACATATTTCGAGATATTTCTTCTTCTTGTTGTTCTTCTTCAGCACAGCTAAGCTGGAAGTGGCATTTGCAGCTCGCAGTAGTGCAAATTTATCTCAAAGAAAGGGGCCACGGTGTTTCTGTATCTTCATTATGTTGGTACCGCGTCGGCACTTTTAAATATCTTGATATATCTCGAGAACTATGCATCTGATCAAAAAAGACCATAGAAGATAAATAGTAGGAAACTTAATTTCCTACAAAAAAGGTCTCTTAACATTTTGCCATAGATCGCATCCTTTCCGAGATATTTGCAGATGTATCTCAAGGGAAGGGGCCTGACGGACATATTCCGAGATATTTCTTGTTCTTGTTGTGCTTCTTCTGCAGAGCTAAGCTGCACCTGGCCTTTGCAGCTCGCAATAGTGCAGAGTTATCTCGCAGAAAGGGGCCACGGTGGTTCTGTATCTCTATAATGTTGGTGCGGCTTCGGAACTTTTGAATATCTCGATATATCTCGAAAACTACGCATCTGACCAAAAAATATCATAGAACGTAAATAGTAGGAACCTTAATTTCCTGCAAAAAAGGTCTCTTAACATTTTGCCATAGCTCGCATCGTTTCCAAGATATTTGCAGATATATCTCAAGGGAAGGGGCCTGACGGACATATTTCGAGGTATTTCTTCTTCTTGTTGTTCTTCTTCTGCACAGCAAAACTGGAAGTGGCATTTCCAGCTCGCAATAGTGCAGAGTTATCTGAAAGAAAGGGGCCACGGTGTTTCTGTATCTCTATTATGTTGGTGCGGCTTCGGAACTTTTAAATATCTTGATATATCTCGAGAACTACCCATCTGATCAAAAAACATCATAGAACATAAAAAGTAGGAAACTTAATTCTCTACAAATAAGGTCTCTTAACATTTTGCCATAGCTCGCTTCGTTTCCGAGATATTTGTAGATTTATCTGAAGGGAAGGGGCCTGACGGACATATTTCGAGATATTTCTTCTTCTTGTTGTTCTTCTTCTGCACAGCTAAGCTGGAAGTGGCATTTGCAGCTCGCAATAGTGCAGAGTTATCTCAAAGAAAGGGGCCACGGTGTTTCTGTATCTCTATTATGTTGGTGCGGCTTCGGAACTTTTAAATATCTTGATATATCTCGAGAACTACGCATCTGATCAAAAAATATCATAGAACATAAAAAGTAGGAAACTTGATTCTCTACAAAAAAGGTCTCTTAACATTTTGCCATAGCTCGCTTTGTTTCCGAGATATTTGCAGATTTATCTCATGGGAAGGGGCCTGACGGACATATTTCGAGATATTTCTTCTTCTTGTTGTTCTTCTTCTGCACAGCTAAGCTGGAAGTGGCATTTGCAGCTCGCAATAGTGCAGAGTTATCTCAAAGAAAGGGGCCACGGTGTTTCTGTATCTCTATTATGTTGGTGCGGCTTCGGAATTTTTAAATATCTCGATATATCTCGAAAACTACGCTTCTGATCAAAAAATATCATAAAACGTAAATTATAGGAAACATAATTCTCTACAAAAAAGGTCTCTTAACATTTTGCCATAGCTCGGTTCGTTTCCGAGATATTTGCAGATTTATCTCATGGGAAGGGGCCTGACGGACATATTTCGAGATATTTCTTCTTCTTGTTGTTCTTCTTCTGCACAGCTAAGCTGGAAGTGGCATTTGCAGCTCGCAATAGTGCAGAGTTATCTCAAAGAAAGGGGCCACGGTGTTTCTGTATCTGTATTATGTTGGTGCGGCTTCGGAACTGTTATATATCTTGATATATCTCGAAAACTAAGCATCTTATCAAAGAACATCATAGAACCTGAATAGTAGGAAACTTAGTTCTCTACAAAGAAGGTCTCTTAACATTTTGCCATAGCTCGCATCGTTTCCGAGATATTTGCAGATATAGCTCAAGCAAAGGGGCCTGACGGACATATTTCGAGATATTTCTTCTTCTTGTTGTTCCTCTTCAGCACAGCTAAGCTGGAAGTGGCATTTCTAGCCTGCAATAGTGCAGAGTTATCTCAAAGAAAGGATCCACGGTGTTTCTGTATCTTTATTTTGTAGCTGCGGCTTCGGAACTTTTAAGAATCCCGATATATCTCGAAAACTACGCATCTGATCAAAGAATATCATAGAACATAAATAGTAGGAAACTCAATTTCCTACAAAAAGGGCCTCTTAATATTTTGCCATAGCCCGTATCGTTTCCGAGATATTTGCAGATTTAGCTCAAGGAACGGGGCCTCACGGACATATTTCGAGATATTTCTTCTTCTTGTTGTTCTTCTTCTGCACAGCTAAGATGGAAGTGGCATTTGCTGGTCGGAATAGTGCGGAGTAATCTCACAGAAAGGCGCCACGGTGTTTCTGTATCTCTATTATGTTGGTGCGGCTTCGGAACTTTTAAATATCTGGATATATCTGGAAAACTACGCATCTGGTCAAAAAATATCATAGAACATGAATAGTAGGAAACTTATTTCTCTACAAAAAAGGTCTCTTAACATTTTGGCATAGCTCGCATCGTTTCCGAGATATTTGCACATTTATTTCAAGGGAAGGGGCCTGACGGACATATTTCGAGATATTTCTTCTTCTTGTTGTTCTTCTTCAGCACAGCTAAGCTGGAAGTGGCATTTGAAGCTCGCAGTAGTGCAAATTTATCTCAAAGAAAGGGGCCACGGTGTTTCTGTATCTTCATTATGTTGGTGCCGCGTCGGCACTTTTAAATATCTTGATATATCTCGAAAACTACGCATCTGATCAAAAAAGATCATAGAAGATAAATAGTAGGAAACTTAATTTCCTACAAAAAACGTCTCTTAACATTTTGCCATAGATCGCATCGTTTCCGAGATATTTGCAGATGTATCTCAAGGGAAGGGGCTTGACAGACATATTCCGAGATATTTCTTGTTCTTGTTGTGCTTCTTCTGCAGAGCTAAGCTGCACCTGGCCTTTGCAGCTCGCAATAGTGCAGAGTTATCTCGCAGAAAGGGGCCACGGTGTTTCTGTATCTCTATTATGTTGGTGCGGCTTCGGAACTTTTGAATATCTCGATATATCTCGAAAACTACGCATCTGACCAAAAAATATCATAGAACGTAAATAGTAGGAACCTTAATTTCCTGCAAAAAAGGTCTCTTAACATTTTGCCATAGCTCGCATCGTTTCCAAGATATTTGCAGATTTATCTCGAGGGAAGGGGCCTGACGGACATATTTCGAGATATTTCTTCTTCTTGTTGTTCTTCTTCTGCACAGCTAAGCTGGAAGTGGCATTTGCGGCTCGCACTAGTGCAGAGTTATCTCAAAGAAAGGGGCCACGGTGTTTCTGTATCTCTATTATGTTGGTGCGGCTTCGGAACTTTTAAATATCTCGATATATCTCGAAAACTACGCTTCTGATCAAAAAATATCATAGAACATAACTTGTAGGAAACATAATTCTCTACAAAAAAGGTCTCTTAACATTTTGCCATAGCTCGCTTCGTTTCCGAGATATTTGCAGATATATCTCAAGGGAAGGGGCCTGACGGACATATTTCGAGATATTTCTTCTTCTTGTTGTTCTTCTTCTGCACAGCTAAACTGGAAGTGGCATTTGCAGCTCGCAATAGTGCAGAGTTATCTCAAAGAGAGGGGCCACGGTGTTTCTGTATCTCTATTATGTTGGTGCGGCTTCGGAACTTTTAAATATCTTGATATATCTCGAGAACTACGCATCTGATCAAAAAATATCATAGAATATAAAAAGTAGGAAACTTAATTCTCTACAAAAAAGGTCTCTTAACATTTTGCCATAGCTCGCTTCGTTTTCGAGATATTTGCAGATTTATCTCAAGGGAAGGGGCCTGACGGACATATTTCGAGATATTTCTTCTTCTTGTTGTTCTTCTTCTGCACAGCTAAGCAGGAAGTGGCATTTGCAGCTCGCAATAGTGCATAGTTATCTCAAAGAAAGGGGCCACGGTGTTTCTGTATCTCTATTATGTTGGTGCGGCTTCGGAACTTTTAAATATCTTGATATATCTCGAGAACTACGCATCTGATCAAAAAATATCATAGAAAGTAAAAAGTAGGAAACCTAATTCTCTACAAAAAAGGTCTCTTAACATTTTGCCATAGCTCTCTTCGTTTCCGAGATATTTGCAGATTTATCTCAAGGGAAGGGGCCTAACGGACATATTTCGTGATATTTCTTCTTCTTGTTGTTCTTCTTCTGCACAGCTAAGCTGGAAGTGGCATTTGCAGCTCGCAATAGTGCAGAGTTATCTCAAAGAAAGGGGCCACGGTGTTTCTGTATCTCTATTATGTTGGTGCGGCTTCGGAACTTTTAAATATCTCGATATATCTCGAAAACTGCGCTTCTGATCAAAAAATATCATAGAACATAAATTGTAGGAAACATAATTCTCTACAAAAAAGGTCTCTTAACATTTTGCCATAGCTCGCTTCGTTTCCGAGATATTTGCAGATTTATCTCAAGGGAAGGGGCCTAACGGACATATTTCGTGATATTTCTTCTTCTTGTTGTTCTTCTTCTGCACAGCTAAGCTGGAAGTGGCATTTGCAGCTCGCAATAGTGCAGAGTTATCTCAAAGAAAGGGGCCACGGTGTTTCTGTATCTCTATTATGTTGGTGCGGCTTCGGAACTTTTAAATATCTTGATATATCTCGAGATCTACGCATCTGATCAAAAAATATCATAGAACATAAAACGTAGGAAACCTAATTCTCTACAAAAAAGGTCTCTTAACATTTTGCCATAGCTCGCTTCGTTTCCGAGATATTTGCAGATTTATCTCAAGGGAAGGGGCCTAACGGACATATTTCGTGATATTTCTTCTTCTTGTTGTTCTTCTTCTGCACAGCTAAGCTGGAAGTGGCATTTGCAGCTCGCAATAGTGCAGAGTTATCTCAAAGAAAGGGGCCACGGTGTTTCTGTATCTCTATTATGTTGGTGCGGCTTCGGAACTTTTAAATATCTTGATATATCTCGAGAACTACGCATCTGATCAAAAAATATCATAGAATATAAAAAGTAGGAAACTTAATTCTCTACAAAAAAGGTCTCTTAACATTTTGCCATAGCTCGCTTCGTTTTCGAGATATTTGCAGATTTATCTCAAGGGAAGGGGCCTGACGGACATATTTCGAGATATTTCTTCTTCTTGTTGTTCTTCTTCTGCGCAGCTAAGCTGGAAGTGGCATTTGCAGCTCGCAATAGTGCAGAGTTATCTCAAAGAAAGGGGCCACGGTGTTTCTGTATCTCTATTATGTTGGTGCGGCTTCGGAACTTTTAAATATCTTGATATATCTCGAGAACTACGCATCTGATCAAAATATATCATAGAACATAAAAAGTAGGAAACTTAATTCTATACAAAAGAGGTCTCTTAACATTTTGCCATAGCTCGCTTCGTTTCCGAGATATATGCAGATTTATCTCAAGGGAAGGGGCCTGACGGACATATTTCGAGATATTTCTTCTTCTTGTTGTTCTTCTTCTGCACAGCTAAGCTGGAAGTGGCATTTGCAGCTCGCAATAGTGCAGAGTTATCGCAAAGAAAGGGGCCACGGTGTTTCTGTATCTCTATTATGTTGGTGCGGCTTCGGAACTTTTCAGTATCTTGGTATATCTCGAGAACTACGCATCTGATCAAAAAATATCATAGAACATAAAAAGTAGAAAACTTAATTCTCCACAAGAAAGGTCTCTTAACATTTTGCCATAGCTCGCTTCGTTTCCGAGATATTTGCAGATTTATCTCAAGGGAAGGGGCCTGACGGACATATTTCGAGATATTTCTTCTTCTTGTTGTTCTTCTTCTGCACAGCTAAGCTGGAAGTGGCATTTGCAGCTCGCTATAGTGCAGAGTTATCTCAAAGAAAGGGGCCACGGTGTTTCTGTATCTCTATTATGTTGGTGCGGCTTCGGAACTTTTAAATATCTTGATATATCTCGAGAACTACGCGTCTGATCAAAAAATATCATAGAACATAAAAAGTAGGAAACATAATTCTCTACAAAAAAGGTCTCTTAACATTTTGCCATAGCTCGCTTCGTTTCCGAGATATTTGCAGATTTATCTCAAGGGACGGGGCCTGACGGACATATTTCGAGATATTTGTTCTTCTTGTTGTTCTTCTTCTGCACAGCTAAGCTGGAAGTGGCATTTGCAGCTCGCAATAGTGCAGTGTTATCTCAAAGAAAGGGGCCACGGTGTTTCTGTATCTCTATTATGTTGGTGCGGCTTCGGAACTTTTAAATATCTTGATATATCGCGAGATCTACGCATCTGATCAAAAAATATCATAGAACATAAAAAGTATGAAACCTAATTCTCTACAAAAAAGTTCTCTTAACATTTTGCCATAGCTCGCTTCGTTTCCGAGATATTTGCAGATATATCTCAAGGGAAGGGGCCTGACGGACATATTTCGAGATATTTCTTCTTCTTGTTGTTCTTCTTCTGCACAGCTAAACTGGAAGTGGCATTTGCAGCTCGCAATAGTGCAGAGTTATCTCAAAGAGAGGGGCCACGGTGTTTCTGTATCTCTATTATGTTGGTGCGGCTTCGGAACTTTTAAATATCTTGATATATCTCGAGAACTACGCATCTGATCAAAAAATATCATAGAATATAAAAAGTAGGAAACTTAATTCTCTACAAAAAAGGTCTCTTAACATTTTGCCATAGCTCTCTTCGTTTCCGAGATATTTGCAGATTTATCTCAAGGGAAGGGGCCTAACGGACATATTTCGTGATATTTCTTCTTCTTGTTGTTCTTCTTCTGCACAGCTAAGCTGGAAGTGGCATTTGCAGCTCGCAATAGTGCAGAGTTATCTCAAAGAAAGGGGCCACGGTGTTTCTGTATCTCTATTATGTTGGTGCGGCTTCGGAACTTTTAAATATCTCGATATATCTCGAAAACTGCGCTTCTGATCAAAAAATATCATAGAACATAAATTGTAGGAAACATAATTCTCTACAAAAAAGGTCTCTTAACATTTTGCCATAGCTCGCTTCGTTTCCGAGATATTTGCAGATTTATCTCAAGGGAAGGGGCCTAACGGACATATTTCGTGATATTTCTTCTTCTTGTTGTTCTTCTTCTGCACAGCTAAGCTGGAAGTGGCATTTGCAGCTCGCAATAGTGCAGAGTTATCTCAAAGAAAGGGGCCACGGTGTTTCTGTATCTCTATTATGTTGGTGCGGCTTCGGAACTTTTAAATATCTTGATATATCTCGAGATCTACGCATCTGATCAAAAAATATCATAGAACATAAAACGTAGGAAACCTAATTCTCTACAAAAAAGGTCTCTTAACATTTTGCCATAGCTCGCTTCGTTTCCGAGATATTTGCAGATTTATCTCAAGGGAAGGGGCCTAACGGACATATTTCGTGATATTTCTTCTTCTTGTTGTTCTTCTTCTGCACAGCTAAGCTGGAAGTGGCATTTGCAGCTCGCAATAGTGCAGAGTTATCTCAAAGAAAGGGGCCACGGTGTTTCTGTATCTCTATTATGTTGGTGCGGCTTCGGAACTTTTAAATATCTTGATATATCTCGAGATTTACGCATCTGATCAAAAAATATCATAGAACATAAAACGTAGGAAACCTAATTCTCTACAAAAAAGGTCTCTTAACATTTTGCCATAGCTCGCTTCGTTTCCGAGATATTTGCAGATATATCTCAAGGGAAGGGGCCTGACGGACATATTTCGAGATATTTCTTCTTCTTGTTGTTCTTCTTCTGCACAGCTAAGCTGGAAGTGGCATTTGCAGCTCGCAATCTTGCAGTGTTATCTCAAAGAAAGGGGCCACGGTTTTTCTGTATCTCCATTATGTTGGTGCGGCTTCGGAACTTTTAAATATCTTGATATATCGCGAGATCTACGCATCTGATCAAAAAATATCATAGAACATAAAAAGTATGAAACCTAATTCTCTACAAAAAAGTTCTCTTAACATTTTGCCATAGCTCGCTTCGTTTCCGAGATATTTGCAGATATATCTCAAGGGAAGGGGCCTGACGGACATATTTCGAGATATTTCTTCTTCTTGTTGTTCTTCTTCTGCACAGCTAAGCAGGAAGTGGCATTTGCAGCTCGCAATAGTGCATAGTTATCTCAAAGAAAGGGGCCACGGTGTTTCTGTATCTCTATTATGTTGGTGCGGCTTCGGAACTTTTAAATATCTTGATATATATCGAGAACTACGCATCTGATCGAAAAATATCACACAACATAAAAAGTAGGAAACTTAATTCTCTACAAAAAAGGTCTCTTAACATTTTGCCATAGCTCGCTTCGTTTCCGAGATATTTGCAGATTTATCTCAAGGGAAGGGGCCTGACGGACATATTTCGAGATACTTCTTCTTCTTCTTGTTCTTCTTCTGCACAGCTAAACTGGAAGTGGCATTTCCAGCTCGCAATAGTGCAGAGTTATCTGAAAGAAAGGGGCCACGGTGTTTCTGTATCTCTATTATGTTGGTGCGGCTTCGGAACTTTTAAATATCTTGATATATCTCGAGAACTACGCATCTGATCAAAAAATATCATAGAACATAAAAAGTAGGAAACTTAATTCTCTACAAAAAAGGTCTCTTAACATTTTGCCATAGCTCGCTTCGTTTCCGAGATATTTGCAGATTTATCTCAAGGGAAGGGGCCTGACGGACATATTTCGAGATATTTCTTCTTCTTGTTGTTCCTCTTCTGCACAGCTAAACTGGAAGTGGCATTTGCAGCTCGCAATAGTGCAGAGTTATCTCAAAGAAAGGGGCCACGGTGTTTCTGTATCTCTATTATGTTGGTGCGGCTTCGGAACTTTTGAATATCTTGATATATCTCGAGAACTACGCGTCTGATCAAAAAATGTCATAGAACATAAAAAGTAGGAAACATAATTCTCTACAAAAAAGGTCTCTTAACATTTTGCCATAGCTCGCTTCGTTTCCGAGATATTTGCAGATTTATCTCAAGGGAAGGGGCCTGACGGACATATTTCGAGATATTTGTTCTTCTTGTTGTTCTTCTTCTGCACAGCTAAGCTGGAAGTGGCATTTGCAGCTCGCAATAGTGCAGAGTTATCGCAAAGAAAGGGGCCACGGTGTTTCTGTATCTCTATTATGTTGGTGCGGCTTCGGAACTTTTAAATATCTTGATATATCTCGAGAACTACGCATCTGATCAAAAAATATCATAGAACGTAAAAAGTAGGAAACCTAATTCTCTACAAAAAAGGTCTCTTAACATTTTGCCATAGCTCTCTTCCTTTCCGAGATATTTGCAGATATATCTCAAGGGAAGGGGCCTGACGGACATATTTCGAGATATTTCTTCTTGTTGTTGTTCTTCTTCTGCACAGCTAAGCTGGAAGTGGCATTTGCAGCTCGCAATAGTGCAGTGTTATCTCAAAGAAAGGGGCCACGGTGTTTCTGTATCTCTATTATGTTGGTGCGGCTTCGGAACTTTTAAATATCTTGATATATCGCGAGATCTACGCATCTGATCAAAAAATATCATAGAACATAAAAAGTATGAAACCTAATTCTCTACAAAAAAGTTCTCTTAACATTTTGCCATAGCTCGCTTCGTTTCCGAGATATTTCCAGATATATCTCAAGGGAAGGGGCCTGACGGACATATTTCGAGATATTTCTTCTTCTTGTTGTTCTTCTTCTGCACAGCTAAACTGGAAGTGGCATTTGCAGCTCGCAATAGTGCAGAGTTATCTCAAAGAGAGGGGCCACGGTGTTTCTGTATCTCTATTATGTTGGTGCGGCTTCGGAACTTTTAAATATCTCGATATATCTCGAAAACTACGCTTCTGATCAAAAAATATCATAGAACATAAAAAGTAGGAAACTTAATTCTCTACAAAAAAGGTCTCTTAACATTTTGCCATAGCTCGCTTCGTTTCCGAGATATTTGCAGATTTATCTCAAGGGAAGGGGCCTGAAGGACATATTTCGAGATATTTCTTCTTCTTGTTGTTCTTCTTCTGCACAGCTAAGCTGGAAGTGGCGTTTGCAGCTCGCAATAGTGCAGAGTTATCTCAAAGAAAGAGGCCACGGTGTTTCTGTACCTCTATTATGTTGGTGCTGCTTCGGAACTTTTAAATATCTCGATATATCTCGAAAACTACGCTTCTGATCAAAAAATATCATAGAACCTAAATTGTAGGAAACATAATTCTCTACAAAAAACGTCTCTTAACATTTTGCCATAGCTCGCTTCGTTTCCGAGATATTTGCAGATATATCTCAAGGGAAGGGGCCTGACGGACATATTTCGAGATATTTCTTCTTCTTGTTGTTCTTCTTCTGCACAGCTAAGCTGGAAGTGGCACTTGCAGCTCGCAATAGTGCAGAGTTATCGCAAAGAAAGGGGCCACGGTGTTTCTGTATCTCTATTATGTTGGTGCGGCTTCGGAACTTTTAAATATCTTGATATATCTCGAGAACTACGCATCTGATCAAAAAATATCATAGAACGTAAAAAGTAGGAAACCTAATTCTCTACAAAAAAGGTCTCTTAACATTTTGCCATAGCTCTCTTCGTTTCCGAGATATTTGCAGATTTATCTCAAGGGAAGGGGCCTAACGGACATATTTCGTGATATTTCTTCTTCTTGTTGTTCTTCTTCTGCACAGCTAAGCTGGAAGTGGCATTTGCAGCTCGCAATAGTGCAGAGTTATCTCAAAGAAAGGGGCCACGGTGTTTCTGTATCTCTATTATGTTGGTGCGGCTTCGGAACTTTTAAATATCTTGATATATCTCGAGAACTACGCATCTAATCAAAAAATATCATAGAACATAAAAAGTAGGAAACTTAATTCTCTACAAAAAAGGTCTCTTAACATTTTGCCATAGCTCGCTTCGTTTCCGAGATATTTGCAGATTTATCTCAAGGGAAGGGGCCTGACGGACATATTTCGAGATATTTCTTCTTCTTGTTGTTCCTCTTCTGCACAGCTAAACTGGAAGTGGCATTTGCAGCTCGCAATAGTGCAGAGTTATCTCAAAGAAAGGGGCCACGGTGTTTCTGTATCTCTATTATGTTGGTGCGGCTTCGGAACTTTTGAATATCTTGATATATCTCGAGAACTACGCGTCTGATCAAAAAATGTCATAGAACATAAAAAGTAGGAAACATAATTCTCTACAAAAAAGGTCTCTTAACATTTTGCCATAGCTCGCTTCGTTTCCGAGATATTTGCAGATTTATCTCAAGGGAAGGGGCCTGACGGACATATTTCGAGATATTTGTTCTTCTTGTTGTTCTTCTTCTGCACAGCTAAGCTGGAAGTGGCAATTGCAGCTCGCAATAGTGCAGAGTTATCGCAAAGAAAGGGGCCACGGTGTTTCTGTATCTCTATTATGTTGGTGCGGCTTCGGAACTTTCAAATATCTTGATATATCTCGAGAACTACGCATCTGATCAAAAAATATCATAGAACGTAAAAAGTAGGAAACCTAATTCTCTACAAAAAAGGTCTCTTAACATTTTGCCATAGCTCTCTTCCTTTCCGAGATATTTGCAGATATATCTCAAGGGAAGGGGCCTGACGGACATATTTCGAGATATTTCTTCTTGTTGTTGTTCTTCTTCTGCACAGCTAAGCTGGAAGTGGCATTTGCAGCTCGCAATAGTGCAGTGTTATCTCAAAGAAAGGGGCCACGGTGTTTCTGTATCTCTATTATGTTGGTGCGGCTTCGGAACTTTTAAATATCTTGATATATCGCGAGATCTACGCATCTGATCAAAAAATATCATAGAACATAAAAAGTATGAAACCTAATTCTCTACAAAAAAGTTCTCTTAACATTTTGCCATAGCTCGCTTCGTTTCCGAGATATTTCCAGATATATCTCAAGGGAAGGGGCCTGACGGACATATTTCGAGATATTTCTTCTTCTTGTTGTTCTTCTTCTGCACAGCTAAACTGGAAGTGGCATTTGCAGCTCGCAATAGTGCAGAGTTATCTCAAAGAGAGGGGCCACGGTGTTTCTGTATCTCTATTATGTTGGTGCGGCTTCGGAACTTTTAAATATCTCGATATATCTCGAAAACTACGCTTCTGATCAAAAAATATCATAGAACATAAAAAGTAGGAAACTTAATTCTCTACAAAAAAGGTCTCTTAACATTTTGCCATAGCTCGCTTCGTTTCCGAGATATTTGCAGATTTATCTCAAGGGAAGGGGCCTGACGGACATATTTCGAGATATTTCTTCTTCTTGTTGTTCTTCTTCTGCACAGCTAAGCTGGAAGTGGCGTTTGCAGCTCGCAATAGTGCAGAGTTATCTCAAAGAAAGAGGCCACGGTGTTTCTGTACCTCTATTATGTTGGTGCTGCTTCGGAACTTTTAAATATCTCGATATATCTCGAAAACTACGCTTCTGATCAAAAAATATCATAGAACCTAAATTGTAGGAAACATAATTCTCTACAAAAAACGTCTCTTAACATTTTGCCATAGCTCGCTTCGTTTCCGAGATATTTGCAGATATATCTCAAGGGAAGGGGCCTGACGGACATATTTCGAGATATTTCTTCTTCTTGTTGTTCTTCTTCTGCACAGCTAAGCTGGAAGTGGCATTTGCAGCTCGCAATAGTGCAGAGTTATCTCAAAGAAAGGGGCCACGGTGTTTCTGTATCTCTATTATGTTGGTGCGGCTTCGGAACTTTTAAATATCTTGATATATCTCGAGATCTACGCATCTGATCAAAAAATATCATAGAACATAAAAAGTATGAAACCTAATTCTCTACAAAAAAGTTCTCTTAACATTTTGCCATAGCTCGCTTCGTTTCCGAGATATTTGCAGATATATCTCAAGGGAAGGGGCCTGACGGACATATTTCGAGATATTTCTTCTTCTTGTTGTTCTTCTTCTGCACAGCTAAACTGGAAGTGGCATTTGCAGCTCGCAATAGTGCAGAGTTATGTCAAAGAAAGGGGCCACGGTGTTTCTGTATCTCTATTATGTTGGTGCGGCTTCGAAACTTTTAAATATCGTGATATATCTCGAGAACTACGCAACTGATCAAAAAATATCACAGAACATAAAAAGTAGGAAACTTAATTCTCTACAAAAAAGGTCTCTTAACATTTTGCCATAGCTCGCTTCGTTTCCGAGATATTTGCAGATTTATCTCAAGGGAAGGGGCCTGACGGACATATTTCGAGATATTTCTTCTTCTTGTTGTTCTTCTTCTGCACAGCTAAGCTGGTAGTGGCATTTGCGGCTCGCACTAGTGCAGAGTTATCTCAAAGAAAGGGGCCACGGTGTTTCTGTATCTCTATTATGTTGGTGCGGCTTCGGAACTTTTAAATATCTCGATATATCTCGAAAACTACGCTTCTGATCAAAAAATATCATAGAACATAAACTGTAGGAAACATAATTCTCTACAAAAAACGTCTCTTAACATTTTGCCATGGCTCGTTTCGTTTCCGAGATATTTGCAGATATATCTCAAGGGAAGGGGCCTCACGGACATATTTCGAGATATTTCTTCTTCTTGTTGTTCTTCTTCTGCATAGCTAAGCTGGAAGTGGCATTTGCAGCTCGCAATAGTGCAGAGTTATCTCAAAGAAAGGGGCCACGGTGTTTCTGTATCTCTATTATGTTGGTGCGGCTTCGAAACTTTTAAATATCGTGATATATCTCGAGATCTACGCATCTGATCAAAAAATATCATAGAACATAAAAAGTAGGAAACCTAATTCTATACAAAAAAGGTCTCTTAACATTTTGCCATAGCTCGCTTCGTTTCCGAGATATTTGCAGATTTATCTCAAGAGAAGGGGCCTGACGGACATATTTCGAGATATTTCTTCTTCTTGTTGTTCTTCTTCTGCACAGCAAAGCTGGAAGTGGCATTTGCAGTTCGCAATAGCGCAGAGTTATCTCAAAGAAAGGGGCCACGGTGTTTCTGTACCTCTATTATGTTGGTGCGGCTTCGGAACTTTTAAATATCTCGATATATCTCGAAAACTACGCTTCTGATCAAAAAATATCATAGAACATAAATTGTAGGAAACATAATTCTCTACAAAAAGCGGCTCTTAACATTTTGCCATAGCTCGCTTCGTTTCCGAGATATTTGCAGATTTATCTCAAGGGAAGGGGCCTGACGGACATATTTCGAGATATTTCTTCTTCTTGTTGTTCTTCTTCTGCACAGCTAAGCTGGAAGTGGCATTTGCAGCTCGCAATAGTGCAGAGTTATCTCAAAGAAAGTGGCCACGGTGTTTCTGTATCTCTATTATGTTGGTGCGGCTTCGGAACTTTTAAATATCTTGATATATCTCGCGAACTACGCGTCTGATCAAAAAATATCATAGAACATTAAAAGTAGGAAACATAATTCTCTACAAAAAAGGTCTCTTAACATTTTGCCATAGCTCGCTTCGTTTCCGAGATATTTGCAGATTTATCTCAAGGGAAGGGGCCTGACGGACATATTCCGAGATATTTCTTCTTCTTGTTGTTCTTCTTCTGCACAGCTAAGCTGGAAGTGGCATTTGCAGCTCGCAATAGTGCAGAGTTATCTCAAAGAAAGGGGCCACGGTGTTTCTGTATCTCTATTATGTTGGTGCGGCTTCGGAACTTTTAAATATCTTGATATATCTCGAGATCTACGCATCTGATCAAAAAATATCATAGAACATAAAAAGTATGAAACCTAATTCTCTACAAAAAAGGTCTCTTAACATTTTGCCATAGCTCGCTTCGTTTCCGAGATATTTGCAGATATATCTCAAGGGAAGGGGCCTGACGGACATATTTCGAGATATTTCTTCTTCTTGTTGTTCTTCTTCTGCACATCTAAACTGGAAGTGGCATTTCCAGCTCGCAATAGTGCAGAGTTATCTCAAAGAAAGGGGCCACGGTGTTACTGTATCTCTACTATGTTGGTGCGGCTTCGGAACTTTTAAATATCTTGATATATCTCGAGAACTACGCATCTGATCAAAAAATATCATAGAACATAAAAAGTAGGAAACTTAATTCTCTACAAATAAAGTCTCTTAACATTTTGCCATAGCTCGCTTCGTTTCCGAGATATTTGCAGATTTATCTCAAGGGTAGGGGACTGACGGACATATTTCGAGATATTTCTTCTTTTTGTTGTTCTTCTTCTGCACAGCTAAGCTGGAAGTGGCATTTGCGGCTCGCACTAGTGCAGGGTTATCTCAAAGAAAGGGGCCACGGTGTTTCTGTATCTCTATTATGTTGGTGCGGCTTCGAAACTTTTAAATATCGTGATATATCTCGAGAACTACGCAACTGATCAAAAAATATCATAGAACATAAAAAGTAGGAAACTTAATTCTCTACAAATAAAGTCTCTCAACATTTTGCCATAGCTCGCTTCGTTTCCGAGATATTTGCAGATTTATCTCAAGGGAAGGGGCCCGACGGACATATTTCGAGATATTTCTGCTTCTTGTTGTTCTTCTTCTGCACAGCTAAGCTGGAAGTGGCATTTGCAGCTCGCAATAGTGCAGAGTTATCTCAAAGAAAGGGGCCACGGTGTTTCTGTATCTCTATTATGTTGGTGCGGCTTCGGAACTTTTAAATATCTTGATATATCTCGAGATCTACGCATCTGATCAAAAAATATCATAGAACATAAAAAGTATGAAACCTAATTCTCTACAAAAAAGGTCTCTTAACATTTTGCCATAGCTCGCTTCGTTTCCGAGATATTTGCAGATATATCTCAAGGGAAGGGGCCTGACGGACATATTTCGAGATATTTCTTCTTCTTGTTGTTCTTCTTCTGCACAGCTAAACTGGAAGTGGCATTTCCAGCTCGCAATAGTGCAGAGTTATCTCAAAGAAAGGGGCCACGGTGTTTCTGTATCTCTATTATGTTGGTGCGGCTTCGGAACTTTTAAATATCTTGATATATCTCGAGAACTACGCATCTGATCAAAAAATATCATAGAACATAAAAAGTAGGAAACTTAATTCTCTACAAATAAAGTCTCTTAACATTTTGCCATAGCTCGCTTCGTTTCCGAGATATTTGCAGATATATCTCAAGGGAAGGGGCCTGACGGACATATTTCGAGATATTTCTTCTTCTTGTTGTTCTTCTTCTGCACAGCTAAGCTGGAAGTGGCACTTGCAGCTCGCAATAGTGCAGAGTTATCGCAAAGAAAGGGGCCACGGTGTTTCTGTATCTCTATTATGTTGGTGCGGCTTCGGAACTTTTAAATATCTTGATATATCTCGAGAACTACGCATCTGATCAAAAAATATCATAGAACGTAAAAAGTAGGAAACCTAATTCTCTACAAAAAAGGTCTCTTAACATTTTGCCATAGCTCTCTTCGTTTCCGAGATATTTGCAGATTTATCTCAAGGGAAGGGGCCTAACGGACATATTTCGTGATATTTCTTCTTCTTGTTGTTCTTCTTCTGCACAGCTAAGCTGGAAGTGGCATTTGCAGCTCGCAATAGTGCAGAGTTATCTCAAAGAAAGGGGCCACGGTGTTTCTGTATCTCTATTATGTTGGTGCGGCTTCGAAACTTTTAAATATCGTGATATATCTCGAGAACTACGCAACTGATCAAAAAATATCACAGAACATAAAAAGTAGGAAACTTCATTCTCTACAAAAAAGGTCTCTTAACATTTTGCCATAGCTCGCTTCGTTTCCGAGATATTTGCAGATTTATCTCAAGGGAAGGGGCCTGACGGACATATTTCGAGATATTTCTTCTTCTTGTTGTTCTTCTTCTGCACAGCTAAGCTGGTAGTGGCATTTGCGGCTCGCACTAGTGCAGAGTTATCTCAAAGAAAGGGGCCACGGTGTTTCTGTATCTCTATTATGTTGGTGCGGCTTCGGAACTTTTAAATATCTCGATATATCTCGAAAACTACGCTTCTGATCAAAAAATATCATAGAACATAAACTGTAGGAAACATAATTCTCTACAAAAAACGTCTCTTAACATTTTGCCATGGCTCGTTTCGTTTCCGAGATATTTGCAGATATATCTCAAGGGAAGGGGCCTCACGGACATATTTCGAGATATTTCTTCTTCTTGTTGTTCTTCTTCTGCATAGCTAAGCTGGAAGTGGCATTTGCAGCTCGCAATAGTGCAGAGTTATCTCAAAGAAAGGGGCCACGGTGTTTCTGTATCTCTATTATGTTGGTGCGGCTTCGAAACTTTTAAATATCTCGATATATCTCGAAAACTACGCTTCTGATCAAAAAATATCATAGAACATAAACTGTAGGAAACATAATTCTCTACAAAAAACGTCTCTTAACATTTTGCCATGGCTCGTTTCGTTTCCGAGATATTTGCAGATATATCTCAAGGGAAGGGGCCTCACGGACATATTTCGAGATATTTCTTCTTCTTGTTGTTCTTCTTCTGCATAGCTAAGCTGGAAGTGGCATTTGCAGCTCGCAATAGTGCAGAGTTATCTCAAAGAAAGGGGCCACGGTGTTTCTGTATCTCTATTATGTTGGTGCGGCTTCGAAACTTTTAAATATCGTGATATATCTCGAGATCTACGCATCTGATCAAAAAATATCATAGAACATAAAAAGTAGGAAACCTAATTCTATACAAAAAAGGTCTCTTAACATTTTGCCATAGCTCGCTTCGTTTCCGAGATATTTGCAGATTTATCTCAAGAGAAGGGGCCTGACGGACATATTTCGAGATATTTCTTCTTCTTGTTGTTCTTCTTCTGCACAGCAAAGCTGGAAGTGGCATTTGCAGTTCGCAATAGCGCAGAGTTATCTGAAAGAAAGGGGCCACGGTGTTTCTGTACCTCTATTATGTTGGTGCGGCTTCGGAACTTTTAAATATCTCGATATATCTCGAAAACTACGCTTCTGATCAAAAAATATCATAGAACATAAATTGTAGGAAACATAATTCTCTACAAAAAGCGGCTCTTAACATTTTGCCATAGCTCGCTTCGTTTCCGAGATATTTGCAGATTTATCTCAAGGGAAGGGGCCTGACGGACATATTTCGAGATATTTCTTCTTCTTGTTGTTCTTCTTCTGCACAGCTAAGCTGGAAGTGGCATTTGCAGCTCGCAATAGTGCAGAGTTATCTCAAAGAAAGTGGCCACGGTGTTTCTGTATCTCTATTATGTTGGTGCGGCTTCGGAACTTTTAAATATCTTGATATATCTCGAGAACTACGCGTCTGATCAAAAAATATCATAGAACATTAAAAGTAGGAAACATAATTCTCTACAAAAAAGGTCTCTTAACATTTTGCCATAGCTCGCTTCGTTTCCGAGATATTTGCAGATTTATCTCAAGGGAAGGGGCCTGACGGACATATTCCGAGATATTTCTTCTTCTTGTTGTTCTTCTTCTGCACAGCTAAGCTGGAAGTGGCATTTGCAGCTCGCAATAGTGCAGAGTTATCTCAAAGAAAGGGGCCACGGTGTTTCTGTATCTCTATTATGTTGGTGCGGCTTCGGAACTTTTAAATATCTTGATATATCTCGAGATCTACGCATCTGATCAAAAAATATCATAGAACATAAAAAGTATGAAACCTAATTCTCTACAAAAAAGGTCTCTTAACATTTTGCCATAGCTCGCTTCGTTTCCGAGATATTTGCAGATATATCTCAAGGGAAGGGGCCTGACGGACATATTTCGAGATATTTCTTCTTCTTGTTGTTCTTCTTCTGCACATCTAAACTGGAAGTGGCATTTCCAGCTCGCAATAGTGCAGAGTTATCTCAAAGAAAGGGGCCACGGTGTTACTGTATCTCTACTATGTTGGTGCGGCTTCGGAACTTTTAAATATCTTGATATATCTCGAGAACTACGCATCTGATCAAAAAATATCATAGAACATAAAAAGTAGGAAACTTAATTCTCTACAAATAAAGTCTCTTAACATTTTGCCATAGCTCGCTTCGTTTCCGAGATATTTGCAGATTTATCTCAAGGGTAGGGGACTGACGGACATATTTCGAGATATTTCTTCTTTTTGTTGTTCTTCTTCTGCACAGCTAAGCTGGAAGTGGCATTTGCGGCTCGCACTAGTGCAGGGTTATCTCAAAGAAAGGGGCCACGGTGTTTCTGTATCTCTATTATGTTGGTGCGGCTTCGAAACTTTTAAATATCGTGATATATCTCGAGAACTACGCAACTGATCAAAAAATATCATAGAACATAAAAAGTAGGAAACTTAATTCTCTACAAATAAAGTCTCTCAACATTTTGCCATAGCTCGCTTCGTTTCCGAGATATTTGCAGATTTATCTCAAGGGAAGGGGCCCGACGGACATATTTCGAGATATTTCTTCTTCTTGTTGTTCTTCTTCTGCACAGCTAAGCTGGAAGTGGCATTTGCAGCTCGCAATAGTGCAGAGTTATCTCAAAGAAAGGGGCCACGGTGTTTCTGTATCTCTATTATGTTGGTGCGGCTTCGGAACTTTTAAATATCTTGATATATCTCGAGATCTACGCATCTGATCAAAAAATATCATAGAACATAAAAAGTATGAAACCTAATTCTCTACAAAAAAGGTCTCTTAACATTTTGCCATAGCTCGCTTCGTTTCCGAGATATTTGCAGATATATCTCAAGGGAAGGGGCCTGACGGACATATTTCGAGATATTTCTTCTTCTTGTTGTTCTTCTTCTGCACAGCTAAACTGGAAGTGGCATTTCCAGCTCGCAATAGTGCAGAGTTATCTCAAAGAAAGGGGCCACGGTGTTTCTGTATCTCTATTATGTTGGTGCGGCTTCGGAACTTTTAAATATCTTGATATATCTCGAGAACTACGCATCTGATCAAAAAATATCATAGAACATAAAAAGTAGGAAACTTAATTCTCTACAAATAAAGTCTCTTAACATTTTGCCATAGCTCGCTTCGTTTCCGAGATATTTGCAGATATATCTCAAGGGAAGGGGCCTGACGGACATATTTCGAGATATTTCTTCTTCTTGTTGTTCTTCTTCTGCACAGCTAAGCTGGAAGTGGCACTTGCAGCTCGCAATAGTGCAGAGTTATCGCAAAGAAAGGGGCCACGGTGTTTCTGTATCTCTATTATGTTGGTGCGGCTTCGGAACTTTTAAATATCTTGATATATCTCGAGAACTACGCATCTGATCAAAAAATATCATAGAACGTAAAAAGTAGGAAAACTAATTCTCTACAAAAAAGGTCTCTTAACATTTTGCCATAGCTCTCTTCGTTTCCGAGATATTTGCAGATTTATCTCAAGGGAAGGGGCCTAACGGACATATTTCGTGATATTTCTTCTTCTTGTTGTTCTTCTTCTGCACAGCTAAGCTGGAAGTGGCATTTGCAGCTCGCAATAGTGCAGAGTTATCTCAAAGAAAGGGGCCACGGTGTTTCTGTATCTCTATTATGTTGGTGCGGCTTCGAAACTTTTAAATATCGTGATATATCTCGAGAACTACGCAACTGATCAAAAAATATCACAGAACATAAAAAGTAGGAAACTTAATTCTCTACAAAAAAGGTCTCTTAACATTTTGCCATAGCTCGCTTCGTTTCCGAGATATTTGCAGATTTATCTCAAGGGTAGGGGACTGACGGACATATTTCGAGATATTTCTTCTTTTTGTTGTTCTTCTTCTGCACAGCTAAGCTGGAAGTGGCATTTGCGGCTCGCACTAGTGCAGGGTTATCTCAAAGAAAGGGGCCACGGTGTTTCTGTATCTCTATTATGTTGGTGCGGCTTCGAAACTTTTAAATATCGTGATATATCTCGAGAACTACGCAACTGATCAAAAAATATCATAGAACATAAAAAGTAGGAAACTTAATTCTCTACAAATAAAGTCTCTCAACATTTTGCCATAGCTCGCTTCGTTTCCGAGATATTTGCAGATTTATCTCAAGGGAAGGGGCCCGACGGACATATTTCGAGATATTTCTTCTTCTTGTTGTTCTTCTTCTGCACAGCTAAGCTGGAAGTGGCATTTGCAGCTCGCAATAGCGCAGAGTTATCTCAAAGAAAGGGGCCACGGTGTTTCTGTACCTCTATTATGTTGGTGCGGCTTCGGAACTTTTAAATATCTCGATATATCTCGAAAACTACGCTTCTGATCAAAAAATATCATAGAACATAAATTGTAGGAAACATAATTCTCTACAAAAAGCGGCTCTTAACATTTTGCCATAGCTCGCTTCGTTTCCGAGATATTTGCAGATTTATCTCAAGGGAAGGGGCCTGACGGACATATTTCGAGATATTTCTTCTTCTTGTTGTTCTTCTTCTGCACAGCTAAGCTGGAAGTGGCATTTGCAGCTCGCAATAGTGCAGAGTTATCTCAAAGAAAGTGGCCACGGTGTTTCTGTATCTCTATTATGTTGGTGCGGCTTCGGAACTTTTAAATATCTTGATATATCTCGCGAACTACGCGTCTGATCAAAAAATATCATAGAACATTAAAAGTAGGAAACATAATTCTCTACAAAAAAGGTCTCTTAACATTTTGCCATAGCTCGCTTCGTTTCCGAGATATTTGCAGATTTATCTCAAGGGAAGGGGCCTGACGGACATATTCCGAGATATTTCTTCTTCTTGTTGTTCTTCTTCTGCACAGCTAAGCTGGAAGTGGCATTTGCAGCTCGCAATAGTGCAGAGTTATCTCAAAGAAAGGGGCCACGGTGTTTCTGTATCTCTATTATGTTGGTGCGGCTTCGGAACTTTTAAATATCTTGATATATCTCGAGATCTACGCATCTGATCAAAAAATATCATAGAACATAAAAAGTATGAAACCTAATTCTCTACAAAAAAGGTCTCTTAACATTTTGCCATAGCTCGCTTCGTTTCCGAGATATTTGCAGATATATCTCAAGGGAAGGGGCCTGACGGACATATTTCGAGATATTTCTTCTTCTTGTTGTTCTTCTTCTGCACATCTAAACTGGAAGTGGCATTTCCAGCTCGCAATAGTGCAGAGTTATCTCAAAGAAAGGGGCCACGGTGTTACTGTATCTCTACTATGTTGGTGCGGCTTCGGAACTTTTAAATATCTTGATATATCTCGAGAACTACGCATCTGATCAAAAAATATCATAGAACATAAAAAGTAGGAAACTTAATTCTCTACAAATAAAGTCTCTTAACATTTTGCCATAGCTCGCTTCGTTTCCGAGATATTTGCAGATTTATCTCAAGGGTAGGGGACTGACGGACATATTTCGAGATATTTCTTCTTTTTGTTGTTCTTCTTCTGCACAGCTAAGCTGGAAGTGGCATTTGCGGCTCGCACTAGTGCAGGGTTATCTCAAAGAAAGGGGCCACGGTGTTTCTGTATCTCTATTATGTTGGTGCGGCTTCGAAACTTTTAAATATCGTGATATATCTCGAGAACTACGCAACTGATCAAAAAATATCATAGAACATAAAAAGTAGGAAACTTAATTCTCTACAAATAAAGTCTCTCAACATTTTGCCATAGCTCGCTTCGTTTCCGAGATATTTGCAGATTTATCTCAAGGGAAGGGGCCCGACGGACATATTTCGAGATATTTCTGCTTCTTGTTGTTCTTCTTCTGCACAGCTAAGCTGGAAGTGGCATTTGCAGCTCGCAATAGTGCAGAGTTATCTCAAAGAAAGGGGCCACGGTGTTTCTGTATCTCTATTATGTTGGTGCGGCTTCGGAACTTTTAAATATCTTGATATATCTCGAGATCTACGCATCTGATCAAAAAATATCATAGAACATAAAAAGTATGAAACCTAATTCTCTACAAAAAAGGTCTCTTAACATTTTGCCATAGCTCGCTTCGTTTCCGAGATATTTGCAGATATATCTCAAGGGAAGGGGCCTGACGGACATATTTCGAGATATTTCTTCTTCTTGTTGTTCTTCTTCTGCACAGCTAAACTGGAAGTGGCATTTCCAGCTCGCAATAGTGCAGAGTTATCTCAAAGAAAGGGGCCACGGTGTTTCTGTATCTCTATTATGTTGGTGCGGCTTCGGAACTTTTAAATATCTTGATATATCTCGAGAACTACGCATCTGATCAAAAAATATCATAGAACATAAAAAGTAGGAAACTTAATTCTCTACAAATAAAGTCTCTTAACATTTTGCCATAGCTCGCTTCGTTTCCGAGATATTTGCAGATATATCTCAAGGGAAGGGGCCTGACGGACATATTTCGAGATATTTCTTCTTCTTGTTGTTCTTCTTCTGCACAGCTAAGCTGGAAGTGGCACTTGCAGCTCGCAATAGTGCAGAGTTATCGCAAAGAAAGGGGCCACGGTGTTTCTGTATCTCTATTATGTTGGTGCGGCTTCGGAACTTTTAAATATCTTGATATATCTCGAGAACTACGCATCTGATCAAAAAATATCATAGAACGTAAAAAGTAGGAAACCTAATTCTCTACAAAAAAGGTCTCTTAACATTTTGCCATAGCTCTCTTCGTTTCCGAGATATTTGCAGATTTATCTCAAGGGAAGGGGCCTAACGGACATATTTCGTGATATTTCTTCTTCTTGTTGTTCTTCTTCTGCACAGCTAAGCTGGAAGTGGCATTTGCAGCTCGCAATAGTGCAGAGTTATCTCAAAGAAAGGGGCCACGGTGTTTCTGTATCTCTATTATGTTGGTGCGGCTTCGAAACTTTTAAATATCGTGATATATCTCGAGAACTACGCAACTGATCAAAAAATATCACAGAACATAAAAAGTAGGAAACTTCATTCTCTACAAAAAAGGTCTCTTAACATTTTGCCATAGCTCGCTTCGTTTCCGAGATATTTGCAGATTTATCTCAAGGGAAGGGGCCTGACGGACATATTTCGAGATATTTCTTCTTCTTGTTGTTCTTCTTCTGCACAGCTAAGCTGGTAGTGGCATTTGCGGCTCGCACTAGTGCAGAGTTATCTCAAAGAAAGGGGCCACGGTGTTTCTGTATCTCTATTATGTTGGTGCGGCTTCGGAACTTTTAAATATCTCGATATATCTCGAAAACTACGCTTCTGATCAAAAAATATCATAGAACATAAACTGTAGGAAACATAATTCTCTACAAAAAACGTCTCTTAACATTTTGCCATGGCTCGTTTCGTTTCCGAGATATTTGCAGATATATCTCAAGGGAAGGGGCCTCACGGACATATTTCGAGATATTTCTTCTTCTTGTTGTTCTTCTTCTGCATAGCTAAGCTGGAAGTGGCATTTGCAGCTCGCAATAGTGCAGAGTTATCTCAAAGAAAGGGGCCACGGTGTTTCTGTATCTCTATTATGTTGGTGCGGCTTCGAAACTTTTAAATATCTCGATATATCTCGAAAACTACGCTTCTGATCAAAAAATATCATAGAACATAAACTGTAGGAAACATAATTCTCTACAAAAAACGTCTCTTAACATTTTGCCATGGCTCGTTTCGTTTCCGAGATATTTGCAGATATATCTCAAGGGAAGGGGCCTCACGGACATATTTCGAGATATTTCTTCTTCTTGTTGTTCTTCTTCTGCATAGCTAAGCTGGAAGTGGCATTTGCAGCTCGCAATAGTGCAGAGTTATCTCAAAGAAAGGGGCCACGGTGTTTCTGTATCTCTATTATGTTGGTGCGGCTTCGAAACTTTTAAATATCGTGATATATCTCGAGATCTACGCATCTGATCAAAAAATATCATAGAACATAAAAAGTAGGAAACCTAATTCTATACAAAAAAGGTCTCTTAACATTTTGCCATAGCTCGCTTCGTTTCCGAGATATTTGCAGATTTATCTCAAGAGAAGGGGCCTGACGGACATATTTCGAGATATTTCTTCTTCTTGTTGTTCTTCTTCTGCACAGCAAAGCTGGAAGTGGCATTTGCAGTTCGCAATAGCGCAGAGTTATCTGAAAGAAAGGGGCCACGGTGTTTCTGTACCTCTATTATGTTGGTGCGGCTTCGGAACTTTTAAATATCTCGATATATCTCGAAAACTACGCTTCTGATCAAAAAATATCATAGAACATAAATTGTAGGAAACATAATTCTCTACAAAAAGCGGCTCTTAACATTTTGCCATAGCTCGCTTCGTTTCCGAGATATTTGCAGATTTATCTCAAGGGAAGGGGCCTGACGGACATATTTCGAGATATTTCTTCTTCTTGTTGTTCTTCTTCTGCACAGCTAAGCTGGAAGTGGCATTTGCAGCTCGCAATAGTGCAGAGTTATCTCAAAGAAAGTGGCCACGGTGTTTCTGTATCTCTATTATGTTGGTGCGGCTTCGGAACTTTTAAATATCTTGATATATCTCGAGAACTACGCGTCTGATCAAAAAATATCATAGAACATTAAAAGTAGGAAACATAATTCTCTACAAAAAAGGTCTCTTAACATTTTGCCATAGCTCGCTTCGTTTCCGAGATATTTGCAGATTTATCTCAAGGGAAGGGGCCTGACGGACATATTCCGAGATATTTCTTCTTCTTGTTGTTCTTCTTCTGCACAGCTAAGCTGGAAGTGGCATTTGCAGCTCGCAATAGTGCAGAGTTATCTCAAAGAAAGGGGCCACGGTGTTTCTGTATCTCTATTATGTTGGTGCGGCTTCGGAACTTTTAAATATCTTGATATATCTCGAGATCTACGCATCTGATCAAAAAATATCATAGAACATAAAAAGTATGAAACCTAATTCTCTACAAAAAAGGTCTCTTAACATTTTGCCATAGCTCGCTTCGTTTCCGAGATATTTGCAGATATATCTCAAGGGAAGGGGCCTGACGGACATATTTCGAGATATTTCTTCTTCTTGTTGTTCTTCTTCTGCACATCTAAACTGGAAGTGGCATTTCCAGCTCGCAATAGTGCAGAGTTATCTCAAAGAAAGGGGCCACGGTGTTACTGTATCTCTACTATGTTGGTGCGGCTTCGGAACTTTTAAATATCTTGATATATCTCGAGAACTACGCATCTGATCAAAAAATATCATAGAACATAAAAAGTAGGAAACTTAATTCTCTACAAATAAAGTCTCTTAACATTTTGCCATAGCTCGCTTCGTTTCCGAGATATTTGCAGATTTATCTCAAGGGTAGGGGACTGACGGACATATTTCGAGATATTTCTTCTTTTTGTTGTTCTTCTTCTGCACAGCTAAGCTGGAAGTGGCATTTGCGGCTCGCACTAGTGCAGGGTTATCTCAAAGAAAGGGGCCACGGTGTTTCTGTATCTCTATTATGTTGGTGCGGCTTCGAAACTTTTAAATATCGTGATATATCTCGAGAACTACGCAACTGATCAAAAAATATCATAGAACATAAAAAGTAGGAAACTTAATTCTCTACAAATAAAGTCTCTCAACATTTTGCCATAGCTCGCTTCGTTTCCGAGATATTTGCAGATTTATCTCAAGGGAAGGGGCCCGACGGACATATTTCGAGATATTTCTTCTTCTTGTTGTTCTTCTTCTGCACAGCTAAGCTGGAAGTGGCATTTGCAGCTCGCAATAGTGCAGAGTTATCTCAAAGAAAGGGGCCACGGTGTTTCTGTATCTCTATTATGTTGGTGCGGCTTCGGAACTTTTAAATATCTTGATATATCTCGAGATCTACGCATCTGATCAAAAAATATCATAGAACATAAAAAGTATGAAACCTAATTCTCTACAAAAAAGGTCTCTTAACATTTTGCCATAGCTCGCTTCGTTTCCGAGATATTTGCAGATATATCTCAAGGGAAGGGGCCTGACGGACATATTTCGAGATATTTCTTCTTCTTGTTGTTCTTCTTCTGCACAGCTAAACTGGAAGTGGCATTTCCAGCTCGCAATAGTGCAGAGTTATCTCAAAGAAAGGGGCCACGGTGTTTCTGTATCTCTATTATGTTGGTGCGGCTTCGGAACTTTTAAATATCTTGATATATCTCGAGAACTACGCATCTGATCAAAAAATATCATAGAACATAAAAAGTAGGAAACTTAATTCTCTACAAATAAAGTCTCTTAACATTTTGCCATAGCTCGCTTCGTTTCCGAGATATTTGCAGATATATCTCAAGGGAAGGGGCCTGACGGACATATTTCGAGATATTTCTTCTTCTTGTTGTTCTTCTTCTGCACAGCTAAGCTGGAAGTGGCACTTGCAGCTCGCAATAGTGCAGAGTTATCGCAAAGAAAGGGGCCACGGTGTTTCTGTATCTCTATTATGTTGGTGCGGCTTCGGAACTTTTAAATATCTTGATATATCTCGAGAACTACGCATCTGATCAAAAAATATCATAGAACGTAAAAAGTAGGAAAACTAATTCTCTACAAAAAAGGTCTCTTAACATTTTGCCATAGCTCTCTTCGTTTCCGAGATATTTGCAGATTTATCTCAAGGGAAGGGGCCTAACGGACATATTTCGTGATATTTCTTCTTCTTGTTGTTCTTCTTCTGCACAGCTAAGCTGGAAGTGGCATTTGCAGCTCGCAATAGTGCAGAGTTATCTCAAAGAAAGGGGCCACGGTGTTTCTGTATCTCTATTATGTTGGTGCGGCTTCGAAACTTTTAAATATCGTGATATATCTCGAGAACTACGCAACTGATCAAAAAATATCACAGAACATAAAAAGTAGGAAACTTAATTCTCTACAAAAAAGGTCTCTTAACATTTTGCCATAGCTCGCTTCGTTTCCGAGATATTTGCAGATTTATCTCAAGGGTAGGGGACTGACGGACATATTTCGAGATATTTCTTCTTTTTGTTGTTCTTCTTCTGCACAGCTAAGCTGGAAGTGGCATTTGCGGCTCGCACTAGTGCAGGGTTATCTCAAAGAAAGGGGCCACGGTGTTTCTGTATCTCTATTATGTTGGTGCGGCTTCGAAACTTTTAAATATCGTGATATATCTCGAGAACTACGCAACTGATCAAAAAATATCATAGAACATAAAAAGTAGGAAACTTAATTCTCTACAAATAAAGTCTCTCAACATTTTGCCATAGCTCGCTTCGTTTCCGAGATATTTGCAGATTTATCTCAAGGGAAGGGGCCCGACGGACATATTTCGAGATATTTCTTCTTCTTGTTGTTCTTCTTCTGCACAGCTAAGCTGGAAGTGGCATTTGCAGCTCGCAATAGTGCAGAGTTATCTCAAAGAAAGGGGCCACGGTGTTTCTGTATCTCTATTATGTTGGTGCGGCTTCGGAACTTTTAAATATCTTGATATATCTCGAGATCTACGCATCTGATCAAAAAATATCATAGAACATAAAAAGTATGAAACCTAATTCTCTACAAAAAAGGTCTCTTAACATTTTGCCATAGCTCGCTTCGTTTCCGAGATATTTGCAGATATATCTCAAGGGAAGGGGCCTGACGGACATATTTCGAGATATTTCTTCTTCTTGTTGTTCTTCTTCTGCACAGCTAAACTGGAAGTGACATTTCCAGCTCGCAATAGTGCAGAGTTATCTCAAAGAAAGGGGCCACGGTGTTTCTGTATCTCTATTATGTTGGTGCGGCTTCGGAACTTTTAAATATCTTGATATATCTCGAGAACTACGCATCTGATCAAAAAATATCATAGAACATAAAAAGTAGGAAACTTAATTCTCTACAAATAAAGTCTCTTAACATTTTGCCATAGCTCGCTTCGTTTCCGAGATATTTGCAGATTTATCTCAAGGGTAGGGGACTGACGGACATATTTCGAGATATTTCTTCTTCTTGTTGTTCTTCTTCTGCACAGCTAAGCTGGAAGTGGCATTTGCGGCTCGCACTAGGGCAGAGTTATCTCAAAGAAAGGGGCCACGGTGTTTCTGTATCTCTATTATGTTGGTGCGGCTTCGGAACTTTTAAATATCTCGATATATCTCGAAAACTACGCTTCTGATCAAAAAATATCATAGAACATAAATTGTAGGAAACATAATTCTCTACAAAAAAGGTCTCTTAACATTTTGCCATAGCTCGCTTCGTTTCCGAGATATTTGCAGATATATCTCAAGGGAAGGGGCCTGACGGACATATTTCGAGATATTTCTTCTTCTTGTTGTTCTTCTTCTGCACAGCTAAACTGAAAGTGGCATTTGCAGCTCGCAATAGTGCAGAGTTATCTGAGAGAAAGGGGCCACGGTGTTTCTGTATCTCTATTATGTTGGTGCGGCTTCGAAACTTTTAAATATCGTGATATATCTCGAGAACTACGCAACTGATCAAAAAATATCATAGAACATAAAAAGTAGGAAACTTAATTCTCTACAAAAAAGGTCTCTTAACATTTTGCCATAGCTCGCTTCGTTTCCGAGATATTTGCAGATTTATCTCAAGGGAAGGGGCCTGACGGACATATTTCGAGATATTTCTTCTTCTTGTTGTTCTTCTTCTGCACAGCTAAGCTGGTAGTGGCATTTGCGGCTAGCACTAGTGCAGAGTTATCTCAAAGAAAGGGGCCACGGTGTTTCGGTATCTCTATTATGTTGGTGCGGCTTCGGAACTTTTAAATATCTTGATATATCTCGAGAACTACGCATCTGATAAAAAAATATCATAGAACATAAAAAGTAGGAAACTTAATTCTCTACAAAAAAGGTCTCTTATCATTTTGCCATAGCTCGCTTCGTTTCCGAGATATTTGCAGATATATCTCGAGGGAAGGGGCCTGGCGGACATATTTCGACATATTTCTTCTTCTTGTTGTTCTTCTTCTGCACAGCTAAGCTGGAAGTGGCATTTGCGGCTCGCACTAGTGCAGAGTTATCTCAAAGAAAGGGGCCACGGTGTTTCTGTATCTCTATTATGTTGGTGCGGCTTCGGAACTTTTAAATATCTCGATATATCTCGAAAACTACGCTTCTGATCAAAAAATATCATAGAACATAAATTGTAGGAAACATAATTCTCTACAAAACAGGTCTCTTAACATTTTGCCATAGCTCGTTTCGTTTCCGAGCTATTTGCAGATATATCTCAAGGGAAGGGGCCTGACGTACATATTTCGAGATATTTCTTCTTCTTGTTGTTCTTCTTCTGCATAGCTAAGCTGGAAGTGGCATTTGCAGCTCGCCATAGTGCAGAGTTATCTCAAAGAAAGGGGCCACGGTGTTTCTGTATCTCTATTATGTTGGTGCGGCTTCGAAACTTTTAAATGTCGTGATATATCTCGAGAACTACGCAACTGATCAAAAAATATCATAGAACATAAAAAATAGGAAACTTAATTCTCTACAAAAAAGGTCTCTTAACATTTTGCCATAGCTCGCTTCGTTTCCGAGATATTTGCAGATTTATCTCAAGGGAAGGGGCCTGACGGACATATTTCGAGATATTTCTTCTTCTAGTTGTTCTTCTTCTGCACAGCTAAGCTGGTAGTGGCATTTGCGGCTCGCACTAGTGCAGAGTTATCTCAAAGAAAGGGGCCACGGTGTTTCTGTATCTCTATTATGTTGGTGCGGCTTCGGAACTTTTAAATATCTCGATATATCTCGAAAACTACGCTTCTGATCAAAAAATATCATAGAACATAAATTGTAGGAAACATAATTCTCTACAAAAAAGGTCTCTTAACATTTTGCCATAGCTCGCTTCGTTTCCGAGATATTTGCAGATATATCTCAAGGGAAGGGGCCTGACGGACATATTTCGAGATATTTCTTCTTCTTGTTGTTCTTCTTCTGCACAGCTAAACTGAAAGTGGCATTTGCAGCTCGCAATAGTGCAGAGTTATCTGAGAGAAAGGGGCCACGGTGTTTCTGTATCTCTATTATGTTGGTGCGGCTTCGAAACTTTTAAATATCGTGATATATCTCGGGAACTACGCAACTGATCAAAAAATATCATAGAACATAAAAAGTAGGAAACTTAATTCTCTACAAAAAAGGTCTCTTAACATTTTGCCATAGCTCGCTTCGTTTCCGAGATATTTGCAGATTTATCTCAAGGGAAGGGGCCTGACGGACATATTTCGAGATATTTCTTCTTCTTGTTGTTCTTCTTCTGCACAGCTAAGCTGGTAGTGGCATTTGCGGCTCGCACTAGTGCAGAGTTATCTCAAAGAAAGGGGCCACGGTGTTTCGGTATCTCTATTATGTTGGTGCGGCTTCGGAACTTTTAAATATCTTGATATATCTCGAGAACTACGCATCTGATAAAAAAATATCATAGAACATAAAAAGTAGGAAACTTAATTCTCTACAAAAAAGGTCTCTTATCATTTTGCCATAGCTCGCTTCGTTTCCGAGATATTTGCAGATATATCTCGAGGGAAGGGGCCTGGCGGACATATTTCGACATATTTCTTCTTCTTGTTGTTCTTCTTCTGCACAGCTAAGCTGGAAGTGGCATTTGCGGCTCGCACTAGTGCAGAGTTATCTCAAAGAAAGGGGCCACGGTGTTTCTGTATCTCTATTATGTTGGTGCGGCTTCGAAACTTTTAAATATCTTGATATATCTCGAGAACTACGCATCTGATCAAAAAATATCATAGAACATAAAAAGTAGGAAACGTAATTCTCTACAAAAAAGGTCTCTTAACATTTTGACATAGCTCGCTTCGTTTCCCAGATATGTGCAGATTTATCTCAAGGGAAGGGGCCTGACGGACATATTTCGAGATATTTCTTCTTCTTGTTGTTCTTCTTCTGCACAGCTAAACTGGAAGTGGCATTTCCAGCTCGCAATAGTGCGGAGTTATCTCAAGGAAAGGGGCCACGGTGTTTCTGTATCTCTATTATGTTGGTGCGGCTTCGGAACTTTTAAATATCTTGATATATCTCGAGAACTACGCATCTGATCAAAAAATATCATAGAACATAAAAAGTAGGAAACTTAATTCTCTACAAATAAAGTCTCCTAACATTTTGCCATAGCTCGCTTCGTTTCCGAGATATTTGCAGATTTATCTCAAGGGAAGGGGCCTGACGGACATATTTCGAGATATTTCTTCTTCTTGTTGTTCTTCTTCTGCACAGCTAAGCTGGAAGTGGCATTTGCGGCTCTCACTAGTGCAGAGTTATCTCAAGGAAAGGGGCCACGGTGTTTCTGTATCTCTATTATGTTGGTGCGGCTTCGGAACTTTTAAATATCTTGATATATCTCGAGAACTACGCATCTGATCAAAAAATATCATAGAACATAAAAAGTAGCAAACTTAATTCTCTACAAATAAAGTCTCTTAACATTTTGCCATAGCTCGCTTCGTTTCCGAGATATTTGCAGATTTATCTCAAGGGAAGGGGCCTGACGGACATATTTCGTGATATTTCTCCTTCTTGTTGTTCTTCTTCTGCACAGCTAAGCTGGAAGTGGCATTTGCAGCTCGCAATAGTGCAGAGTTATCTCAAAGAAAGGGGCCACGGTGTTTCTGTATCTCTATTATGTTGGTGCGGCTTCGGAACTTTTAAATATCTCGATATATCTCGAAAACTGCGCTTCTGATCAAAAAATATCATAGAACATAAATTGTAGGAAACATAATTCTCTACAAAAAAGGTCTCTTAACATTTTGCCATAGCTCGCTTCGTTTCCGAGATATTTGCAGATTTATCTCAAGGGAAGGGGCCTAACGGACATATTTCGTGATATTTCTTCTTCTTGTTGTTCTTCTTCTGCACAGCTAAGCTGGAAGTGGCATTTGCAGCTCGCAATAGTGCAGAGTTATCTCAAAGAAAGGGGCCACGGTGTTTCGGTATCTCTATTATGTTGGTGCGGCTTCGGAACTTTTAAATATCTTGATATATCTCGAGAACTACGCATCTGATAAAAAAATATCATAGAACATAAAAAGTAGGAAACTTAATTCTCTACAAAAAAGGTCTCTTATCATTTTGCCATAGCTCGCTTCGTTTCCGAGATATTTGCAGATATATCTCGAGGGAAGGGGCCTGGCGGACATATTTCGACATATTTCTTCTTCTTGTTGTTCTTCTTCTGCACAGCTAAGCTGGAAGTGGCATTTGCGGCTCGCACTAGTGCAGAGTTATCTCAAAGAAAGGGGCCACGGTGTTTCTGTATCTCTATTATGTTGGTGCGGCTTCGGAACTTTTAAATATCTCGATATATCTCGAAAACTACGCTTCTGATCAAAAAATATCATAGAACATAAATTGTAGGAAACATAATTCTCTACAAAACAGGTCTCTTAACATTTTGCCATAGCTCGTTTCGTTTCCGAGCTATTTGCAGATATATCTCAAGGGAAGGGGCCTGACGGACATATTTCGAGATATTTCTTCTTCTTGTTGTTCTTCTTCTGCATAGCTAAGCTGGAAGTGGCATTTGCAGCTCGCCATAGTGCAGAGTTATCTCAAAGAAAGGGGCCACGGTGTTTCTGTATCTCTATTATGTTGGTGCGGCTTCGAAACTTTTAAATGTCGTGATATATCTCGAGAACTACGCAACTGATCAAAAAATATCATAGAACATAAAAAATAGGAAACTTAATTCTCTACAAAAAAGGTCTCTTAACATTTTGCCATAGCTCGCTTCGTTTCCGAGATATTTGCAGATTTATCTCAAGGGAAGGGGCCTGACGGACATATTTCGAGATATTTCTTCTTCTAGTTGTTCTTCTTCTGCACAGCTAAGCTGGTAGTGGCATTTGCGGCTCGCACTAGTGCAGAGTTATCTCAAAGAAAGGGGCCACGGTGTTTCTGTATCTCTATTATGTTGGTGCGGCTTCGGAACTTTTAAATATCTCGATATATCTCGAAAACTACGCTTCTGATCAAAAAATATCATAGAACATAAATTGTAGGAAACATAATTCTCTACAAAAAAGGTCTCTTAACATTTTGCCATAGCTCGCTTCGTTTCCGAGATATTTGCAGATATATCTCAAGGGAAGGGGCCTGACGGACATATTTCGAGATATTTCTTCTTCTTGTTGTTCTTCTTCTGCATAGCTAAGCTGGAAGTGGCATTTGCAGCTCGCCATAGTGCAGAGTTATCTCAAAGAAAGGGGCCACGGTGTTTCTGTATCTCTATTATGTTGGTGCGGCTTCGAAACTTTTAAATGTCGTGATATATCTCGAGAACTACGCAACTGATCAAAAAATATCATAGAACATAAAAAATAGGAAACTTAATTCTCTACAAAAAAGGTCTCTTAACATTTTGCCATAGCTCGCTTCGTTTCCGAGATATTTGCAGATTTATCTCAAGGGAAGGGGCCTGACGGACATATTTCGAGATATTTCTTCTTCTAGTTGTTCTTCTTCTGCACAGCTAAGCTGGTAGTGGCATTTGCGGCTCGCACTAGTGCAGAGTTATCTCAAAGAAAGGGGCCACGGTGTTTCTGTATCTCTATTATGTTGGTGCGGCTTCGGAACTTTTAAATATCTCGATATATCTCGAAAACTACGCTTCTGATCAAAAAATATCATAGAACATAAATTGTAGGAAACATAATTCTCTACAAAAAAGGTCTCTTAACATTTTGCCATAGCTCGCTTCGTTTCCGAGATATTTGCAGATATATCTCAAGGGAAGGGGCCTGACGGACATATTTCGAGATATTTCTTCTTCTTGTTGTTCTTCTTCTGCACAGCTAAACTGAAAGTGGCATTTGCAGCTCGCAATAGTGCAGAGTTATCTGAGAGAAAGGGGCCACGGTGTTTCTGTATCTCTATTATGTTGGTGCGGCTTCGAAACTTTTAAATATCGTGATATATCTCGAGAACTACGCAACTGATCAAAAAATATCATAGAACATAAAAAGTAGGAAACTTAATTCTCTACAAAAAAGGTCTCTTAACATTTTGCCATAGCTCGCTTCGTTTCCGAGATATTTGCAGATTTATCTCAAGGGAAGGGGCCTGACGGACATATTTCGAGATATTTCTTCTTCTTGTTGTTCTTCTTCTGCACAGCTAAGCTGGTAGTGGCATTTGCGGCTCGCACTAGTGCAGAGTTATCTCAAAGAAAGGGGCCACGGTGTTTCGGTATCTCTATTATGTTGGTGCGGCTTCGGAACTTTTAAATATCTTGATATATCTCGAGAACTACGCATCTGATAAAAAAATATCATAGAACATAAAAAGTAGGAAACTTAATTCTCTACAAAAAAGGTCTCTTATCATTTTGCCATAGCTCGCTTCGTTTCCGAGATATTTGCAGATATATCTCGAGGGAAGGGGCCTGGCGGACATATTTCGACATATTTCTTCTTCTTGTTGTTCTTCTTCTGCACAGCTAAGCTGGAAGTGGCATTTGCGGCTCGCACTAGTGCAGAGTTATCTCAAAGAAAGGGGCCACGGTGTTTCTGTATCTCTATTATGTTGGTGCGGCTTCGGAACTTTTAAATATCTCGATATATCTCGAAAACTACGCTTCTGATCAAAAAATATCATAGAACATAAATTGTAGGAAACATAATTCTCTACAAAAAAGGTCTCTTAACATTTTGCCATAGCTCGCTTCGTTTCCGAGATATTTGCAGATTTATCTCGAGGGAAGGGGCCTGACGGACATATTTCGAGATATTTCTTCTTCTTGTTGTTCCTCTTCTGCACAGCTAAGCTGGAAGTGGCATTTGCGGCTCGCACTAGTGCAGAGTTATCTCAAAGAAAGGGGCCACGGTGTTTCTGTATCTCTATTATGTTGGTGCGGCTTCGGAACTTTTAAATATCTCGATATATCTCGAAAACTACGCTTCTGATCAAAAAATATCATGGAACCTAAATTGTAGGAAACATAAGTCTCTACAAAAAACGTCTCTTAACATTTTGCCATAGCTCGCTTTGTTTCCGAGATATTTGCAGATTCAGCTCAAAGGAACGGGCCTGATGGACATATTTCGAGATATTTCTTCTTCTTGTTGTTCCTCTTCTGCACAGCTAAGCTGGAAGTGGCATTTGCAGCTCGCAATAGTGCAGAGTTATCTCAAAGAAAGGGGCCACGGTGTTTCTGTATCTCTATTATGTTGGTGCGGCTTCGAAACTTTTAAATATCTTGATATATCTCGAGAACTACGCATCTGATCAAAAAATATCATAGAACATAAAAAGTAGGCCACTTAATTCTCTACAAAAAAGGTCTCTTAACATTTTGCCATAGCTCGCTTCGTTTCCGAGATATTTGCAGATTTATCTCAAGGGAAGGGGCCTGACGGACATATTTCGAGATATTTCTTCTTCTTGTTGTTCTTCTTCAGCACAGCTAAGCTGGAAGTGGCATTTGCAGCTCGCAATAGTGCAGAGTTATCTCAAAGAAAGGGGCCACGGTGTTTCTGTATCTCTATAATGTTGGTGCGGCTTCGGAACTTTTAAATATCTTGATATATCTCGAGAACTACGCATCTGATCAAAAAATATCATAGAACATAAAAAGTAGGAAACGTAATTCTCTACAAAAAAGGTCTCTTAACATTTTGACATAGCTCGCTTCGTTTCCGAGATATGTGCAGATTTATCTCAAGGGAAGGGGCCTGACGGACATATTTCGAGATATTTCTTCTTCTTGTTGTTCTTCTTCTGCACAGCTAAACTGGAGGTGGCATTTGCAGCTCGCAATAGTGCAGAGTTATCTCAAAGAGAGGGGCCACGGTGTTTCTGTATCTCTATTATGTTGGTGCGGCTTCGGAACTTTTAAATATCTTGATATATCGCGAGATCTACGCATCTGATCAAAAAATATCATAGAACATAAAAAGTAGGAAACTTAATTCTCTACAAAAAAGGTCTCTTAACATTTTGCCATAGCTCGCTTCGTTTTCGAGATATTTGCAGATTTATCTCAAGGGAAGGGGCCTGACGGACATATTTCGAGATATTTCTTCTTCTTGTTGTTCTTCTTCTGCACAGCTAAGCAGGAAGTGGCATTTGCAGCTCGCAATAGTGCATAGTTATCTCAAAGAAAGGGGCCACGGTGTTTCTGTATCTCTATTATGTTGGTGCGGCTTCGGAACTTTTAAATATCTTGATATATATCGAGAACTACGCATCTGATCGAAAAATATCACACAACATAAAAAGTAGGAAACTTAATTCTCTACAAAAAAGGTCTCTTAACATTTTGCCATAGCTCGCTTCGTTTCCGAGATATTTGCAGATTTATCTCAAGGGAAGGGGCCTGACGGACATATTTCGAGATACTTCTTCTTCTTGTTGTTCTTCTTCTGCACAGCTAAACTGGAAGTGGCATTTGCAGCTCGCAATAGTGCAGAGTTATCTCAAAGAGAGGGGCCACGGTGTTTCTGTATCTCTATTATGTTGGTGCGGCTTCGGAACTTTTAAATATCTCGATATATCTCGAAAACTACGCTTCTGATCAAAAAATATCATAGAACATAAAAAGTAGGAAACTTAATTCTCTACAAAAAAGGTCTCTTAACATTTTGCCATAGCTCGCTTCGTTTCCGAGATATTTGCAGATTTATCTCAAGGGAAGGGGCCTGACGGACATATTTCGAGATATTTCTTCTTCTTGTTGTTCTTCTTCAGCACAGCTAAGCTGGAAGTGGCATTTGCAGCTCGCAATAGTGCAGAGTTATCTCAAAGAAAGGGGCCACGGTGTTTCTGTATCTCTATTATGTTGGTGCGGCTTCGGAACTTTTAAATATCTTGATATATATCGAGAACTACGCATCTGATCGAAAAATATCACACAACATAAAAAGTAGGAAACTTAATTCTCTACAAAAAAGGTCTCTTAACATTTTGCCATAGCTCGCTTCGTTTCCGAGATATTTGCAGATTTATCTCAAGGGAAGGGGCCTGACGGACATATTTCGAGATACTTCTTCTTCTTGTTGTTCTTCTTCTGCACAGCTAAACTGGAAGTGGCATTTCCAGCTCGCAATAGTGCAGAGTTATCTGAAAGAAAGGGGCCACGGTGTTTCTGTATCTCTATTATGTTGGTGCGGCTTCGGAACTTTTAAATATCTTGATATATCTCGAGAACTACGCATCTGATCAAAAAATATCATAGAACATAAAAAGTAGGAAACTTAATTCTCTACAAAAAAGGTCTCTCAACATTTTGCCATAGCTCGCTTCGTTTCCGAGATATTTGCAGATTTATCTCAAGGGAAGGGGCCTGACGGACATATTTCGAGATATTTCTTCTTCTTGTTGTTCCTCTTCTGCACAGCTAAACTGGAAGTGGCATTTGCAGCTCGCAATAGTACAGAGTTATCTCAAAGAAAGGGGCCACGGTGTTTCTGTATCTCTATTATGTTGGTGCGGCTTCGGAACTTTTGAATATCTTGATATATCTCGAGAACTACGCGTCTGATCAAAAAATGTCATAGAACATAAAAAGTAGGAAACATAATTCTCTACAAAAAAGGTCTCTTAACATTTTGCCATAGCTCGCTTCGTTTCCGAGATATTTGCAGATTTATCTCAAGGGAAGGGGCCTGACGGACATATTTCGAGATATTTGTTCTTCTTGTTGTTCTTCTTCTGCACAGCTAAGCTGGAAGTGGCATTTGCAGCTCGCAATAGTGCAGAGTTATCGCAAAGAAAGGGGCCACGGTGTTTCTGTATCTCTATTATGTTGGTGCGGCTTCGGAACTTTTAAATATCTTGATATATCTCGAGAACTACGCATCTGATCAAAAAATATCATAGAACGTAAAAAGTAGGAAACCTAATTCTCTACAAAAAAGGTCTCTTAACATTTTGCCATAGCTCTCTTCGTTTCCGAGATATTTGCAGATATATCTCAAGGGAAGGGGCCTGACGGACATATTTCGAGATATTTCTTCTTGTTGTTGTTCTTCTTCTGCACAGCTAAGCTGGAAGTGGCATTTGCAGCTCGCAATAGTGCAGTGTTATCTCAAAGAAAGGGGCCACGGTGTTTCTGTATCTCTATTATGTTGGTGCGGCTTCGGAACTTTTAAATATCTTGATATATCGCGAGATCTACGCATCTGATCAAAAAATATCATAGAACATAAAAAGTATGAAACCTAATTCTCTACAAAAAAGTTCTCTTAACATTTTGCCATAGCTCGCTTCGTTTCCGAGATATTTCCAGATATATCTCAAGGGAAGGGGCCTGACGGACATATTTCGAGATATTTCTTCTTCTTGTTGTTCTTCTTCTGCACAGCTAAACTGGAAGTGGCATTTGCAGCTCGCAATAGTGCAGAGTTATCTCAAAGAGAGGGGCCACGGTGTTTCTGTATCTCTATTATGTTGGTGCGGCTTCGGAACTTTTAAATATCTCGATATATCTCGAAAACTACGCTTCTGATCAAAAAATATCATAGAACATAAAAAGTAGGAAACTTAATTCTCTACAAAAAAGGTCTCTTAACATTTTGCCATAGCTCGCTTCGTTTCCGAGATATTTGCAGATTTATCTCAAGGGAAGGGGCCTGACGGACATATTTCGAGATATTTCTTCTTCTTGTTGTTCTTCTTCTGCACAGCTAAGCTGGAAGTGGCGTTTGCAGCTCGCAATAGTGCAGAGTTATCTCAAAGAAAGAGGCCACGGTGTTTCTGTACCTCTATTATGTTGGTGCTGCTTCGGAACTTTTAAATATCTCGATATATCTCGAAAACTACGCTTCTGATCAAAAAATATCATAGAACCTAAATTGTAGGAAACATAATTCTCTACAAAAAACGTCTCTTAACATTTTGCCATAGCTCGCTTCGTTTCCGAGATATTTGCAGATATATCTCAAGGGAAGGGGCCTGACGGACATATTTCGAGATATTTCTTCTTCTTGTTGTTCTTCTTCTGCACAGCTAAGCTGGAAGTGGCACTTGCAGCTCGCAATAGTGCAGAGTTATCGCAAAGAAAGGGGCCACGGTGTTTCTGTATCTCTATTATGTTGGTGCGGCTTCGGAACTTTTAAATATCTTGATATATCTCGAGAACTACGCATCTGATCAAAAAATATCATAGAACGTAAAAAGTAGGAAACCTAATTCTCTACAAAAAAGGTCTCTTAACATTTTGCCATAGCTCGCTTCGTTTCCGAGATATTTGCAGATTTATCTCAAGGGAAGGGGCCTGACGGACATATTTCGAGATATTTCTTCTTCTTGTTGTTCTTCTTCAGCACAGCTAAGCTGGAAGTGGCATTTGCAGCTCGCAATAGTGCAGAGTTATCTCAAAGAAAGGGGCCACGGTGTTTCTGTATCTCTATAATGTTGGTGCGGCTTCGGAACTTTTAAATATCTTGATATATCTCGAGAACTACGCATCTGATCAAAAAATATCATAGAACATAAAAAGTAGGAAACGTAATTCTCTACAAAAAAGGTCTCTTAACATTTTGACATAGCTCGCTTCGTTTCCGAGATATGTGCAGATTTATCTCAAGGGAAGGGGCCTGACGGACATATTTCGTGATATTTCTCCTTCTTGTTGTTCTTCTTCTGCACAGCTAAGCTGGAAGTGGCATTTGCAGCTCGCAATAGTGCAGAGTTATCTCAAAGAAAGGGGCCACGGTGTTTCTGTATCTCTATTATGTTGGTGCGGCTTCGGAACTTTTAAATATCTCGATATATCTCGAAAACTGCGATTCTGATCAAAAAATATCATAGAACATAAATTGTAGGAAACATAATTCTCTACAAAAAAGGTCTCTTAACATTTTGCCATAGCTCGCTTCGTTTCCGAGATATTTGCAGATTTATCTCAAGGGAAGGGGCCTAACGGACATATTTCGTGATATTTCTTCTTCTTGTTGTTCTTCTTCTGCACAGCTAAGCTGGAAGTGGCATTTGCAGCTCGCAATAGTGCAGAGTTATCTCAAAGAAAGGGGCCACGGTGTTTCTGTATCTCTATTATGTTGGTGCGGCTTCGGAACTTTTAAATATCTTGATATATCTCGAGATCTACGCATCTGATCAAAAAATATCATAGAACATAAAACGTAGGAAACCTAATTCTCTACAAAAAAGGTCTCTTAACATTTTGCCATAGCTCGCTTCGTTTCCGAGATATTTGCAGATATATCTCAAGGGAAGGGGCCTGACGGACATATTTCGAGATATTTCTTCTTCTTGTTGTTCTTCTTCTGCACAGCTAAGCTGGAAGTGGCATTTGCAGCTCGCAATCTTGCAGTGTTATCTCAAAGAAAGGGGCCACGGTTTTTCTGTATCTCCATTATGTTGGTGCGGCTTCGGAACTTTTAAATATCTTGATATATCGCGAGATCTACGCATCTGATCAAAAAATATCATAGAACATAAAAAGTATGAAACCTAATTCTCTACAAAAAAGTTCTCTTAACATTTTGCCATAGCTCGCTTCGTTTCCGAGATATTTGCAGATATATCTCAAGGGAAGGGGCCTGACGGACATATTTCGAGATATTTCTTCTTCTTGTTGCTCTTCTTCTGCACAGCTAAACTGGAAGTGGCATTTGCAGCTCGCAATAGTGCAGAGTTATCTCAAAGAGAGGGGCCACGGTGTTTCTGTATCTCTATTATGTTGGTGCGGCTTCGGAACTTTTAAATATCTTGATATATCGCGAGATCTACGCATCTGATCAAAAAATATCATAGAACATAAAAAGTAGGAAACTTAATTCTCTACAAAAAAGGTCTCTTAACATTTTGCCATAGCTCGCTTCGTTTTCGAGATATTTGCAGATTTATCTCAAGGGAAGGGGCCTGACGGACATATTTCGAGATATTTCTTCTTCTTGTTGTTCTTCTTCTGCACAGCTAAGCAGGAAGTGGCATTTGCAGCTCGCAATAGTGCATAGTTATCTCAAAGAAAGGGGCCACGGTGTTTCTGTATCTCTATTATGTTGGTGCGGCTTCGGAACTTTTAAATATCTTGATATATATCGAGAACTACGCATCTGATCGAAAAATATCACACAACATAAAAAGTAGGAAACTTAATTCTCTACAAAAAAGGTCTCTTAACATTTTGCCATAGCTCGCTTCGTTTCCGAGATATTTGCAGATTTATCTCAAGGGAAGGGGCCTGACGGACATATTTCGAGATACTTCTTCTTCTTGTTGTTCTTCTTCTGCACAGCTAAACTGGAAGTGGCATTTCCAGCTCGCAATAGTGCAGAGTTATCTGAAAGAAAGGGGCCACGGTGTTTCTGTATCTCTATTATGTTGGTGCGGCTTCGGAACTTTTAAATATCTTGATATATCTCGAGAACTACGCATCTGATCAAAAAATATCATAGAACATAAAAAGTAGGAAACTTAATTCTCTACAAAAAAGGTCTCTTAACATTTTGCCATAGCTCGCTTCGTTTCCGAGATATTTGCAGATTTATCACAAGGGAAGGGGCCTGACGGACATATTTCGAGATATTTCTTCTTCTTGTTGTTCCTCTTCTGCACAGCTAAACTGGAAGTGGCATTTGCAGCTCGCAATAGTACAGAGTTATCTCAAAGAAAGGGGCCACGGTGTTTCTGTATCTCTATTATGTTGGTGCGGCTTCGGAACTTTTGAATATCTTGATATATCTCGAGAACTACGCGTCTGATCAAAAAATGTCATAGAACATAAAAAGTAGGAAACATAATTCTCTACAAAAAAGGTCTCTTAACATTTTGCCATAGCTCGCTTCGTTTCCGAGATATTTGCAGATTTATCTCAAGGGAAGGGGCCTGACGGACATATTTCGAGATATTTCTTCTTCTTGTTGTTCTTCTTCTGCACAGCTAAGCTGGAAGTGGCGTTTGCAGCTCGCAATAGTGCAGAGTTATCTCAAAGAAAGAGGCCCCGGTGTTTCTGTACCTCTATTATGTTGGTGCTGCTTCGGAACTTTTAAATATCTCGATATATCTCGAAAACTACGCTTCTGATCAAAAAATATCATAGAACCTAAATTGTAGGAAACATAATTCTCTACAAAAAACGTCTCTTAACATTTTGCCATAGCTCGCTTCGTTTCCGAGATATTTGCAGATATATCTCAAGGGAAGGGGCCTGACGGACATATTTCGAGATATTTCTTCTTCTTGTTGTTCTTCTTCTGCACAGCTAAGCTGGAAGTGGCACTTGCAGCTCGCAATAGTGCAGAGTTATCGCAAAGAAAGGGGCCACCGTGTTTCTGTATCTCTATTATGTTGGTGCGGCTTCGGAACTTTTAAATATCTTGATATATCTCGAGAACTACGCATCTGATCAAAAAATATCATAGAACGTAAAAAGTAGGAAACCTAATTCTCTACAAAAAAGGTCTCTTAACATTTTGCCATAGCTCGCTTCGTTTCCGAGATATTTGCAGATTTATCTCAAGGGAAGGGGCCTGACGGACATATTTCGAGATATTTCTTCTTCTTGTTGTTCTTCTTCAGCACAGCTAAGCTGGAAGTGGCATTTGCAGCTCGCAATAGTGCAGAGTTATCTCAAAGAAAGGGGCCACGGTGTTTCTGTATCTCTATAATGTTGGTGCGGCTTCGGAACTTTTAAATATCTTGATATATCTCGAGAACTACGCATCTGATCAAAAAATATCATAGAACATAAAAAGTAGGAAACGTAATTCTCTACAAAAAAGGTCTCTTAACATTTTGACATAGCTCGCTTCGTTTCCGAGATATTTGCAGATTTATCTCAAGGGAAGGGGCCTGACGGACATATTTCGAGATATTTCTTCTTCTTGTTGTTCTTCTTCAGCACAGCTAAGCTGGAAGTGGCATTTGCAGCTCGCAATAGTGCAGAGTTATCTCAAAGAAAGGGGCCACGGTGTTTCTGTATCTCTATAATGTTGGTGCGGCTTCGGAACTTTTAAATATCTTGATATATCTCGAGAACTACGCATCTGATCAAAAAATATCATAGAACATAAAAAGTAGGAAACGTAATTCTCTACAAAAAAGGTCTCTTAACATTTTGACATAGCTCGCTTCGTTTCCGAGATATGTGCAGATTTATCTCAAGGGAAGGGGCCTGACGGACATATTTCGAGATATTTCTTCTTCTTGTTGTTCTTCTTCTGCACAGCTAAACTGGAAGTGGCATTTCCAGCTCGCAATAGTGCGGAGTTATCTCAAAGAAAGGGGCCACGGTGTTTCTGTATCTCTATTATGTTGGTGCGGCTTCGGAACTTTTAAATATCTTGATATATCTCGAGAACTACGCATCTGATCAAAAAATATCATAGAACATAAAAAGTAGGAAACTTAATTCTCTACAAATAAAGTCTCCTAACATTTTGCCATAGCTCGCTTCGTTTCCGAGATATTTGCAGATTTATCTCAAGGGAAGGGGCCTGACGGACATATTTCGAGATATTTCTTCTTCTTGTTGTTCTTCTTCTGCACAGCTAAGCTGGAAGTGGCATTTGCGGCTCTCACTAGTGCAGAGTTATCTCAAGGAAAGGGGCCACGGTGTTTCTGTATCTCTATTATGTTGGTGCGGCTTCGGAACTTTTAAATATCTTGATATATCTCGAGAACTACGCATCTGATCAAAAAATATCATAGAACATAAAAAGTAGCAAACTTAATTCTCTACAAATAAAGTCTCTTAACATTTTGCCATAGCTCGCTTCGTTTCCGAGATATTTGCAGATTTATCTCAAGGGAAGGGGCCTGACGGACATATTTCGTGATATTTCTCCTTCTTGTTGTTCTTCTTCTGCACAGCTAAGCTGGAAGTGGCATTTGCAGCTCGCAATAGTGCAGAGTTATCTCAAAGAAAGGGGCCACGGTGTTTCTGTATCTCTATTATGTTGGTGCGGCTTCGGAACTTTTAAATATCTCGATATATCTCGAAAACTGCGATTCTGATCAAAAAATATCATAGAACATAAATTGTAGGAAACATAATTCTCTACAAAAAAGGTCTCTTAACATTTTGCCATAGCTCGCTTCGTTTCCGAGATATTTGCAGATTTATCTCAAGGGAAGGGGCCTAACGGACATATTTCGTGATATTTCTTCTTCTTGTTGTTCTTCTTCTGCACAGCTAAGCTGGAAGTGGCATTTGCAGCTCGCAATAGTGCAGAGTTATCTCAAAGAAAGGGGCCACGGTGTTTCTGTATCTCTATTATGTTGGTGCGGCTTCGGAACTTTTAAATATCTTGATATATCTCGAGATCTACGCATCTGATCAAAAAATATCATAGAACATAAAACGTAGGAAACCTAATTCTCTACAAAAAAGGTCTCTTAACATTTTGCCATAGCTCGCTTCGTTTCCGAGATATTTGCAGATATATCTCAGGGGAAGGGGCCTGACGGACATATTTCGAGATATTTCTTCTTCTTGTTGTTCTTCTTCTGCACAGCTAAGCTGGAAGTGGCATTTGCAGCTCGCAATCTTGCAGTGTTATCTCAAAGAAAGGGGCCACGGTTTTTCTGTATCTCCATTATGTTGGTGCGGCTTCGGAACTTTTAAATATCTTGATATATCGCGAGATCTACGCATCTGATCAAAAAATATCATAGAACATAAAAAGTATGAAACCTAATTCTCTACAAAAAAGTTCTCTTAACATTTTGCCATAGCTCGCTTCGTTTCCGAGATATTTGCAGATATATCTCAAGGGAAGGGGCCTGACGGACATATTTCGAGATATTTCTTCTTCTTGTTGCTCTTCTTCTGCACAGCTAAACTGGAAGTGGCATTTGCAGCTCGCAATAGTGCAGAGTTATCTCAAAGAGAGGGGCCACGGTGTTTCTGTATCTCTATTATGTTGGTGCGGCTTCGGAACTTTTAAATATCTTGATATATCGCGAGATCTACGCATCTGATCAAAAAATATCATAGAACATAAAAAGTAGGAAACTTAATTCTCTACAAAAAAGGTCTCTTAACATTTTGCCATAGCTCGCTTCGTTTCCGAGATATTTGCAGATTTATCACAAGGGAAGGGGCCTGACGGACATATTTCGAGATATTTCTTCTTCTTGTTGTTCCTCTTCTGCACAGCTAAACTGGAAGTGGCATTTGCAGCTCGCAATAGTACAGAGTTATCTCAAAGAAAGGGGCCACGGTGTTTCTGTATCTCTATTATGTTGGTGCGGCTTCGGAACTTTTGAATATCTTGATATATCTCGAGAACTACGCGTCTGATCAAAAAATGTCATAGAACATAAAAAGTAGGAAACATAATTCTCTACAAAAAAGGTCTCTTAACATTTTGCCATAGCTCGCTTCGTTTCCGAGATATTTGCAGATTTATCTCAAGGGAAGGGGCCTGACGGACATATTTCGAGATATTTGTTCTTCTTGTTGTTCTTCTTCTGCACAGCTAAGCTGGAAGTGGCATTTGCAGCTCGCAATAGTGCAGAGTTATCGCAAAGAAAGGGGCCACGGTGTTTCTGTATCTCTATTATGTTGGTGCGGCTTCGGAACTTTTAAATATCTTGATATATCTCGAGAACTACGCATCTGATCAAAAAATATCATAGAACGTAAAAAGTAGGAAACCTAATTCTCTACAAAAAAGGTCTCTTAACATTTTGCCATAGCTCTCTTCGTTTCCGAGATATTTGCAGATATATCTCAAGGGAAGGGGCCTGACGGACATATTTCGAGATATTTCTTCTTGTTGTTGTTCTTCTTCTGCACAGCTAAGCTGGAAGTGGCATTTGCAGCTCGCAATAGTGCAGTGTTATCTCAAAGAAAGGGGCCACGGTGTTTCTGTATCTCTATTATGTTGGTGCGGCTTCGGAACTTTTAAATATCTTGATATATCGCGAGATCTACGCATCTGATCAAAAAATATCATAGAACATAAAAAGTATGAAACCTAATTCTCTACAAAAAAGTTCTCTTAACATTTTGCCATAGCTCGCTTCGTTTCCGAGATATTTCCAGATATATCTCAAGGGAAGGGGCCTGACGGACATATTTCGAGATATTTCTTCTTCTTGTTGTTCTTCTTCTGCACAGCTAAACTGGAAGTGGCATTTGCAGCTCGCAATAGTGCAGAGTTATCTCAAAGAGAGGGGCCACGGTGTTTCTGTATCTCTATTATGTTGGTGCGGCTTCGGAACTTTTAAATATCTCGATATATCTCGAAAACTACGCTTCTGATCAAAAAATATCATAGAACATAAAAAGTAGGAAACTTAATTCTCTACAAAAAAGGTCTCTTAACATTTTGCCATAGCTCGCTTCGTTTCCGAGATATTTGCAGATTTATCTCAAGGGAAGGGGCCTGACGGACATATTTCGAGATATTTCTTCTTCTTGTTGTTCTTCTTCTGCACAGCTAAGCTGGAAGTGGCGTTTGCAGCTCGCAATAGTGCAGAGTTATCTCAAAGAAAGAGGCCACGGTGTTTCTGTACCTCTATTATGTTGGTGCTGCTTCGGAACTTTTAAATATCTCGATATATCTCGAAAACTACGCTTCTGATCAAAAAATATCATAGAACCTAAATTGTAGGAAACATAATTCTCTACAAAAAACGTCTCTTAACATTTTGCCATAGCTCGCTTCGTTTCCGAGATATTTGCAGATATATCTCAAGGGAAGGGGCCTGACGGACATATTTCGAGATATTTCTTCTTCTTGTTGTTCTTCTTCTGCACAGCTAAGCTGGAAGTGGCACTTGCAGCTCGCAATAGTGCAGAGTTATCGCAAAGAAAGGGGCCACGGTGTTTCTGTATCTCTATTATGTTGGTGCGGCTTCGGAACTTTTAAATATCTTGATATATCTCGAGAACTACGCATCTGATCAAAAAATATCATAGAACGTAAAAAGTAGGAAACCTAATTCTCTACAAAAAAGGTCTCTTAACATTTTGCCATAGCTCGCTTCGTTTCCGAGATATTTGCAGATTTATCTCAAGGGAAGGGGCCTGACGGACATATTTCGAGATATTTCTTCTTCTTGTTGTTCTTCTTCAGCACAGCTAAGCTGGAAGTGGCATTTGCAGCTCGCAATAGTGCAGAGTTATCTCAAAGAAAGGGGCCACGGTGTTTCTGTATCTCTATAATGTTGGTGCGGCTTCGGAACTTTTAAATATCTTGATATATCTCGAGAACTACGCATCTGATCAAAAAATATCATAGAACATAAAAAGTAGGAAACGTAATTCTCTACAAAAAAGGTCTCTTAACATTTTGACATAGCTCGCTTCGTTTCCGAGATATTTGCAGATTTATCTCAAGGGAAGGGGCCTGACGGACATATTTCGAGATATTTCTTCTTCTTGTTGTTCTTCTTCAGCACAGCTAAGCTGGAAGTGGCATTTGCAGCTCGCAATAGTGCAGAGTTATCTCAAAGAAAGGGGCCACGGTGTTTCTGTATCTCTATAATGTTGGTGCGGCTTCGGAACTTTTAAATATCTTGATATATCTCGAGAACTACGCATCTGATCAAAAAATATCATAGAACATAAAAAGTAGGAAACGTAATTCTCTACAAAAAAGGTCTCTTAACATTTTGACATAGCTCGCTTCGTTTCCGAGATATGTGCAGATTTATCTCAAGGGAAGGGGCCTGACGGACATATTTCGAGATATTTCTTCTTCTTGTTGTTCTTCTTCTGCACAGCTAAACTGGAAGTGGCATTTCCAGCTCGCAATAGTGCGGAGTTATCTCAAAGAAAGGGGCCACGGTGTTTCTGTATCTCTATTATGTTGGTGCGGCTTCGGAACTTTTAAATATCTTGATATATCTCGAGAACTACGCATCTGATCAAAAAATATCATAGAACATAAAAAGTAGGAAACTTAATTCTCTACAAATAAAGTCTCCTAACATTTTGCCATAGCTCGCTTCGTTTCCGAGATATTTGCAGATTTATCTCAAGGGAAGGGGCCTGACGGACATATTTCGAGATATTTCTTCTTCTTGTTGTTCTTCTTCTGCACAGCTAAGCTGGAAGTGGCATTTGCGGCTCTCACTAGTGCAGAGTTATCTCAAGGAAAGGGGCCACGGTGTTTCTGTATCTCTATTATGTTGGTGCGGCTTCGGAACTTTTAAATATCTTGATATATCTCGAGAACTACGCATCTGATCAAAAAATATCATAGAACATAAAAAGTAGCAAACTTAATTCTCTACAAATAAAGTCTCTTAACATTTTGCCATAGCTCGCTTCGTTTCCGAGATATTTGCAGATTTATCTCAAGGGAAGGGGCCTGACGGACATATTTCGTGATATTTCTCCTTCTTGTTGTTCTTCTTCTGCACAGCTAAGCTGGAAGTGGCATTTGCAGCTCGCAATAGTGCAGAGTTATCTCAAAGAAAGGGGCCACGGTGTTTCTGTATCTCTATTATGTTGGTGCGGCTTCGGAACTTTTAAATATCTCGATATATCTCGAAAACTGCGATTCTGATCAAAAAATATCATAGAACATAAAACGTAGGAAACCTAATTCTCTACAAAAAAGGTCTCTTAACATTTTGCCATAGCTCGCTTCGTTTCCGAGATATTTGCAGATATATCTCAAGGGAAGGGGCCTGACGGACATATTTCGAGATATTTCTTCTTCTTGTTGTTCTTCTTCTGCACAGCTAAGCTGGAAGTGGCATTTGCAGCTCGCAATCTTGCAGTGTTATCTCAAAGAAAGGGGCCACGGTTTTTCTGTATCTCCATTATGTTGGTGCGGCTTCGGAACTTTTAAATATCTTGATATATCGCGAGATCTACGCATCTGATCAAAAAATATCATAGAACATAAAAAGTATGAAACCTAATTCTCTACAAAAAAGTTCTCTTAACATTTTGCCATAGCTCGCTTCGTTTCCGAGATATTTGCAGATATATCTCAAGGGAAGGGGCCTGACGGACATATTTCGAGATATTTCTTCTTCTTGTTGCTCTTCTTCTGCACAGCTAAACTGGAAGTGGCATTTGCAGCTCGCAATAGTGCAGAGTTATCTCAAAGAGAGGGGCCACGGTGTTTCTGTATCTCTATTATGTTGGTGCGGCTTCGGAACTTTTAAATATCTTGATATATCGCGAGATCTACGCATCTGATCAAAAAATATCATAGAACATAAAAAGTAGGAAACTTAATTCTCTACAAAAAAGGTCTCTTAACATTTTGCCATAGCTCGCTTCGTTTTCGAGATATTTGCAGATTTATCTCAAGGGAAGGGGCCTGACGGACATATTTCGAGATATTTCTTCTTCTTGTTGTTCTTCTTCTGCACAGCTAAGCAGGAAGTGGCATTTGCAGCTCGCAATAGTGCATAGTTATCTCAAAGAAAGGGGCCACGGTGTTTCTGTATCTCTATTATGTTGGTGCGGCTTCGGAACTTTTAAATATCTTGATATATATCGAGAACTACGCATCTGATCGAAAAATATCACACAACATAAAAAGTAGGAAACTTAATTCTCTACAAAAAAGGTCTCTTAACATTTTGCCATAGCTCGCTTCGTTTCCGAGATATTTGCAGATTTATCTCAAGGGAAGGGGCCTGACGGACATATTTCGAGATACTTCTTCTTCTTGTTGTTCTTCTTCTGCACAGCTAAACTGGAAGTGGCATTTCCAGCTCGCAATAGTGCAGAGTTATCTGAAAGAAAGGGGCCACGGTGTTTCTGTATCTCTATTATGTTGGTGCGGCTTCGGAACTTTTAAATATCTTGATATATCTCGAGAACTACGCATCTGATCAAAAAATATCATCGAACATAAAAAGTAGGAAACTTAATTCTCTACAAAAAAGGTCTCTTAACATTTTGCCATAGCTCGCTTCGTTTCCGAGATATTTGCAGATTTATCTCAAGGGAAGGGGCCTGACGGACATATTTCGAGATATTTCTTCTTCTTGTTGTTCCTCTTCTGCACAGCTAAACTGGAAGTGGCATTTGCAGCTCGCAATAGTGCAGAGTTATCTCAAAGAAAGGGGCCACGGTGTTTCTGTATCTCTATTATGTTGGTGCGGCTTCGGAACTTTTGAATATCTTGATATATCTCGAGAACTACGCGTCTGATCAAAAAATGTCATAGAACATAAAAAGTAGGAAACATAATTCTCTACAAAAAAGGTCTCTTAACATTTTGCCATAGCTCGCTTCGTTTCCGAGATATTTGCAGATTTATCTCAAGGGAAGGGGCCTGACGGACATATTTCGAGATATTTGTTCTTCTTGTTGTTCTTCTTCTGCACAGCTAAGCTGGAAGTGGCATTTGCAGCTCGCAATAGTGCAGAGTTATCGCAAAGAAAGGGGCCACGGTGTTTCTGTATCTCTATTATGTTGGTGCGGCTTCGGAACTTTTAAATATCTTGATATATCTCGAGAACTACGCATCTGATCAAAAAATATCATAGAACATAAAAAGTAGCAAACTTAATTCTCTACAAATAAAGTCTCTTAACATTTTGCCATAGCTCGCTTCGTTTCCGAGATATTTGCAGATTTATCTCAAGGGAAGGGGCCTGACGGACATATTTCGTGATATTTCTCCTTCTTGTTGTTCTTCTTCTGCACAGCTAAGCTGGAAGTGGCATTTGCAGCTCGCAATAGTGCAGAGTTATCTCAAAGAAAGGGGCCACGGTGTTTCTGTATCTCTATTATGTTGGTGCGGCTTCGGAACTTTTAAATATCTCGATATATCTCGAAAACTGCGATTCTGATCAAAAAATATCATAGAACATAAAACGTAGGAAACCTAATTCTCTACAAAAAAGGTCTCTTAACATTTTGCCATAGCTCGCTTCGTTTCCGAGATATTTGCAGATATATCTCAAGGGAAGGGGCCTGACGGACATATTTCGAGATATTTCTTCTTCTTGTTGTTCTTCTTCTGCACAGCTAAGCTGGAAGTGGCATTTGCAGCTCGCAATCTTGCAGTGTTATCTCAAAGAAAGGGGCCACGGTTTTTCTGTATCTCCATTATGTTGGTGCGGCTTCGGAACTTTTAAATATCTTGATATATCGCGAGATCTACGCATCTGATCAAAAAATATCATAGAACATAAAAAGTATGAAACCTAATTCTCTACAAAAAAGTTCTCTTAACATTTTGCCATAGCTCGCTTCGTTTCCGAGATATTTGCAGATATATCTCAAGGGAAGGGGCCTGACGGACATATTTCGAGATATTTCTTCTTCTTGTTGCTCTTCTTCTGCACAGCTAAACTGGAAGTGGCATTTGCAGCTCGCAATAGTGCAGAGTTATCTCAAAGAGAGGGGCCACGGTGTTTCTGTATCTCTATTATGTTGGTGCGGCTTCGGAACTTTTAAATATCTTGATATATCGCGAGATCTACGCATCTGATCAAAAAATATCATAGAACATAAAAAGTAGGAAACTTAATTCTCTACAAAAAAGGTCTCTTAACATTTTGCCATAGCTCGCTTCGTTTTCGAGATATTTGCAGATTTATCTCAAGGGAAGGGGCCTGACGGACATATTTCGAGATATTTCTTCTTCTTGTTGTTCTTCTTCTGCACAGCTAAGCAGGAAGTGGCATTTGCAGCTCGCAATAGTGCATAGTTATCTCAAAGAAAGGGGCCACGGTGTTTCTGTATCTCTATTATGTTGGTGCGGCTTCGGAACTTTTAAATATCTTGATATATATCGAGAACTACGCATCTGATCGAAAAATATCACACAACATAAAAAGTAGGAAACTTAATTCTCTACAAAAAAGGTCTCTTAACATTTTGCCATAGCTCGCTTCGTTTCCGAGATATTTGCAGATTTATCTCAAGGGAAGGGGCCTGACGGACATATTTCGAGATACTTCTTCTTCTTGTTGTTCTTCTTCTGCACAGCTAAACTGGAAGTGGCATTTCCAGCTCGCAATAGTGCAGAGTTATCTGAAAGAAAGGGGCCACGGTGTTTCTGTATCTCTATTATGTTGGTGCGGCTTCGGAACTTTTAAATATCTTGATATATCTCGAGAACTACGCATCTGATCAAAAAATATCATCGAACATAAAAAGTAGGAAACTTAATTCTCTACAAAAAAGGTCTCTTAACATTTTGCCATAGCTCGCTTCGTTTCCGAGATATTTGCAGATTTATCTCAAGGGAAGGGGCCTGACGGACATATTTCGAGATATTTCTTCTTCTTGTTGTTCCTCTTCTGCACAGCTAAACTGGAAGTGGCATTTGCAGCTCGCAATAGTGCAGAGTTATCTCAAAGAAAGGGGCCACGGTGTTTCTGTATCTCTATTATGTTGGTGCGGCTTCGGAACTTTTGAATATCTTGATATATCTCGAGAACTACGCGTCTGATCAAAAAATGTCATAGAACATAAAAAGTAGGAAACATAATTCTCTACAAAAAAGGTCTCTTAACATTTTGCCATAGCTCGCTTCGTTTCCGAGATATTTGCAGATTTATCTCAAGGGAAGGGGCCTGACGGACATATTTCGAGATATTTGTTCTTCTTGTTGTTCTTCTTCTGCACAGCTAAGCTGGAAGTGGCATTTGCAGCTCGCAATAGTGCAGAGTTATCGCAAAGAAAGGGGCCACGGTGTTTCTGTATCTCTATTATGTTGGTGCGGCTTCGGAACTTTTAAATATCTTGATATATCTCGAGAACTACGCATCTGATCAAAAAATATCATAGAACATAAAAAGTAGCAAACTTAATTCTCTACAAATAAAGTCTCTTAACATTTTGCCATAGCTCGCTTCGTTTCCGAGATATTTGCAGATTTATCTCAAGGGAAGGGGCCTGACGGACATATTTCGTGATATTTCTCCTTCTTGTTGTTCTTCTTCTGCACAGCTAAGCTGGAAGTGGCATTTGCAGCTCGCAATAGTGCAGAGTTATCTCAAAGAAAGGGGCCACGGTGTTTCTGTATCTCTATTATGTTGGTGCGGCTTCGGAACTTTTAAATATCTCGATATATCTCGAAAACTGCGCTTCTGATCAAAAAATATCATAGAACATAAATTGTAGGAAACATAATTCTCTACAAAAAAGGTCTCTTAACATTTTGCCATAGCTCGCTTCGTTTCCGAGATATTTGCAGATTTATCTCAAGGGAAGGGGCCTAACGGACATATTTCGTGATATTTCTTCTTCTTGTTGTTCTTCTTCTGCACAGCTAAGCTGGAAGTGGCATTTGCAGCTCGCAATAGTGCAGAGTTATCTCAAAGAAAGGGGCCACGGTGTTTCTGTATCTCTATTATGTTGGTGCGGCTTCGGAACTTTTAAATATCTTGATATATCTCGAGATCTACGCATCTGATCAAAAAATATCATAGAACATAAAACGTAGGAAACCTAATTCTCTACAAAAAAGGTCTCTTAACATTTTGCCATAGCTCGCTTCGTTTCCGAGATATTTGCAGATATATCTCAAGGGAAGGGGCCTGACGGACATATTTCGAGATATTTCTTCTTCTTGTTGTTCTTCTTCTGCACAGCTAAGCTGGAAGTGGCATTTGCAGCTCGCAATCTTGCAGTGTTATCTCAAAGAAAGGGGCCACGGTTTTTCTGTATCTCCATTATGTTGGTGCGGCTTCGGAACTTTTAAATATCTTGATATATCGCGAGATCTACGCATCTGATCAAAAAATATCATAGAACATAAAAAGTATGAAACCTAATTCTCTACAAAAAAGTTCTCTTAACATTTTGCCATAGCTCGCTTCGTTTCCGAGATATTTGCAGATATATCTCAAGGGAAGGGGCCTGACGGACATATTTCGAGATATTTCTTCTTCTTGTTGCTCTTCTTCTGCACAGCTAAACTGGAAGTGGCATTTGCAGCTCGCAATAGTGCAGAGTTATCTCAAAGAGAGGGGCCACGGTGTTTCTGTATCTCTATTATGTTGGTGCGGCTTCGGAACTTTTAAATATCTTGATATATCGCGAGATCTACGCATCTGATCAAAAAATATCATAGAACATAAAAAGTAGGAAACTTAATTCTCTACAAAAAAGGTCTCTTAACATTTTGCCATAGCTCGCTTCGTTTTCGAGATATTTGCAGATTTATCTCAAGGGAAGGGGCCTGACGGACATATTTCGAGATATTTCTTCTTCTTGTTGTTCTTCTTCTGCACAGCTAAGCAGGAAGTGGCATTTGCAGCTCGCAATAGTGCATAGTTATCTCAAAGAAAGGGGCCACGGTGTTTCTGTATCTCTATTATGTTGGTGCGGCTTCGGAACTTTGAAATATCTTGATATATATCGAGAACTACGCATCTGATCGAAAAATATCACACAACACAAAAAGTAGGAAACTTAATTCTCTACAAAAAAGGTCTCTTAACATTTTGCCATAGCTCGCTTCGTTTCCGAGATATTTGCAGATTTATCTCAAGGGAAGGGGCCTGACGGACATATTTCGAGATACTTCTTCTTCTTGTTGTTCTTCTTCTGCACAGCTAAACTGGAAGTGGCATTTCCAGCTCGCAATAGTGCAGAGTTATCTGAAAGAAAGGGGCCACGGTGTTTCTGTATCTCTATTATGTTGGTGCGGCTTCGGAACTTTTAAATATCTTGATATATCTCGAGAACTACGCATCTGATCAAAAAATATCATAGAACATAAAAAGTAGGAAACTTAATTCTCTACAAAAAAGGTCTCTTAACATTTTGCCATAGCTCGCTTCGTTTCCGAGATATTTGCAGATTTATCTCAAGGGAAGGGGCCTGACGGACATATTTCGAGATATTTCTTCTTCTTGTTGTTCCTCTTCTGCACAGCTAAACTGGAAGTGGCATTTGCAGCTCGCAATAGTACAGAGTTATCTCAAAGAAAGGGGCCACGGTGTTTCTGTATCTCTATTATGTTGGTGCGGCTTCGGAACTTTTGAATATCTTGATATATCTCGAGAACTACGCGTCTGATCAAAAAATGTCATAGAACATAAAAAGTAGGAAACATAATTCTCTACAAGAAAGGTCTCTTAACATTTTGCCATAGCTCGCTTCGTTTCCGAGATATTTGCAGATTTATCTCAAGGGAAGGGGCCTGACGGACATATTTCGAGATATTTGTTCTTCTTGTTGTTCTTCTTCTGCACAGCAAAGCTGGAAGTGGCATTTGCAGTTCGCAATAGCGCAGAGTTATCTCAAAGAAAGGGGCCACGGTGTTTCTGTACCTCTATTATGTTGGTGCGGCTTCGGAACTTTTAAATATCTCGATATATCTCGAAAACTACGCTTCTGATCAAAAAATATCATAGAACATAAATTGTAGGAAACATAATTCTCTACAAAAAGCGGCTCTTAACATTTTGCCATAGCTCGCTTCGTTTCCGAGATATTTGCAGATTTATCTCAAGGGAAGGGGCCTGACGGACATATTTCGAGATATTTCTTCTTCTTGTTCTTCTTCTGCACAGCTAAGCTGGAAGTGGCATTTGCAGCTCGCAATAGTGCAGAGTTATCTCAAAGAAAGTGGCCACGGTGTTTCTGTATCTCTATTATGTTGGTGCGGCTTCGGAACTTTTAAATATCTTGATATATCTCGAGAACTACGCGTCTGATCAAAAAATATCATAGAACATTAAAAGTAGGAAACATAATTCTCTACAAAAAAGGTCTCTTAACATTTTGCCATAGCTCGCTTCGTTTCCGAGATATTTGCAGATTTATCTCAAGGGAAGGGGCCTGACGGACATATTCCGAGATATTTCTTCTTCTTGTTGTTCTTCTTCTGCACAGCTAAGCTGGAAGTGGCATTTGCAGCTCGCAATAGTGCAGAGTTATCTCAAAGAAAGGGGCCACGGTGTTTCTGTATCTCTATTATGTTGGTGCGGCTTCGGAACTTTTAAATATCTTGATATATCTCGAGATCTACGCATCTGATCAAAAAATATCATAGAACATAAAAAGTAGGAAACTTAATTCTCTACAAATAAAGTCTCTTAACATTTTGCCATAGCTCGCTTCGTTTCCGAGATATTTGCAGATTTATCTCAAGGGTAGGGGACTGACGGACATATTTCGAGATATTTCTTCTTTTTGTTGTTCTTCTTCTGCACAGCTAAGCTGGAAGTGGCATTTGCGGCTCGCACTAGTGCAGGGTTATCTCAAAGAAAGGGGCCACGGTGTTTCTGTATCTCTATTATGTTGGTGCGGCTTCGAAACTTTTAAATATCGTGATATATCTCGAGAACTACGCAACTGATCAAAAAATATCATAGAACATAAAAAGTAGGAAACTTAATTCTCTACAAATAAAGTCTCTCAAGATTTTGCCATAGCTCGCTTCGTTCCCGAGATATTTGCAGATTTATCTCAAGGGAAGGGGCCCGACGGACATATTTCGAGATATTTCTTCTTCTTGTTGTTCTTCTTCTGCACAGCTAAGCTGGAAGTGGCATTTGCAGCTCGCAATAGTGCAGAGTTATCTCAAAGAAAGGGGCCACGGTGTTTCTGTATCTCTATTATGTTGGTGCGGCTTCGGAACTTTTAAATATCTTGATATATCTCGAGATCTACGCATCTGATCAAAAAATATCATAGAACATAAAAAGTATGAAACCTAATTCTCTACAAAAAAGGTCTCTTAACATTTTGCCATAGCTCGCTTCGTTTCCGAGATATTTGCAGATATATCTCAAGGGAAGGGGCCTGACGGACATATTTCGAGATATTTCTTCTTCTTGTTGTTCTTCTTCTGCACAGCTAAACTGGAAGTGGCATTTCCAGCTCGCAATAGTGCAGAGTTATCTCAAAGAAAGGGGCCACGGTGTTTCTGTATCTCTATTATGTTGGTGCGGCTTCGGAACTTTTAAATATCTTGATATATCTCGAGAACTACGCATCTGATCAAAAAATATCATAGAACATAAAAAGTAGGAAACTTAATTCTCTACAAATAAAGTCTCTTAACATTTTGCCATAGCTCGCTTCGTTTCCGAGATATTTGCAGATTTATCTCAAGGGTAGGGGACTGACGGACATATTTCGAGATATTTCTTCTTCTTGTTGTTCTTCTTCTGCACAGCTAAGCTGGAAGTGGCATTTGCGGCTCGCACTAGTGCAGAGTTATCTCAAAGAAAGGGGCCACGGTGTTTCTGTATCTCTATTATGTTGGTGCGGCTTCGGAACTTTTAAATATCTCGATATATCTCGAAAACTACGCTTCTGATCAAAAAATATCATAGAACATAAATTGTAGGAAACATAATTCTCTACAAAAAAGGTCTCTTAACATTTTGCCATAGCTCGCTTCGTTTCCGAGATATTTGCAGATATATCTCAAGGGAAGGGGCCTGACGGACATATTTCGAGATATTTCTTCTTCTTGTTGTTCTTCTTCTGCACAGCTAAACTGAAAGTGGCATTTGCAGCTCGCAATAGTGCAGAGTTATCTGAGAGAAAGGGGCCACGGTGTTTCTGTATCTCTATTATGTTGGTGCGGCTTCGAAACTTTTAAATATCGTGATATATCTCGAGAACTACGCAACTGATCAAAAAATATCATAGAACATAAAAAGTAGGAAACTTAATTCTCTACAAAAAAGGTCTCTTAACATTTTGCCATAGCTCGCTTCGTTTCCGAGATATTTGCAGATTTATCTCAAGGGAAGGGGCCTGACGGACATATTTCGAGATATTTCTTCTTCTTGTTGTTCTTCTTCTGCACAGCTAAGCTGGTAGTGGCATTTGCGGCTCGCACTAGTGCAGAGTTATCTCAAAGAAAGGGGCCACGGTGTTTCGGTATCTCTATTATGTTGGTGCGGCTTCGGAACTTTTAAATATCTTGATATATCTCGAGAACTACGCATCTGATAAAAAAATATCATAGAACATAAAAAGTAGGAAACTTAATTCTCTACAAAAAAGGTCTCTTATCATTTTGCCATAGCTCGCTTCGTTTCCGAGATATTTGCAGATATATCTCGAGGGAAGGGGCCTGGCGGACATATTTCGACATATTTCTTCTTCTTGTTGTTCTTCTTCTGCACAGCTAAGCTGGAAGTGGCATTTGCGGCTCGCACTAGTGCAGAGTTATCTCAAAGAAAGGGGCCACGGTGTTTCTGTATCTCTATTATGTTGGTGCGGCTTCGGAACTTTTAAATATCTCGATATATCTCGAAAACTACGCTTCTGATCAAAAAATATCATAGAACATAAATTGTAGGAAACATAATTCTCTACAAAAAAGGTCTCTTAACATTTTGCCATAGCTCGCTTCGTTTCCGAGATATTTGCAGATTTATCTCGAGGGAAGGGGCCTGACGGACATATTTCGAGATATTTCTTCTTCTTGTTGTTCCTCTTCTGCACAGCTAAGCTGGAAGTGGCATTTGCGGCTCGCACTAGTGCAGAGTTATCTCAAAGAAAGGGGCCACGGTGTTTCTGTATCTCTATTATGTTGGTGCGGCTTCGGAACTTTTAAATATCTCGATATATCTCGAAAACTACGCTTCTGATCAAAAAATATCATGGAACCTAAATTGTAGGAAACATAAGTCTCTACAAAAAACGTCTCTTAACATTTTGCCATAGCTCGCTTTGTTTCCGAGATATTTGCAGATTCAGCTCAAAGGAACGGGCCTGATGGACATATTTCGAGATATTTCTTCTTCTTGTTGTTCCTCTTCTGCACAGCTAAGCTGGAAGTGGCATTTGCAGCTCGCAATAGTGCAGAGTTATCTCAAAGAAAGGGGCCACGGTGTTTCTGTATCTCTATTATGTTGGTGCGGCTTCGAAACTTTTAAATATCTTGATATATCTCGAGAACTACGCATCTGATCAAAAAATATCATAGAACATAAAAAGTAGGCCACTTAATTCTCTACAAAAAAGGTCTCTTAACATTTTGCCATAGCTCGCTTCGTTTCCGAGATATTTGCAGATTTATCTCAAGGGAAGGGGCCTGACGGACATATTTCGAGATATTTCTTCTTCTTGTTGTTCTTCTTCAGCACAGCTAAGCTGGAAGTGGCATTTGCAGCTCGCAATAGTGCAGAGTTATCTCAAAGAAAGGGGCCACGGTGTTTCTGTATCTCTATAATGTTGGTGCGGCTTCGGAACTTTTAAATATCTTGATATATCTCGAGAACTACGCATCTGATCAAAAAATATCATAGAACATAAAAAGTAGGAAACGTAATTCTCTACAAAAAAGGTCTCTTAACATTTTGACATAGCTCGCTTCGTTTCCGAGATATGTGCAGATTTATCTCAAGGGAAGGGGCCTGACGGACATATTTCGAGATATTTCTTCTTCTTGTTGTTCTTCTTCTGCACAGCTAAACTGGAAGTGGCATTTCCAGCTCGCAATAGTGCGGAGTTATCTCAAAGAAAGGGGCCACGGTATTTCTGTATCTCTATTATGTTGGTGCGGCTTCGGAACTTTTAAATATCTTGATATATCTCGAGAACTACGCATCTGATCAAAAAATATCATAGAACATAAAAAGTAGGAAACTTAATTCTCTACAAATAAAGTCTCCTAACATTTTGCCATAGCTCGCTTCGTTTCCGAGATATTTGCAGATTTATCTCAAGGGAAGGGGCCTGACGGACATATTTCGAGATATTTCTTCTTCTTGTTGTTCTTCTTCTGCACAGCTAAGCTGGAAGTGGCATTTGCGGCTCTCACTAGTGCAGAGTTATCTCAAGGAAAGGGGCCACGGTGTTTCTGTATCTCTATTATGTTGGTGCGGCTTCGGGTCTTTTAAATATCTTGATATATCTCGAGAACTACGCATCTGATCAAAAAATATCATAGAACATAAAAAGTAGGAAACTTAATTCTCTACAAATAAAGTCTCCTAACATTTTGCCATAGCTCGCTTGGTTTCCGAGATATTTGCAGATATATCTCAAGGGAAGGGGCCTAACGGACATATTTCGAGATATTTCATCTTCTTGTTGTTCTTCTTCTGCACAGCGAAGCTGGAAGTGGCATTTGCAGCTCGCAATAGTGCAGAGTTATCTCAAAGAAAGGGGCCACGGTGTTTCTGTATCTCTATTATGTTGGTGCGGCTTCGGAACTTTTAAATATCTTGATATATCTCGAGAACTACGCATCTGATCGAAAAATATCATAGAACATAAATAGTAGGAAACTTAATTCTCTACAAAAAGGGTCTCTCAACATTTTGCCATAGCTCGCTTCGTTTCCGAGATATTTGCAGATTTATCTCAAGGGAAGGGGCCTAACGGACATATTTCCAGATATTTCTTCTTCTTGTTGTTCTTCTTCTGCGCAGCTAAGCTGGAAGTGGCATTTGCAGCTCGCAATAGTGCAGAGTTATCTCAAAGAAAGGGGCCACGGTGTTTCTGTATCTCTATAATGTTGGTGCGGCTTCGGAACTTTTAAATATCTTGATATATCTCGAGAACTACGCATCTGATCAAAAAATATCATAGAACATAAAAAGTAGGAAACGTAATTCTCTACAAAAAAGGTCTCTTAACATTTTGACATAGCTCGCTTCGTTTCCGAGATATGTGCAGATTTATCTCAAGGGAAGGGGCCTGACGGACATATTTCGAGATATTTCTTCTTCTTGTTGTTCTTCTTCTGCACAGCTAAACTGGAAGTGGCATTTCCAGCTCGCAATAGTGCGGAGTTATCTCAAAGAAAGGGGCCACGGTATTTCTGTATCTCTATTATGTTGGTGCGGCTTCGGAACTTTTAAATATCTTGATATATCTCGAGAACTACGCATCTGATCAAAAAATATCATAGAACATAAAAAGTAGGAAACTTAATTCTCTACAAATAAAGTCTCCTAACATTTTGCCATAGCTCGCTTCGTTTCCGAGATATTTGCAGATTTATCTCAAGGGAAGGGGCCTGACGGACATATTTCGAGATATTTCTTCTTCTTGTTGTTCTTCTTCTGCACAGCTAAGCTGGAAGTGGCATTTGCGGCTCTCACTAGTGCAGAGTTATCTCAAGGAAAGGGGCCACGGTGTTTCTGTATCTCTATTATGTTGGTGCGGCTTCGGGTCTTTTAAATATCTTGATATATCTCGAGAACTACGCATCTGATCAAAAAATATCATAGAACATAAAAAGTAGGAAACTTAATTCTCTACAAATAAAGTCTCCTAACATTTTGCCATAGCTCGCTTGGTTTCCGAGATATTTGCAGATATATCTCAAGGGAAGGGGCCTAACGGACATATTTCGAGATATTTCATCTTCTTGTTGTTCTTCTTCTGCACAGCGAAGCTGGAAGTGGCATTTGCAGCTCGCAATAGTGCAGAGTTATCTCAAAGAAAGGGGCCACGGTGTTTCTGTATCTCTATTATGTTGGTGCGGCTTCGGAACTTTTAAATATCTTGATATATCTCGAGAACTACGCATCTGATCGAAAAATATCATAGAACATAAATAGTAGGAAACTTAATTCTCTACAAAAAGGGTCTCTCAACATTTTGCCATAGCTCGCTTCGTTTCCGAGATATTTGCAGATTTATCTCAAGGGAAGGGGCCTAACGGACATATTTCCAGATATTTCTTCTTCTTGTTGTTCTTCTTCTGCGCAGCTAAGCTGGAAGTGGCATTTGCAGCTCGCAATAGTGCAGAGTTATCTCAAAGAAAGGGGCCACGGTGTTCCTGTATCTCTATTATGTTGGTGCGGCTTCGGAACTTTTAAATATCTTGATATATCTCGAGAACTACGCATCTGATCAAAAAATATCATAGAACATAAAGAGTAGGAAACTTAATTCTCTACAAAAAAGGTCTCTTAACATTTTGCCATAGCTCGCTTCGTTTCCGAGATATTTGCAGATTTATCTCGAGGGAAGGGGCCTGACGGACATATTTCGAGATATTTCTTCTTCTTGTTGTTCTTCTTCTGCACAGCTAAGCTGGAAGTGGCGTTTGCAGCTCGCAATAGTGCAGAGTTGTCTCAAAGAAAGGGGCCACGGTGTTTCTGTATCTCTATTATGTTGGTGCGGCTTCGGAACTTTTAAATATCTCGATATATCCCGAAAACTACGCTTCTGATCAAAAAATATCATAGAACATAAATTGTAGGAAACATAATTCTCTACAAAAAACGTCTCTCAACATTTTGCCATAGCTCGCTTCGTTTCCGAGATATTTGCAGATTCAGCTCAAAGGAACAGGCCTGACGGACATATTTCGAGATATTTCTTCTTCTTGTTGTTCTTCTTCTGCACAGCTAAGCTGGAAGTGGCATTTACAGCTCGCAATAGTGCAGAGTTATCTCAAAGAAAGGAGCCACGGTGTTTCTGTATCTCTATTATGTTGGTGCGGCTTCGGAACTTTTAAATATCTTGATATATCTCGAGAACTACGCATCTGATCAAAAAATATCATAGAACATAAAAAGTAGGAAACTTAATTCTCCACAAAAAAGGTCTCTTAACATTTTGCCATAGCTCGTTTCGTTTCCGAGATATTTGCAGATATATCTCAAGGGAAGGGGCCTGACGGACATATTTCGAGATATTTCTTCTTCTTGTTGTTCTTCTTCTGCACAGCTAAACTGGAAGTGGCATTTGCGGCTCGCACTAGTGCAGAGTTATCTCAAAGAAAGGGGCCACGGTGTTCCTGTATCTCTATTATGTTGGTGCGGCTTCGGAACTTTTAAATATCTTGATATATCTCGAGAACTACGCATCTGATCAAAAAATATCATAGAACATAAAAAGTTCGAAACTTAATTCTCTACAAAAAAGGTCTCTTAACATTGTGCCATAGCTCGCTTAGTTTCCGAGATATATGCAGATTTATCTCAAGGGAAGGGGCCTGACGGACATATTTCGAGATATTTCTTCTTCTTGTTGTTCTTCTTCTGCACAGCTAAGCTGGAAGTGGCATTTGCAGCTCGCAATAGTGCAGAGTTATCTCAAAGAAGGAGGCCACGGTGTTTCTGTACCTCTATTATGTTGGTGCGGCTTCGGAACTTTTAAATATCTCGATATATCTCGAAAACTACGCTTCTGATCAAAAAATATCATAGAACATAACTTGTAGGAAACATAATTCTCTACAAAAAAGGTCTCTGAACATTTTGCCATAGCTCGCTTCGTTTCCGAGATATTTGCAGATATATCTCAAGGGAATGGGCCTGACGGACATATTTCGAGATATTTCTTCTTCTTGTTGTTCTCCTTCTGCACAGCTAAACTGGAAGTGGCATTTCCAGCTCGCAATAGTGCAGAGTTATCTGAAAGAAAGGGGCCACGGTGTTTCTGTATCTCTATTATGTTGGTGCGGCTTCGGAACTTTTAAATATCTTGATATATCTCGACAACTACGCATCTGATCAAAAGATATGATAGAACATAAAATGTAGGAAACTTAATTCTCTACAAATAAGGTCTCTTAACATTTTGCCATAGCTCGCTTCGTTTCCGAGATATTTGCAGATTTATCTCAAGGGAAGGGGCCTGACGGACATATTTCGAGATATTTCTTCTTCTTGTTGTTCTTCTTCTGCACAGCTAAGCTGGAAGTGGCATTTACAGCTCGCAATAGTGCAGAGTTATCTCAAAGAAAGGGGCCACGGTGTTTCTGTATCTCTATTATGTTGGTGCGGCTTCGGAACTTTTAAATATCTTGATATATCTCGAGAACTACGCATCTGATCAAAAAATATCATAGAACATAAAAAGTTCGAAACTTAATTCTCTACAAAAAAGGTCTCTTAACATTGTGCCATAGCTCGCTTAGTTTCCGAGATATATGCAGATTTATCTCAAGGGAAGGGGCCTGACGGACATATTTCGAGATATTTCTTCTTCTTGTTGTTCTTCTTCTGCACAGCTAAGCTGGAAGTGGCATTTGCAGCTCGCAATAGTGCAGAGTTATCTCAAAGAAGGAGGCCACGGTGTTTCTGTACCTCTATTATGTTGGTGCGGCTTCGGAACTTTTAAATATCTCGATATATCTCGAAAACTACGCTTCTGATCAAAAAATATCATAGAACATAACTTGTAGGAAACATAATTCTCTACAAAAAAGGTCTCTGAACATTTTGCCATAGCTCGCTTCGTTTCCGAGATATTTGCAGATATATCTCAAGGGAAGGGGCCTGACGGACATATTTCGAGATATTTCTTCTTCTTGTTGTTCTCCTTCTGCACAGCTAAACTGGAAGTGGCATTTCCAGCTCGCAATAGTGCAGAGTTATCTGAAAGAAAGGGGCCACGGTGTTTCTGTATCTCTATTATGTTGGTGCGGCTTCGGAACTTTTAAATATCTTGATATATCTCGACAACTACGCATCTGATCAAAAGATATGATAGACCATAAAATGTAGGAAACTTAATTCTCTACAAATAAGGTCTCTTAACATTTTGCCATAGCTCGCTTCGTTTCCGAGATATTTGCAGATTTATCTCAAGGGAAGGGGCCTGACGGACATATTTCGAGATATTTCTTCTTCTTGTTGTTCTTCTTCTGCACAGCTAAGCTGGAAGTGGCATTTGCAGCTCGCAATAGTGCAGAGTTATCTCAAAGAAAGGGGCCGCGGTGTTTCTGTATCTCTATTATGTTGGTGCGTCTTCGGAACTTTTAAATATCTTGATATATCTCGAGAACTACGCGTCTGATCAAAAAATATCATAGAACATAAAAAGTAGGAAACATAATTCTCTACAAAAAAGGTCTCTTAACATTTTGCCATAGCTCGCTTCGTTTCCGAGATATTTGCAGATTTATCTCAAGGGAAGGTACCTGACGGACATATTTCGAGATATTTCTTCTTCTTGTTGATCTTCTTCTGCACAGCTAAGCTGGAAGTGGCATTTGCAGCTCGTAATAGTGCAGAGTTATCTCAAAGAAAGGGGCCACGGTGTTTCTGTATCTCTATTATGTTGGTGCGTCTTCGGAACTTTTAAACATCTTGATATATCTCGAGAACTACGCGTCTGATCAAAAAATATCGTAGAACATAAAAAGTAGGAAACATAATTCTCTACAAAAAAGGTTTCTTAACATTTTGCCATAGCTCGCTTCGTTTCCGAGATATTTGCAGATTTATCTCAAGGGAAGGGGCCTGACGGACATATTTCGAGATATTTCTTCTTCTTGTTGTTCTTCTTCTGCACAGCTAAGCTGGAAGTGGCATTTGCAGCTCGCAATAGTGCAGAGTTATCTCAAAGAAAGGGGCCACGGTGTTTCTGTATCTCTATTATGTTGGTGCGGCTTCGAAACTTTTAAATATCTAGATATATCTCGAGAACTACGCATCTGATCAAAAAATATCATAGAACATAAAAAGTAGGAAACTTAATTCTCTACAAAAAAGGTCTCTCAACATTTTGCCATAGCTCGCTTCGTTTCCGAGATATTTGCAGATTTATCTCAAGGGAAGCGGCCTGACGGACATATTTCGAGATATTTCTTCTTCTTGTTGTTCTTCTTCTGCACAGCTAAGCTGGAAGTGGCATTTGCGGCTCGCACTAGTGCAGAGTTATCTCAAGGAAAGGGGCCACGGTGTTTCTGTATCTCTATTATGTTGGTGCGGCTTCGAAACTTTTAAATATCTTGATATATCTCGAGAACTACGCATCTGATCAAAAAATATCATACAACATAAAAAGTAGGACACTTAATTCTCTACAAAAAAGGTCTCTTAACATTTTGCCATAGCTCGCTTCGTTTCCGAGATATTTGCAGATTTATCTCAAGGGAAGGTACCTGACGGACATATTTCGAGATATTTCTTCTTCTTGTTGTTCTTCTTCTGCACAGCTAAGCTGGAAGTGGCATTTGCGGCTCGCACTAGTGCAGAGCTATCTCAAAGAAAGAGGCCACGGTGTTTCTGTATCTCAGTTATGTTGGTGCGGCTTCGGAACTTTTAAATATCTTGATATATCTCGAGAACTACGCATCTGATCAAATAATATCATACAACATAAAAAGTAGGAAACTTAATTATCTACAGAAAAGGTCTCTTAACATTTTGCCATAGCTCGCTTCGTTTCCGAGATATTTGCAGATTTATCTCAAGGGAAGGGGCCTGACAGACATATTGCGAGATATTTCTTCTTCTTGTTGTTCTTCTTCTGCACAGGTAAGCTGGAAGTGGCATTTGCGGCTCGCACTAGTGCAGAGTTATCCCAAAGAAAGGGGCCACGGTGTTTCTGTATCTCTATTTTGTTGGTGCGGCTTCGGAACTTTTAAATATCTTGATATATCTCGAGAACTACGCATCTGATCAAAAAATATCATAGAACATAAAAAGTAGGAAACTTAATTCTCTACAAATAAGGTCTCTTAACATTTTGCCATAGCTCGCTTCGTTTCCGAGATATTTGCAGATTTATCTCAAGGGAAGGGGCCTGACGGACATATTTCGAGATATTGCTTCTTCTTGTTGTTCTTCTTCTGCACAGCTAAGCTGGAAGTGGCATTTGCAGCTCGCAATAGTGCAGAGTTATCTCAAAGAAAGGGGCCGCGGTGTTTCTGTATCTCTATTATGTTGGTGCGTCTTCGGAACTTTTAAATATCTTGATATATCTCGAGAACTACGCGTCTGATCAAAAAATATCATAGAACATAAAAAGTAGGAAACATAATTCTCTACAAAAAAGGTCTCTTAACATTTTGCCATAGCTCGCTTCGTTTCCGAGATATTTGCAGATATATCTCAAGGGAAGGTACCTGACGGACATATTTCGAGATATTTCTACTTCTTGTTGATCTTCTTCTGCACAGCTAAGCTGGAAGTGGCATTTGCGGCTCGCACTAGTGCAGAGTTACCTCAAAGAAAGGGGCCACGGTGTTTCTGTATCTCTATTATGTTGGTGCGGCTTCGGAACTTTTAAATATCTTGATATATTTCGAGATCTACGCATCTGATCAAAAAATATCATAGAACATAAAAAGTAGGAAACTTAATTCTCTATAAAAAAGGTCTCTTAACATTTTGCCATAGCTCGCTTCGTTTCCGAGATATTTGCAGATTTATCTCAAGGGAAGCGGCCTGACGGACATATTTCGAGATATTTCTTCTTCTTGTTGTACTTCTTCTGCACAGCTAAGCTGGAAGTGGCATTTGCGGCTCGCACTAGTGCAGAGTTATCTCAAAGAAAGGGGCCACGGTGTTTCTGTATCTCTATTATGTTGGTGCGGCTTCGAAACTTTTAAATATCTAGATATATCTCGAGAACTACGCCTCTGATCAAAAAATATCATAGAACATAAAAAGTAGGAAACTTAATTCTCTACAAAAAAGGTCTCTTAACATTTTGCCATAGCTCGCTTCGTTTCCGAGATATTTGCAGATTCAGCTCAAAGGAACGGGCCTGACGGACATATTTCGAGATATTTCTTCTTCTTGTTGATCTTCTTCTGCACAGCTAAGCTGGAAGTGGCATTTGCGGCTCGCACTAGTGCAGAGTTATCTCAAAGAAAGGGGCCACGGTGTTTCTGTATCTCTATTATGTTGGTGCGGCTTCGAAACTTTTAAATATCTTGATATATCTCGAGAACTACGCATCTGATCAAAAAATATCATACAACATAAAAAGTAGGACACTTAATTCTCTACAAAAAAGGTCTCTTAACATTTTGCCATAGCTCGCTTCGTTTCCGAGATATTTGCAGATTTATCTCAAGGGAAGGTACCTGACGGACATATTTCGAGATATTTCTTCTTCTTGTTGTTCTTCTTCTGCACAGCTAAGCTGGAAGTGGCATTTGCGGCTCGCACTAGTGCAGAGTTATCTCAAAGAAAGAGGCCACGGTGTTTCTGTATCTCAGTTATGTTGGTGCGGCTTCGGAACTTTTAAATATCTTGATATATCTCGAGAACTACGCATCTGATCAAATAATATCATAGAACATAAAAAGTAGGAAACTTAATTATCTACAGAAAAGGTCTCTTAACATTTTGCCATAGCTCGCTTCGTTTCCGAGATATTTGCAGATATATCTCAAGGGAAGGGGCCTGACAGACATATTTCGAGATATTTCTTCTTCTTGTCGTTCTTCTTCTGCACAGCTAAGCTGGAAGTGGCATTTGCGGCTCGCACTAGTGCAGAGTTATCTCAAAGAAAGGGGCCACGGTGTTTCTGTATCTCTATTATGTTGGTGCGGCTTCGGAACTTTTAAATATCTCGATATATCTCGAAAACTACTCTTCTGATCAAAAAATATCATAGAACATAAATTGTAGGAAACATAATTCTCTACAAAAAACGTCTGTAAACATTTTGCCATAGCTCGCTTCGTTTCCGAGATATTTGCAGATTCAGCTCAAAGGAACGGGCCTGACGGACATATTTCGAGATATTTCTTCTTCTTGTTGTTCTTCTTCTGCACAGCTAAACGGCAAGTGGCATTTCCAGCTCGCAATAGTGCAGAGTTATCTCAAAGAAAGGGGCCACGGTGTTTCTGTATCTCTATTATGTTGGTGCGGCTTCGGAACTTTTAAATATCTCGATATATCTCGAAAACTACGCTTCTGATCAAAAAATATCATACAACATAAATTGTAGGAAACATAATTCTCTACAGAAAACGTCTCTTAACATTTTGCGATAGCTCGCTTCGTTTCCGAGATATTTGCAGATTCAGCTCAAAGGAACGGGCCTGATGGACATATTTCGAGATATTTCTTCTTCTTGTTGTTCTTCTTCTGCACAGCTAAGCTGGAAGTGGCGTTTGCAACTCGCAATAGTGCAGAGTTATTTCAAAGAAAGGGGCCACGGTGTTTCTATATCTCTATTATGTTGGTGCGGCTTCGGAACTTTTAAATATCTCGATATATCTCGAAAACTACGCTTCTGATCAAAAAATATCATAGAACATAAAAAGTAGGAAACATAATTCTCTACAAAAAACGTCTCTTAACATTTTGCCATAGCTCGCTTCGTTTCCGAGATATTTGCAGATTCAGCTCAAAGGAACGGGCCTGACGGACATATTTCGAGATATTTCTTCTTCTTGTTGTTCTTCTTCTGCACAGCTAAGCTGGAAGTGGCATTTACAGCTCGCAATAGTGCAGAGTTATCTCAAAGAAAGGGGCCACGGTGTTTCTGTATCTCTATTATGTTGGTGCGGCTTCGGAACTTTTAAATATCTCGATATATCTCGAAAACTACGCTTCTGATCAAAAAATATCATAGAACATAAATTGTAGGAAACATAATTCTCTATAAAAAAGGTCTCTTAAGATTTTGCCATAGCTCGTTTCGTTTCCGAGATATTTGCAGATATATCCCAAGGGAAGGGGCCTGACGGACATATTTCGAGATATTTCTTCTTCTTGTTGTTCTTCTTCTGCACAGCTAAGCTGGAAGTGGCATTTACAGCTCGCAATAGGGCAGAGTTATCTCAAAGAAAGGGGCCACGGTGATTCTGTATCTCTATTATGTTGGTGCGGCTTCCGAACTTTTAAATATCTCGATATATCTCGAAAACTACGCTTCTGATCAAAAAATATCATAGAACATAAATTGTAGGAAACATAATTCTCTACAAAAAAGGTCTCTTAAGATTTTGCCATAGCTCGTTTCGTTTCCGAGATATTTGCAGATATATCCCAAGGGAAGGGGCCTGACGGACATATTTCGAGATATTTCTTCTTCTTGTTGTTCTTCTTCTGCACAGCTAAGCTGGAAGTGGCATTTACAGCTCGCAATAGGGCAGAGTTATCTCAAAGAAAGGGGCGACGGTGTTTCTGTATCTCTATTATGTTGGTGCGGCTTCGGAACTTTTAAATATCTCGATATATCTCGAAAACTACGCTACTGATCAAAAAATATCATAGAACGTAAATTGTAGGAAACATAATTCTCTACAAAAAACGTCTCTTAACATTTTGCCATAGCTCGCTTCGTTTCCGAGATATTTGCAGATTCAGCTCAAAGGAACGGGCCTGATGGACATATTTCGAGATATTTCTTCTTCTTGTTGTTCTTCTTCTGCACAGCTAAGCTGGAAGTGGCATTTGCGGCTCGCACTAGTGCAGAGTTATCTCAAGGAAAGGGGCCACGGTGTTTCTGTATCTCTATTATGTTGGTGCGGCTTCGGGACTTTTAAATATCGCGATATATCTCGAAAACTACGCTTCTGATCAAAAAATATCATAGAACATAAATTGTAGGAAACATAATTCTCTACAAAAAAGGTCTCTTAAGATTTTGCCATAGCTCGTTTCGTTTCCGAGATATTTGCAGATATATCCCAAGGTAAGGGGCCTGACGGACATATTTCGAGATATTTCTTCTTCTTGTTGTTCTTCTTCTGCACAGCTAAGCTGGAAGTGGCATTTACAGCTCGCAATAGGGCAGAGTTATCTCAAAGAAAGGGGCCACGGTGATTCTGTATCTCTATTATGTTGGTGCGGCTTCCGAACTTTTAAATATCTCGATATATCTCGAAAACTACGCTTCTGATCAAAAAATATCATAGAACATAAATTGTAGGAAACATAATTCTCTACAAAAAAGGTCTCTTAAGATTTTGCAATAGCTCGTTTCGTTTCCGAGATATTTGCAGATATATCCCAAGGGAAGGGGCCTGACGGACATATTTCGAGATATTTCTTCTTCTTGTTGTTCTTCTTCTGCACAGCTAAGCTGGAAGTGGCATTTACAGCTCGCAATAGGGCAGAGTTATCTCAAAGAAAGGGGCGACGGTGTTTCTGTATCTCTATTATGTTGGAGCGGCTTCGGAACTTTTAAATATCTCGATATATCTCGAAAACTACGCTTCTGATCAAAAAATATCATAGAACATAAATTGTAGGAAACATAATTCTCTACAAAAAAGGTCTCTTAAGATTTTGCCATAGCTCGTTTCGTTTCCGAGATATTTGCAGATATATCCCAAGGGAAGGGGCCTGACGGACATATTTCGAGATATTTCTTCTTCTTGTTGTTCTTCTTCCGCACAGCTAAGCTGGAAGTGGCATTTACAGCTCGCAATAGGGCAGAGTTATCTCAAAGAAAGGGGCGACGGTGTTTCTGTATCTCTATTATGTTGGTGCGGCTTCGGAACTTTTAAATATCTCGATATATCTCGAAAACTACGCTTCTGATCAAAAAATATCATAGAACATAAATTGTAGGAAACATAATTCTCTACAAAAAAGGTCTCTTAAGATTTTGCCATAGCTCGTTTCGTTTCCGAGATATTTGCAGATATATCCCAAGGGAAGGGGCCTGACGGACATATTTCGAGATATTTCTTCTTCTTGTTGTTCTTCTTCTGCACAGCTAAGCTGGAAGTGGCATTTACAGCTCGCAATAGGGCAGAGTTATCTCAAAGAAAGGGGCGACGGTGTTTCTGTATCTCTATTATGTTGGTGCGGCTTCGGAACTTTTAAATATCTCGATATATCTCGAAAACTACGCTTCTGATCAAAAAATATCATAGAACGTAAATTGTAGGAAACATAATTCTCTACAAAAAACGTCTCTTAACATTTTGCCATAGCTCGCTTCGTTTCCGAGATATTTGCAGATTCAGCTCAAAGGAACGGGCCGGATGGACATATTTCGAGATATTTCTTCTTCTTGTTGTTCTTCTTCTGCACAGCTAAGCTGGAAGTGGCATTTACAGCTTGCAATAGTGCAGAGTTATCTCAAAGAAAGGGGCCACGGTGTTTCTGTATCTCTATTATGTTGGTGCGGCTTCGGAACTTTTAAATATCTTGATATATCTCGAGAACTACGCATCTGATCAAAAAATATCATAGAACATAAAAAGTAGGAAACTTAATTCTCTACAAATAAAGTCTCTTCACATTTTGCCATAGCTCGCTTCGTTTCCGAGATATTTGCAGATTCAGCTCAAAGGAACGGGCCTGACGGACATATTTCGAGATATTTCTTCTTCTTGTTGTTCTTCTTCTGCACAGCTAAACGGCAAGTGGCATTTCCAGCTCGCAATAGTGCAGAGTTATCTCAAAGAAAGGGGCCACGGTGTTTCTGTATCTCTATTATGTTGGTGCGGCTTCGGAACTTTTAAATATCTCGATATATCTCGAAAACTACGCTTCTGATCAAAAAATATCATACAACATAAATTGTAGGAAACATAATTCTCTACAGAAAACGTCTCTTAACATTTTGCGATAGCTCGCTTCGTTTCCGAGATATTTGCAGATTCAGCTCAAAGGAACGGGCCTGATGGACATATTTCGAGATATTTCTTCTTCTTGTTGTTCTTCTTCTGCACAGCTAAGCTGGAAGTGGCGTTTGCAACTCGCAATAGTGCAGAGTTATTTCAAAGAAAGGGGCCACGGTGTTTCTATATCTCTATTATGTTGGTGCGGCTTCGGAACTTTTAAATATCTCGATATATCTCGAAAACTACGCTTCTGATCAAAAAATATCATAGAACATAAAAAGTAGGAAACATAATTCTCTACAAAAAACGTCTCTTAACATTTTGCCATAGCTCGCTTCGTTTCCGAGATATTTGCAGATTCAGCTCAAAGGAACGGGCCTGACGGACATATTTCGAGATATTTCTTCTTCTTGTTGTTCTTCTTCTGCACAGCTAAGCTGGAAGTGGCATTTACAGCTCGCAATAGTGCAGAGTTATCTCAAAGAAAGGGGCCACGGTGTTTCTGTATCTCTATTATGTTGGTGCGGCTTCGGAACTTTTAAATATCTCGATATATCTCGAAAACTACGCTTCTGATCAAAAAATATCATAGAACATAAATTGTAGGAAACATAATTCTCTATAAAAAAGGTCTCTTAAGATTTTGCCATAGCTCGTTTCGTTTCCGAGATATTTGCAGATATATCCCAAGGGAAGGGGCCTGACGGACATATTTCGAGATATTTCTTCTTCTTGTTGTTCTTCTTCTGCACAGCTAAGCTGGAAGTGGCATTTACAGCTCGCAATAGGGCAGAGTTATCTCAAAGAAAGGGGCCACGGTGATTCTGTATCTCTATTATGTTGGTGCGGCTTCCGAACTTTTAAATATCTCGATATATCTCGAAAACTACGCTTCTGATCAAAAAATATCATAGAACATAAATTGTAGGAAACATAATTCTCTACAAAAAAGGTCTCTTAAGATTTTGCCATAGCTCGTTTCGTTTCCGAGATATTTGCAGATATATCCCAAGGGAAGGGGCCTGACGGACATATTTCGAGATATTTCTTCTTCTTGTTGTTCTTCTTCTGCACAGCTAAGCTGGAAGTGGCATTTACAGCTCGCAATAGGGCAGAGTTATCTCAAAGAAAGGGGCGACGGTGTTTCTGTATCTCTATTATGTTGGTGCGGCTTCGGAACTTTTAAATATCTCGATATATCTCGAAAACTACGCTACTGATCAAAAAATATCATAGAACGTAAATTGTAGGAAACATAATTCTCTACAAAAAACGTCTCTTAACATTTTGCCATAGCTCGCTTCGTTTCCGAGATATTTGCAGATTCAGCTCAAAGGAACGGGCCTGATGGACATATTTCGAGATATTTCTTCTTCTTGTTGTTCTTCTTCTGCACAGCTAAGCTGGAAGTGGCATTTGCGGCTCGCACTAGTGCAGAGTTATCTCAAGGAAAGGGGCCACGGTGTTTCTGTATCTCTATTATGTTGGTGCGGCTTCGGGACTTTTAAATATCGCGATATATCTCGAAAACTACGCTTCTGATCAAAAAATATCATAGAACATAAATTGTAGGAAACATAATTCTCTACAAAAAAGGTCTCTTAAGATTTTGCCATAGCTCGTTTCGTTTCCGAGATATTTGCAGATATATCCCAAGGTAAGGGGCCTGACGGACATATTTCGAGATATTTCTTCTTCTTGTTGTTCTTCTTCTGCACAGCTAAGCTGGAAGTGGCATTTACAGCTCGCAATAGGGCAGAGTTATCTCAAAGAAAGGGGCCACGGTGATTCTGTATCTCTATTATGTTGGTGCGGCTTCCGAACTTTTAAATATCTCGATATATCTCGAAAACTACGCTTCTGATCAAAAAATATCATAGAACATAAATTGTAGGAAACATAATTCTCTACAAAAAAGGTCTCTTAAGATTTTGCAATAGCTCGTTTCGTTTCCGAGATATTTGCAGATATATCCCAAGGGAAGGGGCCTGACGGACATATTTCGAGATATTTCTTCTTCTTGTTGTTCTTCTTCTGCACAGCTAAGCTGGAAGTGGCATTTACAGCTCGCAATAGGGCAGAGTTATCTCAAAGAAAGGGGCGACGGTGTTTCTGTATCTCTATTATGTTGGAGCGGCTTCGGAACTTTTAAATATCTCGATATATCTCGAAAACTACGCTTCTGATCAAAAAATATCATAGAACATAAATTGTAGGAAACATAATTCTCTACAAAAAAGGTCTCTTAAGATTTTGCCATAGCTCGTTTCGTTTCCGAGATATTTGCAGATATATCCCAAGGGAAGGGGCCTGACGGACATATTTCGAGATATTTCTTCTTCTTGTTGTTCTTCTTCCGCACAGCTAAGCTGGAAGTGGCATTTACAGCTCGCAATAGGGCAGAGTTATCTCAAAGAAAGGGGCGACGGTGTTTCTGTATCTCTATTATGTTGGTGCGGCTTCGGAACTTTTAAATATCTCGATATATCTCGAAAACTACGCTTCTGATCAAAAAATATCATAGAACATAAATTGTAGGAAACATAATTCTCTACAAAAAAGGTCTCTTAAGATTTTGCCATAGCTCGTTTCGTTTCCGAGATATTTGCAGATATATCCCAAGGGAAGGGGCCTGACGGACATATTTCGAGATATTTCTTCTTCTTGTTGTTCTTCTTCTGCACAGCTAAGCTGGAAGTGGCATTTACAGCTCGCAATAGGGCAGAGTTATCTCAAAGAAAGGGGCGACGGTGTTTCTGTATCTCTATTATGTTGGTGCGGCTTCGGAACTTTTAAATATCTCGATATATCTCGAAAACTACGCTTCTGATCAAAAAATATCATAGAACGTAAATTGTAGGAAACATAATTCTCTACAAAAAACGTCTCTTAACATTTTGCCATAGCTCGCTTCGTTTCCGAGATATTTGCAGATTCAGCTCAAAGGAACGGGCCTGATGGACATATTTCGAGATATTTCTTCTTCTTGTTGTTCTTCTTCTGCACAGCTAAGCTGGAAGTGGCATTTACAGCTTGCAATAGTGCAGAGTTATCTCAAAGAAAGGGGCCACGGTGTTTCTGTATCTCTATTATGTTGGTGCGGCTTCGGAACTTTTAAATATCTTGATATATCTCGAGAACTACGCATCTGATCAAAAAATATCATAGAACATAAAAAGTAGGAAACTTAATTCTCTACAAATAAAGTCTCTTCACATTTTGCCATAGCTCGCTTCGTTTCCGAGATATTTGCAGATTAATCTCAAGGGAAGGGGCCTGACGGACATATTTCGAGATATTTCTTCTTCTTGTTGTTCTTCTTCTGCACAGCTAAGCTGGAGGTGGCGTTTGCAGCTCGCAATAGTGCAGAGTTATCTCAAAGAAAGGGGCCACGGTGTTTCTGTATCTCTATTATGTTGGTGCGGCTTCGGAACTTTTAAATATCTCGATATATCTCGAAAACTACGCTTCTCATCAAAGAATATCATAGAACATAAATTGTAGGAAACATAATTCTCTACAAAAAAGGTCTCTTAAGATTTTGCCATAGCTCGTTTCGTTTCCGAGATATTTGCAGATTTATCTCGAGGGAAGGGGCCTGACGGACATATTTCGAGATATTTCTTCTTCTTGTTGTTCTTCTTCTGCACAGCTAAGCTGGAAGCTGCATTTGCGGCTCGCACTAGTGCAGAGTTATCTCGAAGAAAGGGGCCACGGTGTTTCTGTATCTCTATTATGTTGGTGCGGCTTCGGAACTTTTAAATATCTCGATATATCTCGGACACTACGCTTCTGATCAAAAAATATCATAGAACATAAATTGTAGGAAACATAATTCTCTACAAAAAAGGTCTCTTAAGATTTTGCCATAGCTCGTTTCGTTTCCGAGATATTTGCAGATATATCTCAAGGGAAGGGGCCTGACGGACATATTTCGAGATATTTCTTCTTCTTGTTGTTCTTCTTCTGCACAGCTAAGCTGAAGGTGGCGTTTGCAGCTCGCAATAGTGCAGAGTTATCTCAAAGAAAGGGGCCACGGTGTTTCTGTATCTCTATTATGTTGGTGCGGCTTCGGAACTTTTAAATATCTCGATATATCTCGAAAACTACGCTTCTGATCAAAAAATATTATAGAACATAAATTGTAGGAAACATAATTCTCTACAAAAAAGGTCCCTTAAGATTTTGCCATAGCTCGTTTCGTTTCCGAGATATTTGCAGATTTATCTCGAGGGAAGGGGCCTGACGGACATATTTCGAGACATTTCTTCTTCTTGTTGTTCTTCTTCTGCACAGCTAAGCTGGAAGCGGCATTTGCGGCTCGCACTAGTGCAGAGTTATCTCGAAGAAAGGGGCCACGGTGTTTCTGTATCTCTATTATGTTGGTGCCGCTTCGGAACTTTTAAATATCTTGATATATCTCGAGAACTACGCATCTGATCAAAAAATATCATAGAACATAAAAAGTAGGAAACTTAATTCTCTACAAATAAAGTCTCTTCACATTTTGCCATAGCTCGCTTCGTTTCCGAGATATTTGCAGATTAATCTCAAGGGAAGGGGCCTGACGGACATATTTCGAGATATTTCTTCTTCTTGTTGTTCTTCTTCTGCACAGCTAAGCTGGAGGTGGCGTTTGCAGCTCGCAATAGTGCAGAGTTATCTCAAAGAAAGGGGCCACGGTGTTTCTGTATCTCTATTATGTTGGTGCGGCTTCGGAACTTTTAAATATCTCGATATATCTCGAAAACTACGCTTCTGATCAAAAAATATTATAGAACATAAATTGTAGGAAACATAATTCTCTACAAAAAAGGTCCCTTAAGATTTTGCCATAGCTCGTTTCGTTTCCGAGATATTTGCAGATTTATCTCGAGGGAAGGGGCCTGACGGACATATTTCGAGACATTTCTTCTTCTTGTTGTTCTTCTTCTGCACAGCTAAGCTGGAAGCGGCATTTGCGGCTCGCACTAGTGCAGAGTTATCTCGAAGAAAGGGGCCACGGTGTTTCTGTATCTCTATTATGTTGGTGCCGCTTCGGAACTTTTAAATATCTTGATATATCTCGAGAACTACGCATCTGATCAAAAAATATCATAGAACATAAAAAGTAGGAAACTTAATTCTCTACAAATAAAGTCTCTTCACATTTTGCCATAGCTCGCTTCGTTTCCGAGATATTTGCAGATTAATCTCAAGGGAAGGGGCCTGACGGACATATTTCGAGATATTTCTTCTTCTTGTTGTTCTTCTTCTGCACAGCTAAGCTGGAGGTGGCGTTTGCAGCTCGCAATAGTGCAGAGTTATCTCAAAGAAAGGGGCCACGGTGTTTCTGTATCTCTATTATGTTGGTGCGGCTTCGGAACTTTTAAATATCTCGATATATCTCGAAAACTACGCTTCTCATCAAAGAATATCATAGAACATAAATTGTAGGAAACATAATTCTCTACAAAACAGGTCTCTTAAGATTTTGCCATAGCTCGTTTCGTTTCCGAGATATTTGCAGATTTATCTCGAGGGAAGGGGCCTGACGGACATATTTCGAGATATTTCTTCTTCTTGTTGTTCTTCTTCTGCACAGCTAAGCTGGAAGCTGCATTTGCGGCTCGCACTAGTGCAGAGTTATCTCGAAGAAAGGGGCCACGGTGTTTCTGTATCTCTATTATGTTGGTGCGGCTTCGGAACTTTTAAATATCTCGATATATCTCGGACACTACGCTTCTGATCAAAAAATATCATAGAACATAAATTGTAGGAAACATAATTCTCTACAAAAAAGGTCTCTTAAGATTTTGCCATAGCTCGTTTCGTTTCCGAGATATTTGCAGATATATCTCAAGGGAAGGGGCCTGACGGACATATTTCGAGATATTTCTTCTTCTTGTTGTTCTTCTTCTGCACAGCTAAGCTGAAGGTGGCGTTTGCAGCTCGCAATAGTGCAGAGTTATCTCAAAGAAAGGGGCCACGGTGTTTCTGTATCTCTATTATGTTGGTGCGGCTTCGGAACTTTTAAATATCTCGATATATCTCGAAAACTACGCTTCTGATCAAAAAATATTATAGAACATAAATTGTAGGAAACATAATTCTCTACAAAAAAGGTCCCTTAAGATTTTGCCATAGCTCGTTTCGTTTCCGAGATATTTGCAGATTTATCTCGAGGGAAGGGGCCTGACGGACATATTTCGAGATATTTCTTCTTCTTGTTGTTCTTCTTCTGCACAGCTAAGCTGGAAGCGGCATTTGCGGCTCGCACTAGTGCAGAGTTATCTCGAAGAAAGGGGCCACGCTGTTTCTGTATCTCTATTATGTTGGTGCGGCTTCGGAACTTTTAAATATCTTGATATATCTCGAGAACTACGCATCTGATCAAAAAATATCATAGAACATAAAAAGCAGCAAACTTAATTCTCTACAAATAAAGTCTCTAAACATTTTGCCATAGCTCGCTTCGTTTCCGAGATATTTGCAGATTAATCTCAAGGGAAGGGGCCTGACGGACATATTTCGAGATATTTCTTCTTCTTGTTGTTCTTCTTCTGCACAGCTAAGCTGGAAGTGGCATTTGCGGCTCGCACTAGTGCAGAGTTATCTCAAAGAAAGGGGCCACGGTGTTTCTGTATCTCTATTATGTTGGTGCGGCTTCGGAACTTTAAAATATCTTGATATATCTCGAGAACTACGCAGCTGATCAAAAAATATCATGGAAGATAAAAAGTAGGAAACTTAATTCTCTACAAATAAAGTCTCTTAACGTTTTGCCATAGCTCGCTTCGTTTCCGAGATATTTGCAGATTTATCTCAAGGGAACGGGCCTGACGGACATATTTCGAGATATTTCTTCTTCTTGTTGTTCTTCTTCTGCACAGCTAAGCTGGACGTGGCATTTACAGCTCGCAATAGTGCAGAGTTATCTCAAAGAAAGGGGCCACGGTGTTTCTGTATCTCTATTATGTTGGTGCGGCTTCGGAACTTTTAAATATCTTGATATATCTCGAGAACTACGCATCTGATCAAAAAATATCATAGAACATAAAAAGTAGGAAACTTAATTCTCTACAAAAAAGGTCTCTTGACATTTTGCCATAGCTCGTTTCGTTTCCGAGATATTTGCAGATTTATCTCAAGGGAAGGGGCCTGACGGACATATTTCGAGATATTTCTTCTTCTTGTTGTTCTTCTTCTGCACAGCTAAGCTGGACGTGGCATTTAAAGCTCGCAATAGTGCAGAGTTATCTCAAAGAAAGGGGCCACGGTGTTTCTGTATCTCTATTATGTTGGTGCGGCTTCGGAACTTTTAAATATCTCGATATATCTCGAAAACTACGCTTCTGATCAAAAAATATCATAGAACATAAATTGTAGGAAACATAATTCTCTCCAAAAACGTCTGTTAAGATTTTGCCATAGCTCGTTTCGTTTCCGAGATATTTGCAGATATATCCCAAGGGAAGGGGCCTGACGGACATATTTCGAGATATTTCTTCTTCTTGTTGTTCTTCTTCTGCACAGCTAAGCTGGAAGTGGCATTTACAGCTCGCAATAGGGCAGAGTTATCTCAAAGAAAGGGGCCACGGTGATTCTGTATCTCTATTATGTTGGTGCGGCTTCGGAACTTTTAAATATCTCGATATATCTCGAAAACTACGCTTCTGATCAAAAAATATCATAGAACGTAAATTGTACGAAACATAATTCTCTACAAAAAACGTCTCTTAACATTTTGCCATAGCTCGCTTCGTTTCCGAGATATTTGCAGATTCAGCTCAAAGGAACGGGCCTGATGGACATATTTCGAGATATTTCTTCTTCTTGTTGTTCTTCTTCTGCACAGCTAAGCTGGAAGTGGCATTTACAGCTTGCAATAGTGCAGAGTTATCTCAAAGAAAGGGGCCACGGTGTTTCTGTATCTCTATTATGTTGGTGCGGCTTCGGAACTTTTAAATATCTTGATATATCTCGAGAACTACGCATCTGATCAAAAAATATCATAGAACATAAAAAGTAGGAAACTTAATTCTCTACAAATAAAGTCTCCTCACATTTTGCCATAGCTCGCTTCGTTTCCGAGATATTTGCAGATTAATCTCAAGGGAAGGGGCCTGACGGACATATTTCGAGATATTTCTTCTTCTTGTTGTTCTTCTTCTGCACAGCTAAGCTGGAGGTGGCGTTTGCAGCTCGCAATAGTGCAGAGTTATCTCAAAGAAAGGGGCCACGGTGTTTCTGTATCTCTATTATGTTGGTGCGGCTTCGGAACTTTTAAATATCTCGATATATCTCGAAAACTACGCTTCTCATCAAAGAATATCATAGAACATAAATTGTAGGAAACATAATTCTCTACAAAAAAGGTCTCTTAAGATTTTGCCATAGCTCGTTTCGTTTCCGAGATATTTGCAGATTTATCTCGAGGGAAGGGGCCTGACGGACATATTTCGAGATATTTCTTCTTCTTGTTGTTCTTCTTCTGCACAGCTAAGCTGGATGCTGCATTTGCGGCTCGCACTAGTGCAGAGTTATCTCGAAGAAAGGGGCCACGGTGTTTCTGTATCTCTATTATGTTGGTGCGGCTTCGGAACTTTTAAATATCTCGATATATCTCGGAAACTACGCTTCTGATCAAAAAATATCATAGAACATAAATTGTAGGAAACATAATTCTCTACAAAAAAGGTCTCTTAAGATTTTGCCATAGCTCGTTTCGTTTCCGAGATATTTGCAGATATATCTCAAGGGAAGGGGCCTGACGGACATATTTCGAGATATTTCTTCTTCTTGTTGTTCTTCTTCTGCACAGCTAAGCTGAAGGTGGCGTTTGCAGCTCGCAATAGTGCAGAGTTATCTCAAAGAAAGGGGCCACGGTGTTTCTGTATCTCTATTATGTTGGTGCGGCTTCGGAACTTTTAAATATCTCGATATATCTCGAAAACTACGCTTCTGATCAAAAAATATTATAGAACATAAATTGTAGGAAACATAATTCTCTACAAAAAAGGTCCCTTAAGATTTTGCCATAGCTCGTTTCGTTTCCGAGATATTTGCAGATTTATCTCGAGGGAAGGGGCCTGACGGACATATTTCGAGACATTTCTTCTTCTTGTTGTTCTTCTTCTGCACAGCTAAGCTGGAAGCGGCATTTGCGGCTCGCACTAGTGCAGAGTTATCTCGAAGAAAGGGGCCACGGTGTTTCTGTATCTCTATTATGTTGGTGCCGCTTCGGAACTTTTAAATATCTTGATATATCTCGAGAACTACGCATCTGATCAAAAAATATCATAGAACATAAAAAGTAGGAAACTTAATTCTCTACAAATAAAGTCTCTTCACATTTTGCCATAGCTCGCTTCGTTTCCGAGATATTTGCAGATTAATCTCAAGGGAAGGGGCCTGACGGACATATTTCGAGATATTTCTTCTTCTTGTTGTTCTTCTTCTGCACAGCTAAGCTGGAGGTGGCGTTTGCAGCTCGCAATAGTGCAGAGTTATCTCAAAGAAAGGGGCCACGGTGTTTCTGTATCTCTATTATGTTGGTGCGGCTTCGGAACTTTTAAATATCTCGATATATCTCGAAAACTACGCTTCTGATCAAAAAATATTATAGAACATAAATTGTAGGAAACATAATTCTCTACAAAAAAGGTCCCTTAAGATTTTGCCATAGCTCGTTTCGTTTCCGAGATATTTGCAGATTTATCTCGAGGGAAGGGGCCTGACGGACATATTTCGAGACATTTCTTCTTCTTGTTGTTCTTCTTCTGCACAGCTAAGCTGGAAGCGGCATTTGCGGCTCGCACTAGTGCAGAGTTATCTCGAAGAAAGGGGCCACGGTGTTTCTGTATCTCTATTATGTTGGTGCCGCTTCGGAACTTTTAAATATCTTGATATATCTCGAGAACTACGCATCTGATCAAAAAATATCATAGAACATAAAAAGTAGGAAACTTAATTCTCTACAAATAAAGTCTCTTCACATTTTGCCATAGCTCGCTTCGTTTCCGAGATATTTGCAGATTAATCTCAAGGGAAGGGGCCTGACGGACATATTTCGAGATATTTCTTCTTCTTGTTGTTCTTCTTCTGCACAGCTAAGCTGGAGGTGGCGTTTGCAGCTCGCAATAGTGCAGAGTTATCTCAAAGAAAGGGGCCACGGTGTTTCTGTATCTCTATTATGTTGGTGCGGCTTCGGAACTTTTAAATATCTCGATATATCTCGAAAACTACGCTTCTCATCAAAGAATATCATAGAACATAAATTGTAGGAAACATAATTCTCTACAAAACAGGTCTCTTAAGATTTTGCCATAGCTCGTTTCGTTTCCGAGATATTTGCAGATTTATCTCGAGGGAAGGGGCCTGACGGACATATTTCGAGATATTTCTTCTTCTTGTTGTTCTTCTTCTGCACAGCTAAGCTGGAAGCTGCATTTGCGGCTCGCACTAGTGCAGAGTTATCTCGAAGAAAGGGGCCACGGTGTTTCTGTATCTCTATTATGTTGGTGCGGCTTCGGAACTTTTAAATATCTCGATATATCTCGGACACTACGCTTCTGATCAAAAAATATCATAGAACATAAATTGTAGGAAACATAATTCTCTACAAAAAAGGTCTCTTAAGATTTTGCCATAGCTCGTTTCGTTTCCGAGATATTTGCAGATATATCTCAAGGGAAGGGGCCTGACGGACATATTTCGAGATATTTCTTCTTCTTGTTGTTCTTCTTCTGCACAGCTAAGCTGAAGGTGGCGTTTGCAGCTCGCAATAGTGCAGAGTTATCTCAAAGAAAGGGGCCACGGTGTTTCTGTATCTCTATTATGTTGGTGCGGCTTCGGAACTTTTAAATATCTCGATATATCTCGAAAACTACGCTTCTGATCAAAAAATATTATAGAACATAAATTGTAGGAAACATAATTCTCTACAAAAAAGGTCCCTTAAGATTTTGCCATAGCTCGTTTCGTTTCCGAGATATTTGCAGATTTATCTCGAGGGAAGGGGCCTGACGGACATGTTTCGAGATATTTCTTCTTCTTGTTGTTCATCTTCTGCACAGCTAAGCTGGAAGCGGCATTTGCGGCTCGCACTAGTGCAGAGTTATCTCGAAGAAAGGGGCCACGCTGTTTCTGTATCTCTATTATGTTGGTGCGGCTTCGGAACTTTTAAATATCTTGATATATCTCGAGAACTACGCATCTGATCAAAAAATATCATAGAACATAAAAAGCAGCAAACTTAATTCTCTACAAATAAAGTCTCTAAACATTTTGCCATAGCTCGCTTCGTTTCCGAGATATTTGCAGATTAATCTCAAGGGAAGGGGCCTGACGGACATATTTCGAGATATTTCTTCTTCTTGTTGTTCTTCTTCTGCACAGCTAAGCTGGAAGTGGCATTTGCGGCTCGCACTAGTGCAGAGTTATCTCAAAGAAAGGGGCCACGGTGTTTCTGTATCTCTATTATGTTGGTGCGGCTTCGGAACTTTAAAATATCTTGATATATCTCGAGAACTACGCAGCTGATCAAAAAATATCATGGAAGATAAAAAGTAGGAAACTTAATTCTCTACAAATAAAGTCTCTTAACGTTTTGCCATAGCTCGCTTCGTTTCCGAGATATTTGCAGATTTATCTCAAGGGAACGGGCCTGACGGACATATTTCGAGATATTTCTTCTTCTTGTTGTTCTTCTTCTGCACAGCTAAGCTGGACGTGGCATTTACAGCTCGCAATAGTGCAGAGTTATCTCAAAGAAAGGGGCCACGGTGTTTCTGTATCTCTATTATGTTGGTGCGGCTTCGGAACTTTTAAATATCTTGATATATCTCGAGAACTACGCATCTGATCAAAAAATATCATAGAACATAAAAAGTAGGAAACTTAATTCTCTACAAAAAAGGTCTCTTGACATTTTGCCATAGCTCGTTTCGTTTCCGAGATATTTGCAGATATATCCCAAGGGAAGGGGCCTGACGGACATATTTCGAGATATTTCTTCTTCTTGTTGTTCTTCTTCTGCACAGCTAAGCTGGAAGTGGCATTTACAGCTCGCAATAGGGCAGAGTTATCTCAAAGAAAGGGGCCACGGTGATTCTGTATCTCTATTATGTTGGTGCGGCTTCGGAACTTTTAAATATCTCGATATATCTCGAAAACTACGCTTCTGATCAAAAAATATCATAGAACGTAAATTGTACGAAACATAATTCTCTACAAAAAACGTCTCTTAACATTTTGCCATAGCTCGCTTCGTTTCCGAGATATTTGCAGATTCAGCTCAAAGGAACGGGCCTGATGGACATATTTCGAGATATTTCTTCTTCTTGTTGTTCTTCTTCTGCACAGCTAAGCTGGAAGTGGCATTTACAGCTTGCAATAGTGCAGAGTTATCTCAAAGAAAGGGGCCACGGTGTTTCTGTATCTCTATTATGTTGGTGCGGCTTCGGAACTTTTAAATATCTTGATATATCTCGAGAACTACGCATCTGATCAAAAAATATCATAGAACATAAAAAGTAGGAAACTTAATTCTCTACAAATAAAGTCTCCTCACATTTTGCCATAGCTCGCTTCGTTTCCGAGATATTTGCAGATTAATCTCAAGGGAAGGGGCCTGACGGACATATTTCGAGATATTTCTTCTTCTTGTTGTTCTTCTTCTGCACAGCTAAGCTGGAGGTGGCGTTTGCAGCTCGCAATAGTGCAGAGTTATCTCAAAGAAAGGGGCCACGGTGTTTCTGTATCTCTATTATGTTGGTGCGGCTTCGGAACTTTTAAATATCTCGATATATCTCGAAAACTACGCTTCTCATCAAAGAATATCATAGAACATAAATTGTAGGAAACATAATTCTCTACAAAAAAGGTCTCTTAAGATTTTGCCATAGCTCGTTTCGTTTCCGAGATATTTGCAGATTTATCTCGAGGGAAGGGGCCTGACGGACATATTTCGAGATATTTCTTCTTCTTGTTGTTCTTCTTCTGCACAGCTAAGCTGGATGCTGCATTTGCGGCTCGCACTAGTGCAGAGTTATCTCGAAGAAAGGGGCCACGGTGTTTCTGTATCTCTATTATGTTGGTGCGGCTTCGGAACTTTTAAATATCTCGATATATCTCGGAAACTACGCTTCTGATCAAAAAATATCATAGAACATAAATTGTAGGAAACATAATTCTCTACAAAAAAGGTCTCTTAAGATTTTGCCATAGCTCGTTTCGTTTCCGAGATATTTGCAGATATATCTCAAGGGAAGGGGCCTGACGGACATATTTCGAGATATTTCTTCTTCTTGTTGTTCTTCTTCTGCACAGCTAAACTGAAGGTGGCGTTTGCAGCTCGCAATAGTGCAGAGTTATCTCAAAGAAAGGGGCCACGGTGTTTCTGTATCTCTATTATGTTGGTGCGGCTTCGGAACTTTTAAATATCTCGATATATCTCGAAAACTACGCTTCTGATCAAAAAATATCATAGAACATAAATTGTAGGAAACATAATTCTCTACAAAAAAGGTCTCTTAAGATTTTGCCATAGCCCGTTTCGTTTCCGAGATATTTGCAGATATATCTCAAGGGAACGGGGCCTGACGGACATATTTCGAGATATTTCTTCTTCTTGTTGTTCTTCTTCTGCACAGCTAAACTGGAAGTGGCATTTCCAGCTCGCAATAGTGCAGAGTTATCTCAAAGAAAGGGGCCACGGTGTTTCTGTATCTCTATTATGTTGGTGCGGCTTCGGAACTTTTAAATATCTTGATATATCTCGAGAACTACGCATCTGATCAAAAAATATCATAGAACATAAAAAGCAGCAAACTTAATTCTCTACAAATAAAGTCTCTAAACATTTTGCCATAGCTCGCTTCGTTTCCGAGATATTTGCAGATTAATCTCAAGGGAAGGGGCCTGACGGACATATTTCGAGATATTTCTTCTTCTTGTTGTTCTTCTTCTGCACAGCTAAGCTGGAAGTGTCATTTGCGGTTCGCACTAGTGCAGAGTTATCTCAAAGAAAGGGGCCACGGTGTTTCTGTATCTCTATTATGTTGGTGCGGCTACGGAACTTTAAAATATCTTGATATATCTCGAGAACTACGCAGCTGATCAAAAAATATCATGGAACATAAAAAGTAGGAAACTTAATTCTCTACAAATAAAGTCTCTTAACGTTTTGCCATAGCTCGCTTCGTTTCCGAGATATTTGCAGATTTATCTCAAGGGAACGGGCCTGACGGACATATTTCGAGATATTTCTTCTTCTTGTTGTTCTTCTTCTGCACAGCTAAGCTGGACGTGGCATTTGCAGCTCGCAATAGTGCAGAGTTATCTCAAAGAAAGGGGCCACGGTGTTTCTGTATCTCTATTATGTTGGTGCGGCTTCGGAACTTTTAAATATCTTGATATATCTCGAGAACTACGCATCTGATCAAAAAATATCATAGAACATAAAAAGTAGGAAACTTAATTCTCTACAAAAAAGGTCTCTTAACATTTTGCCATAGCTCGTTTCGTTTCCGAGATATTTGCAGATTTATCTCAAGGGAAGGGGCCTGACGGACATATTTCGAGATATTTCTTCTTCTTGTTGTTCTTCTTCTGCACAGCTAAGCTGGACGTGGCATTTAAAGCTCGCAATAGTGCAGAGTTATCTCAAAGAACGGGGCCACGGTGTTTCTGTATCTCTATTATGTTGGTGCGGCTTCGGAACTCTTAAATATCATGATATATCTCGAGAACTACGCATCTGCTCAAAAAATATCATAGAACATAAAAACTAGGAAACTTAATTGTCTACAAAAAAGGTCTCTTAACATTTTGCCATTGCTCGCTTCGTTTCCGAGATATTTGCAGATTTATCTCAAGGAAAGGGGCCTGACGGACATATTTCGAGATATTTCTTCTTCTTGTTGTTCTTCTTCTGCACAGCTAAGCTGGAAGTGGCATTTGCGGCTCGCACTAGTGCAGAGTTATCTCAAAGAAAGGGGCCACGGTGTTTCTGTATCTCTATTATGTTGGTGCGGCTTCGGAACTTTTAAATATCTCGATATATCTCGAAAACTACGCTTCTGACCAAAAAATATCATAGCACATAAATTGTAGGAAACATAATTCTCTACAAAAAAGGTCTCTTTACATTTTGCCATAGCTCGCTTCGTTTCCGAGATATTTGCAGATTCAGCTCAAAGGAACGGGCCTGATGGACATATTTCGAGATATTTCTTCTTCTTGTTGTTCTTCTTCTGCACAGCTAAGCTGGATGTGGCATTTGCAGCTCGCAATAGTGCAGAGTTATCTCAAAGAAAGGGGCCACGGTGTTTCTGTATCTCTATTATGTTGGTGCGGCTTCGGAACTTTTAAATATCTCGATATATCTCGAAAACTACGCTTCTGATCAAAAAATATCATAGAACATAAATTGTAGGAAACATAATTCTCTACAAAAAAGGTCTCTTAACATTTTGCCATAGCTCGCTTCGTTTCCGAGATATTTGCAGATTTATCTCAAGGGAATGGGCCTGACGGACATATTTCGAGATATTTCTTCTTCTTGTTGTTCTTCTTCTGCACAGCTAAGCTGGAAGTGGAATTTGCGGCTCGCACTAGTGCAGAGTTATCTCAAAGAAAGGGGCCACGGTGTTTCTGTATCTCTATTATGTTGGTGCGGCTTCGGAACTTTTAAATATCTCGATATATCTCGAAAACTACGCTTGTGATCAAAAAATATCATAGAACATAAATTGTAGGAAACATAATTCTCTACAAAAAACGTCTCTTAAGATTTTGCCATAGCTCGCTTCGTTTCCGAGATATTTGCAGATTCAGCTCAAAGGAACGGGCCTGACGGACATATTTCGAGATATTTCTTCTTCTTGTTGTTCTTCTTCTGCACAGCTAAACTGGAAGTGGCATTTCCAGCTCGCAATAGTGCAGAGTTATCTCAAAGATAGGGGCCACGGTGTTTCTGTATCTCTATTATGTTGGTGCGGCTTCGGAACTTTTAAATATCTTGATATATCTCGAGAACTACGCATCGATCAAAAAATATCATAGAACATAAAAAGTAGGAAACTTAATTCTCTACAAAAAAGGTCCCTTAACATTTTGCCATAGCTCGCTTTGTTTCCGAGATATTTGCGGATTTATCTCAAGGGAAGGGGCCTGACGGACATATTTCGAGATATTTCTTCTTCTTGTTGTTCTTCTTCTGCACAGCTAAGCTGGAAGTGGCATTTGCAGCTCGCAATAGTGCAGAGTTATCTCAAAGAAGGGGGCCACGGTGTTTCTGTATCTCTATTATGTTGGTGCGGCTTCGGAACTTTTAAATATCTTGATATATCTTGACGCATCTGATCAAAAAATATCATAGAACCTAAAAAGTAGGAAACTTAATTCTCTACAAAAAAGGTCTCTTAACATTTTGCCATAGCTTGCTTCGTTTCCGAGATATTTGCAGATTTATCTCAAGGGAATGGGCCTGACTGACATATTTCGAGATATTTCTTCTTCTTGTTGTTCTTCTTCTGCACAGCTAAGCTGGAAGTGGAATTTGCGGCTCGCACTAGTGCAGAGTTATCTCAAAGAAAGGGGCCACGGTGTTTCTGTATCTCTATTATGTTGGTGCGGCTTCGGAACTTTTAAATATCTCGATATATCTCGAAAACTACGCTTCTGATCAAAAAATATCATACAACATAAATTGTAGGAAACATAATTCTCTACAAAAAACGTCTCTTAAGATTTTGCCATAGCTCGCTTCGTTTCCGAGATATTTGCAGATTTATCTCAAGGGAAGGGGCCTGACGGACGTATTTCGAGATATTTCTTCTTCTTGTTGTTCTTCTTCTGCACAGCTAAACTGGAAGTGGCATTTCCAGCTCGCAATAGTGCAGAGTTATCTCAAAGAAAGGGGCTACGGTGTTTCTGTATCTCTATTATGTTGGTGCGGCTTCGGAACTTTTAAATATCTTGATATATCTCGACAAATACGCATCTGATCAAAAAATATCATAGAACATAAAAAGTAGGAAACTTAATTCTCTACAAAAAAGGTCTCTTAACATTTTGCCATAGCTCGCTTCGTTTCCGAGATATTTGCAGATTTATCTCAAGGGAAGGGGCCTGACGGACATATTTCGAGATATTTCTTCTTCTTGTTGTTCTTCTTCTGCACAGCTAAACTGGAAGTGGCATTTCCAGCTCGCAATAGTGCAGAGTTATCTCAAAGAACGGGGCCACGGTGTTTCTGTATCTCTATTATGTTGGTGCGGCTTCGGAACTTTTAAATATCTTGATATATCTCGAGAACTACGCATCTGCTCAAAAAATATCATAGAACATAAAAAGTAGGAAACTTAATTCTCTACAAAAAAGGTCTCTTAACATCTTGCCATAGCTCGCTTCGTTTCCGAGATATTTGCAGATTTATCTCAAGGGAAGGGGCCTGACGGACATATTTCGAGATATTTCTTCTTCTTGTTGTTCTTCTTCTGCACAGCTAAGCTGGAAGTGGAATTTGCGGCTCGCACTAGTGCAGAGTTATCTCAAAGAAAGGGGCCACGGTGTTTCTGTATCTCTATTATGTAGGTGCGGCTTCGGAACTTTTAAATATCTCGATATATCTGGAAAACTACGCTTCTGATCAAAAAATATCATAGAACATAAATTGTAGGAAACATAATTCTCTACAAAAAACGTCTCTTAACATTTTGCCATAGCTCGCTTCGTTTCCGAGATATTTGCAGATTGAGCTCAAAGGAACGGGCCTGATGGACATATTTCGAGATATTTCTTCTTCTTGTTGTTCTTCTTCTGCACAGCTAAGCTGGAAGTGGCATTTGCAGCTCGCAATAGTGCAGAGTTATCTCAAAGAAAGGGGCCACGGTGTTTCTGTATCTCTATTATGTTGGTGCGGCTTCGGAACTTTTAAATATCTCGATATATCTCGAAAACTACGCTTCTGATCAAAAAATATCATAAAACATAAATTGTAGGAAACATAATTCTCTACAAAAAAGGTCTCTTAACATTTTGCCATAGCTCGCTTCGTTTCCGAGATATTTGCAGATTTATCTCAAGGGAATGGGCCTGACGGACATATTTCGAGATATTTCTTCTTCTTGTTGTTCTTCTTCTGCACAGCTAAGCTGGAAGTGGAATTTGCGGCTCGCACTAGTGCAGAGTTATCTCAAAGAAAGGGGCCACGGTGTTTCTGTATCTCTATTATGTTGGTGCGGCTTCGGAACTTTTAAATATCTCGATATATCTCGAAAACTACGCTTGTGATCAAAAAATATCATAGAACATAAATTGTAGGAAACATAATTCTCTACAAAAAACGTCTCTTAAGATTTTGCCATAGCTCGCTTCGTTTCCGAGATATTTGCAGATTCAGCTCAAAGGAACGGGCCTGACGGACATATTTCGAGATATTTCTTCTTCTTGTTGTTCTTCTTCTGCACAGCTAAACTGGAAGTGGCATTTCCAGCTCGCAATAGTGCAGAGTTATCTCAAAGATAGGGGCCACGGTGTTTCTGTATCTCTATTATGTTGGTGCGGCCTCGGAACTTTTAAATATCTCGATATATCTCGAAAACTACGCTTCTGATCAAAAAATATCATAGAACATAAATTGTAGGAAACATAATTCTCTACAAAAAACGTCTCTTAAGATTTTGCCATAGCTCGCTTCGTTTCCGAGATATTTGCAGATTCAGCTCAAAGGAACGGGCCTGACGGACATATTTCGAGATATTTCTTCTTCTTGTTGTTCTTCTTCTGCACAGCTAAACTGGAAGTGGCATTTCCAGCTCGCAATAGTGCAGAGTTATCTCAAAGATAGGGGCCACGGTGTTTCTGTATCTCTATTATGTTGGTGCGGCTTCGGAACTTTTAAATATCTTGATATATCTCGAGAACTACGCATCGATCAAAAAATATCATAGAACATAAAAAGTAGGAAACTTAATTCTCTACAAAAAAGGTCCCTTAACATTTTGCCATAGCTCGCTTCGTTTCCGAGATATTTGCAGATTTATCTCAAGGGAAGGGGCCTGACGGATATATTTCGAGATATTTCTTCTTCTTGTTGTTCTTCTTCTGCACAGCTAAGCTGGAAGTGGCATTTGCAGCTCGCAATAGTGCAGAGTTATCTCAAAGAAGGGAGCCACGGTGTTTCTGTATCTCTATTATGTTGGTGCGGCTTCGGAACTTTTAAATATCTTGATATATCTTGACGCATCTGATCAAAAAATATCATAGAACCTAAAAAGTAGGAAACTTAATTCTCTACAAAAAAGGTCTCTTAACATTTTGCCATAGCTCGCTTCGTTTCCGAGATATTTGCAGATTTATCTCAAGGGAAGGGGCCTGACGGACGTATTTCGAGATATTTCTTCTTCTTGTTGTTCTTCTTCTGCACAGCTAAACTGGAAGTGGCATTTCCAGCTCGCAATAGTGCAGAGTTATCTCAAAGAAAGGGGCCACGGTGTTTCTGTATCTCTATTATGTTGGTGCGGCTTCGGAACTTTTAAATATCTTGATATATCTCGACAACTACGCATCTGATCAAAAAATATCATGGAACATAGAAAGTAGGAAACTTAATTCTCTACAAAAAACGTCTCTTAAGATTTTGCCATAGCTCGCTTCGTTTCCGAGATATTTGCAGATTCAGCTCAAAGGAACGGGCCTGACGGACATATTTCGAGATATTTCTTCTTCTTGTTGTTCTTCTTCTGCACAGCTAAGCTGGAAGCTGCATTTGCGGCTCGCACTAGTGCAGAGTTATCTCGAAGAAAGGGGCCACGGTGTTTCTGTATCTCTATTATGTTGGTGCGGCTTCGGAACTTTTAAGTATCTCGATATATCTCGAAAACTACGCTTCTGATCAAAAAATATCATACAACATAAATTGTAGGAAACATAATTCTCTACAAAAAACGTCTCTTAAGATTTTGCCATAGCTCGCTTCGTTTCCGAGATATTTGCAGATTCAGCTCAAAGGAACGGGCCTGACGGACATATTTCGAGATATTTCTTCTTCTTGTTGTTCTTCTTCTGCACAGCTAAACTGGAAGTGGCATTTCCAGCTCGCAATAGTGCAGAGTTATCTCAAAGATAGGGGCCACGGTGTTTCTGTATCTCTATTATGTTGGTGCGGCTTCGGAACTTTTAAATATCTTGATATATCTCGAGAACTACGCATCTGATCAAAAAACATCATAGAACATAAAAAGTAGGAAACTTAATTCTCTACAAAAAAGGTCTCCTAACATTTTGCCATAGCTCGCTTCGTTTCCGAGATATTTGCAGATTAATCTCAAGGGACGGGGCCTGACGGACATATTTCGAGATATTTCTTCTTCTTGTTGTTCTTCTTCTGCACAGCTAAGCTGGAGGTGGCGTTTGCAGCTCGCAATAGTGCAGAGTTATCTCAAAGAAAGGGGCCACGGTGTTTCTGTATCTCTATTATGTTGGTGCGGCTTCGGAACTTTTAAATATCTCGATATATCTCGAAAACTACGCTTCTCATCAAAGAATATCATAGAACATAAATTGTAGGAAACATAATTCTCTACAAAAAAGGTCTCTTAAGATTTTGCCATAGCTCGTTTCGTTTCCGAGATATTTGCAGATTTATCTCGAGGGAAGGGGCCTGACGGACATATTTCGAGATATTTCTTCTTCTTGTTGTTCTTCTTCTGCACAGCTAAGCTGGAAGCTGCATTTGCGGCTCGCACTAGTGCAGAGTTATCTCGAAGAAAGGGGCCACGGTGTTTCTGTATCTCTATTATGTTGGTGCGGCTTCGGAACTTTTAAATATCTCGATATATCTCGAAAACTACGCTTCTGATCAAAAAATATCATAGAACATAAATTGTAGGAAACATAATTCTCTACAAAAAAGGTCTCTTAAGATTTTGCCATAGCTCGTTTCGTTTCCGAGATATTTGCAGATATATCTCAAGGGAACGGGGCCTGACGGACATATTTCGAGATATTTCTTCTTCTTGTTGTTCGTCTTCTGCACAGCTAAACTGGAAGTGGCATTTCCAGCTCGCAATAGTGCAGAGTTATCTCAAAGAAAGGGGCCACGGTGTTTCTGTATCTCTATTATGTTGGTGCGGCTTCGGAACTTTTAAATATCTTGATATATCTCGAGAACTACGCATCTGATCAAAAAATATCATAGAACATAAAAAGCAGCAAACTTAATTCTCTACAAATAAAGTCTCTAAACATTTTGCCATAGCTCGCTTCGTTTCCGAGATATTTGCAGATTAATCTCAAGGGAAGGGGCCTGACGGACATATTTCGAGATATTTCTTCTTCTTGTTGTTCTTCTTCTGCACAGCTAAGCTGGAAGTGGCATTTGCGGCTCGCACTAGTGCAGAGTTATCTCAAAGAAAGGGGCCACGGTGTTTCTGTATCTCTATTATGTTGGTGCGGCTTCGGAACTTTAAAATATCTTGATATATCTCGAGAACTACGCAGCTGATCAAAAAATATCATGGAACATAAAAAGTAGGAAACTTAATTCTCTACAAATAAAGTCTCTTAACATTTTGCCATAGCTCGCTTCGTTTCCGAGATATTTGCAGATTTATCTCAAGGGAACGGGCCTGACGGACATATTTCGAGATATTTCTTCTTCTTGTTGTTCTTCTTCTGCACAGCTAAGCTGGACGTGGCATTTACAGCTCGCAATAGTGCAGAGTTATCTCAAAGAAAGGGGCCACGGTGTTTCTGTATCTCTATTATGTTGGTGCGGCTTCGGAACTTTTAAATATCTCGATATATCTCGAAAACTACGCTTCTGACCAAAAAATATCATAGCACATAAATTGTAGGAAACATAATTCTCTACAAAAAAGGTCTCTTAACATTTTGCCATAGCTCGTTTCGTTTCCGAGATATTTCCAGATATATCTCAAGGGAAGGGGCCTGACGGACATATTTCGAGATATTTCTTCTTCTTGTTGTTCTTCTTCTGCACAGCTAAACTGGAAGTGGCATTTGCGGCTCGCACTAGTGCAGAGTTATCTCGAAGAAAGGGGCCACGGTGTTTCTGTATCTCTATTATGTTGGTGCGGCTTCGGAACTTTTAAGTATCTCGATATATCTCGAAAACTACGCTTCTGATCAAAAAATATCATACAACATAAATTGTAGGAAACATAATTCTCTACAAAAAAGGTCTCTTAAGATTTTGCCATAGCTCGTTTCGTTTCCGAGATATTTGCAGATATATCTCAAGGGAAGGGGCCTGACGGACATATTTCGAGATATTTCTTCTTCTTGTTGTTCTTCTTCTGCACAGCTAAACTGGAAGTGGCATTTACAGCTCGCAATAGGGCAGAGTTATCTCAAAGAAAGGGGCCACGGTGTTTCTGTATCTCTATTATGTAGGTGCGGCTTCGGAACTTTTAAATATCTCGATATATCTGGAAAACTACGCTTCTGATCAAAAAATATCATAGAACATAAATTGTAGGAAACATAATTCTCTACAAAAAACGTCTCTTAACATTTTGCCATAGCTCGCTTCGTTTCCGAGATATTTGCAGATTGAGCTCAAAGGAACGGGCCTGATGGACATATTTCGAGATATTTCTTCTTCTTGTTGTTCTTCTTCTGCACAGCTAAGCTGGAAGTGGCATTTGCAGCTCGCAATAGTGCAGAGTTATCTCAAAGAAAGGGGCCACGGTGTTTCTGTATCTCTATTATGTTGGTGCGGCTTCGGAACTTTTAAATATCTCGATATATCTCGACAACTACGCTTCTGATCAAAAAATATCATAGAACATAAATTGTAGGAAACATAATTCTCTACAAAAAAGGTCTCTTAACATTTTGCCATAGCTCGCTTCGTTTCCGAGATATTTGCAGATTTATCTCAAGGGAATGGGCCTGACGGACATATTTCGAGATATTTCTTCTTCTTGTTGTTCTTCTTCTGCACAGCTAAGCTGGAAGTGGAATTTGCGGCTCGCACTAGTGCAGAGTTATCTCAAAGAAAGGGGCCACGGTGTTTCTGTATCTCTATTATGTTGGTGCGGCTTCGGAACTTTTAAATATCTCGATATATCTCGAAAACTACGCTTGTGATCAAAAAATATCATAGAACATAAATTGTAGGAAACATAATTCTCTACAAAAAACGTCTCTTAAGATTTTGCCATAGCTCGCTTCGTTTCCGAGATATTTGCAGATTCAGCTCAAAGGAACGGGCCTGACGGACATATTTCGAGATATTTCTTCTTCTTGTTGTTCTTCTTCTGCACAGCTAAACTGGAAGTGGCATTTCCAGCTCGCAATAGTGCAGAGTTATCTCAAAGAAAGGGGCCACGGTGTTTCTGTATCTCTATTATGTTGGTGCGGCTTCGGAACTTTTAAATATCTCGATATATCTCGAAAACTACGCTTCTCATCAAAGAATATCATAGAACATAAATTGTAGGAAACATAATTCTCTACAAAAAAGGTCTCTTAAGATTTTGCCATAGCTCGTTTCGTTTCCGAGATATTTGCAGATTTATCTCGAGGGAAGGGGCCTGACGGACATATTTCGAGATATTTCTTCTTCTTGTTGTTCTTCTTCTGCACAGCTAAGCTGGAAGCTGCATTTGCGGCTCGCACTAGTGCAGAGTTATCTCGAAGAAAGGGGCCACGGTGTTTCTGTATCTCTATTATGTTGGTGCGGCTTCGGAACTTTTAAATATCTCGATATATCTCGAAAACTACGCTTCTGATCAAAAAATATCATAGAACATAAATTGTAGGAAACATAATTCTCTACAAAAAAGGTCTCTTAAGATTTTGCCATAGCTCGTTTCGTTTCCGAGATATTTGCAGATATATCTCAAGGGAACGGGGCCTGACGGACATATTTCGAGATATTTCTTCTTCTTGTTGTTCGTCTTCTGCACAGCTAAACTGGAAGTGGCATTTCCAGCTCGCAATAGTGCAGAGTTATCTCAAAGAAAGGGGCCACGGTGTTTCTGTATCTCTATTATGTTGGTGCGGCTTCGGAACTTTTAAATATCTTGATATATCTCGAGAACTACGCATCTGATCAAAAAATATCATAGAACATAAAAAGCAGCAAACTTAATTCTCTACAAATAAAGTCTCTAAACATTTTGCCATAGCTCGCTTCGTTTCCGAGATATTTGCAGATTAATCTCAAGGGAAGGGGCCTGACGGACATATTTCGAGATATTTCTTCTTCTTGTTGTTCTTCTTCTGCACAGCTAAGCTGGAAGTGGCATTTGCGGCTCGCACTAGTGCAGAGTTATCTCAAAGAAAGGGGCCACGGTGTTTCTGTATCTCTATTATGTTGGTGCGGCTTCGGAACTTTAAAATATCTTGATATATCTCGAGAACTACGCAGCTGATCAAAAAATATCATGGAACATAAAAAGTAGGAAACTTAATTCTCTACAAATAAAGTCTCTTAACATTTTGCCATAGCTCGCTTCGTTTCCGAGATATTTGCAGATTTATCTCAAGGGAACGGGCCTGACGGACATATTTCGAGATATTTCTTCTTCTTGTTGTTCTTCTTCTGCACAGCTAAGCTGGACGTGGCATTTACAGCTCGCAATAGTGCAGAGTTATCTCAAAGAAAGGGGCCACGGTGTTTCTGTATCTCTATTATGTTGGTGCGGCTTCGGAACTTTTAAATATCTCGATATATCTCGAAAACTACGCTTCTGACCAAAAAATATCATAGCACATAAATTGTAGGAAACATAATTCTCTACAAAAAAGGTCTCTTAACATTTTGCCATAGCTCGTTTCGTTTCCGAGATATTTCCAGATATATCTCAAGGGAAGGGGCCTGACGGACATATTTCGAGATATTTCTTCTTCTTGTTGTTCTTCTTCTGCACAGCTAAACTGGAAGTGGCATTTCCAGCTCGCAATAGTGCAGAGTTATCTCAAAGAACGGGGCCACGGTGTTTCTGTATCTCTATTATGTTGGTGCGGCTTCGGAACTTTTAAATATCTTGATATATCTCGAGAACTACGCATCTGCTCAAAAAATATCATAGAACATAAAAACTAGGAAACTTAATTCTCTACAAAAAAGGTCTCTTAACATTTTGCCATAGCTCGCTTCGTTTCCGAGATATTTGCAGATTTATCTCAAGGGAAGGGGCCTGACGGACATATTTCGAGATATTTCTTCTTCTTGTTGTTCTTCTTCTGCACAGCTAAGCTGGAAGCTGCATTTGCGGCTCGCACTAGTGCAGAGTTATCTCGAAGAAAGGGGCCACGGTGTTTCTGTATCTCTATTATGTTGGTGCGGCTTCGGAACTTTTAAATATCTTGATATATCTCGAGAACTACGCATCTGATCAAAAAACATCATAGAACATAAAAAGTAGGAAACATAATTCTCTACAAAAAAGGTCTCTTAAGATTTTGCCATAGCTCGTTTCGTTTCCGAGATATTTGCAGATTTATCTCGAGGGAAGGGGCCTGACGGACATATTTCGAGATATTTCTTCTTCTTGTTGTTCTTCTTCTGCACAGCTAAGCTGGAAGCTGCATTTGCGGCTCGCACTAGTGCAGAGTTATCTCGAAGAAAGGGGCCACGGTGTTTCTGTATCTCTATTATGTTGGTGCGGTTTCGGAACTTTTAAATATCTCGATATATCTCGAGAACTACGCATCTGATCAAAAAATATCATACAAGATAAAAAGTAGGAAACTTAATTCTCTACAAAAAAGGTCTCTTAACATTTTGCCATAGCTCGCTTCGTTTCCGAGATATTTGCAGATTAATCTCAAGGGAAGGGGCCTGACGGACATATTTCGAGATATTTCTTCTTCTTGTTGTTCTTCTTCTGCACAGCTAAGCTGGAAGTGGCGTTTGCAGCTCGCAATAGTGCAGAGTTATCTCAAAGAATGGGGCTACGGTGTTTCTATATCTCTATTATGTTGGTGCGGCTTCGGAACTTTTAAATATCTCGATATATCTCGAAAACTACGCTTCTGATCAAAAAATATCATAGAACATAAATTGTAGGAAACATAATTCTCTACAAAAAACGTCTCTTAACATTTTGCCATAGCTCGCTTCGTTTCCGAGATATTTGCAGATTCATCTCAAAGGAACGGGCCTGACGGACATATTTCGAGATATTTCTTCTTCTTGTTGTTCTTCTTCTGCACAGCTAAGCTGGAAGTGGCATTTACAGCTCGCAATAGGGCAGAGTTATCTCAAAGAAAGGGGCCACGGTGTTTCTGTATCTCTATTATGTTGGTGCGGCTTCGGAACTTTTAAATATCTCGATATATCTGGAAAACTACGCATCTGATCAAAAAACATCATAGAACATAAAAAGTAGGAAACTTAATTCTCTACAAAAAAGGTCTCTTAACATTTTGCCATAGCTCGCTTCGTTTCCGAGATATTTGCAGATTTATCTCGAGGGAAGGGGCCTGACGGACATATTTCGAGATATTTCTTCTTCTTGTTGTTCTTCTTCTGCACAGCTAAGCTGGAAGCTGCATTTGCGGCTCGCACTAGTGCAGAGTTATCTCGAAGAAAGGGGCCACGGTGTTTCTGTATCTCTATTATGTTGGTTCGGCTTCGGAACTTTTAAATATCTCGATATATCTCGAAAACTACGCTTCTGATCAAAAAATATCATAGAACATAAATTGTAGGAAACATAATGCTCTACAAAAAAGGTCTCTTAAGATTTTGCCATAACTCGTTTCGTTTCCGAGATATTTGCAGATATATCTCAAGGGAAGGGGCCTGACGGACATATTTCGAGATATTTCTTCTTCTTGTTGTTCGTCTTCTGCACAGCTAAACTGGAAGTGGCATTTCCAGCTCGCAATAGTGCAGAGTTATCTCAAAGAAAGGGGCCACGGTGTTTCTGTATCTCTATTATGTTGGTGCGGCTTCGGAACTTTTAAATACCTTGATATATCTCGAGAACTACGCATCTGATCAAAAAATATCATAGAACATAAAAAGTAGGAAACTTAATTCTCTACAAATAAGGTCTCTTAACATTTTGCCATAGCTCACTTCGTTTCCGAGATATTTGCAGATTTATCTCAAGGGAAGGGGCCTGACGGACATATTTCGAGATATTTCTTCTTCTTGTTGTTCTTCTTCTGCACAGCTAAGCTGGAAGTGGCAGTTGCGGCTCGCACTAGTGCAGAGTTATCTCAAAGAAAGGGGCCACGGTGTTTCTGTATCTCTATTATGTTGGTGCGGCTTCGGAACTTTTAAATATCTTGATATATCTCGAGAACTACGCATCTGATCAAAAAATATCATACAAGATAAAAAGTAGGAAACTTAATTCTCTACAAAAAAGGTCTCTTAACATTTTGCCATAGCTCGCTTCGTTTCCGAGATATTTGCAGATTAATCTCAAGGGAAGGGGCCTGACGGACATATTTCGAGATATTTCTTCTTCTTGTTGTTCTTCTTCTGCACAGCTAAGCTGGAAGTGGCGTTTGCAGCTCGCAATAGTGCAGAGTTATCTCAAAGAATGGGGCTACGGTGTTTCTATATCTCTATTATGTTGGTGCGGCTTCGGAACTTTTAAATATCTCGATATATCTCGAAAACTACGCTTCTGATCAAAAAATATCATAGAACATAAATTGTAGGAAACATAATTCTCTACAAAAAACGTCTCTTAACATTTTGCCATAGCTCGCTTCGTTTCCGAGATATTTGCAGATTCATCTCAAAGGAACGGGCCTGACGGACATATTTCGAGATATTTCTTCTTCTTGTTGTTCTTCTTCTGCACAGCTAAGCTGGAAGTGGCATTTACAGCTCGCAATAGGGCAGAGTTATCTCAAAGAAAGGGGCCACGGTGTTTCTGTATCTCTATTATGTTGGTGCGGCTTCGGAACTTTTAAATATCTTGATATATCTCGAGAACTACGCATCTGATCAAAAAATATCATAGAACATAAAAAGTAGGAAACTTAATTCTCTACAAATAAAGTCTCTTAAGATTTTGCCATAGCTCGTTTCGTTTCCGAGATATTTGCAGATTTATCTCGAGGGAAGGGGCCTGACGGACATATTTCGAGATATTTCTTCTTCTTGTTGTTCTTCTTCTGCACAGCTAAGCTGGAAGCTGCATTTGCGGCTCGCACTAGTGCAGAGTTATCTCGAAGAAAGGGGCCACGGTGTTTCTGTATCTCTATTATGTTGGTGCGGTTTCGGAACTTTTAAATATCTCGATATATCTCGAAAACTACGCTTCTGATCAAAAAATATCATAGAACATAAATTGTAGGAAACATAATTCTCTACAAAAAAGGTCTCTTAAGATTTTGCCATAGCTCGTTTCGTTTCCGAGATATTTGCAGATTTATCTCGAGGGAAGGGGCCTGACGGACATATTTCGAGATATTTCTTCTTCTTGTTGTTCTTCTTCTGCACAGCTAAGCTGGAAGCGGCATTTGCGGCTCGCACTAGTGCAGAGTTATCTCGAAGAAAGGGGCCACGGTGTTTCTGTATCTCTATTATGTTGGTTCGGCTTCGGAACTTTTAAATATCTCGATATATCTCGAAAACTACGCTTCTGATCAAAAAATATCATAGAACATAAATTGTAGGAAACATAATTCTCTACAAAAAAGGTGTCTTAAGATTTTGCCATAACTCGTTTCGTTTCCGAGATATTTGCAGATATATCTCAAGGGAAGGGGCCTGACGGACATATTTCGAGATATTTCTTCTTCTTGTTGTTCGTCTTCTGCACAGCTAAACTGGAAGTGGCATTTCCAGCTCGCAATAGTGCAGAGTTATCTCAAAGAAAGGGGCCACGGTGTTTCTGTATCTCTATTATGTTGGTGCGGCTTCGGAACTTTTAAATACCTTGATATATCTCGAGAACTACGCATCTGATCAAAAAATATCATAGAACATAAAAAGTAGGAAACTTAATTCTCTACAAATAAGGTCTCTTAACATTTTGCCATAGCTCACTTCGTTTCCGAGATATTTGCAGATTTATCTCAAGGGAAGGGGCCTGACGGACATATTTCGAGATATTTCTTCTTCTTGTTGTTCTTCTTCTGCACAGCTAAGCTGGAAGTGGCAGTTGCGGCTCGCACTAGTGCAGAGTTATCTCAAAGAAAGGGGCCACGGTGTTTCTGTATCTCTATTATGTTGGTGCGGCTTCGGAACTTTTAAATATCTTGATATATCTCGAGAACTACGCATCTGATCAAAAAATATCATACAAGATAAAAAGTAGGAAACTTAATTCTCTACAAAAAAGGTCTCTTAACATTTTGCCATAGCTCGCTTCGTTTCCGAGATATTTGCAGATTAATCTCAAGGGAAGGGGCCTGACGGACATATTTCGAGATATTTCTTCTTCTTGTTGTTCTTCTTCTGCACAGCTAAGCTGGAAGTGGCGTTTGCAGCTCGCAATAGTGCAGAGTTATCTCAAAGAATGGGGCTACGGTGTTTCTATATCTCTATTATGTTGGTGCGGCTTCGGAACTTTTAAATATCTCGATATATCTCGAAAACTACGCTTCTGATCAAAAAATATCATAGAACATAAATTGTAGGAAACATAATTCTCTACAAAAAACGTCTCTTAACATTTTGCCATAGCTCGCTTCGTTTCCGAGATATTTGCAGATTCATCTCAAAGGAACGGGCCTGACGGACATATTTCGAGATATTTCTTCTTCTTGTTGTTCTTCTTCTGCACAGCTAAGCTGGAAGTGGCATTTACAGCTCGCAATAGGGCAGAGTTATCTCAAAGAAAGGGGCCACGGTGTTTCTGTATCTCTATTATGTTGGTGCGGCTTCGGAACTTTTAAATATCTCGATATATCTGGAAAACTACGCATCTGATCAAAAAACATCATAGAACATAAAAAGTAGGAAACTTAATTCTCTACAAAAAAGGTCTCTAAACATTTTGCCATAGCTCGCTTCGTTTCCGAGATATTTGCAGATTTATCTCAAGGGAAGGGGCCTGACGGACATATTTCGAGATATTTCTTCTTCTTGTTGTTCTTCTTCTGCACAGCTAAGCTGGAAGTGGCATTTGCAGCTCGCAATAGTGCAGAGTTATCTCAAAGAATGGGGCCACGGTGTTTCTATATCTCTATTATGTTGGTGCGGCTTCGGAACTTTTAAATATCTTGATATATCTCGAGAACTACGCATCTGATCAAAAAATATCATAGAACATAAAAAGTAGGAAACTTAATTCTCTACAAATAAAGTCTCTTCACATTTTGCCATAGCTCGCTTCGTTTCCGAGATATTTGCAGATTAATCTCAAGGGAAGGGGCCTGACGGACATATTTCGAGATATTTCTTCTTCTTGTTGTTCTTCTTCTGCACAGCTAAGCTGGAGGTGGCGTTTGCAGCTCGCAATATTGCAGAGTTATCTCAAAGAAAGGAGCCACGGTGTTTCTGTATCTCTATTATGTTGGTGCGGCTTCGGAACTTTTAAATATCCCGATATATCTCGAAAACTACGCTTCTCATCAAAGAATATCATAGAACATAAATTGTAGGAAACATAATTCTCTACAAAAAAGGTCTCTTAAGATTTTGCCATAGCTCGTTTCGTTTCCGAGATATTTGCAGATTTATCTCGAGGGAAGGGGCCTGACGGACATATTTCGAGATATTTCTTCTTCTTGTTGTTCTTCTTCTGCACAGCTAAGCTGGAAGCTGCATTTGCGGCTCGCACTAGTGCAGAGTTATCTCGAAGAAAGGGGCCACGGTGTTTCTGTATCTCTATTATGTTGGTGCGGTTTCGGAACTTTTAAATATCTCGATATATCTCGAAAACTACGCTTCTGATCAAAAAATATCATAGAACATAAATTGTAGGAAACATAATTCTCTACAAAAAAGGTCTCTTAAGATTTTGCCATAGCTCGTTTCGTTTCCGAGATATTTGTAGATTTATCTCGAGGGAAGGGGCCTGACGGACATATTTCGAGATATTTCTTCTTCTTGTTGTTCTTCTTCTGCACAGCTAAGCTGGAAGCGGCATTTGCGGCTCGCACTAGTGCAGAGTTATCTCGAAGGAAGGGGCCACGGTGTTTCTGTATCTCTATTATGTTGGTTCGGCTTCGGAACTTTTAAATATCTCGATATATCTCGAAAACTACGCTTCTGATCAAAAAATATCATAGAACATAAATTGTAGGAAACATAATTCTCTACAAAAAAGGTCTCTTAAGATTTTGCCATAACTCGTTTCGTTTCCGAGATATTTGCAGATATATCTCAAGGGAAGGGGCCTGACGGACATATTTCGAGATATTTCTTCTTCTTGTTGTTCGTCTTCTGCACAGCTAAACTGGAAGTGGCATTTCCAGCTCGCAATAGTGCAGAGTTATCTCAAAGAAAGGGGCCACGGTGTTTCTGTATCTCTATTATGTTGGTGCGGCTTCGGAACTTTTAAATACCTTGATATATCTCGAGAACTACGCATCTGATCAAAAAATATCATAGAACATAAAAAGTAGGAAACTTAATTCTCTACAAATAAGGTCTCTTAACATTTTGCCATAGCTCACTTCGTTTCCGAGATATTTGCAGATTTATCTCAAGGGAAGGGGCCTGACGGACATATTTCGAGATATTTCTTCTTCTTGTTGTTCTTCTTCTGCACAGCTAAGCTGGAAGTGGCAGTTGCGGCTCGCACTAGTGCAGAGTTATCTCAAAGAAAGGGGCCACGGTGTTTCTGTATCTCTATTATGTTGGTGCGGCTTCGGAACTTTTAAATATCTTGATATATCTCGAGAACTACGCATCTGATCAAAAAATATCATACAAGATAAAAAGTAGGAAACTTAATTCTCTACAAAAAAGGTCTCTTAACATTTTGCCATAGCGCGCTTCGTTTCCGAGATATTTGCAGATTCATCTCAAAGGAACGGGCCTGACGGACATATTTCGAGATATTCCTTCTTCTTGTTGTTCTTCTTCTGCACAGCTAAGCTGGAAGTGGCATTTACAGCTCGCAATAGGGCAGAGTTATCTCAAAGAAAGGGGCCACGGTGTTTCTGTATCTCTATTATGTTGGTGCGGCTTCGGAACTTTTAAATATCTCGATATATCTGGAAAACTACGCTTCTGATCAAAAAATATCATAGAACATAAATTGTAGGAAACATAATTCTCTACAAAAAACGTCTCTTAACATTCTGCCATAGCTCGCTTCGTTTCCGAGATATTTGCAGATTTATCTCAAGGGAAGGTGCCTGACGGACATATTTCGAGATATTTCTTCTTCTTGTTGTACTTCTTCTGCACAGCTAAGCTGGAAGTGGCATTTGCAGCTCGCAATAGTGCAGAGTTATCTCAAAGAAAGGGGCCACGGTGTTTCTGTATCTCTATTATGTTGGTGCGGCTTCGGAACTTTTAAATATCTTGATATATCTCGAGAACTACGCATCTGATCAAAAAATATCATAGAACATAAAAAGTAGGAAACTTAATTCTCTACAAATAAAGTCTCTTCACATTTTGCCATAGCTCGCTTCGTTTCCGAGATATTTGCAGATTAATCTCAAGGGAAGGGGCCTGACGGACATATTTCGAGATATTTCTTCTTCTTGTTGTTCTTCTTCTGCACAGCTAAGCTGGAGGTGGCGTTTGCAGCTCGCAATAGTGCAGAGTTATCTCAAAGAAAGGGGCCACGGTGTTTCTGTATCTCTATTATGTTGGTGCGGCTTCGGAACTTTTAAATATCTCGATATATCTCGAAAACTACGCTTCTCATCAAAGAATATCATAGAACATAAATTGTAGGAAACATAATTCTCTACAAAAAAGGTCTCTTAAGATTTTGCCATAGCTCGTTTCGTTTCCGAGATATTTGCAGATTTATCTCGAGGGAAGGGGCCTGACGGACATATTTCGAGATATTTCTTCTTCTTGTTGTTCTTCTTCTGCACAGCTAAGCTGGAAGCTGCATTTGCGGCTCGCACTAGTGCAGAGTTATCTCGAAGAAAGGGGCCACGGTGTTTCTGTATCTCTATTATGTTGGTGCGGTTTCGGAACTTTTAAATATCTCGATATATCTCGAAAACTACGCTTCTGATCAAAAAATATCATAGAACATAAATTGTAGGAAACATAATTCTCTACAAAAAAGGTCTCTTAAGATTTTGCCATAGCTCGTTTCGTTTCCGAGATATTTGTAGATTTATCTCGAGGGAAGGGGCCTGACGGACATATTTCGAGATATTTCTTCTTCTTGTTGTTCTTCTTCTGCACAGCTAAGCTGGAAGCGGCATTTGCGGCTCGCACTAGTGCAGAGTTATCTCGAAGGAAGGGGCCACGGTGTTTCTGTATCTCTATTATGTTGGTTCGGCTTCGGAACTTTTAAATATCTCGATATATCTCGAAAACTACGCTTCTGATCAAAAAATATCATAGAACATAAATTGTAGGAAACATAATTCTCTACAAAAAAGGTCTCTTAAGATTTTGCCATAACTCGTTTCGTTTCCGAGATATTTGCAGATATATCTCAAGGGAAGGGGCCTGACGGACATATTTCGAGATATTTCTTCTTCTTGTTGTTCGTCTTCTGCACAGCTAAACTGGAAGTGGCATTTCCAGCTCGCAATAGTGCAGAGTTATCTCAAAGAGAGGGGCCACGGTGTTTCTGTATCTCTATTATGTTGGTGCGGCTTCGGAACTTTTAAATACCTTGATATATCTCGAGAACTACGCATCTGATCAAAAAATATCATAGAACATAAAAAGTAGGAAACTTAATTCTCTACAAATAAGGTCTCTTAACATTTTGCCATAGCTCACTTCGTTTCCGAGATATTTGCAGATTTATCTCAAGGGAAGGGGCCTGACGGACATATTTCGAGATATTTCTTCTTCTTGTTGTTCTTCTTCTGCACAGCTAAGCTGGAAGTGGCAGTTGCGGCTCGCACTAGTGCAGAGTTATCTCAAAGAAAGGGGCCACGGTGTTTCTGTATCTCTATTATGTTGGTGCGGCTTCGGAACTTTTAAATATCTTGATATATCTCGAGAACTACGCATCTGATCAAAAAATATCATACAAGATAAAAAGTAGGAAACTTAATTCTCTACAAAAAAGGTCTCTTAACATTTTGCCATAGCGCGCTTCGTTTCCGAGATATTTGCAGATTAATCTCAAGGGAAGGGGCCTGACGGACATATTTCGAGATATTTCTTCTTCTTGTTGTTCTTCTTCTGCACAGCTAAGCTGGAAGTGGCGTTTGCAGCTCGCAATAGTGCAGAGTTATCTCAAAGAATGGGGCTACGGTGTTTCTATATCTCTATTATGTTGGTGCGGCTTCGGAACTTTTAAATATCTCGATATATCTCGAAAACTACGCTTCTGATCAAAAAATATCATAGAACATAAATTGTAGGAAACATAATTCTCTACAAAAAACGTCTCTTAACATTTTGCCATAGCTCGCTTCGTTTCCGAGATATTTGCAGATTCATCTCAAAGGAACGGGCCTGACGGACATATTTCGAGATATTTCTTCTTCTTGTTGTTCTTCTTCTGCACAGCTAAGCTGGAAGTGGCATTTACAGCTCGCAATAGGGCAGAGTTATCTCAAAGAAAGGGGCCACGGTGTTTCTGTATCTCTATTATGTTGGTGCGGCTTCGGAACTTTTAAATATCTCGATATATCTGGAAAACTACGCTTCTGATCAAAAAATATCATAGAACATAAATTGTAGGAAACATAATTCTCTACAAAAAACGTCTCTTAACATTCTGCCATAGCTCGCTTCGTTTCCGAGATATTTGCAGATTTATCTCAAGGGAAGGTGCCTGACGGACATATTTCGAGATATTTCTTCTTCTTGTTGTACTTCTTCTGCACAGCTAAGCTGGAAGTGGCATTTGCAGCTCGCAATAGTGCAGAGTTATCTCAAAGAAAGGGGCCACGGTGTTTCTGTATCTCTATTATGTTGGTGCGGCTTCGGAACTTTTAAATATCTTGATATATCTCGAGAACTACGCATCTGATCAAAAAATATCATAGAACATAAAAAGTAGGAAACTTAATTCTCTACAAATAAAGTCTCTTCACATTTTGCCATAGCTCGCTTCGTTTCCGAGATATTTGCAGATTAATCTCAAGGGAAGGGGCCTGACGGACATATTTCGAGATATTTCTTCTTCTTGTTGTTCTTCTTCTGCACAGCTAAGCTGGAGGTGGCGTTTGCAGCTCGCAATAGTGCAGAGTTATCTCAAAGAAAGGGGCCACGGTGTTTCTGTATCTCTATTATGTTGGTGCGGCTTCGGAACTTTTAAATATCTCGATATATCTCGAAAACTACGCTTCTCATCAAAGAATATCATAGAACATAAATTGTAGGAAACATAATTCTCTACAAAAAAGGTCTCTTAAGATTTTGCCATAGCTCGTTTCGTTTCCGAGATATTTGCAGATTTATCTCGAGGGAAGGGGCCTGACGGACATATTTCGAGATATTTCTTCTTCTTGTTGTTCTTCTTCTGCACAGCTAAGCTGGAAGTGGCAGTTGCGGCTCGCACTAGTGCAGAGTTATCTCAAAGAAAGGGGCCACGGTGTTTCTGTATCTCTATTATGTTGGTGCGGCTTCGGAACTTTTAAATATCTTGATATATCTCGAGAACTACGCATCTGATCAAAAAATATCATACAAGATAAAAAGTAGGAAACATAATTCTCTACAAAAAAGGTCTCTTAAGATTTTGCCATAGCTCGTTTCGTTTCCGAGATATTTGCAGATATATCTCAAGGGAAGGGGCCTGACGGACATATTTCGAGATATTTCTTCTTCTTGTTGTTCTTCTTCTGCACAGCTAAACTGGAAGTGGCATTTCCAGCTCGCAATAGTGCAGAGTTATCTGAAAGAAAGGGTCCACGGTGTTTCTGTATCTCTATTATGTTGGTGCGGCTTCGGAACTTTTAAATACCTTGATATATCTCGAGAACTACGCATCTGATCAAAAAATATCATAGAACATAAAAAGTAGGAAACTTAATTCTCTACAAATAAGGTCTCTTAACATTTTGCCATAGCTCGCTTCGTTTCCGAGATATTTGCAGATTCATCTCAAAGGAACGGGCCTGACGGACATATTTCGAGATATTTCTTCTTCTTGTTGTTCTTCTTGTGCACAGCTAAGCTGGAAGCTGCATTTGCGGCTCGCACTAGTGCAGAGTTATCTCGAAGAAAGGGGCCACGGTGTTTCTGTATCTCTATTATGTTGGTGCGGTTTCGGAACTTTTAAATATCTCGATATATCTCGAAAACTACGCTTCTGATCAAAAAATATCATAGAACATAAATTGTAGGAAACATAATTCTCTACAAAAAAGGTCTCTTAAGATTTTGCCATAGCTCGTTTCGTTTCCGAGATATTTGCAGATTTATCTCGAGGGAAGGGGCCTGACGGACATATTTCGAGATATTTCTTCTTCTTGTTGTTCTTCTTCTGCACAGCTAAGCTGGAAGCGGCATTTGCGGCTCGCACTAGTGCAGAGTTATCTCGAAGAAAGGGGCCACGGTGTTTCTGTATCTCTATTATGTTGGTTCGGCTTCGGAACTTTTAAATATCTCGATATATCTCGAAAACTACGCTTTTGATCAAAAAATATCATAGAACATAAATTGTAGGAAACATAATTCTCTACAAAAAAGGTCTCTTAACATTTTGCCATAGCTCGCTTCGTTTCCGAGATATTTGCAGATTTATCTCAAGGGAAGGGGCCTAACGGACATATTTCGAGATATTTCTTCTTCTTGTTGTTCTTCTTCTGCACAGCTAAGCTGGAAGTGGCATTTGCAGCTCGCAATAGTGCAGAGTTATCTCGAAGAAAGGGGCCACGGTGTTTCTGTATCTCTATTATGTTGGTGCGGCTTCGGAACTTTTAAATATCTTGATATATCTCGAGAACTACGCATCTGAGCCAAAAATATCATACAACAGAAAAAGTGGGAAACTTAATTCTCTACAAAAAAGGTCTCTTAACATTTTGCCATACCTCGCTTCGTTTCCGAGATATTTGCAGATTTATCTCAAGGGAAGGGGCCTAACGGACATATTTCGAGATATTTCTTCTTCTTGTTGTTCTTCTTCTGCACAGCTAAGCTGGAAGTGGCATTTGCAGCTCGTAATAGTGCAGAGTTATCTCGAAGAAAGGGGCCACGGTGTTTCTGTATCTCTATTATGTTGGTGCGGCTTCGGAACTTTTAAATATCTTCATATATCTCGAGAACTACGCATCTGAGCCAAAAATATCATAGAACATAAAAACTGGGGAACTTAATTCTCTACAAAAAAGGTCTCTTAACATTTTGCCATAGCTCGCTTCGTTTCCGAGATATTTGCAGATTTATCTCAAGGGAAGGGGCCTAACGGACATATTTCGAGATATTTCTTCTTCTTGTTGTTCTTCTTCTGCACAGCTAAGCTGGAAGTGGCATTTGCAGCTCGCAATAGTGCAGAGTTATCTCAAACAAAGGGGCCACGGTGTTTCTGTACCTCTATTATGTTGGTGCGGCTTCGGAACTTTTAAATATCTTGATATATCTCGAGAACTACGCATCTGATCAAAAAATATCATAGAACATAAAAAGTAGGAAACTTAATTCCCTACAAAAAAGGTCTCTTAACATTTTGCCATAGCTCGTTTCGTTTCCGAGATATTTGCAGATATATCTCAAGGGAAGGGGCCTGACGGACATATTTCGAGATATTTCTTCTTCTTGTTGTTCTTCTTCTGCACAGCTAAGCTGGAAGTGGCATTTGCAGCTCGTAATAGTGCAGAGTTATCTCGAAGAAAGGGGCCACGGTGTTTCTGTATCTCTATTATGTTGGTGCGGCTTCGGAACTTTTAAATATCTTGATATATCTCGAGAACTACGCATCTGATCAAAAAATATCACAGAACATAAAAAGTAGGACACTTAATTCTCTACAAAAAAGCTCTCTCAACATTTTGCCATAGCTCGCTTCGTTTCCGAGATATATGCAGATTTATCTCAAGGGAAGGGGCCTGACGGACATATTTCGAGATATTTCTTCTTCTTGTTGTTCTTCTTCTGCACAGCTAAGCTGGAAGTGGCATTTGCAGGTCGCAATAGTGCAGAGTTATCTCAAAGAAAGGGGCCACGGTGTTTCTGTATCTCAATTATGTTGGTGCGGCTTCGGAACTTTTAAATATCTCGATATATCTCGAGAACTACGCATCTGATCAAAAAATATCATAGAACATAAAAAGTAGGAAACTTAATTTTCTACAAATAAGGTCTCTAAACATTTTGCCATAACTCGCTTCGTTTCCGAGATATTTGCAGGTTTATCTCAAGGGAAGGGGTCTGACGGACATATTTCGAGATATTTCTTCTTCTTGTTGTTCTTCTTCTGCACAGCTAAGGTGGAAGTGGCATTTGCAGCTCGCAATAGTGCAGAGTTATCTCAAAGAAAGGGGCCACGGTGTTTCTGTATCTCTATTATGTTGGTGCGGCTTCGGAACTTTTAAATATCTCGATATATCTCGAGAACTACGCATCTGATCAAAAAATATCATAGAACATAAAAAGTAGGAAACTTAATTCTCTACAAAAAAGTTCTCCTAACATTTTGCCATAGCTCGCTTCGTTTCCGAGATATTTGCAGATTTATCTCAAGGGAGGGTGCCTGACGGACATATTTCGAGATATTTCTTCTTCTTGTTGTTCTTCTTCTGCACAGCTAAGCTGGAAGTGGCATTTGCAGCTCGCAATAGTGCAGAGTTATCTCGAAGAAAGGGGCCATGGTGTTTCTGTATCTCTATTATGTTGGTGCGGCTTCGGAACTTTTAAATATCTTGATATATCTCGAGAACTACGCATCTGATCAAAAAATATCATAGAACATAAATTGTAGGAAACATAATTCTCTACAAAAAAGGTCTCTTAACATTTTGCCATAGCTCGTTTCGTTTCCGAGATATTTGCAGATATATCTCAAGGGAAGGGGCCTGACGGACATATTTCGAGATATTTCTTCTTCTTGTTGTTCTTCTTCTGCACAGCTGAGCTGGAAGTGGCATTTGCAGCTCGCAATAGTGCAGAGTTATCTCAAAGAATGGGGCCACGGTGTTTCTGTATCTCTATTATGTTGGTGCGGCTTCGGAACTTTTAAATATCTTGATATATCTCGAGAACTACGCATCTGATCAAAAAATATCATAGAACATAAAAAGTAGGAAACTTAATTCTCTACAAAAAAGGTCTCTTAACATTTTGCCATAGCTCGCTTCGTTTCCGAGATATTTGCAGATTTATCTCAAGGGAGGGTGCCTGACGGACATATTTCGAGATATTTCTTCTTCTTGTTGTTCTTCTTCTGCACAGCTAAGCTGGAAGTGGCATTTGCAGCTCGTAATAGTGCAGAGTTATCTCGAAGAAAGGGGCCACGGTGTTTCTGTATCTCTATTATGTTGGTGCGGCTTCGGAACTTTTAAATATCTTGATATATCTCGAGAACTACGCATCTGATCAAAAAATATCATAGAACATAAAAAGTAGGAAACTTAATTCTCTACAAAAAAGCTCTCTTAACATTTTGCCATAGCTCGCTTCGTTTCCGAGATATATGCAGATTTATCTCAAGGGAAGGGGCCTGACGGACATATTTCGAGATATTTCTTCTTCTTGTTGTTCTTCTTCTGCACAGCTAAGCTGGAAGTGGCATTTGCAGGTCGCAATAGTGCAGAGTTATCTCAAAGAAAGGGGCCACGGTGTTTCTGTATCTCTATTATGTTGGTGCGACTTCGGAACTTTTAAATATCTCGATATATCTCGAGAACTACGCATCTGATCAAAAAATATCATAGAACATAAAAAGTAGGAAACTTAATTTTCTACAAATAAGGTCTCTAAACATTTTGCCATAACTCGCTTCGTTTCCGAGATATTTGCAGGTTTATCTCAAGGGAAGGGGTCTGACGGACATATTTCGAGATATTTCTTCTTCTTGTTGTTCTTCTTCTGCACAGCTAAGCTGGAAGTGGCATTTGCAGCTCGCAATAGTGCAGAGTTATCTCAAAGAAAGGGGCCACGGTGTTTCTGTATCTCTATTATGTTGGTGCGGCTTCGGAACTTTTAAATATCTTGATATATCTCGAGAACTACGCATCTGATCAAAAAATATCATAGAACATAAAAAGTAGGAAACTTAATTCTCTACAAAAAAGGTCTCTTAACATTTTGCCATAGCTCGCTTCGTTTCCGAGATATTTGCAGATTTATCTCAAGGGAAGGGGCCTGACGGACATATTTCGAGATATTTCTTCTTCTTGTTGTTCTTCTTCTGCACAGCTAAGCTGGAAGTGGCATTTGCAGCTCGTAATAGTGCAGAGTTATCTCGAAGAAAGGGGCCACGGTGTTTCTGTATCTCTATTATGTTGGTGCGGCTTCGGAACTTTTAAATATCTTGATATATCTCGAGAACTACGCATCTGATCAAAAAATATCACAGAACATAAAAAGTAGGACACTTAATTCTCTACAAAAAAGCTCTCTCAACATTTTGCCATAGCTCGCTTCGTTTCCGAGATATATGCAGATTTATCTCAAGGGAAGGGGCCTGACGGACATATTTCGAGATATTTCTTCTTCTTGTTGTTCTTCTTCTGCACAGCTAAGCTGGAAGTGGCATTTGCAGGTCGCAATAGTGCAGAGTTATCTCAAAGAAAGGGGCCACGGTGTTTCTGTATCTCAATTATGTTGGTGCGGCTTCGGAACTTTTAAATATCTCGATATATCTCGAGAACTACGCATCTGATCAAAAAATATCATAGAACATAAAAAGTAGGAAACTTAATTTTCTACAAATAAGGTCTCTAAACATTTTGCCATAACTCGCTTCGTTTCCGAGATATTTGCAGGTTTATCTCAAGGGAAGGGGTCTGACGGACATATTTCGAGATATTTCTTCTTCTTGTTGTTCTTCTTCTGCACAGCTAAGGTGGAAGTGGCATTTGCAGCTCGCAATAGTGCAGAGTTATCTCAAAGAAAGGGGCCACGGTGTTTCTGTATCTCTATTATGTTGGTGCGGCTTCGGAACTTTTAAATATCTCGATATATCTCGAGAACTACGCATCTGATCAAAAAATATCATAGAACATAAAAAGTAGGAAACTTAATTCTCTACAAAAAAGTTCTCCTAACATTTTGCCATAGCTCGCTTCGTTTCCGAGATATTTGCAGATTTATCTCAAGGGAGGGTGCCTGACGGACATATTTCGAGATATTTCTTCTTCTTGTTGTTCTTCTTCTGCACAGCTAAGCTGGAAGTGGCATTTGCAGCTCGCAATAGTGCAGAGTTATCTCGAAGAAAGGGGCCATGGTGTTTCTGTATCTCTATTATGTTGGTGCGGCTTCGGAACTTTTAAATATCTTGATATATCTCGAGAACTACGCATCTGATCAAAAAATATCATAGAACATAAATTGTAGGAAACATAATTCTCTACAAAAAAGGTCTCTTAACATTTTGCCATAGCTCGTTTCGTTTCCGAGATATTTGCAGATATATCTCAAGGGAAGGGGCCTGACGGACATATTTCGAGATATTTCTTCTTCTTGTTGTTCTTCTTCTGCACAGCTGAGCTGGAAGTGGCATTTGCAGCTCGCAATAGTGCAGAGTTATCTCAAAGAATGGGGCCACGGTGTTTCTGTATCTCTATTATGTTGGTGCGGCTTCGGAACTTTTAAATATCTTGATATATCTCGAGAACTACGCATCTGATCAAAAAATATCATAGAACATAAAAAGTAGGAAACTTAATTCTCTACAAAAAAGGTCTCTTAACATTTTGCCATAGCTCGCTTCGTTTCCGAGATATTTGCAGATTTATCTCAAGGGAGGGTGCCTGACGGACATATTTCGAGATATTTCTTCTTCTTGTTGTTCTTCTTCTGCACAGCTAAGCTGGAAGTGGCATTTGCAGCTCGTAATAGTGCAGAGTTATCTCGAAGAAAGGGGCCACGGTGTTTCTGTATCTCTATTATGTTGGTGCGGCTTCGGAACTTTTAAATATCTTGATATATCTCGAGAACTACGCATCTGATCAAAAAATATCATAGAACATAAAAAGTAGGAAACTTAATTCTCTACAAAAAAGCTCTCTTAACATTTTGCCATAGCTCGCTTCGTTTCCGAGATATATGCAGATTTATCTCAAGGGAAGGGGCCTGACGGACATATTTCGAGATATTTCTTCTTCTTGTTGTTCTTCTTCTGCACAGCTAAGCTGGAAGTGGCATTTGCAGGTCGCAATAGTGCAGAGTTATCTCAAAGAAAGGGGCCACGGTGTTTCTGTATCTCTATTATGTTGGTGCGACTTCGGAACTTTTAAATATCTCGATATATCTCGAGAACTACGCATCTGATCAAAAAATATCATAGAACATAAAAAGTAGGAAACTTAATTTTCTACAAATAAGGTCTCTAAACATTTTGCCATAACTCGCTTCGTTTCCGAGATATTTGCAGGTTTATCTCAAGGGAAGGGGTCTGACGGACATATTTCGAGATATTTCTTCTTCTTGTTGTTCTTCTTCTGCACAGCTAAGCTGGAAGTGGCATTTGCAGCTCGCAATAGTGCAGAGTTATCTCAAAGAAAGGGGCCACGGTGTTTCTGTATCTCTATTATGTTGGTGCGGCTTCGGAACTTTTAAATATCTTGATATATCTCGAGAACTACGCATCTGATCAAAAAATATCATAGAACATAAAAAGTAGGAAACTTAATTCTCTACAAAAAAGGTCTCTTAACATTTTGCCATAGCTCGCTTCGTTTCCGAGATATTTGCAGATTTATCTCAAGGGAAGGGGCCTGACGGACATATTTCGAGATATTTCTTCTTCTTGTTGTTCTTCTTCTGCACAGCTAAGCTGGAAGTGGCATTTGCAGCTCGCAATAGTGCAGAGTTATCTCAAACAAAGGGGCCACGGTGTTTCTGTATCTCTATTATGTTGGTGCGGCTTCGGAACTTTTAAATATCTTGATATATCTCGAGAACTACGCATCTGATCAAAAAATATCATAGAACATAAATTGTAGGAAACATAATTCTCTACAAAAAAGGTCTCTTAACATTTTGCCATAGCTCGTTTCGTTTCCGAGATATTTGCAGATATATCTCAAGGGAAGGGGCCTGACGGACATATTTCGAGATATTTCTTCTTCTTGTTGTTCTTCTTCTGCACAGCTAAGCTCGAAGTGGCATTTGCAGGTCGCAATAGTGCAGAGTTATCTCAAAGAAAGGGGCCACGGTGTTTCTGTATCTCTATTATGTTGGTGCGGCTTCGGAACTTTTAAATATCTTGATATATCTCGAGAACTACGCATCTGATCAAAAAATATCATAGAACATAAAAAGTAGGAAACTTTATTCTCTACAAATAAAGTCTCTTAACATTTTGCCATAGCTCGCTTCGTTTCCGAGATATTTGCAGATTTATCTCAAGGGAAGGGGCCTCACGGACATATTTCGAGATATTTCTTCTTCTTGTTGTTCTTCTTCTGCACAGCTAAGCTGGAAGTGGCATTTGCAGCTCGCAATAGTGCAGAGTTATCTCAAACAAAGGGGCCACGGTGTTTCTGTATCTCTATTATGTTGGTGCGGCTTCGGAACTTTTAAATATCTCGATATATCTCGAGAACTACGCATCTGATCAAAAAATATCATAGAACATAAAAAGTAGGAAACTTAATTTTCTACAAATAAGGTCTCTAAACATTTTGCCATAACTCGCTTCGTTTCCGAGATATTTGCAGGTTTATCTCAAGGGAAGGGGTCTGACGGACATATTTCGAGATATTTCTTCTTCTTGTTGTTCTTCTTCTGCACAGCTAAGCTGGAAGTGGCATTTGCAGCTCGCAATAGTGCAGAGTTATCTCAAAGAAAGGGGCCACGGTGTTTCTGTATCTCTATTATGTTGGTGCGGCTTCGGAACTTTTAAATATCTTGATATATCTCGAGAACTACGCATCTGATCAAAAAATATCATAGAACATAAATTGTAGGAAACAGAATTCTCTACAAAAAAGGTCTCTTAACATTTTGCCATAGCTCGTTTCGTTTCCGAGATATTTGTAGATATATCTCAAGGGAAGGGGCCTGACGGACATATTTCGAGATATTTCTTCTTCTTGTTGTTCTTCTTCTGCACAGCTAAGCTGGAAGTGGCATTTGCAGGTCGCAATAGTGCAGAGTTATCTCAAAGAAAGGGGCCACGGTGTTTCTGTATCTCTATTATGTTGGTGCGGCTTCGGAACTTTTAAATATCTTGATATATCTCGAGAACTACGCATCTGATCAAAAAATATCATAGAGTATAAAAAGTAGGAAACTTAATTCTCTACAAATAAAGTCTCTTAACATTTTGCCATAGCTCGCTTCGTTTCCGAGATATTTGCAGATTCATCTCAAAGGAACGGGCCTGACGGACATATTTCGAGATATTTCTTCTTCTTGTTGTTCTTCTTGTGCACAGCTAAGCTGGAAGCTGCATTTGCGGCTCGCACTAGTGCAGAGTTATCTCGAAGAAAGGGGCCACGGTGTTTCTGTATCTCTATTATGTTGGTGCGGTTTCGGAACTTTTAAATATCTCGATATATCTCGAAAACTACGCTTCTGATCAAAAAATATCATAGAACATAAATTGTAGGAAACATAATTCTCTACAAAAAAGGTCTCTTAAGATTTTGCCATAGCTCGTTTCGTTTCCGAGATATTTGCAGATTTATCTCGAGGGAAGGGGCCTGACGGACATATTTCGAGATATTTCTTCTTCTTGTTGTTCTTCTTCTGCACAGCTAAGCTGGAAGCGGCATTTGCGGCTCGCACTAGTGCAGAGTTATCTCGAAGAAAGGGGCCACGGTGTTTCTGTATCTCTATTATGTTGGTTCGGCTTCGGAACTTTTAAATATCTCGATATATCTCGAAAACTACGCTTTTGATCAAAAAATATCATAGAACATAAATTGTAGGAAACATAATTCTCTACAAAAAAGGTCTCTTAACATTTTGCCATAGCTCGCTTCGTTTCCGAGATATTTGCAGATTTATCTCAAGGGAAGGGGCCTAACGGACATATTTCGAGATATTTCTTCTTCTTGTTGTTCTTCTTCTGCACAGCTAAGCTGGAAGTGGCATTTGCAGCTCGCAATAGTGCAGAGTTATCTCGAAGAAAGGGGCCACGGTGTTTCTGTATCTCTATTATGTTGGTGCGGCTTCGGAACTTTTAAATATCTTGATATATCTCGAGAACTACGCATCTGAGCCAAAAATATCATACAACAGAAAAAGTGGGAAACTTAATTCTCTACAAAAAAGGTCTCTTAACATTTTGCCATACCTCGCTTCGTTTCCGAGATATTTGCAGATTTATCTCAAGGGAAGGGGCCTAACGGACATATTTCGAGATATTTCTTCTTCTTGTTGTTCTTCTTCTGCACAGCTAAGCTGGAAGTGGCATTTGCAGCTCGTAATAGTGCAGAGTTATCTCGAAGAAAGGGGCCACGGTGTTTCTGTATCTCTATTATGTTGGTGCGGCTTCGGAACTTTTAAATATCTTCATATATCTCGAGAACTACGCATCTGAGCCAAAAATATCATAGAACATAAAAACTGGGGAACTTAATTCTCTACAAAAAAGGTCTCTTAACATTTTGCCATAGCTCGCTTCGTTTCCGAGATATTTGCAGATTTATCTCAAGGGAAGGGGCCTAACGGACATATTTCGAGATATTTCTTCTTCTTGTTGTTCTTCTTCTGCACAGCTAAGCTGGAAGTGGCATTTGCAGCTCGCAATAGTGCAGAGTTATCTCAAACAAAGGGGCCACGGTGTTTCTGTACCTCTATTATGTTGGTGCGGCTTCGGAACTTTTAAATATCTTGATATATCTCGAGAACTACGCATCTGATCAAAAAATATCATAGAACATAAAAAGTAGGAAACTTAATTCCCTACAAAAAAGGTCTCTTAACATTTTGCCATAGCTCGTTTCGTTTCCGAGATATTTGCAGATATATCTCAAGGGAAGGGGCCTGACGGACATATTTCGAGATATTTCTTCTTCTTGTTGTTCTTCTTCTGCACAGCTAAGCTGGAAGTGGCATTTGCAGCTCGTAATAGTGCAGAGTTATCTCGAAGAAAGGGGCCACGGTGTTTCTGTATCTCTATTATGTTGGTGCGGCTTCGGAACTTTTAAATATCTTGATATATCTCGAGAACTACGCATCTGATCAAAAAATATCACAGAACATAAAAAGTAGGACACTTAATTCTCTACAAAAAAGCTCTCTCAACATTTTGCCATAGCTCGCTTCGTTTCCGAGATATATGCAGATTTATCTCAAGGGAAGGGGCCTGACGGACATATTTCGAGATATTTCTTCTTCTTGTTGTTCTTCTTCTGCACAGCTAAGCTGGAAGTGGCATTTGCAGGTCGCAATAGTGCAGAGTTATCTCAAAGAAAGGGGCCACGGTGTTTCTGTATCTCAATTATGTTGGTGCGGCTTCGGAACTTTTAAATATCTCGATATATCTCGAGAACTACGCATCTGATCAAAAAATATCATAGAACATAAAAAGTAGGAAACTTAATTTTCTACAAATAAGGTCTCTAAACATTTTGCCATAACTCGCTTCGTTTCCGAGATATTTGCAGGTTTATCTCAAGGGAAGGGGTCTGACGGACATATTTCGAGATATTTCTTCTTCTTGTTGTTCTTCTTCTGCACAGCTAAGGTGGAAGTGGCATTTGCAGCTCGCAATAGTGCAGAGTTATCTCAAAGAAAGGGGCCACGGTGTTTCTGTATCTCTATTATGTTGGTGCGGCTTCGGAACTTTTAAATATCTCGATATATCTCGAGAACTACGCATCTGATCAAAAAATATCATAGAACATAAAAAGTAGGAAACTTAATTCTCTACAAAAAAGTTCTCCTAACATTTTGCCATAGCTCGCTTCGTTTCCGAGATATTTGCAGATTTATCTCAAGGGAGGGTGCCTGACGGACATATTTCGAGATATTTCTTCTTCTTGTTGTTCTTCTTCTGCACAGCTAAGCTGGAAGTGGCATTTGCAGCTCGCAATAGTGCAGAGTTATCTCGAAGAAAGGGGCCATGGTGTTTCTGTATCTCTATTATGTTGGTGCGGCTTCGGAACTTTTAAATATCTTGATATATCTCGAGAACTACGCATCTGATCAAAAAATATCATAGAACATAAATTGTAGGAAACATAATTCTCTACAAAAAAGGTCTCTTAACATTTTGCCATAGCTCGTTTCGTTTCCGAGATATTTGCAGATATATCTCAAGGGAAGGGGCCTGACGGACATATTTCGAGATATTTCTTCTTCTTGTTGTTCTTCTTCTGCACAGCTGAGCTGGAAGTGGCATTTGCAGCTCGCAATAGTGCAGAGTTATCTCAAAGAATGGGGCCACGGTGTTTCTGTATCTCTATTATGTTGGTGCGGCTTCGGAACTTTTAAATATCTTGATATATCTCGAGAACTACGCATCTGATCAAAAAATATCATAGAACATAAAAAGTAGGAAACTTAATTCTCTACAAAAAAGGTCTCTTAACATTTTGCCATAGCTCGCTTCGTTTCCGAGATATTTGCAGATTTATCTCAAGGGAGGGTGCCTGACGGACATATTTCGAGATATTTCTTCTTCTTGTTGTTCTTCTTCTGCACAGCTAAGCTGGAAGTGGCATTTGCAGCTCGTAATAGTGCAGAGTTATCTCGAAGAAAGGGGCCACGGTGTTTCTGTATCTCTATTATGTTGGTGCGGCTTCGGAACTTTTAAATATCTTGATATATCTCGAGAACTACGCATCTGATCAAAAAATATCATAGAACATAAAAAGTAGGAAACTTAATTCTCTACAAAAAAGCTCTCTTAACATTTTGCCATAGCTCGCTTCGTTTCCGAGATATATGCAGATTTATCTCAAGGGAAGGGGCCTGACGGACATATTTCGAGATATTTCTTCTTCTTGTTGTTCTTCTTCTGCACAGCTAAGCTGGAAGTGGCATTTGCAGGTCGCAATAGTGCAGAGTTATCTCAAAGAAAGGGGCCACGGTGTTTCTGTATCTCTATTATGTTGGTGCGACTTCGGAACTTTTAAATATCTCGATATATCTCGAGAACTACGCATCTGATCAAAAAATATCATAGAACATAAAAAGTAGGAAACTTAATTTTCTACAAATAAGGTCTCTAAACATTTTGCCATAACTCGCTTCGTTTCCGAGATATTTGCAGGTTTATCTCAAGGGAAGGGGTCTGACGGACATATTTCGAGATATTTCTTCTTCTTGTTGTTCTTCTTCTGCACAGCTAAGCTGGAAGTGGCATTTGCAGCTCGCAATAGTGCAGAGTTATCTCAAAGAAAGGGGCCACGGTGTTTCTGTATCTCTATTATGTTGGTGCGGCTTCGGAACTTTTAAATATCTTGATATATCTCGAGAACTACGCATCTGATCAAAAAATATCATAGAACATAAAAAGTAGGAAACTTAATTCTCTACAAAAAAGGTCTCTTAACATTTTGCCATAGCTCGCTTCGTTTCCGAGATATTTGCAGATTTATCTCAAGGGAAGGGGCCTGACGGACATATTTCGAGATATTTCTTCTTCTTGTTGTTCTTCTTCTGCACAGCTAAGCTGGAAGTGGCATTTGCAGCTCGTAATAGTGCAGAGTTATCTCGAAGAAAGGGGCCACGGTGTTTCTGTATCTCTATTATGTTGGTGCGGCTTCGGAACTTTTAAATATCTTGATATATCTCGAGAACTACGCATCTGATCAAAAAATATCACAGAACATAAAAAGTAGGACACTTAATTCTCTACAAAAAAGCTCTCTCAACATTTTGCCATAGCTCGCTTCGTTTCCGAGATATATGCAGATTTATCTCAAGGGAAGGGGCCTGACGGACATATTTCGAGATATTTCTTCTTCTTGTTGTTCTTCTTCTGCACAGCTAAGCTGGAAGTGGCATTTGCAGGTCGCAATAGTGCAGAGTTATCTCAAAGAAAGGGGCCACGGTGTTTCTGTATCTCAATTATGTTGGTGCGGCTTCGGAACTTTTAAATATCTCGATATATCTCGAGAACTACGCATCTGATCAAAAAATATCATAGAACATAAAAAGTAGGAAACTTAATTTTCTACAAATAAGGTCTCTAAACATTTTGCCATAACTCGCTTCGTTTCCGAGATATTTGCAGGTTTATCTCAAGGGAAGGGGTCTGACGGACATATTTCGAGATATTTCTTCTTCTTGTTGTTCTTCTTCTGCACAGCTAAGGTGGAAGTGGCATTTGCAGCTCGCAATAGTGCAGAGTTATCTCAAAGAAAGGGGCCACGGTGTTTCTGTATCTCTATTATGTTGGTGCGGCTTCGGAACTTTTAAATATCTCGATATATCTCGAGAACTACGCATCTGATCAAAAAATATCATAGAACATAAAAAGTAGGAAACTTAATTCTCTACAAAAAAGTTCTCCTAACATTTTGCCATAGCTCGCTTCGTTTCCGAGATATTTGCAGATTTATCTCAAGGGAGGGTGCCTGACGGACATATTTCGAGATATTTCTTCTTCTTGTTGTTCTTCTTCTGCACAGCTAAGCTGGAAGTGGCATTTGCAGCTCGCAATAGTGCAGAGTTATCTCGAAGAAAGGGGCCATGGTGTTTCTGTATCTCTATTATGTTGGTGCGGCTTCGGAACTTTTAAATATCTTGATATATCTCGAGAACTACGCATCTGATCAAAAAATATCATAGAACATAAATTGTAGGAAACATAATTCTCTACAAAAAAGGTCTCTTAACATTTTGCCATAGCTCGTTTCGTTTCCGAGATATTTGCAGATATATCTCAAGGGAAGGGGCCTGACGGACATATTTCGAGATATTTCTTCTTCTTGTTGTTCTTCTTCTGCACAGCTGAGCTGGAAGTGGCATTTGCAGCTCGCAATAGTGCAGAGTTATCTCAAAGAATGGGGCCACGGTGTTTCTGTATCTCTATTATGTTGGTGCGGCTTCGGAACTTTTAAATATCTTGATATATCTCGAGAACTACGCATCTGATCAAAAAATATCATAGAACATAAAAAGTAGGAAACTTAATTCTCTACAAAAAAGGTCTCTTAACATTTTGCCATAGCTCGCTTCGTTTCCGAGATATTTGCAGATTTATCTCAAGGGAGGGTGCCTGACGGACATATTTCGAGATATTTCTTCTTCTTGTTGTTCTTCTTCTGCACAGCTAAGCTGGAAGTGGCATTTGCAGCTCGTAATAGTGCAGAGTTATCTCGAAGAAAGGGGCCACGGTGTTTCTGTATCTCTATTATGTTGGTGCGGCTTCGGAACTTTTAAATATCTTGATATATCTCGAGAACTACGCATCTGATCAAAAAATATCATAGAACATAAAAAGTAGGAAACTTAATTCTCTACAAAAAAGCTCTCTTAACATTTTGCCATAGCTCGCTTCGTTTCCGAGATATATGCAGATTTATCTCAAGGGAAGGGGCCTGACGGACATATTTCGAGATATTTCTTCTTCTTGTTGTTCTTCTTCTGCACAGCTAAGCTGGAAGTGGCATTTGCAGGTCGCAATAGTGCAGAGTTATCTCAAAGAAAGGGGCCACGGTGTTTCTATATCTCTATTATGTTGGTGCGACTTCGGAACTTTTAAATATCTCGATATATCTCGAGAACTACGCATCTGATCAAAAAATATCATAGAACATAAAAAGTAGGAAACTTAATTTTCTACAAATAAGGTCTCTAAACATTTTGCCATAACTCGCTTCGTTTCCGAGATATTTGCAGGTTTATCTCAAGGGAAGGGGTCTGACGGACATATTTCGAGATATTTCTTCTTCTTGTTGTTCTTCTTCTGCACAGCTAAGCTGGAAGTGGCATTTGCAGCTCGCAATAGTGCAGAGTTATCTCAAAGAAAGGGGCCACGGTGTTTCTGTATCTCTATTATGTTGGTGCGGCTTCGGAACTTTTAAATATCTTGATATATCTCGAGAACTACGCATCTGATCAAAAAATATCATAGAACATAAAAAGTAGGAAACTTAATTCTCTACAAAAAAGGTCTCTTAACATTTTGCCATAGCTCGCTTCGTTTCCGAGATATTTGCAGATTTATCTCAAGGGAAGGGGCCTGACGGACATATTTCGAGATATTTCTTCTTCTTGTTGTTCTTCTTCTGCACAGCTAAGCTGGAAGTGGCATTTGCAGCTCGCAATAGTGCAGAGTTATCTCAAACAAAGGGGCCACGGTGTTTCTGTATCTCTATTATGTTGGTGCGGCTTCGGAACTTTTAAATATCTTGATATATCTCGAGAACTACGCATCTGATCAAAAAATATCATAGAACATAAATTGTAGGAAACATAATTCTCTACAAAAAAGGTCTCTTAACATTTTGCCATAGCTCGTTTCGTTTCCGAGATATTTGCAGATATATCTCAAGGGAAGGGGCCTGACGGACATATTTCGAGATATTTCTTCTTCTTGTTGTTCTTCTTCTGCACAGCTAAGCTCGAAGTGGCATTTGCAGGTCGCAATAGTGCAGAGTTATCTCAAAGAAAGGGGCCACGGTGTTTCTGTATCTCTATTATGTTGGTGCGGCTTCGGAACTTTTAAATATCTTGATATATCTCGAGAACTACGCATCTGATCAAAAAATATCATAGAACATAAAAAGTAGGAAACTTTATTCTCTACAAATAAAGTCTCTTAACATTTTGCCATAGCTCGCTTCGTTTCCGAGATATTTGCAGATTTATCTCAAGGGAAGGGGCCTCACGGACATATTTCGAGATATTTCTTCTTCTTGTTGTTCTTCTTCTGCACAGCTAAGCTGGAAGTGGCATTTGCAGCTCGCAATAGTGCAGAGTTATCTCAAACAAAGGGGCCACGGTGTTTCTGTATCTCTATTATGTTGGTGCGGCTTCGGAACTTTTAAATATCTCGATATATCTCGAGAACTACGCATCTGATCAAAAAATATCATAGAACATAAAAAGTAGGAAACTTAATTTTCTACAAATAAGGTCTCTAAACATTTTGCCATAACTCGCTTCGTTTCCGAGATATTTGCAGGTTTATCTCAAGGGAACGGGTCTGACGGACATATTTCGAGATATTTCTTCTTCTTGTTGTTCTTCTTCTGCACAGCTAAGCTGGAAGTGGCATTTGCAGCTCGCAATAGTGCAGAGTTATCTCAAAGAAAGGGGCCACGGTGTTTCTGTATCTCTATTATGTTGGTGCGGCTTCGGAACTTTTAAATATCTTGATATATCTCGAGAACTACGCATCTGATCAAAAAATATCATAGAACATAAATTGTAGGAAACAGAATTCTCTACAAAAAAGGTCTCTTAACATTTTGCCATAGCTCGTTTCGTTTCCGAGATATTTGTAGATATATCTCAAGGGAAGGGGCCTGACGGACATATTTCGAGATATTTCTTCTTCTTGTTGTTCTTCTTCTGCACAGCTAAGCTGGAAGTGGCATTTGCAGGTCGCAATAGTGCAGAGTTATCTCAAAGAAAGGGGCCACGGTGTTTCTGTATCTCTATTATGTTGGTGCGGCTTCGGAACTTTTAAATATCTTGATATATCTCGAGAACTACGCATCTGATCAAAAAATATCATAGAGCATAAAAAGTAGGAAACTTAATTCTCTACAAATAAAGTCTCTTAACATTTTGCCATAGCTCGCTTCGTTTCCGAGATATTTGCAGATTTATCTCAAGGGAAGGGGCCTGACGGACATATTTCGAGATATTTCTTCTTCTTGTTGTTCTTCTTCTGCACAGCTAAGCTGGAAGTGGCATTTGCAGCTCGCAATAGTGCAGAGTTATCTCAAAGAATGGGGCCACGGTGTTTCTGTATCTCTATTATGTTGGTGCGGCTTCGGAACTTTTAAATATCTTGATATATCTCGAGAACTACGCATCTGATCAAAAAATATCATAGAACATAAAAAGTAGGAAACTTAATTCTCTACAAAAAAGGTCTCTTAACATTTTGCCATAGCTCGCTTCGTTTCCGAGATATTTGCAGATGTATCTCAAGGGAAGGGGCCTGACGGACATATTTCGAGATATTTCTTCTTCTTGTTGTTCTTCTTCTGCACAGCTAAGCTGGAAGTGGCATTTGCGGCTCGCACTAGTGCAGAATTATCTCAAAGAAAGGGGCCACGGTGTTTCTGTATCTCTATTATGTTGGTGCGGCTTCGGAACTTTTAAATATCTTGATATATCTCGAGAACTACGCATCTGATCAAAAAATATCATAGAACATAAAAAGTAGGAAACATAATTTTCTACAAAAAAGGTCTCTTAACATTTTGCCATAGCTCGCTTAGTTTCCGAGATATTTGCAGATATATCTCAAGGGAAGGGGCCTGACGGACATATTTCGAGATATTTCTTCTTCTTGTTGTTCTTCTTCTGCACAGCTAAGCTGGAAGTGGCATTTACAGCTCGCAATAGTGCAGAGATATCTGAAAGAAAGGGGCCACGGTGTTTCTGTATCTCTATTATGTTGGTGCGGCTTCGGAACTTTTAAATATCTTGATATATCTCGAGAACTACGCATCTGAACAAAAAATATCATAGAACATAAAAAGTAGGAAACTTAATTCTCGACAAATAAGGTCTCTTAAGATTTTGCCATAGCTCGCTTCGTTTCCGAGATATTTGCAGATTAATCTCAAGGGAAGGGGCCTGACGGACATATTTCGAGATATTTCTTCTTCTTGTTGTTCTTCTTCTGCACAGCTAAACTGGAAGTGGCATTTCCAGCTCGCAATAGTGCAGAGTTATCTCAAAGAAAGGGGCCACGGTGTTTCTGTATCTCTATTATGTTGGTGCGGCTTCGGAACTTTTAAATATCTTGATATATCTCGAGAACTACGCATCTGAACAAAAAATATCATAGAACATAGAAAGTAGGAACCTTAATTCTCTACAAATAAGGTCTCTTAATATTTTGCCATAGCTCGCTTCGTTTCCGAGATATTTGCAGATTTATCTCAAGGGAAGGGGCCTGACGGATATATTTCGAGATATTTCTTCTTCTTGTTGTTCCTCTTCTGCACAGCTAAGCTGGAAGTGGCATTTGCAGCTCGCAATAGTGCAGAGTTATCTCACAGAAAGGGGCCACGGAGTTTCCGTATCTCTATTATGTTGGTGCGGCTTCGGAACTTTTAAATATCTTGATATATCTCGAGAACTACGCATCTGATCACAAAATATCATAGAACATAAAAAGTAGGAAACTTAATTCTCTACAAAAAAGGTCTGTTAACATTTTCCCATAGCTGGCATCGTTTCCGAGATATTTGCAGATTTATCTCAAGGGAAGGGGCCTGACGGACATATTCCGAGATATTTCTTCTTCTTGTTGTTCCTCTTCTGCACACCTAAGCTGGAAGTGGCATTTGCAGCTCGCAATAGTGCAGAGTTATCTCAAAGAAAGAGGCCACGGTGTTTCTGTACCTCTATTATGTTGGTGCAGCTTCGGAACTTTTAAATATCTTGATATATCTCGAGAACTACGCATCTGATCAAAAGATATCATAGAACATAAAAAGTAGGAAACTTAATTCTCTACAAAAAAGGTATCTTAACATTTTGCCATAGCTCGCTTCGTTTCCGAGATATTTGCAGATTTATCTCAAGGGAAGGGGCCTGACGGACATATTTCGAGATATTTCTTCTTCTTGTTGTTCTTCTTCTGCACAGCTAAGCTGGAAGTGGCATTTGCAGGTCGCAATAGTGCAGAGCTATCTCAAAGAAAGGGGCATTGTGTTTCTGTATCTCTATTATGTTGGTGCGGCTTCGGAACTTTTAAATATCTTGATATATCTCGAGAACTACGCATCTGATCAAAAAATATCATAGAACATAAAAAGTAGGAAACTTAATTCTCTACAAATAAGGTCTCTTAACATTTTGCCATCGCTCGCTTCGTTTCCGAGATATTTGCAGATTTATCTCAAGGGTAGGGGCCTGACGGACATATTTCGAGATATTTCTTCTTCTTGTTGTTCTTCTTCTGCACAGCTAAGCTGGAAGTGGCATTTGCAGCGCGCAATAGTGCAGAGTTATCTCAAAGAAAGGGTTCACGGTGTTTCTGTATCTCTATTATGTTGGTGCGGCTTCGGAACTTTTAAATATCTTGATATATCTCGAGAACTACGCATCTGATCAAAAAATTTCATAGAACATAAAAAGTAGGAAACTTAATTCTCTACAAATAACGTCTCTTAACATTTTGCCATAGCTCGCTTCGTTTCCGAGATATTTGCAGATTTATCTCAAGGGTAGGGGCCTGACGGACATATTTCGAGATATTTCTTCTTCTTGTTGTTCTTCTTCTGCACAGCTAAGCTGGAAGTGGCATTTGCAGCTCGCAATAGTGCAGAGTTATCTCAAAGAAAGGGGCCACGGTGTTTCTGTATCTCTATTATGTTGGTACGGCTTCGGAACTTTTAAATATCTCGATATATCTCGAAAACTACGCTTCTGATCAAAAAATATCAGAGAACGTAAATTGTAGGAAACATAATTCTCTACAGAAAAGGTCTCTTAACATTTTGCCATAGCTCGCTTCGTTTCCGAGATATTTGCAGATTTATCTGAAGGGAAGGGGCCTGACGGACATATTTCGAGATATTTCTTCTTCTTGTTGTTCTTCTTCTGCACAGCTAAGCTGGAAGTGGCATTTGCAGCTCGCAATAGTGCAGAGTTATCTCAAAGAAAGGGGCCACGGTGTTTCTGTATCTCTATTATGTTGGTGCGGCTTCGGAACTTTTAAATATCTTGATGTATCTCGAGAACTACGCATCTGATCAAAAAATATCATAGAACATAAAAAGTAGGAAACTTAATTCTCTACAATAAAGGTCTCTTATCATTTTGCCATAGCTCGCTTCGTTTCCGAGATATTTGCAGATTTATCTCAAGGGAAGGGGCCTGACGGACATATTTCGATATATTTCTTCTTCTTGTTGTTCTTCTTCTGCACAGCTAAGCTGGAAGTGGCATTTGCGGCTCGCACTAGTGCAGAGTTATCTCAAAGAAAGGGGCCACGGTGTTTCTGTATCTCTATTATGTTGGTGCGGCTTCGGAACTTTTAAATATCTTGATATATCTCGAGAACTACACATCTGATCAAAAAATATCATAGAACATAAAAAGTAGGAAACTTAATTCTCTACAAATAAGGTCTCTTAACATTTTGCCATAGCTCGCTTCGTTTCCGAGATATTTGCAGATTTATCTCAAGGGAAGGGATCTGACGGACATATTTCGAGATATTTCTTCTTCTTGTTGTTCCTCTTCTGCACAGCTAACCTGGAAGTGGCATTTGCAGCTCGCAATAGTGCAGAGTTATCTCACAGAAAGGGGCCACGGAGTTTCCGTATCTCTATTATGTTGGTGCGGCTTCGGAACTTTTAAATATCTTGATATATCTCGAGAACTACGCATCTGATCAAAAAATATCATACAACATAAAAAGTACGAAACTTAATTCTCTACAAAAAAGGTCTGTTAACATTTTCCCATAGCTGGCATCGTTTCCGAGATATTTGCAGATTTATCTCAAGGGAAGGGGCCTGACGGACATATTCCGAGATATTTCTTCTTCTTGTTGTTCCTCTTCTGCACAGCTAAGCTGGAAGTGGCATTTGCAGCTCGCAATAGTGCAGAGTTATCTCAAAGAAAGAGGCCACGGTGTTTCTGTACCTCTATTATGTTGGTGCAGCTTCGGAACTTTTAAATATCTTGATATATCTCGAGAACTACGCATCTGATCAAAAAATATCATAGAACATAAAAAGTAGGAAACCTAATTTTCTACAAAAAAGGTCTCTTAACATTTTGCCGTAGCTCGCTTCGTTTCCGAGATATTTGCAGATTTATCTCAAGGGAAGGGGCCTGACGGACATATTTCGAAATATTTCTTCTTCTTGTTGTTCTTCTTCTGCACAGCTAAGCTGGAAGTGGCATCTGCAGCTCGCAATAGTGCAGAGTTATCTCAAAGAAAGGGGCCACGGTGTTTCTGTATCTCTATTATGTTGGTGCGGCTTCGGAACTTTTCAATATCTTGATATATCTCGAGAACTACGCATCTGATCAAAAAATATCATAGAACATAAATAGTAGGAAACTTAATTCTCTACAAAAAAGGTCTCTCAACATTTTGCCGTAGCTCGCTTCGTTTCCGAGATATTTGCAGATTTATCTCAAGGGAAGGGGCCTAACGGACATATTTCCAGTTATTTCTTCTTCTTGTTGTTCTTCTTCTGCACAGCTAAGCTGGATGTGGCATTTGCGGCTCGCACTGGTGCAGAGTTATCTCAAAGAAAGGGGCCACGGTGTTTCTGTATCTCTATTATGTTGGTGCGGATTCGGAACTTTTAAATATCTCGATATATCTCGAAAACTACGCTTCTGATCAAAGAATATCATACAACGTAAATTGTAGGAAACATAATTCTCTACAAAAAAGGTCCCTTAACATTTTGCCATAGCTCGCTTCGTTTTCGAGATATTTGCAGATATATCTCAAGGGAAGGGGCCTGACGGATATATTTCGAGATATTTCTTCTTCTTGTTGTTCTTCTTCTGCACAGCTAAGCTGGAAGTGGCATTTGCAGCTCGCAATAGTGCAGAGTTATCTCAAAGAAAGGGGCCACGGTGTTTCTGTATCTCTATTATGTTGGTGCGGCTTCGGAACTTTTAAATATCTTGATATATCTCGAGATCTACGCATCTGATCAAAAAATATCTTGGAACATAAAATGTAGGAAACTTAGTTCTCTACAAAAAAGGCCTCTTAACATTTTGCCATAGCTCGCTTCGTTTCCGAGATATTTGCAGATTTATCTCAAGGGAAGGGGCCTGACGGACATATTCCGAGATATTTCTTCTTCTTGTTGTTCCTCTTCTGCACAGCTAAGCTGGAAGTGGCATTTGCAACTCGCAATGGTGCAGAGTTATCTCAAAGAAAGGGGCCACGGTGTTTCTGTATCTGTATTATGTTGGTGCGGCTTCGGAACTTTTAAATATCTTGATATATCTCGAGAACTACGCATCTGATCAAAAAATATCATAGAACATAAATTGTAGGAAACATAATTCTCTACAAAAAAGGTCTCTTAACATTTTGCCATAGCTCGCTTCGTTTCCGAGATATTTGCAGATATATCTCAAGGGAAGTGGCCTGACGGACATATTTCGAGATATTTCTTCTTCATGTAGTTCTTCTTCTGCACAGCTAAGCTGGAAGTGGCATTTGCAGCTCGCAATAGTGCAGAGTTATCTCAAAGAAAGGGGCCACGGTGTTTCTGTATCTCTATTATGTTGGTGCGGCTTCGGAACTTTTAAATATCTTGATATATCTCGAGAACTACGCATCTGAACAAAAAATATCATAGAACATAAAAAGTAGGAACCTTAATTCTCTACAAATAAGGTCTCTTAAGATTTTGCCATAGCTCGCTTCGTTTCCGAGATATTTGCAGATTTATCTCAAGGGAAGGGGTCTGACGGATATATTTCGAGATATTTCTTCTTCTTGTTGTTCTTCTTCTGCACAGCGAAGCTGGAAGTGGCATTTGCGGCTCGCACTAGTGCAGAGTTATCTCAAAGAAAAGGGCCACGGTGTTTCTGTATCTCTATTATGTTTCAGCGGCTTCGGAACTTTTAAATATCTTGATATATCTCGAGAACTACACATCTGATCAAAAAATATCATAGAACATAAAAAGTAGGAAACTTAATTCTCTACAAATAAGGTCTCTTAACATTTTGCCATAGCTCGCTTCGTTTCCGAGATATTTGCAGATTTATCTCAAGGGAAGGGGTCTGACGGACATATTTCGAGATATTTCTTCTTCTTGTTGTTCCTCTTCTGCACAGCTAAGCTGGAAGTGGCATTTGCAGCTCGCAATAGTGCAGAGTTATCTCACAGAAAGGGGCCACGGAGTTTCCGTATCTCTATTATGTTGGTGCGGCTTCGGAACTTTTAAATATCTTGATATATCTCGAGAACTACGCATCTGATCACAAAATATCATAGAACATAAAAAGTAGGAAACTTAATTCTCTACAAAAAAGGTCTGTTAACATTTTCCCATAGCTGGCATCGTTTCCGAGATATTTGCAGATTTATCTCAAGGGAAGGGGCCTGACGGACATATTCCGAGATATTTCTTCTTCTTGTTGTTCCTCTTCTGCACAGCTAAGCTGGAAGTGGCATTTGCAGCTCGCAATAGTGCAGAGTTATCTCAAAGAAAGAGGCCACGGTGTTTCTGTACCTCTATTATGTTGGTGCAGCTTCGGAACTTTTAAATATCTTGATATATCTCGAGAACTACGCATCTGATCAAAAGATATCATAGAACATAAAAAGTAGGAAACTTAATTCTCTACAAAAAAGGTATCTTAACATTTTGCCATAGCTCGCTTCGTTTCCGAGATATTTGCAGATTTATCTCAAGGGAAGGGGCCTGACGGACATATTTCGAGATATTTCTTCTTCTTGTTGTTCTTCTTCTGCACAGCTAAGCTGGAAGTGGCATTTGCAGGTCGCAATAGTGCAGAGCTATCTCAAAGAAAGGGGCATTGTGTTTCTGTATCTCTATTATGTTGGTGCGGCTTCGGAACTTTTAAATATCTTGATATATCTCGAGAACTACGCATCTGATCAAAAAATATCATAGAACATAAAAAGTAGGAAACTTAATTCTCTACAAATAAGGTCTCTTAACATTTTGCCATCGCTCGCTTCGTTTCCGAGATATTTGCAGATTTATCTCAAGGGTAGGGGCCTGACGGACATATTTCGAGATATTTCTTCTTCTTGTTGTTCTTCTTCTGCACAGCTAAGCTGGAAGTGGCATTTGCAGCGCGCAATAGTGCAGAGTTATCTCAAAGAAAGGGGTCACGGTGTTTCTGTATCTCTATTATGTTGGTGCGGCTTCGGAACTTTTAAACATCTTGATATATCTCGAGAACTACGCATCTGATCAAAAAATATCATAGAACATAAAAAGTAGGAAACCTAATTTTCTACAATAAAGGTCTCTTAACATTTTGCCGTAGCTTGCTTCGTTTCCGAGATATTTGCAGATTTATCTCAAGGGAAGGGGCCTGACGGACATATTTCGAGATATTTCTTCTTCTTGTTGTTCTTCTTCTGCACAGCTAAGCTGGAAGTGGCATTTGCAGCTCGCAATAGTGCAGAGTTATCTCAAAGAAAGGGGCCACGGTGTTTCTGTATCTCTATTATGTTGGTGCGGCTTCGGAACTTTTAAATATCTTGATGTATCTCGAGAACTACGCATCTGATCAAAAAATATCATAGAACATAAAAAGTAGGAAACTTAATTCTCTACAAATAAGGTCTCTTAACATTTTGCCATAGCTCGCTTCGTTTCCGAGATATTTGCAGATTTATCTCAAGGGTAGGGGCCTGACGGACATATTTCGAGATATTTCTTCTTCTTGTTGTTCTTCTTCTGCACAGCTAAGCTGGAAGTGGCATTTGCAGCGCGCAATAGTGCAGAGTTATCTCAAAGAAAGGGTTCACGGTGTTTCTGTATCTCTATTATGTTGGTGCGGCTTCGGAACTTTTAAATATCTTGATATATCTCGAGAACTACGCATCTGATCAAAAAATTTCATAGAACATAAAAAGTAGGAAACTTAATTCTCTACAAATAACGTCTCTTAACATTTTGCCATAGCTCGCTTCGTTTCCGAGATATTTGCAGATTTATCTCAAGGGTAGGGGCCTGACGGACATATTTCGAGATATTTCTTCTTCTTGTTGTTCTTCTTCTGCACAGCTAAGCTGGAAGTGGCATTTGCAGCTCGCAATAGTGCAGAGTTATCTCAAAGAAAGGGGCCACGGTGTTTCTGTATCTCTATTATGTTGGTACGGCTTCGGAACTTTTAAATATCTCGATATATCTCGAAAACTACGCTTCTGATCAAAAAATATCAGAGAACGTAAATTGTAGGAAACATAATTCTCTACAGAAAAGGTCTCTTAACATTTTGCCATAGCTCGCTTCGTTTCCGAGATATTTGCAGATTTATCTGAAGGGAAGGGGCCTGACGGACATATTTCGAGATATTTCTTCTTCTTGTTGTTCTTCTTCTGCACAGCTAAGCTGGAAGTGGCATTTGCAGCTCGCAATAGTGCAGAGTTATCTCAAAGAAAGGGGCCACGGTGTTTCTGTATCTCTATTATGTTGGTGCGGCTTCGGAACTTTTAAATATCTTGATGTATCTCGAGAACTACGCATCTGATCAAAAAATATCATAGAACATAAAAAGTAGGAAACTTAATTCTCTACAATAAAGGTCTCTTATCATTTTGCCATAGCTCGCTTCGTTTCCGAGATATTTGCAGATTTATCTCAAGGGAAGGGGCCTGACGGACATATTTCGATATATTTCTTCTTCTTGTTGTTCTTCTTCTGCACAGCTAAGCTGGAAGTGGCATTTGCGGCTCGCACTAGTGCAGAGTTATCTCAAAGAAAGGGGCCACGGTGTTTCTGTATCTCTATTATGTTGGTGCGGCTTCGGAACTTTTAAATATCTTGATATATCTCGAGAACTACACATCTGATCAAAAAATATCATAGAACATAAAAAGTAGGAAACTTAATTCTCTACAAATAAGGTCTCTTAACATTTTGCCATAGCTCGCTTCGTTTCCGAGATATTTGCAGATTTATCTCAAGGGAAGGGATCTGACGGACATATTTCGAGATATTTCTTCTTCTTGTTGTTCCTCTTCTGCACAGCTAACCTGGAAGTGGCATTTGCAGCTCGCAATAGTGCAGAGTTATCTCACAGAAAGGGGCCACGGAGTTTCCGTATCTCTATTATGTTGGTGCGGCTTCGGAACTTTTAAATATCTTGATATATCTCGAGAACTACGCATCTGATCAAAAAATATCATACAACATAAAAAGTACGAAACTTAATTCTCTACAAAAAAGGTCTGTTAACATTTTCCCATAGCTGGCATCGTTTCCGAGATATTTGCAGATTTATCTCAAGGGAAGGGGCCTGACGGACATATTCCGAGATATTTCTTCTTCTTGTTGTTCCTCTTCTGCACAGCTAAGCTGGAAGTGGCATTTGCAGCTCGCAATAGTGCAGAGTTATCTCAAAGAAAGAGGCCACGGTGTTTCTGTACCTCTATTATGTTGGTGCAGCTTCGGAGCTTTTAAATATCTTGATATATCTCGAGAACTACGCATCTGATCAAAAAATATCATAGAACATAAAAAGTAGGAAACCTAATTTTCTACAAAAAAGGTCTCTTAACATTTTGCCGTAGCTCGCTTCGTTTCCGAGATATTTGCAGATTTATCTCAAGGGAAGGGGCCTGACGGACATATTTCGAAATATTTCTTCTTCTTGTTGTTCTTCTTCTGCACAGCTAAGCTGGAAGTGGCATCTGCAGCTCGCAATAGTGCAGAGTTATCTCAAAGAAAGGGGCCACGGTGTTTCTGTATCTCTATTATGTTGGTGCGGCTTCGGAATTTTTAAATATCTCGATATATCTCGAAAACTACGCTTCTGATCAAAAAATATCATAGAACATAAATTGTAGGAAACATAATTCTCTACAAAAAAGGTCTCTTAACATTTTACCATAGCTCGCTTCGTTTCCGAGATATTTGCAAATTTATCTCAAGGGAAGGGGCCTGACGGACATATTTCAAGATATTTCTTCTGCTTGTTGTTCTTCTTCTGCACAGCTAAGCTGGAAGTGGCATTTACAGCTCGCAATAGTGCAGAGTTATCTCAAGGAAAGGGGCCACGGTGTTTCTGTATCTCTATTATGTTGGTGCGGCTTCGGAACTTTTAAATATCTTGATATATCTCGAAAACTACGCATCTGATCAAAAAATATCATAGAACATAAAAAATAGGAAACCTAATTCTCTACAAAAAAGGTCTCTTAACATTTTGCCATAGCTCGCTTCATTTCCGAGATATTTGCAGATTTATCTCAAGGGAAGGGGCCTAACGGACATATTTCGAGATATTTCTTCTTCTTGTTGTTCTTCTTCTGCAGAGCGAAGCTGGAAGTGGCATTTGCAGCTCGCAATAGTGCAGAGTTATCTCAAAGAAAGGGGCCACGGTGTTTCTGTATCTCTATTATGTTGGTGCGGCTTCGGAACTTTTCAATATCTTGATATATCTCGAGAACTACGCATCTGATCAAAAAATATCATAGAACATAAATAGTAGGAAACTTAATTCTCTACAAAAAAGGTCTCTCAACATTTTGCCGTAGCTCGCTTCGTTTCCGAGATATTTGCAGATTTATCTCAAGGGAAGGGGCCTAACGGACATATTTCCAGTTATTTCTTCTTCTTGCTGTTCTTCTTCTGCACAGCTAAGCTGGATGTGGCATTTGCGGCTCGCACTGGTGCAGAGTTATCTCAAAGAAAGGGGCCACGGTGTTTCTGTATCTCTATTATGTTGGTGCGGATTCGGAACTTTTAAATATCTCGATATATCTCGAAAACTACGCTTCTGATCAAAGAATATCATACAACGTAAATTGTAGGAAACATAATTCTCTACAAAAAAGGTCCCTTAACATTTTGCCATAGCTCGCTTCGTTTTCGAGATATTTGCAGATATATCTCAAGGGAAGGGGCCTGACGGATATATTTCGAGATATTTCTTCTTCTTGTTGTTCTTCTTCTGCACAGCTAAGCTGGAAGTGGCATTTGCAGCTCGCAATAGTGCAGAGTTATCTCAAAGAAAGGGGCCACGGTGTTTCTGTATCTCTATTATGTTGGTGCGGCTTCGGAACTTTTAAATATCTTGATATATCTCGAGATCTACGCATCTGATCAAAAAATATCTTGGAACATAAAATGTAGGAAACTTAGTTCTCTACAAAAAAGGCCTCTTAACATTTTGCCATAGCTCGCTTCGTTTCCGAGATATTTGCAGATTTATCTCAAGGGAAGGGGCCTGACGGACATATTCCGAGATATTTCTTCTTCTTGTTGTTCCTCTTCTGCACAGCTAAGCTGGAAGTGGCATTTGCAACTCGCAATGGTGCAGAGTTATCTCAAAGAAAGGGGCCACGGTGTTTCTGTATCTGTATTATGTTGGTGCGGCTTCGGAACTTTTAAATATCTTGATATATCTCGAGAACTACGCATCTGATCAAAAAATATCATAGAACATAAATTGTAGGAAACATAATTCTCTACAAAAAAGGTCTCTTAACATTTTGCCATAGCTCGCTTCGTTTCCGAGATATTTGCAGATATATCTCAAGGGAAGTGGCCTGACGGACATATTTCGAGATATTTCTTCTTCATGTTGTTCTTCTTCTGCACAGCTAAGCTGGAAGTGGCATTTGCAGCTCGCAATAGTGCAGAGTTATCTCAAAGAAAGGGGCCACGGTGTTTCTGTATCTTTATTATGTTGGTGCGGCTTCGGAACTTTTCAATATCTTGATATATCTCGAGATCTACGCATCTGATCAAAAAATATTATAGAAAATAAAAAGTAGGAAACTTAGGTCTCTACAAAAAAGGTCTCTTAACATTTTGCCATAGCTCGCTTCGTTTCCGAGATATTTGCAGATTTATCTCAAGGGAAGGGGCCTGACGGACATATTTCGAGATATTTCTTCTTCTTGTTGTTCTTCTTCTGCACAGCTAAGCTGGAAGTGGCATTTGCAGGTCGCAATAGTGCAGAGCTATCTCAAAGAAAGGGGCATTGTGTTTCTGTATCTCTATTATGTTGGTGCGGCTTCGGAACTTTTAAATATCTTGATATATCTCGAGAACTACGCATCTGATCAAAAAATATCATAGAACATAAAAAGTAGGAAACTTAATTCTCTACAAATAAGGTCTCTTAACATTTTGCCATCGCTCGCTTCGTTTCCGAGATATTTGCAGATTTATCTCAAGGGTAGGGGCCTGACGGACATATTTCGAGATATTTCTTCTTCTTGTTGTTCTTCTTCTGCACAGCTAAGCTGGAAGTGGCATTTGCAGCGCGCAATAGTGCAGAGTTATCTCAAAGAAAGGGGTCACGGTGTTTCTGTATCTCTATTATGTTGGTGCGGCTTCGGAACTTTTAAACATCTTGATATATCTCGAGAACTACGCATCTGATCAAAAAATATCATAGAACATAAAAAGTAGGAAACCTAATTTTCTACAATAAAGGTCTCTTAACATTTTGCCGTAGCTTGCTTCGTTTCCGAGATATTTGCAGATTTATCTCAAGGGAAGGGGCCTGACGGACATATTTCGAGATATTTCTTCTTCTTGTTGTTCTTCTTCTGCACAGCTAAGCTGGAAGTGGCATTTGCAGCTCGCAATAGTGCAGAGTTATCTCAAAGAAAGGGGCCACGGTGTTTCTGTATCTCTATTATGTTGGTGCGGCTTCGGAACTTTTAAATATCTTGATGTATCTCGAGAACTACGCATCTGATCAAAAAATATCATAGAACATAAAAAGTAGGAAACTTAATTCTCTACAAATAAGGTCTCTTAACATTTTGCCATAGCTCGCTTCGTTTCCGAGATATTTGCAGATTTATCTCAAGGGTAGGGGCCTGACGGACATATTTCGAGATATTTCTTCTTCTTGTTGTTCTTCTTCTGCACAGCTAAGCTGGAAGTGGCATTTGCAGCGCGCAATAGTGCAGAGTTATCTCAAAGAAAGGGTTCACGGTGTTTCTGTATCTCTATTATGTTGGTGCGGCTTCGGAACTTTTAAATATCTTGATATATCTCGAGAACTACGCATCTGATCAAAAAATTTCATAGAACATAAAAAGTAGGAAACTTAATTCTCTACAAATAACGTCTCTTAACATTTTGCCATAGCTCGCTTCGTTTCCGAGATATTTGCAGATTTATCTCAAGGGTAGGGGCCTGACGGACATATTTCGAGATATTTCTTCTTCTTGTTGTTCTTCTTCTGCACAGCTAAGCTGGAAGTGGCATTTGCAGCTCGCAATAGTGCAGAGTTATCTCAAAGAAAGGGGCCACGGTGTTTCTGTATCTCTATTATGTTGGTACGGCTTCGGAACTTTTAAATATCTCGATATATCTCGAAAACTACGCTTCTGATCAAAAAATATCAGAGAACGTAAATTGTAGGAAACATAATTCTCTACAGAAAAGGTCTCTTAACATTTTGCCATAGCTCGCTTCGTTTCCGAGATATTTGCAGATTTATCTCAAGGGAAGGGATCTGACGGACATATTTCGAGATATTTCTTCTTCTTGTTGTTCCTCTTCTGCACAGCTAACCTGGAAGTGGCATTTGCAGCTCGCAATAGTGCAGAGTTATCTCACAGAAAGGGGCCACGGAGTTTCCGTATCTCTATTATGTTGGTGCGGCTTCGGAACTTTTAAATATCTTGATATATCTCGAGAACTACGCATCTGATCAAAAAATATCATACAACATAAAAAGTACGAAACTTAATTCTCTACAAAAAAGGTCTGTTAACATTTTCCCATAGCTGGCATCGTTTCCGAGATATTTGCAGATTTATCTCAAGGGAAGGGGCCTGACGGACATATTCCGAGATATTTCTTCTTCTTGTTGTTCCTCTTCTGCACAGCTAAGCTGGAAGTGGCATTTGCAGCTCGCAATAGTGCAGAGTTATCTCAAAGAAAGAGGCCACGGTGTTTCTGTACCTCTATTATGTTGGTGCAGCTTCGGAACTTTTAAATATCTTGATATATCTCGAGAACTACGCATCTGATCAAAAAATATCATAGAACATAAAAAGTAGGAAACCTAATTTTCTACAAAAAAGGTCTCTTAACATTTTGCCGTAGCTCGCTTCGTTTCCGAGATATTTGCAGATTTATCTCAAGGGAAGGGGCCTGACGGACATATTTCGAAATATTTCTTCTTCTTGTTGTTCTTCTTCTGCACAGCTAAGCTGGAAGTGGCATCTGCAGCTCGCAATAGTGCAGAGTTATCTCAAAGAAAGGGGCCACGGTGTTTCTGTATCTCTATTATGTTGGTGCGGCTTCGGAATTTTTAAATATCTCGATATATCTCGAAAACTACGCTTCTGATCAAAAAATATCATAGAACATAAATTGTAGGAAACATAATTCTCTACAAAAAAGGTCTCTTAACATTTTACCATAGCTCGCTTCGTTTCCGAGATATTTGCAAATTTATCTCAAGGGAAGGGGCCTGACGGACATATTTCAAGATATTTCTTCTGCTTGTTGTTCTTCTTCTGCACAGCTAAGCTGGAAGTGGCATTTACAGCTCGCAATAGTGCAGAGTTATCTCAAGGAAAGGGGCCACGGTGTTTCTGTATCTCTATTATGTTGGTGCGGCTTCGGAACTTTTAAATATCTTGATATATCTCGAAAACTACGCATCTGATCAAAAAATATCATAGAACATAAAAAATAGGAAACCTAATTCTCTACAAAAAAGGTCTCTTAACATTTTGCCATAGCTCGCTTCATTTCCGAGATATTTGCAGATTTATCTCAAGGGAAGGGGCCTAACGGACATATTTCGAGATATTTCTTCTTCTTGTTGTTCTTCTTCTGCAGAGCGAAGCTGGAAGTGGCATTTGCAGCTCGCAATAGTGCAGAGTTATCTCAAAGAAAGGGGCCACGGTGTTTCTGTATCTCTATTATGTTGGTGCGGCTTCGGAACTTTTCAATATCTTGATATATCTCGAGAACTACGCATCTGATCAAAAAATATCATAGAACATAAATAGTAGGAAACTTAATTCTCTACAAAAAAGGTCTCTCAACATTTTGCCGTAGCTCGCTTCGTTTCCGAGATATTTGCAGATTTATCTCAAGGGAAGGGGCCTAACGGACATATTTCCAGTTATTTCTTCTTCTTGTTGTTCTTCTTCTGCACAGCTAAGCTGGATGTGGCATTTGCGGCTCGCACTGGTGCAGAGTTATCTCAAAGAAAGGGGCCACGGTGTTTCTGTATCTCTATTATGTTGGTGCGGATTCGGAACTTTTAAATATCTCGATATATCTCGAAAACTACGCTTCTGATCAAAGAATACCATACAACGTAAATTGTAGGAAACATAATTCTCTACAAAAAAGGTCCCTTAACATTTTGCCATAGCTCGCTTCGTTTTCGAGATATTTGCAGATATATCTCAAGGGAAGGGGCCTGACGGATATATTTCGAGATATTTCTTCTTCTTGTTGTTCTTCTTCTGCACAGCTAAGCTGGAAGTGGCATTTGCAGCTCGCAATAGTGCAGAGTTATCTCAAAGAAAGGGGCCACGGTGTTTCTGTATCTCTATTATGTTGGTGCGGCTTCGGAACTTTTAAATATCTTGATATATCTCGAGATCTACGCATCTGATCAAAAAATATCTTGGAACATAAAATGTAGGAAACTTAGTTCTCTACAAAAAAGGCCTCTTAACATTTTGCCATAGCTCGCTTCGTTTCCGAGATATTTGCAGATTTATCTCAAGGGAAGGGGCCTGACGGACATATTCCGAGATATTTCTTCTTCTTGTTGTTCCTCTTCTGCACAGCTAAGCTGGAAGTGGCATTTGCAACTCGCAATGGTGCAGAGTTATCTCAAAGAAAGGGGCCACGGTGTTTCTGTATCTGTATTATGTTGGTGCGGCTTCGGAACTTTTAAATATCTTGATATATCTCGAGAACTACGCATCTGATCAAAAAATATCATAGAACATAAATTGTAGGAAACATAATTCTCTACAAAAAAGGTCTCTTAACATTTTGCCATAGCTCGCTTCGTTTCCGAGATATTTGCAGATATATCTCAAGGGAAGTGGCCTGACGGACATATTTCGAGATATTTCTTCTTCATGTTGTTCTTCTTCTGCACAGCTAAGCTGGAAGTGGCATTTGCAGCTCGCAATAGTGCAGAGTTATCTCAAAGAAAGGGGCCACGGTGTTTCTGTATCTTTATTATGTTGGTGCGGCTTCGGAACTTTTCAATATCTTGATATATCTCGAGATCTACGCATCTGATCAAAAAATATCATAGAAAATAAAAAGTAGGAAACTTAGGTCTCTACAAAAAAGGTCTCTTAACATTTTGCCATAGCTCGCTTCGTTTCCGAGATATTTGCAGATTTATCTCAAGGGAAGGGGCCTGACGGACATATTTCGAGATATTTCTTCTTCTGCACAGCTAAGCTGGAAGTGGCATTTGCGGCTCGCACTAGTACAGAGTTATCTCAAAGAAAGGGGCCACGGTGTTTCTGTATCTCTATTATGTTGGTGCGGCTTCGGGACTTTTAAATATCTTGATATATCTCGAGAACTACACATCTGATCAAAAAATATCATAGAACATAAAAAGTAGGAAACTTAATTGTCTACAAATAAGGTCTCTTAACATTTTGCCATAGCTCGCTTCGTTTCCGAGATATTTGCAGATTTATCTCAAGGGAAGGGGTCTGACGGACATATTTCGAGATATTTCTTCTTCTTGTTGTTCCTCTTCTGCACAGCTAAGCTGGAAGTGGCATTTGCAGCTCGCAATAGTGCAGAGTCATCTCACAGAAAGGGGCCACGGAGTTTCCGTATCTCTATTATGTTGGTGCGGCTTCGGAACTTTTAAATATCTTGATATATCTCGAGAACTACGCATCTGATCAAAAAATATCATAGAACATAAAAAGTAGGAAACTTAATTCTCTACAAAAAAGGTCTGTTAACATTTTCCCATAGCTGGCATCGTTTCCGAGATATTTGCAGATTTATCTCAAGGGAAGGGGCCTGACGGACATATTTCGAAATATTTCTTCTTCTTGTTGTTCTTCTTCTGCACAGCTAAGCTGGAAGTGGCATCTGCAGCTCGCAATAGTGCAGAGTTATCTCAAAGAAAGGGGCCACGGTGTTTCTGTATCTCTATTATGTTGGTGCGGCTTCGGAACTTTTAAATATCTTGATATATCTCGAGCACTACGCATCTGATCAAAAAATATCATAGAACATAAAAAGTAGGAAATTTAATTCTCTACAAAAAAGGTCTCTTAACATTTTGCCATAGCTCGCTTCATTTCCGAGATATTTGCAGATTTATCTCAAGGGAAGGGGCCTAACGGACATATTTCGAGATATTTCTTCTTCTTGTTGTTCTTCTTCTGCACAGCGAAGCTGGAAGTGGCATTTGCAGCTCGCAATAGTGCAGAGTTATCTCAAAGAAAGGGGCCACTGTGTTTCTGTATCTCTATTATGTTGGTGCGGCTTCGGAACTTTTCAATATCTTGATATATCTCGAGAACTACGCATCTGATCAAAAAATATCATAGAACATAAATAGTAGGAAACTTAATTCTCTACAAAAAACGTCTCTCAACATTTTGCCGTAGCTCGCTTCGTTTCCCAGATATTTGCAGATATATCTCAAGGGAAGGGGCCTGACGGACATATTTCGAGATATTTCTTCTTCTTGTTGTTCTTCTTCTGCACAGCTGAGCTGGAAGTGGCATTTGCAGCTCGCAATAGTGCAGAGTTATCTCAAAGAAAGGGGCCACGGTGTTTCTGTATCTCTATTATGTTGGTGCGGCTTCGGAACTTTTAAATATCTTGATATATCTCGAGATCTACGCATCTGATCAAAAAATATCATAGAACATAAAAAGTAGTAAACTTAGTTCTCTACAAAAAAGGTCTCTTAACATTTTGCCATAGCTCGCTTCGGTTCCGAGATATTTGCAGATTTATCTCAAGGGAAGGGGCCTGACGGACATATTTCGAGATATTTCTTCTTCTTGTTGTTCTTCTTCTGCACAGCTAAGCTGGAACTGGCATTTGCGGCTCGCACTAGTGCAGAGTTATCTCAAAGAAAGGGGCCACGGTGTTTCTGTATCTCTATTATGTTGGTGCGGCTTCGGGACTTTTAAATATCTTGATATATCTCGAGAACTACACATCTGATCAAAAAATATCATAGAACATAAAAAGTAGGAAACTTAATTGTCTACAAATAAGGTCTCTTAACATTTTGCCATAGCTCGCTTCGTTTCCGAGATATTTGCAGATTTATCTCAAGGGAAGGGGTCTGACGGACATATTTCGAGATATTTCTTCTTCTTGTTGTTCCTCTTCTGCACAGCTAAGCTGGAAGTGGCATTTGCGGCTCGCACTGGTGCAGAGTTATCTCAAAGAAAGGGGTCACGGTGTTTCTGTATCTCTATTATGTTGGTGCGGATTCGGAACTTTTAAATATCTCGATATATCTCGAAAACTACGCTTCTGATCAAAGAATATCATACAACGTAAATTGTAGGAAACATAATTCTCTACAAAAAAGGTCCCTTAACATTTTGCCATAGCTCGCTTCGTTTTCGAGATATTTGCAGATATATCTCAAGGGAAGGGGCCTGACGGATATATTTCGAGATATTTCTTCTTCTTGTTGTTCTTCTTCTGCACAGCTAAGCTGGAAGTGGCATTTGCAGCTCGCAATAGTGCAGAGTTATCTCAAAGAAAGGGGCCACGGTGTTTCTGTATCTCTATTATGTTGGTGCGGCTTCGGAACTTTTAAATATCTTGATATATCTCGAGATCTACGCATCTGATCAAAAAATATCTTGGAACATAAAATGTAGAAAACTTAGTTCTCTACAAAAAAGGTCTCCTAACATTTTGCCATAGCTCGCTTCGTTTCCGAGATATTTGCAGATTTATCTCAAGGGAAGGGGCCTGACGGACATATTTCGAGATATTTCTTCTTCTTGTTGTTCTTCTTCTGCACAGCGAAGCTGGAAGTGGCATTTGCAGCTCACAATAGTGCAGAGTTATCTCAAAGAAAGGGGCCACGGTGTTTCTGTATCTCTATTATGTTGGTGCGGATTCGGAACTTTTCAATATCTTGATATATCTCGAGAACTACGCATCTCATCAAAAAATATCATAGAACATAAATAGTAGGAAACTTAATTCTCTACAAAAAAGGTCTCTCAACATTTTGCCGTAGCTCGCTTCGTTTCCGAGATATTTGCAGATTTATCTCAAGGGAAGGGGCCTAACGGACATATTTCCAGATATTTCTTCTTCTTGTTGTTCTTCTTCTGCACAGCTAAGCTGGCAGTGGCATTTGCAGCGCGCAATAGTGCAGAGTTATCTCAAAGAAAGGGGCCACGGTGTTTCTGTATCTCTATTATGTTGGTGCGGCTTCGGAACTTTTAAATATCTTGATATATCTCGAGAACTACGCATCTGATCAAAAAATATCATAGAACATAGAAAGTAGGAAACTTAATTCTCTACAAAAAAGGTCTCTTAACATTTTCCCATAGCTGGCATCGTTTCCGAGATATTTGCAGATTTATCTCAAGGGAAGGGGCCTGACGGACATATTCCGAGATATTTCTTCTTCTTGTTGTTCCTCTTCTGCACAGCTAAGCTGGAAGTGGCATTTGCAGCTCGCAATAGTGCAGAATTATCTCAAAGAAAGGGGCCACGGTGTTTCTGTATCTCTATTATGTTGGTGCGGCTTCGGAACTTTTAAATATCTTGATATATCTCGAGAACTACGCATCTGATCAAAAAATATCATAGAACATAAAAAGTAGGAAACTTAATTCTCTACAAATAAGGTCTCTTAACATTTTGCCATAGCTCGCTTCGTTTCCGAGATATTTGCAGATTTATCTCAAGGGAAGGGGCCTGACGGACATATTTCGAGATATTTCTTCTTCTTGTTGTTCTTCTTCTGCACAGCTAAGCTGGCAGTGGCATTTGCAGCGCGCAATAGTGCAGAGTTATCTCAAAGAAAGGGGCCACGGTGTTTCTGTATCTGTATTATGTTGGTGCGGCTTCGGAACTTTTAAATATCTTGATATATCTCGAGAACTACGCATCTGATCAAAAAATATCATAGAACATAGAAAGTAGGAAACTTAATTCTCTACAAAAAAGGTCTCTTAACATTTTCCCATAGCTGGCATCGTTTCCGAGATATTTGCAGATTTATCTCAAGGGAAGGGGCCTGACGGACATATTCCGAGATATTTCTTCTTCTTGTTGTTCCTCTTCTGCACAGCTAAGCTGGAAGTGGCATTTGCAGCTCGCAATAGTGCAGAGTTATCTCAAAGAAAGGGGCCACGGTGTTTCTGTATCTCTATTATGTTGGTGCGGCTTCGGAACTTTTAAATATCTTGATATATCTCGAGAACTACGCATCTGATCAAAAAATATCATAGAACATAAAAAGTAGGAAACTTAATTCTCTACAAATAAGGTCTCTTAACATTTTGCCATAGCTCGCTTCGTTTCCGAGATATTTGCAGATTTATCTCAAGGGAAGGGGCCTGACGGACATATTTCGAGATATTTCTTCTTCTTGTTGTTCTTCTTCTGCACAGCTAAGCTGGCAGTGGCATTTGCAGCGCGCAATAGTGCAGAGTTATCTCAAAGAAAGGGGCCACGGTGTTTCTGTATCTGTATTATGTTGGTGCGGCTTCGGAACTTTTAAATATCTTGATATATCTCGAGAACTACGCATCTGATCAAAAAATATCATAGAACATAGAAAGTAGGAAACTTAATTCTCTACAAAAAAGGTCTCTTAACATTTTCCCATAGCTGGCATCGTTTCCGAGATATTTGCAGATTTATCTCAAGGGAAGGGGCCTGACGGACATATTCCGAAATATTTCTTCTTCTTGTTGTTCCTCTTCTGCACAGCTAAGCTGGAAGTGGCATTTGCAACTCGCAATAGTGCAGAGTTATCTCAAAGAAAGGGGCCACGGTGTTTCTGTATCTGTATTATGTTGGTGCGGCTTCGGAACTTTTAAATATCTTGATATATCTCGAGAACTACGCATCTGATCAAAAAATATCATAGAACATAAATTGTAGGAAACATAATTCTCTACAAAAAAGGTCTCTTAACATTTTGCCATAGCTCGCTTCGTTTCCGAGATATTTGCAGATATATCTCAAGGGAAGGGGCCTGACGGACATATTTCGAGATATTTCTTCGTCTTGTTGTTCTTCTTCTGCACAGCTAAGCTGGAAGTGGCATTTGCAGCTCGCAATAGTGCAGAGTTATCTCAAAGAAAGGGGCCACGGTGTTTCTGTATCTCTATTATGTTGGTGCGGCTTCGGAACTTTTAAATATCTTGATATATCTCGAGATCTACGCATCTGATCAAAAAATATCATAGAACATAAAAAGTAGTAAACTTAGTTCTCTACAAAAAAGGTCTCTTAACATTTTGCCATAGCTCGCTTCGTTTCCGAGATATTTGCAGATATATCTCAAGGGAAGGGGCCTGACGGACATATTTCGAGATATTTCTTCTTCTTGTTGTTCTTCTTCTGCACAGCTAAGCTGGAAGTGGCATTTGCGGCTCGCAATAGTGCAGAGTTATCTCAAAGAAAGGGGCCACGGTGTTTCTGTATCTCTATTATGTTGGTGCGGCTTCGGAATTTTTAAATATCTCGATATATCTCGAAAACTACGCTTCTGATCAAAAAATATCATAGAACATAAATTGTAGGAAACATAATTCTCTACAAAAAAGGTCTCTTAACATTTTGCCATAGCTCGCTTCGTTTCCGAGATATTTGCAGATTTATCTCGAGGGAAGGGGCCTGACGGACATATTTCGAGATATTTCTTCTTCTTGTTGTTCTTCTTCTGCACAGCTAAGCTGGAAGCTGCATTTGCGGCTCGCACTAGTGCAGAGTTATCTCGAAGAAAGGGGCCACGGTGTTTCTGTATCTCTATTATGTTGGTTCGGCTTCGGAACTTTTAAATATCTCGATATATCTCGAAAACTACGCTTCTGATCAAAAAATATCATAGAACATAAATTGTAGGAAACATAATGCTCTACAAAAAAGGTCTCTTAAGATTTTGCCATAACTCGTTTCGTTTCCGAGATATTTGCAGATATATCTCAAGGGAAGGGGCCTGACGGACATATTTCGAGATATTTCTTCTTCTTGTTGTTCGTCTTCTGCACAGCTAAACTGGAAGTGGCATTTCCAGCTCGCAATAGTGCAGAGTTATCTCAAAGAAAGGGGCCACGGTGTTTCTGTATCTCTATTATGTTGGTGCGGCTTCGGAACTTTTAAATACCTTGATATATCTCGAGAACTACGCATCTGATCAAAAAATATCATAGAACATAAAAAGTAGGAAACTTAATTCTCTACAAATAAGGTCTCTTAACATTTTGCCATAGCTCACTTCGTTTCCGAGATATTTGCAGATTTATCTCAAGGGAAGGGGCCTGACGGACATATTTCGAGATATTTCTTCTTCTTGTTGTTCTTCTTCTGCACAGCTAAGCTGGAAGTGGCAGTTGCGGCTCGCACTAGTGCAGAGTTATCTCAAAGAAAGGGGCCACGGTGTTTCTGTATCTCTATTATGTTGGTGCGGCTTCGGAACTTTTAAATATCTTGATATATCTCGAGAACTACGCATCTGATCAAAAAATATCATACAAGATAAAAAGTAGGAAACTTAATTCTCTACAAAAAAGGTCTCTTAACATTTTGCCATAGCTCGCTTCGTTTCCGAGATATTTGCAGATTAATCTCAAGGGAAGGGGCCTGACGGACATATTTCGAGATATTTCTTCTTCTTGTTGTTCTTCTTCTGCACAGCTAAGCTGGAAGTGGCGTTTGCAGCTCGCAATAGTGCAGAGTTATCTCAAAGAATGGGGCTACGGTGTTTCTATATCTCTATTATGTTGGTGCGGCTTCGGAACTTTTAAATATCTCGATATATCTCGAAAACTACGCTTCTGATCAAAAAATATCATAGAACATAAATTGTAGGAAACATAATTCTCTACAAAAAACGTCTCTTAACATTTTGCCATAGCTCGCTTCGTTTCCGAGATATTTGCAGATTCATCTCAAAGGAACGGGCCTGACGGACATATTTCGAGATATTTCTTCTTCTTGTTGTTCTTCTTCTGCACAGCTAAGCTGGAAGTGGCATTTACAGCTCGCAATAGGGCAGAGTTATCTCAAAGAAAGGGGCCACGGTGTTTCTGTATCTCTATTATGTTGGTGCGGCTTCGGAACTTTTAAATATCTTGATATATCTCGAGAACTACGCATCTGATCAAAAAATATCATAGAACATAAAAAGTAGGAAACTTAATTCTCTACAAATAAAGTCTCTTAAGATTTTGCCATAGCTCGTTTCGTTTCCGAGATATTTGCAGATTTATCTCGAGGGAAGGGGCCTGACGGACATATTTCGAGATATTTCTTCTTCTTGTTGTTCTTCTTCTGCACAGCTAAGCTGGAAGCTGCATTTGCGGCTCGCACTAGTGCAGAGTTATCTCGAAGAAAGGGGCCACGGTGTTTCTGTATCTCTATTATGTTGGTGCGGTTTCGGAACTTTTAAATATCTCGATATATCTCGAAAACTACGCTTCTGATCAAAAAATATCATAGAACATAAATTGTAGGAAACATAATTCTCTACAAAAAAGGTCTCTTAAGATTTTGCCATAGCTCGTTTCGTTTCCGAGATATTTGCAGATTTATCTCGAGGGAAGGGGCCTGACGGACATATTTCGAGATATTTCTTCTTCTTGTTGTTCTTCTTCTGCACAGCTAAGCTGGAAGCGGCATTTGCGGCTCGCACTAGTGCAGAGTTATCTCGAAGAAAGGGGCCACGGTGTTTCTGTATCTCTATTATGTTGGTTCGGCTTCGGAACTTTTAAATATCTCGATATATCTCGAAAACTACGCTTCTGATCAAAAAATATCATAGAACATAAATTGTAGGAAACATAATTCTCTACAAAAAAGGTGTCTTAAGATTTTGCCATAACTCGTTTCGTTTCCGAGATATTTGCAGATATATCTCAAGGGAAGGGGCCTGACGGACATATTTCGAGATATTTCTTCTTCTTGTTGTTCGTCTTCTGCACAGCTAAACTGGAAGTGGCATTTCCAGCTCGCAATAGTGCAGAGTTATCTCAAAGAAAGGGGCCACGGTGTTTCTGTATCTCTATTATGTTGGTGCGGCTTCGGAACTTTTAAATACCTTGATATATCTCGAGAACTACGCATCTGATCAAAAAATATCATAGAACATAAAAAGTAGGAAACTTAATTCTCTACAAATAAGGTCTCTTAACATTTTGCCATAGCTCACTTCGTTTCCGAGATATTTGCAGATTTATCTCAAGGGAAGGGGCCTGACGGACATATTTCGAGATATTTCTTCTTCTTGTTGTTCTTCTTCTGCACAGCTAAGCTGGAAGTGGCAGTTGCGGCTCGCACTAGTGCAGAGTTATCTCAAAGAAAGGGGCCACGGTGTTTCTGTATCTCTATTATGTTGGTGCGGCTTCGGAACTTTTAAATATCTTGATATATCTCGAGAACTACGCATCTGATCAAAAAATATCATACAAGATAAAAAGTAGGAAACTTAATTCTCTACAAAAAAGGTCTCTTAACATTTTGCCATAGCTCGCTTCGTTTCCGAGATATTTGCAGATTAATCTCAAGGGAAGGGGCCTGACGGACATATTTCGAGATATTTCTTCTTCTTGTTGTTCTTCTTCTGCACAGCTAAGCTGGAAGTGGCGTTTGCAGCTCGCAATAGTGCAGAGTTATCTCAAAGAATGGGGCTACGGTGTTTCTATATCTCTATTATGTTGGTGCGGCTTCGGAACTTTTAAATATCTCGATATATCTCGAAAACTACGCTTCTGATCAAAAAATATCATAGAACATAAATTGTAGGAAACATAATTCTCTACAAAAAACGTCTCTTAACATTTTGCCATAGCTCGCTTCGTTTCCGAGATATTTGCAGATTCATCTCAAAGGAACGGGCCTGACGGACATATTTCGAGATATTTCTTCTTCTTGTTGTTCTTCTTCTGCACAGCTAAGCTGGAAGTGGCATTTACAGCTCGCAATAGGGCAGAGTTATCTCAAAGAAAGGGGCCACGGTGTTTCTGTATCTCTATTATGTTGGTGCGGCTTCGGAACTTTTAAATATCTCGATATATCTGGAAAACTACGCTTCTGATCAAAAAATATCATAGAACATAAATTGTAGGAAACATAATTCTCTACAAAAAACGTCTCTTAACATTCTGCCATAGCTCGCTTCGTTTCCGAGATATTTGCAGATTTATCTCAAGGGAAGGTGCCTGACGGACATATTTCGAGATATTTCTTCTTCTTGTTGTACTTCTTCTGCACAGCTAAGCTGGAAGTGGCATTTGCAGCTCGCAATAGTGCAGAGTTATCTCAAAGAAAGGGGCCACGGTGTTTCTGTATCTCTATTATGTTGGTGCGGCTTCGGAACTTTTAAATATCTTGATATATCTCGAGAACTACGCATCTGATCAAAAAATATCATAGAACATAAAAAGTAGGAAACTTAATTCTCTACAAATAAAGTCTCTTCACATTTTGCCATAGCTCGCTTCGTTTCCGAGATATTTGCAGATTAATCTCAAGGGAAGGGGCCTGACGGACATATTTCGAGATATTTCTTCTTCTTGTTGTTCTTCTTCTGCACAGCTAAGCTGGAGGTGGCGTTTGCAGCTCGCAATAGTGCAGAGTTATCTCAAAGAAAGGGGCCACGGTGTTTCTGTATCTCTATTATGTTGGTGCGGCTTCGGAACTTTTAAATATCTCGATATATCTCGAAAACTACGCTTCTCATCAAAGAATATCATAGAACATAAATTGTAGGAAACATAATTCTCTACAAAAAAGGTCTCTTAAGATTTTGCCATAGCTCGTTTCGTTTCCGAGATATTTGCAGATTTATCTCGAGGGAAGGGGCCTGACGGACATATTTCGAGATATTTCTTCTTCTTGTTGTTCTTCTTCTGCACAGCTAAGCTGGAAGTGGCAGTTGCGGCTCGCACTAGTGCAGAGTTATCTCAAAGAAAGGGGCCACGGTGTTTCTGTATCTCTATTATGTTGGTGCGGCTTCGGAACTTTTAAATATCTTGATATATCTCGAGAACTACGCATCTGATCAAAAAATATCATACAAGATAAAAAGTAGGAAACATAATTCTCTACAAAAAAGGTCTCTTAAGATTTTGCCATAGCTCGTTTCGTTTCCGAGATATTTGCAGATATATCTCAAGGGAAGGGGCCTGACGGACATATTTCGAGATATTTCTTCTTCTTGTTGTTCTTCTTCTGCACAGCTAAACTGGAAGTGGCATTTCCAGCTCGCAATAGTGCAGAGTTATCTGAAAGAAAGGGTCCACGGTGTTTCTGTATCTCTATTATGTTGGTGCGGCTTCGGAACTTTTAAATATCTCGATATATCTCGAAAACTACGCTTCTCATCAAAGAATATCATAGAACATAAATTGTAGGAAACATAATTCTCTACAAAAAAGGTCTCTTAAGATTTTGCCATAGCTCGTTTCGTTTCCGAGATATTTGCAGATTTATCTCGAGGGAAGGGGCCTGACGGACATATTTCGAGATATTTCTTCTTCTTGTTGTTCTTCTTCTGCACAGCTAAGCTGGAAGCTGCATTTGCGGCTCGCACTAGTGCAGAGTTATCTCGAAGAAAGGGGCCACGGTGTTTCTGTATCTCTATTATGTTGGTGCGGTTTCGGAACTTTTAAATATCTCGATATATCTCGAAAACTACGCTTCTGATCAAAAAATATCATAGAACATAAATTGTAGGAAACATAATTCTCTACAAAAAAGGTCTCTTAAGATTTTGCCATAGCTCGTTTCGTTTCCGAGATATTTGTAGATTTATCTCGAGGGAAGGGGCCTGACGGACATATTTCGAGATATTTCTTCTTCTTGTTGTTCTTCTTCTGCACAGCTAAGCTGGAAGCGGCATTTGCGGCTCGCACTAGTGCAGAGTTATCTCGAAGGAAGGGGCCACGGTGTTTCTGTATCTCTATTATGTTGGTTCGGCTTCGGAACTTTTAAATATCTCGATATATCTCGAAAACTACGCTTCTGATCAAAAAATATCATAGAACATAAATTGTAGGAAACATAATTCTCTACAAAAAAGGTCTCTTAAGATTTTGCCATAACTCGTTTCGTTTCCGAGATATTTGCAGATATATCTCAAGGGAAGGGGCCTGACGGACATATTTCGAGATATTTCTTCTTCTTGTTGTTCGTCTTCTGCACAGCTAAACTGGAAGTGGCATTTCCAGCTCGCAATAGTGCAGAGTTATCTCAAAGAAAGGGGCCACGGTGTTTCTGTATCTCTATTATGTTGGTGCGGCTTCGGAACTTTTAAATACCTTGATATATCTCGAGAACTACGCATCTGATCAAAAAATATCATAGAACATAAAAAGTAGGAAACTTAATTCTCTACAAATAAGGTCTCTTAACATTTTGCCATAGCTCACTTCGTTTCCGAGATATTTGCAGATTTATCTCAAGGGAAGGGGCCTGACGGACATATTTCGAGATATTTCTTCTTCTTGTTGTTCTTCTTCTGCACAGCTAAGCTGGAAGTGGCAGTTGCGGCTCGCACTAGTGCAGAGTTATCTCAAAGAAAGGGGCCACGGTGTTTCTGTATCTCTATTATGTTGGTGCGGCTTCGGAACTTTTAAATATCTTGATATATCTCGAGAACTACGCATCTGATCAAAAAATATCATACAAGATAAAAAGTAGGAAACTTAATTCTCTACAAAAAAGGTCTCTTAACATTTTGCCATAGCGCGCTTCGTTTCCGAGATATTTGCAGATTAATCTCAAGGGAAGGGGCCTGACGGACATATTTCGAGATATTTCTTCTTCTTGTTGTTCTTCTTCTGCACAGCTAAGCTGGAAGTGGCGTTTGCAGCTCGCAATAGTGCAGAGTTATCTCAAAGAATGGGGCTACGGTGTTTCTATATCTCTATTATGTTGGTGCGGCTTCGGAACTTTTAAATATCTCGATATATCTCGAAAACTACGCTTCTGATCAAAAAATATCATAGAACATAAATTGTAGGAAACATAATTCTCTACAAAAAACGTCTCTTAACATTTTGCCATAGCTCGCTTCGTTTCCGAGATATTTGCAGATTCATCTCAAAGGAACGGGCCTGACGGACATATTTCGAGATATTTCTTCTTCTTGTTGTTCTTCTTCTGCACAGCTAAGCTGGAAGTGGCATTTACAGCTCGCAATAGGGCAGAGTTATCTCAAAGAAAGGGGCCACGGTGTTTCTGTATCTCTATTATGTTGGTGCGGCTTCGGAACTTTTAAATATCTCGATATATCTGGAAAACTACGCTTCTGATCAAAAAATATCATAGAACATAAATTGTAGGAAACATAATTCTCTACAAAAAACGTCTCTTAACATTCTGCCATAGCTCGCTTCGTTTCCGAGATATTTGCAGATTTATCTCAAGGGAAGGTGCCTGACGGACATATTTCGAGATATTTCTTCTTCTTGTTGTACTTCTTCTGCACAGCTAAGCTGGAAGTGGCATTTGCAGCTCGCAATAGTGCAGAGTTATCTCAAAGAAAGGGGCCACGGTGTTTCTGTATCTCTATTATGTTGGTGCGGCTTCGGAACTTTTAAATATCTTGATATATCTCGAGAACTACGCATCTGATCAAAAAATATCATAGAACATAAAAAGTAGGAAACTTAATTCTCTACAAATAAAGTCTCTTCACATTTTGCCATAGCTCGCTTCGTTTCCGAGATATTTGCAGATTAATCTCAAGGGAAGGGGCCTGACGGACATATTTCGAGATATTTCTTCTTCTTGTTGTTCTTCTTCTGCACAGCTAAGCTGGAGGTGGCGTTTGCAGCTCGCAATAGTGCAGAGTTATCTCAAAGAAAGGGGCCACGGTGTTTCTGTATCTCTATTATGTTGGTGCGGCTTCGGAACTTTTAAATATCTCGATATATCTCGAAAACTACGCTTCTCATCAAAGAATATCATAGAACATAAATTGTAGGAAACATAATTCTCTACAAAAAAGGTCTCTTAAGATTTTGCCATAGCTCGTTTCGTTTCCGAGATATTTGCAGATTTATCTCGAGGGAAGGGGCCTGACGGACATATTTCGAGATATTTCTTCTTCTTGTTGTTCTTCTTCTGCACAGCTAAGCTGGAAGTGGCAGTTGCGGCTCGCACTAGTGCAGAGTTATCTCAAAGAAAGGGGCCACGGTGTTTCTGTATCTCTATTATGTTGGTGCGGCTTCGGAACTTTTAAATATCTTGATATATCTCGAGAACTACGCATCTGATCAAAAAATATCATACAAGATAAAAAGTAGGAAACATAATTCTCTACAAAAAAGGTCTCTTAAGATTTTGCCATAGCTCGTTTCGTTTCCGAGATATTTGCAGATATATCTCAAGGGAAGGGGCCTGACGGACATATTTCGAGATATTTCTTCTTCTTGTTGTTCTTCTTCTGCACAGCTAAACTGGAAGTGGCATTTCCAGCTCGCAATAGTGCAGAGTTATCTGAAAGAAAGGGTCCACGGTGTTTCTGTATCTCTATTATGTTGGTGCGGCTTCGGAACTTTTAAATACCTTGATATATCTCGAGAACTACGCATCTGATCAAAAAATATCATAGAACATAAAAAGTAGGAAACTTAATTCTCTACAAATAAGGTCTCTTAACATTTTGCCATAGCTCGCTTCGTTTCCGAGATATTTGCAGATTCATCTCAAAGGAACGGGCCTGACGGACATATTTCGAGATATTTCTTCTTCTTGTTGTTCTTCTTGTGCACAGCTAAGCTGGAAGCTGCATTTGCGGCTCGCACTAGTGCAGAGTTATCTCGAAGAAAGGGGCCACGGTGTTTCTGTATCTCTATTATGTTGGTGCGGTTTCGGAACTTTTAAATATCTCGATATATCTCGAAAACTACGCTTCTGATCAAAAAATATCATAGAACATAAATTGTAGGAAACATAATTCTCTACAAAAAAGGTCTCTTAAGATTTTGCCATAGCTCGTTTCGTTTCCGAGATATTTGCAGATTTATCTCGAGGGAAGGGGCCTGACGGACATATTTCGAGATATTTCTTCTTCTTGTTGTTCTTCTTCTGCACAGCTAAGCTGGAAGCGGCATTTGCGGCTCGCACTAGTGCAGAGTTATCTCGAAGAAAGGGGCCACGGTGTTTCTGTATCTCTATTATGTTGGTTCGGCTTCGGAACTTTTAAATATCTCGATATATCTCGAAAACTACGCTTTTGATCAAAAAATATCATAGAACATAAATTGTAGGAAACATAATTCTCTACAAAAAAGGTCTCTTAACATTTTGCCATAGCTCGCTTCGTTTCCGAGATATTTGCAGATTTATCTCAAGGGAAGGGGCCTAACGGACATATTTCGAGATATTTCTTCTTCTTGTTGTTCTTCTTCTGCACAGCTAAGCTGGAAGTGGCATTTGCAGCTCGCAATAGTGCAGAGTTATCTCGAAGAAAGGGGCCACGGTGTTTCTGTATCTCTATTATGTTGGTGCGGCTTCGGAACTTTTAAATATCTTGATATATCTCGAGAACTACGCATCTGAGCCAAAAATATCATACAACAGAAAAAGTGGGAAACTTAATTCTCTACAAAAAAGGTCTCTTAACATTTTGCCATACCTCGCTTCGTTTCCGAGATATTTGCAGATTTATCTCAAGGGAAGGGGCCTAACGGACATATTTCGAGATATTTCTTCTTCTTGTTGTTCTTCTTCTGCACAGCTAAGCTGGAAGTGGCATTTGCAGCTCGTAATAGTGCAGAGGTATCTCGAAGAAAGGGGCCACGGTGTTTCTGTATCTCTATTATGTTGGTGCGGCTTCGGAACTTTTAAATATCTTCATATATCTCGAGAACTACGCATCTGAGCCAAAAATATCATAGAACATAAAAACTGGGGAACTTAATTCTCTACAAAAAAGGTCTCTTAACATTTTGCCATAGCTCGCTTCGTTTCCGAGATATTTGCAGATTTATCTCAAGGGAAGGGGCCTAACGGACATATTTCGAGATATTTCTTCTTCTTGTTGTTCTTCTTCTGCACAGCTAAGCTGGAAGTGGCATTTGCAGCTCGCAATAGTGCAGAGTTATCTCAAACAAAGGGGCCACGGTGTTTCTGTACCTCTATTATGTTGGTGCGGCTTCGGAACTTTTAAATATCTTGATATATCTCGAGAACTACGCATCTGATCAAAAAATATCATAGAACATAAAAAGTAGGAAACTTAATTCCCTACAAAAAAGGTCTCTTAACATTTTGCCATAGCTCGTTTCGTTTCCGAGATATTTGCAGATATATCTCAAGGGAAGGGGCCTGACGGACATATTTCGAGATATTTCTTCTTCTTGTTGTTCTTCTTCTGCACAGCTAAGCTGGAAGTGGCATTTGCAGCTCGTAATAGTGCAGAGTTATCTCGAAGAAAGGGGCCACGGTGTTTCTGTATCTCTATTATGTTGGTGCGGCTTCGGAACTTTTAAATATCTTGATATATCTCGAGAACTACGCATCTGATCAAAAAATATCACAGAACATAAAAAGTAGGACACTTAATTCTCTACAAAAAAGCTCTCTCAACATTTTGCCATAGCTCGCTTCGTTTCCGAGATATATGCAGATTTATCTCAAGGGAAGGGGCCTGACGGACATATTTCGAGATATTTCTTCTTCTTGTTGTTCTTCTTCTGCACAGCTAAGCTGGAAGTGGCATTTGCAGGTCGCAATAGTGCAGAGTTATCTCAAAGAAAGGGGCCACGGTGTTTCTGTATCTCAATTATGTTGGTGCGGCTTCGGAACTTTTAAATATCTCGATATATCTCGAGAACTACGCATCTGATCAAAAAATATCATAGAACATAAAAAGTAGGAAACTTAATTTTCTACAAATAAGGTCTCTAAACATTTTGCCATAACTCGCTTCGTTTCCGAGATATTTGCAGGTTTATCTCAAGGGAAGGGGTCTGACGGACATATTTCGAGATATTTCTTCTTCTTGTTGTTCTTCTTCTGCACAGCTAAGCTGGAAGTGGCATTTGCAGCTCGCAATAGTGCAGAGTTATCTCAAAGAAAGGGGCCACGGTGTTTCTGTATCTCTATTATGTTGGTGCGGCTTCGGAACTTTTAAATATCTCGATATATCTCGAGAACTACGCATCTGATCAAAAAATATCATAGAACATAAAAAGTAGGAAACTTAATTCTCTACAAAAAAGTTCTCCTAACATTTTGCCATAGCTCGCTTCGTTTCCGAGATATTTGCAGATTTATCTCAAGGGAGGGTGCCTGACGGACATATTTCGAGATATTTCTTCTTCTTGTTGTTCTTCTTCTGCACAGCTAAGCTGGAAGTGGCATTTGCAGCTCGCAATAGTGCAGAGTTATCTCGAAGAAAGGGGCCATGGTGTTTCTGTATCTCTATTATGTTGGTGCGGCTTCGGAACTTTTAAATATCTTGATATATCTCGAGAACTACGCATCTGATCAAAAAATATCATAGAACATAAATTGTAGGAAACATAATTCTCTACAAAAAAGGTCTCTTAACATTTTGCCATAGCTCGTTTCGTTTCCGAGATATTTGCAGATATATCTCAAGGGAAGGGGCCTGACGGACATATTTCGAGATATTTCTTCTTCTTGTTGTTCTTCTTCTGCACAGCTGAGCTGGAAGTGGCATTTGCAGCTCGCAATAGTGCAGAGTTATCTCAAAGAATGGGGCCACGGTGTTTCTGTATCTCTATTATGTTGGTGCGGCTTCGGAACTTTTAAATATCTTGATATATCTCGAGAACTACGCATCTGATCAAAAAATATCATAGAACATAAAAAGTAGGAAACTTAATTCTCTACAAAAAAGGTCTCTTAACATTTTGCCATAGCTCGCTTCGTTTCCGAGATATTTGCAGATTTATCTCAAGGGAGGGTGCCTGACGGACATATTTCGAGATATTTCTTCTTCTTGTTGTTCTTCTTCTGCACAGCTAAGCTGGAAGTGGCATTTGCAGCTCGTAATAGTGCAGAGTTATCTCGAAGAAAGGGGCCACGGTGTTTCTGTATCTCTATTATGTTGGTGCGGCTTCGGAACTTTTAAATATCTTGATATATCTCGAGAACTACGCATCTGATCAAAAAATATCATAGAACATAAATTGTAGGAAACATAATTCTCTACAAAAAAGGTCTCTTAACATTTTGCCATAGCTCGTTTCGTTTCCGAGATATTTGCAGATATATCTCAAGGGAAGGGGCCTGACGGACATATTTCGAGATATTTCTTCTTCTTGTTGTTCTTCTTCTGCACAGCTAAGCTGGAAGTGGCATTTGCAGGTCGCAATAGTGCAGAGTTATCTCAAAGAAAGGGGCCACGGTGTTTCTGTATCTCTATTATGTTGGTGCGGCTTCGGAACTTTTAAATATCTTGATATATCTCGAGAACTACGCATCTGATCAAAAAATATCATAGAACATAAAAAGTAGGAAACTTTATTCTCTACAAATAAAGTCTCTTAACATTTTGCCATAGCTCGCTTCGTTTCCGAGATATTTGCAGATTTATCTCAAGGGAAGGGGCCTCACGGACATATTTCGAGATATTTCTTCTTCTTGTTGTTCTTCTTCTGCACAGCTAAGCTGGAAGTGGCATTTGCAGCTCGCAATAGTGCAGAGTTATCTCAAACAAAGGGGCCACGGTGTTTCTGTATCTCTATTATGTTGGTGCGGCTTCGGAACTTTTAAATATCTCGATATATCTCGAGAACTACGCATCTGATCAAAAAATATCATAGAACATAAAAAGTAGGAAACTTAATTTTCTACAAATAAGGTCTCTAAACATTTTGCCATAACTCGCTTCGTTTCCGAGATATTTGCAGGTTTATCTCAAGGGAAGGGGTCTGACGGACATATTTCGAGATATTTCTTCTTCTTGTTGTTCTTCTTCTGCACAGCTAAGCTGGAAGTGGCATTTGCAGCTCGCAATAGTGCAGAGTTATCTCAAAGAAAGGGGCCACGGTGTTTCTGTATCTCTATTATGTTGGTGCGGCTTCGGAACTTTTAAATATCTTGATATATCTCGAGAACTACGCATCTGATCAAAAAATATCATAGAACATAAATTGTAGGAAACAGAATTCTCTACAAAAAAGGTCTCTTAACATTTTGCCACAGCTCGTTTCGTTTCCGAGATATTTGTAGATATATCTCAAGGGAAGGGGCCTGACGGACATATTTCGAGATATTTCTTCTTCTTGTTGTTCTTCTTCTGCACAGCTAAGCTGGAAGTGGCATTTGCAGGTCGCAATAGTGCAGAGTTATCTCAAAGAAAGGGGCCACGGTGTTTCTGTATCTCTATTATGTTGGTGCGGCTTCGGAACTTTTAAATATCTTGATATATCTCGAGAACTACGCATCTGATCAAAAAATATCATAGAGCATAAAAAGTAGGAAACTTAATTCTCTACAAATAAAGTCTCTTAACATTTTGCCATAGCTCGCTTCGTTTCCGAGATATTTGCAGATTTATCTCAAGGGAAGGGGCCTGACGGACATATTTCGAGATATTTCTTCTTCTTGTTGTTCTTCTTCTGCACAGCTAAGCTGGAAGTGGCATTTGCAGCTCGCAATAGTGCAGAGTTATCTCAAAGAATGGGGCCACGGTGTTTCTGTATCTCTATTATGTTGGTGCGGCTTCGGAACTTTTAAATATCTTGATATATCTCGAGAACTACGCATCTGATCAAAAAATATCATAGAACATAAAAAGTAGGAAACTTAATTCTCTACAAAAAAGGTCTCTTAACATTTTGCCATAGCTCGCTTCGTTTCCGAGATATTTGCAGATGTATCTCAAGGGAAGGGGCCTGACGGACATATTTCGAGATATTTCTTCTTCTTGTTGTTCTTCTTCTGCACAGCTAAGCTGGAAGTGGCATTTGCGGCTCGCACTAGTGCAGAATTATCTCAAAGAAAGGGGCCACGGTGTTTCTGTATCTCTATTATGTTGGTGCGGCTTCGGAACTTTTAAATATCTTGATATATCTCGAGAACTACGCATCTGATCAAAAAATATCATAGAACATAAAAAGTAGGAAACATAATTTTCTACAAAAAAGGTCTCTTAACATTTTGCCATAGCTCGCTTAGTTTCCGAGATATTTGCAGATATATCTCAAGGGAAGGGGCCTGACGGACATATTTCGAGATATTTCTTCTTCTTGTTGTTCTTCTTCTGCACAGCTAAGCTGGAAGTGGCATTTACAGCTCGCAATAGTGCAGAGATATCTGAAAGAAAGGGGCCACGGTGTTTCTGTATCTCTATTATGTTGGTGCGGCTTCGGAACTTTTAAATATCTTGATATATCTCGAGAACTACGCATCTGAACAAAAAATATCATAGAACATAAAAAGTAGGAAACTTAATTCTCGACAAATAAGGTCTCTTAAGATTTTGCCATAGCTCGCTTCGTTTCCGAGATATTTGCAGATTAATCTCAAGGGAAGGGGCCTGACGGACATATTTCGAGATATTTCTTCTTCTTGTTGTTCTTCTTCTGCACAGCTAAACTGGAAGTGGCATTTCCAGCTCGCAATAGTGCAGAGTTATCTCAAAGAAAGGGGCCACGGTGTTTCTGTATCTCTATTATGTTGGTGCGGCTTCGGAACTTTTAAATATCTTGATATATCTCGAGAACTACGCATCTGAACAAAAAATATCATAGAACATAAAAAGTAGGAACCTTAATTCTCTACAAATAAGGTCTCTTAAGATTTTGCCATAGCTCGCTTCGTTTCCGAGATATTTGCAGATTTATCTCAAGGGAAGGGGCCTGACGGATATATTTCGAGATATTTCTTCTTCTTGTTGTTCTTCTTCTGCACAGCGAAGCTGGAAGTGGCATTTGCGGCTCGCACTAGTGCAGAGTTATCTCAAAGAAAAGGGCCACGGTGTTTCTGTATCTCTATTATGTTGGAGCGGCTTCGGAACTTTTAAATATCTTGATATATCTCGAGAACTACACATCTGATCAAAAAATATCATAGAACATAAAAAGTAGGAAACTTAATTCTCTACAAATAAGGTCTCTTAAGATTTTGCCATAGCTCGCTTCGTTTCCGAGATATTTGCAGATTTATCTCAAGGGAAGGGGTCTGACGGACATATTTCGAGATATTTCTTCTTCTTGTTGTTCCTCTTCTGCACAGCTAAGCTGGAAGTGGCATTTGCAGCTCGCAATAGTGCAGAGTTATCTCACAGAAAGGGGCCACGGAGTTTCCGTATCTCTATTATGTTGGTGCGGCTTCGGAACTTTTAAATATCTTGATATATCTCGAGAACTACGCATCTGATCACAAAATATCATAGAACATAAAAAGTAGGAAACTTAATTCTCTACAAAAAAGGTCTGTTAACATTTTCCCATAGCTGGCATCGTTTCCGAGATATTTGCAGATTTATCTCAAGGGAAGGGGCCTGACGGACATATTCCGAGATATTTCTTCTTCTTGTTGTTCCTCTTCTGCACAGCTAAGCTGGAAGTGGCATTTGCAGCTCGCAATAGTGCAGAGTTATCTCAAAGAAAGAGGCCACGGTGTTTCTGTACCTCTATTATGTTGGTGCAGCTTCGGAACTTTTAAATATCTTGATATATCTCGAGAACTACGCATCTGATCAAAAGATATCATAGAACATAAAAAGTAGGAAACTTAATTCTCTACAAAAAAGGTATCTTAACATTTTGCCATAGCTCGCTTCGTTTCCGAGATATTTGCAGATTTATCTCAAGGGAAGGGGCCTGACGGACATATTTCGAGATATTTCTTCTTCTTGTTGTTCTTCTTCTGCACAGCTAAGCTGGAAGTGGCATTTGCAGGTCGCAATAGTGCAGAGCTATCTCAAAGAAAGGGGCATTGTGTTTCTGTATCTCTATTATGTTGGTGCGGCTTCGGAACTTTTAAATATCTTGATATATCTCGAGAACTACGCATCTGATCAAAAAATATCATAGAACATAAAAAGTAGGAAACTTAATTCTCTACAAATAAGGTCTCTTAACATTTTGCCATCGCTCGCTTCGTTTCCGAGATATTTGCAGATTTATCTCAAGGGTAGGGGCCTGACGGACATATTTCGAGATATTTCTTCTTCTTGTTGTTCTTCTTCTGCACAGCTAAGCTGGAAGTGGCATTTGCAGCGCGCAATAGTGCAGAGTTATCTCAAAGAAAGGGGTCACGGTGTTTCTGTATCTCTATTATGTTGGTGCGGCTTCGGAACTTTTAAACATCTTGATATATCTCGAGAACTACGCATCTGATCAAAAAATATCATAGAACATAAAAAGTAGGATACCTAATTTTCTACAATAAAGGTCTCCTAACATTTTGCCGTAGCTTGCTTCGTTTCCGAGATATTTGCAGATTTATCTCAAGGGAAGGGGCCTGACGGACATATTTCGAGATATTTCTTCTTCTTGTTGTTCTTCTTCTGCACAGCTAAGCTGGAAGTGGCATTTGCAGCTCGCAATAGTGCAGAGTTATCTCAAAGAAAGGGGCCACGGTGTTTCTGTATCTCTATTATGTTGGTGCGGCTTCGGAACTTTTAAATATCTTGATGTATCTCGAGAACTACGCATCTGATCAAAAAATATCATAGAACATAAAAAGTAGGAAACTTAATTCTCTACAAATAAGGTCTCTTAACATTTTGCCATAGCTCGCTTCGTTTCCGAGATATTTGCAGATTTATCTCAAGGGTAGGGGCCTGACGGACATATTTCGAGATATTTCTTCTTCTTGTTGTTCTTCTTCTGCACAGCTAAGCTGGAAGTGGCATTTGCAGCGCGCAATAGTGCAGAGTTATCTCAAAGAAAGGGTTCACGGTGTTTCTGTATCTCTATTATGTTGGTGCGGCTTCGGAACTTTTAAATATCTTGATATATCTCGAGAACTACGCATCTGATCAAAAAATTTCATAGAACATAAAAAGTAGGAAACTTAATTCTCTACAAATAACGTCTCTTAACATTTTGCCATAGCTCGCTTCGTTTCCGAGATATTTGCAGATTTATCTCAAGGGTAGGGGCCTGACGGACATATTTCGAGATATTTCTTCTTCTTGTTGTTCTTCTTCTGCACAGCTAAGCTGGAAGTGGCATTTGCAGCTCGCAATAGTGCAGAGTTATCTCAAAGAAAGGGGCCACGGTGTTTCTGTATCTCTATTATGTTGGTACGGCTTCGGAACTTTTAAATATCTCGATATATCTCGAAAACTACGCTTCTGATCAAAAAATATCAGAGAACGTAAATTGTAGGAAACATAATTCTCTACAGAAAAGGTCTCTTAACATTTTGCCATAGCTCGCTTCGTTTCCGAGATATTTGCAGATTTATCTGAAGGGAAGGGGCCTGACGGACATATTTCGAGATATTTCTTCTTCTTGTTGTTCTTCTTCTGCACAGCTAAGCTGGAAGTGGCATTTGCAGCTCGCAATAGTGCAGAGTTATCTCAAAGAAAGGGGCCACGGTGTTTCTGTATCTCTATTATGTTGGTGCGGCTTCGGAACTTTTAAATATCTTGATGTATCTCGAGAACTACGCATCTGATCAAAAAATATCATAGAACATAAAAAGTAGGAAACTTAATTCTCTACAATAAAGGTCTCTTATCATTTTGCCATAGCTCGCTTCGTTTCCGAGATATTTGCAGATTTATCTCAAGGGAAGGGGCCTGACGGACATATTTCGATATATTTCTTCTTCTTGTTGTTCTTCTTCTGCACAGCTAAGCTGGAAGTGGCATTTGCGGCTCGCACTAGTGCAGAGTTATCTCAAAGAAAGGGGCCACGGTGTTTCTGTATCTCTATTATGTTGGTGCGGCTTCGGAACTTTTAAATATCTTGATATATCTCGAGAACTACACATCTGATCAAAAAATATCATAGAACATAAAAAGTAGGAAACTTAATTCTCTACAAATAAGGTCTCTTAACATTTTGCCATAGCTCGCTTCGTTTCCGAGATATTTGCAGATTTATCTCAAGGGAAGGGATCTGACGGACATATTTCGAGATATTTCTTCTTCTTGTTGTTCCTCTTCTGCACAGCTAACCTGGAAGTGGCATTTGCAGCTCGCAATAGTGCAGAGTTATCTCACAGAAAGGGGCCACGGAGTTTCCGTATCTCTATTATGTTGGTGCGGCTTCGGAACTTTTAAATATCTTGATATATCTCGAGAACTACGCATCTGATCAAAAAATATCATACAACATAAAAAGTACGAAACTTAATTCTCTACAAAAAAGGTCTCTTAAGATTTTGCCATAGCTCGCTTCGTTTCCGAGATATTTGCAGATTTATCTCAAGGGAAGGGGCCTGACGGATATATTTCGAGATATTTCTTCTTCTTGTTGTTCTTCTTCTGCACAGCGAAGCTGGAAGTGGCATTTGCGGCTCGCACTAGTGCAGAGTTATCTCAAAGAAAAGGGCCACGGTGTTTCTGTATCTCTATTATGTTGGAGCGGCTTCGGAACTTTTAAATATCTTGATATATCTCGAGAACTACACATCTGATCAAAAAATATCATAGAACATAAAAAGTAGGAAACTTAATTCTCTACAAATAAGGTCTCTTAACATTTTGCCATAGCTCGCTTCGTTTCCGAGATATTTGCAGATTTATCTCAAGGGAAGGGGTCTGACGGACATATTTCGAGATATTTCTTCTTCTTGTTGTTCCTCTTCTGCACAGCTAAGCTGGAAGTGGCATTTGCAGCTCGCAATAGTGCAGAGTTATCTCACAGAAAGGGGCCACGGAGTTTCCGTATCTCTATTATGTTGGTGCGGCTTCGGAACTTTTAAATATCTTGATATATCTCGAGAACTACGCATCTGATCACAAAATATCATAGAACATAAAAAGTAGGAAACTTAATTCTCTACAAAAAAGGTCTGTTAACATTTTCCCATAGCTGGCATCGTTTCCGAGATATTTGCAGATTTATCCCAAGGGAAGGGGCCTGACGGACATATTCCGAGATATTTCTTCTTCTTGTTGTTCCTCTTCTGCACAGCTAAGCTGGAAGTGGCATTTGCAGCTCGCAATAGTGCAGAGTTATCTCAAAGAAAGAGGCCACGGTGTTTCTGTACCTCTATTATGTTGGTGCAGCTTCGGAACTTTTAAATATCTTGATATATCTCGAGAACTACGCATCTGATCAAAAGATATCATAGAACATAAAAAGTAGGAAACTTAATTCTCTACAAAAAAGGTATCTTAACATTTTGCCATAGCTCGCTTCGTTTCCGAGATATTTGCAGATTTATCTCAAGGGAAGGGGCCTGACGGACATATTTCGAGATATTTCTTCTTCTTGTTGTTCTTCTTCTGCACAGCTAAGCTGGAAGTGGCATTTGCAGGTCGCAATAGTGCAGAGCTATCTCAAAGAAAGGGGCATTGTGTTTCTGTATCTCTATTATGTTGGTGCGGCTTCGGAACTTTTAAATATCTTGATATATCTCGAGAACTACGCATCTGATCAAAAAATATCATAGAACATAAAAAGTAGGAAACTTAATTCTCTACAAATAAGGTCTCTTAACATTTTGCCATCGCTCGCTTCGTTTCCGAGATATTTGCAGATTTATCTCAAGGGTAGGGGCCTGACGGACATATTTCGAGATATTTCTTCTTCTTGTTGTTCTTCTTCTGCACAGCTAAGCTGGAAGTGGCATTTGCAGCGCGCAATAGTGCAGAGTTATCTCAAAGAAAGGGGTCACGGTGTTTCTGTATCTCTATTATGTTGGTGCGGCTTCGGAACTTTTAAACATCTTGATATATCTCGAGAACTACGCATCTGATCAAAAAATATCATAGAACATAAAAAGTAGGAAACCTAATTTTCTACAATAAAGGTCTCTTAACATTTTGCCGTAGCTTGCTTCGTTTCCGAGATATTTGCAGATTTATCTCAAGGGAAGGGGCCTGACGGACATATTTCGAGATATTTCTTCTTCTTGTTGTTCTTCTTCTGCACAGCTAAGCTGGAAGTGGCATTTGCAGCTCGCAATAGTGCAGAGTTATCTCAAAGAAAGGGGCCACGGTGTTTCTGTATCTCTATTATGTTGGTGCGGCTTCGGAACTTTTAAATATCTTGATGTATCTCGAGAACTACGCATCTGATCAAAAAATATCATAGAACATAAAAAGTAGGAAACTTAATTCTCTACAAATAAGGTCTCTTAACATTTTGCCATAGCTCGCTTCGTTTCCGAGATATTTGCAGATTTATCTCAAGGGTAGGGGCCTGACGGACATATTTCGAGATATTTCTTCTTCTTGTTGTTCTTCTTCTGCACAGCTAAGCTGGAAGTGGCATTTGCAGCGCGCAATAGTGCAGAGTTATCTCAAAGAAAGGGTTCACGGTGTTTCTGTATCTCTATTATGTTGGTGCGGCTTCGGAACTTTTAAATATCTTGATATATCTCGAGAACTACGCATCTGATCAAAAAATTTCATAGAACATAAAAAGTAGGAAACTTAATTCTCTACAAATAACGTCTCTTAACATTTTGCCATAGCTCGCTTCGTTTCCGAGATATTTGCAGATTTATCTCAAGGGTAGGGGCCTGACGGACATATTTCGAGATATTTCTTCTTCTTGTTGTTCTTCTTCTGCACAGCTAAGCTGGAAGTGGCATTTGCAGCTCGCAATAGTGCAGAGTTATCTCAAAGAAAGGGGCCACGGTGTTTCTGTATCTCTATTATGTTGGTACGGCTTCGGAACTTTTAAATATCTCGATATATCTCGAAAACTACGCTTCTGATCAAAAAATATCAGAGAACGTAAATTGTAGGAAACATAATTCTCTACAGAAAAGGTCTCTTAACATTTTGCCATAGCTCGCTTCGTTTCCGAGATATTTGCAGATTTATCTGAAGGGAAGGGGCCTGACGGACATATTTCGAGATATTTCTTCTTCTTGTTGTTCTTCTTCTGCACAGCTAAGCTGGAAGTGGCATTTGCAGCTCGCAATAGTGCAGAGTTATCTCAAAGAAAGGGGCCACGGTGTTTCTGTATCTCTATTATGTTGGTGCGGCTTCGGAACTTTTAAATATCTTGATGTATCTCGAGAACTACGCATCTGATCAAAAAATATCATAGAACATAAAAAGTAGGAAACTTAATTCTCTACAATAAAGGTCTCTTATCATTTTGCCATAGCTCGCTTCGTTTCCGAGATATTTGCAGATTTATCTCAAGGGAAGGGGCCTGACGGACATATTTCGATATATTTCTTCTTCTTGTTGTTCTTCTTCTGCACAGCTAAGCTGGAAGTGGCATTTGCGGCTCGCACTAGCGCAGAGTTATCTCAAAGAAAGGGGCCACGGTGTTTCTGTATCTCTATTATGTTGGTGCGGCTTCGGAACTTTTAAATATCTTGATATATCTCGAGAACTACACATCTGATCAAAAAATATCATAGAACATAAAAAGTAGGAAACTTAATTCTCTACAAATAAGGTCTCTTAACATTTTGCCATAGCTCGCTTCGTTTCCGAGATATTTGCAGATTTATCTCAAGGGAAGGGATCTGACGGACATATTTCGAGATATTTCTTCTTCTTGTTGTTCCTCTTCTGCACAGCTAACCTGGAAGTGGCATTTGCAGCTCGCAATAGTGCAGAGTTATCTCACAGAAAGGGGCCACGGAGTTTCCGTATCTCTATTATGTTGGTGCGGCTTCGGAACTTTTAAATATCTTGATATATCTCGAGAACTACGCATCTGATCAAAAAATATCATACAACATAAAAAGTACGAAACTTAATTCTCTACAAAAAAGGTCTGTTAACATTTTCCCATAGCTGGCATCGTTTCCGAGATATTTGCAGATTTATCTCAAGGGAAGGGGCCTGACGGACATATTCCGAGATATTTCTTCTTCTTGTTGTTCCTCTTCTGCACAGCTAAGCTGGAAGTGGCATTTGCAGCTCGCAATAGTGCAGAGTTATCTCAAAGAAAGAGGCCACGGTGTTTCTGTACCTCTATTATGTTGGTGCAGCTTCGGAACTTTTAAATATCTTGATATATCTCGAGAACTACGCATCTGATCAAAAAATATCATAGAACATAAAAAGTAGGAAACCTAATTTTCTACAAAAAAGGTCTCTTAACATTTTGCCGTAGCTCGCTTCGTTTCCGAGATATTTGCAGATTTATCTCAAGGGAAGGGGCCTGACGGACATATTTCGAAATATTTCTTCTTCTTGTTGTTCTTCTTCTGCACAGCTAAGCTGGAAGTGGCATCTGCAGCTCGCAATAGTGCAGAGTTATCTCAAAGAAAGGGGCCACGGTGTTTCTGTATCTCTATTATGTTGGTGCGGCTTCGGAATTTTTAAATATCTCGATATATCTCGAAAACTACGCTTCTGATCAAAAAATATCATAGAACATAAATTGTAGGAAACATAATTCTCTACAAAAAAGGTCTCTTAACATTTTACCATAGCTCGCTTCGTTTCCGAGATATTTGCAAATTTATCTCAAGGGAAGGGGCCTGACGGACATATTTCAAGATATTTCTTCTGCTTGTTGTTCTTCTTCTGCACAGCTAAGCTGGAAGTGGCATTTACAGCTCGCAATAGTGCAGAGTTATCTCAAGGAAAGGGGCCACGGTGTTTCTGTATCTCTATTATGTTGGTGCGGCTTCGGAACTTTTAAATATCTTGATATATCTCGAAAACTACGCATCTGATCAAAAAATATCATAGAACATAAAAAATAGGAAACCTAATTCTCTACAAAAAAGGTCTCTTAACATTTTGCCATAGCTCGCTTCATTTCCGAGATATTTGCAGATTTATCTCAAGGGAAGGGGCCTAACGGACATATTTCGAGATATTTCTTCTTCTTGTTGTTCTTCTTCTGCAGAGCGAAGCTGGAAGTGGCATTTGCAGCTCGCAATAGTGCAGAGTTATCTCAAAGAAAGGGGCCACGGTGTTTCTGTATCTCTATTATGTTGGTGCGGCTTCGGAACTTTTCAATATCTTGATATATCTCGAGAACTACGCATCTGATCAAAAAATATCATAGAACATAAATAGTAGGAAACTTAATTCTCTACAAAAAAGGTCTCTCAACATTTTGCCGTAGCTCGCTTCGTTTCCGAGATATTTGCAGATTTATCTCAAGGGAAGGGGCCTAACGGACATATTTCCAGTTATTTCTTCTTCTTGTTGTTCTTCTTCTGCACAGCTAAGCTGGATGTGGCATTTGCGGCTCGCACTGGTGCAGAGTTATCTCAAAGAAAGGGGCCACGGTGTTTCTGTATCTCTATTATGTTGGTGCGGATTCGGAACTTTTAAATATCTCGATATATCTCGAAAACTACGCTTCTGATCAAAGAATATCATACAACGTAAATTGTAGGAAACATAATTCTCTACAAAAAAGGTCCCTTAACATTTTGCCATAGCTCGCTTCGTTTTCGAGATATTTGCAGATATATCTCAAGGGAAGGGGCCTGACGGATATATTTCGAGATATTTCTTCTTCTTGTTGTTCTTCTTCTGCACAGCTAAGCTGGAAGTGGCATTTGCAGCTCGCAATAGTGCAGAGTTATCTCAAAGAAAGGGGCCACGGTGTTTCTGTATCTCTATTATGTTGGTGCGGCTTCGGAACTTTTAAATATCTTGATATATCTCGAGATCTACGCATCTGATCAAAAAATATCTTGGAACATAAAATGTAGGAAACTTAGTTCTCTACAAAAAAGGCCTCTTAACATTTTGCCATAGCTCGCTTCGTTTCCGAGATATTTGCAGATTTATCTCAAGGGAAGGGGCCTGACGGACATATTCCGAGATATTTCTTCTTCTTGTTGTTCCTCTTCTGCACAGCTAAGCTGGAAGTGGCGTTTGCAACTCGCAATGGTGCAGAGTTATCTCAAAGAAAGGGGCCACGGTGTTTCTGTATCTGTATTATGTTGGTGCGGCTTCGGAACTTTTAAATATCTTGATATATCTCGAGAACTACGCATCTGATCAAAAAATATCATAGAACATAAATTGTAGGAAACATAATTCTCTACAAAAAAGGTCTCTTAACATTTTGCCATAGCTCGCTTCGTTTCCGAGATATTTGCAGATATATCTCAAGGGAAGTGGCCTGACGGACATATTTCGAGATATTTCTTCTTCATGTTGTTCTTCTTCTGCACAGCTAAGCTGGAAGTGGCATTTGCAGCTCGCAATAGTGCAGAGTTATCTCAAAGAAAGGGGCCACGGTGTTTCTGTATCTTTATTATGTTGGTGCGGCTTCGGAACTTTTCAATATCTTGATATATCTCGAGATCTACGCATCTGATCAAAAAATATCATAGAAAATAAAAAGTAGGAAACTTAGGTCTCTACAAAAAAGGTCTCTTAACATTTTGCCATAGCTCGCTTCGTTTCCGAGATATTTGCAGATTTATCTCAAGGGAAGGGGCCTGACGGACATATTTCGAGATATTTCTTCTTCTTGTTGTTCTTCTTCTGCACAGCTAAGCTGGAAGTGGCATTTGCGGCTCGCACTAGTACAGAGTTATCTCAAAGAAAGGGGCCACGGTGTTTCTGTATCTCTATTATGTTGGTGCGGCTTCGGGACTTTTAAATATCTTGATATATCTCGAGAACTACACATCTGATCAAAAAATATCATAGAACATAAAAAGCAGGAAACTTAATTGTCTACAAATAAGGTCTCTTAACATTTTGCCATAGCTCGCTTCGTTTCCGAGATATTTGCAGATTTATCTCAAGGGAAGGGGTCTGACGGACATATTTCGAGATATTTCTTCTTCTTGTTGTTCCTCTTCTGCACAGCTAAGCTGGAAGTGGCATTTGCAGCTCGCAATAGTGCAGAGTCATCTCACAGAAAGGGGCCACGGAGTTTCCGTATCTCTATTATGTTGGTGCGGCTTCGGAACTTTTAAATATCTTGATATATCTCGAGAACTACGCATCTGATCAAAAAATATCATAGAACATAAAAAGTAGGAAACTTAATTCTCTACAAAAAAGGTCTGTTAACATTTTCCCATAGCTGGCATCGTTTCCGAGATATTTGCAGATTTATCTCAAGGGAAGGGGCCTGACGGACATATTTCGAAATATTTCTTCTTCTTGTTGTTCTTCTTCTGCACAGCTAAGCTGGAAGTGGCATCTGCAGCTCGCAATAGTGCAGAGTTATCTCAAAGAAAGGGGCCACGGTGTTTCTGTATCTCTATTATGTTGGTGCGGCTTCGGAACTTTTAAATATCTTGATATATCTCGAGCACTACGCATCTGATCAAAAAATATCATAGAACATAAAAAGTAGGAAATTTAATTCTCTACAAAAAAGGTCTCTTAACATTTTGCCATAGCTCGCTTCATTTCCGAGATATTTGCAGATTTATCTCAAGGGAAGGGGCCTAACGGACATATTTCGAGATATTTCTTCTTCTTGTTGTTCTTCTTCTGCACAGCGAAGCTGGAAGTGGCATTTGCAGCTCGCAATAGTGCAGAGTTATCTCAAAGAAAGGGGCCACTGTGTTTCTGTATCTCTATTATGTTGGTGCGGCTTCGGAACTTTTCAATATCTTGATATATCTCGAGAACTACGCATCTGATCAAAAAATATCATAGAACATAAATAGTAGGAAACTTAATTCTCTACAAAAAACGTCTCTCAACATTTTGCCGTAGCTCGCTTCGTTTCCCAGATATTTGCAGATATATCTCAAGGGAAGGGGCCTGACGGACATATTTCGAGATATTTCTTCTTCTTGTTGTTCTTCTTCTGCACAGCTGAGCTGGAAGTGGCATTTGCAGCTCGCAATAGTGCAGAGTTATCTCAAAGAAAGGGGCCACGGTGTTTCTGTATCTCTATTATGTTGGTGCGGCTTCGGAACTTTTAAATATCTTGATATATCTCGAGATCTACGCATCTGATCAAAAAATATCATAGAACATAAAAAGTAGTAAACTTAGTCCTCTACAAAAAAGGTCTCTTAACATTTTGCCATAGCTCGCTTCGGTTCCGAGATATTTGCAGATTTATCTCAAGGGAAGGGGCCTGACGGACATATTTCGAGATATTTCTTCTTCTTGTTGTTCTTCTTCTGCACAGCTAAGCTGGAAGTGGCATTTGCGGCTCGCACTAGTGCAGAGTTATCTCAAAGAAAGGGGCCACGGTGTTTCTGTATCTCTATTATGTTGGTGCGGCTTCGGGACTTTTAAATATCTTGATATATCTCGAGAACTACACATCTGATCAAAAAATATCATAGAACATAAAAAGTAGGAAACTTAATTGTCTACAAATAAGGTCTCTTAACATTTTGCCATAGCTCGCTTCGTTTCCGAGATATTTGCAGATTTATCTCAAGGGAAGGGGTCTGACGGACATATTTCGAGATATTTCTTCTTCTTGTTGTTCCTCTTCTGCACAGCTAAGCTGGAAGTGGCATTTGCGGCTCGCACTGGTGCAGAGTTATCTCAAAGAAAGGGGTCACGGTGTTTCTGTATCTCTATTATGTTGGTGCGGATTCGGAACTTTTAAATATCTCGATATATCTCGAAAACTACGCTTCTGATCAAAGAATATCATACAACGTAAATTGTAGGAAACATAATTCTCTACAAAAAAGGTCCCTTAACATTTTGCCATAGCTCGCTTCGTTTTCGAGATATTTGCAGATATATCTCAAGGGAAGGGGCCTGACGGATATATTTCGAGATATTTCTTCTTCTTGTTGTTCTTCTTCTGCACAGCTAAGCTGGAAGTGGCATTTGCAGCTCGCAATAGTGCAGAGTTATCTCAAAGAAAGGGGCCACGGTGTTTCTGTATCTCTATTATGTTGGTGCGGCTTCGGAACTTTTAAATATCTTGATATATCTCGAGATCTACGCATCTGATCAAAAAATATCTTGGAACATAAAATGTAGGAAACTTAGTTCTCTACAAAAAAGGTCTCCTAACATTTTGCCATAGCTCGCTTCGTTTCCGAGATATTTGCAGATTTATCTCAAGGGAAGGGGCCTGACGGACATATTTCGAGATATTTCTTCTTCTTGTTGTTCTTCTTCTGCACAGCGAAGCTGGAAGTGGCATTTGCAGCTCACAATAGTGCAGAGTTATCTCAAAGAAAGGGGCCACGGTGTTTCTGTATCTCTATTATGTTGGTGCGGATTCGGAACTTTTCAATATCTTGATATATCTCGAGAACTACGCATCTCATCAAAAAATATCATAGAACATAAATAGTAGGAAACTTAATTCTCTACAAAAAAGGTCTCTCAACATTTTGCCGTAGCTCGCTTCGTTTCCGAGATATTTGCAGATTTATCTCAAGGGAAGGGGCCTAACGGACATATTTCCAGATATTTCTTCTTCTTGTTGTTCTTCTTCTGCACAGCTAAGCTGGCAGTGGCATTTGCAGCGCGCAATAGTGCAGAGTTATCTCAAAGAAAGGGGCCACGGTGTTTCTGTATCTCTATTATGTTGGTGCGGCTTCGGAACTTTTAAATATCTTGATATATCTCGAAAACTACGCATCTGATCAAAAAATATCATGGAACATAAAAAATAGGAAACCTAATTCTCTACCAAAAAGGTCTCTTAACATTTTGCCATAGCTCGCTTCATTTCCGAGATATTTGCAGATTTATCTCAAGGGAAGGGGCCTAACGGACATATTTCGAGATATTTCTTCTTCTTGTTGTTCTTCTTCTGCACAGCTAAGCTGAAAGTGGCATTTGCAGCTCGCAATAGTGCAGAGTTATCTCAAAGAAAGGGGCCACGGTGTTTCTGTATCTGTATTATGTTGGTGCGGCTTCGGAACTTTTAAATATCTTGATATATCACGAGAACTACGCATCTGATCAAAAAATATCATACAACATAAATAGTAGGAAACTTAATTCTCTACAAAAAAGGTCTCTCAACATTTTGCCATAGCTCGCTTCGTTTCCGAGATATTTGCAGATTTATCTCAAGGGAAGGGGCCTAACGGATATATTTCCAGATATTTCTTCTTCTTGTTGTTCTTCTTCTGCACAGCTAAGCTGGAAGTGGCATTTGCAGCGCGCAATAGTGCAGAGTTATCTCAAAGAAAGGGGCTACGGTGTTTCTGTACCTCTATTATGCTGGTGCAGCTTCGGAACTTTTAAATATCTTGATATATCTCGAGAACTACGCATCTGATCAAAAAATATCATAGAAGATAAAAAGTAGGAAGCTTAATTCTCTACAAAAAAGGTCTCTTAACATTTTGCCATAGCTCGCTTCGTTTCCGAGATATTTGCAGATTTATCTCAAGGGAAGGTGCCTGACGGACATATTTCGAGATATTTCTTCTTCTTGTTGTTCTTCTTCTGCACAGCTAAGCTGGAAGTGGCATTTGCAGCTCGCAATAGTGCAGAGTTACCTCAAAGAAAGGGGCCACGGTGTTTCTGTATCTCTATTATGTTGGTGCGGCTTCGGAACTTTTAAATATCTTGATATATCTCGAGAACTACGCATCTGATCAAAAAATATCATAGAACATAAAAAGTAGGAAACTTAATTCTCTACAAAAAATGGTCTCTTAACATTTTGCCATAGCTCGCTTCGTTTCCGAGATATTTGCAGATATATCTCAAGGGAAGGGGCCTGACGGACATATTTCGAGATATTTCTTCTTCTTGTTGTTCTTCTTCTGCACAGCTAAGCTGGAAGTGGCATTTACAGCTCGCAATAGTGCAGAGTTATATCAAAGAAAGGGGCCACGGTGTTTCTGTATCTCTATTATGTTGGTGCGGCTTCGGAACTTTTAAATATCTTGATATATCTCGAGCACTACGCATCTGATCAAAAAATATCATAGAACATAAAAAGTAGGAAATTTAATTCTCTACAAAAAAGGTCTCTTAACATTTTGCCATAGCTCGCTTCATTTCCGAGATATTTGCAGATTTATCTCAAGGGAAGGGGCCTAACGGACATATTTCGAGATATTTCTTCTTCTTGTTGTTCTTCTTCTGCACAGCGAAGCTGGAAGTGGCATTTGCAGCTCGCAATAGTGCAGAGTTATCTCAAAGAAAGGGGCCACGGTGTTTCTGTATCTCTATTATGTTGGTGCGGCTTCGGAACTTTTCAATATCTTGATATATCTCGAGAACTACGCATCTGATCAAAAAATATCATAGAACATAAATAGTAGGAAACTTAATTCTCTACAAAAAAGGTCTCTCAACATTTTGCCGTAGCTCGCTTCGTTTCCGAGATATTTGCAGATTTATCTCAAGGGAAGGGGCCTAACGGACATATTTCCAGATATTTCTTCTTCTTGTTGTTCTTCTTCTGCACAGCTAAGCTGGAAGTGGCATTTGCGGCTCGCACTAGTGCAGAGTTATCTCAAAGAAAGGGGCCACGGTGTTTCTGTATCTCTATTATGTTGGTGCGGATTCGGAACTTTTAAATACCTCGATATATCTCGAAAACTACGCTTCTGATCAAAGAATATCATAGAACGTAAATTGTAGGAAACATAATTCTCTACAAAAAAGGTCTCCTAACATTTTGCCATAGCTCGCTTCGTTTTCGAGATATTTGCAGATATATCTCAAGGGAAGGGGCCTGACGGATATATTTCGAGATATTTCTTGTTCTTGTTGTTCTTCTTCTGCACAGCTAAGCTGGAAGTGGCATTTGCAGCTCGCAATAGTGCAGAGTTATCTCAAAGAAAGGGTCCACGGTGTTTCTGTATCTCTATTATGTTGGTGCGGCTTCGGAACTTTTAAATATCTTGATATATCTCGAGATCTACGCATCTGATCAAAAAATCACATAGAACATAAAATGTAGGAAACTTAGTTCTCTACAAAAAAGGTCTCTTAACATTTTGCCATAGCTCGCTTCGTTTCCGAGATATTTGCAGATTTATCTCAAGGGAAGGGGCCTGACGGACATATTTCGAGATATTTCTTCTTCTTGTTGTTCTTCTTCTGCACAGCTACGCTGGAAGTGGCATTTGCGGCTCGCAGTAGTGCAGAGTTATCTCAAAGAAAGGGGCCACGGTGTTTCTGTATCTGTATTATGTTGGTGCGGCTTCGGAACTTTTAAATATCTTGATATATCTCGAGAACTACGCATCTGATCAAAAAATATCATACAACATAAATAGTAGGAAACTTAATTCTCTACAAAAAAGGTCTCTCAACATTTTGCCGTAGCTCGCTTCGTTTCCCAGATATTTGCAGATTTATCTGAAGGGAAGGGGCCTAACGGACATATTTCCAGATATTTCTTCTTCTTGTTGTTCTTCTTCTGCACAGCTAAGCTGGAAGTGGCATTTGCGGCTCGCACTAGTGCAGAGTTACCTCAAAGAATGGGGCCACGGTGTTTCTGTATCTCTATTATGTTGGTGCGGATTCGGAACTTTTAAATATCTCGATATATCTCGAAAACTACGCTTCTGATCAAAAAATATCATAGAACATAAATTGTAGGAAACATAATTCTCTACAGAAAAGGTCTCTTAACATTTTGCCATAGCTCGCTTCGTTTCCGAGATATTTGCAGATATATCACAAGGGAAGGGGCCTGACGGACATATTTCGAGATATTTCTTCTTCTTGTTGTTCTTCTTCTGCACAGCTAAGCTGGAAGTGGCATTTGCAGCTCGCAATAGTGCAGCGTTATCTCAAAGAAAGGGGCCACGGTGTTTCTGTATCTCTATTATGTTGGTGCGGCTTCGGAACTTTTAAATATCTTGATATATCTCGAGATCTACGCATCTGATCAAAAAATATCATAGAACATAAAAAGTAGTAAACTTAGTTCTCTACAAAAAAGGTCTCTTAACATTTTGCCATAGCTCGCTTCGTTTCCGAGATATTTGCAGATTTATCTCAAGGGAAGGGGCCTGACGGACATATTTCGAGATATTTCTTCTTCTTGTTGTTCTTCTTCTGCACAGCTAAGCTGGAAGTGGCATTTGCGGCTGGCAATAGTGCAGAGTTATCTCAAAGAAAGGGGCCACGGTGTTTCTGTATCTCTATTATGTTGGTGCGGCTTCGGAATTTTTAAATATCTCGATATATCTCGAAAACTACGCTTCTGATCAAAAAATATCATAGAACATAAATTGTAGGAAACATAATTCTCTACAAAAAAGGTCTCTTAACATTTTGCCATAGCTCGCTTCGTTTCCGAGATATTTGCAGATTTATCTCAAGGGAAGGGGCCTGACGGACATATTTCAAGATATTTCTTCTGCTTGTTGTTCTTCTTCTGCACAGCTAAGCTGGAAGTGGCATTTACAGCTCGCAATAGTGCAGAGTTATCTCAAAGAAAGGGGCCACGGTGTTTCTGTATCTCTATTATGTTGGTGCGGCTTCGGAACTTTTAAATATCTTGATATATCTCGAAAACTACGCATCTGATCAAAAAATATCATAGAACATAAAAAATAGGAAACCTAATTCTCTACAAAAAAGGTCTCTTAACATTTTGCCATAGCTCGCTTCATTTCCGAGATATTTGCAGATTTATCTCAAGGGAAGGGGCCTAACGGACATATTTCGAGATATTTCTTCTTCTTGTTGTTCTTCTTCTGCACAGCTACGCTGGAAGTGGCATTTGCGGCTCGCAGTAGTGCAGAGTTATCTCAAAGAAAGGGGCCACGGTGTTTCTGTATCTGTATTATGTTGGTGCGGCTTCGGAACTTTTAAATATCTTGATATATCTCGAGAACTACGCATCTGATCAAAAAATATCATACAACATAAATAGTAGGAAACTTAATTCTCTACAAAAAAGGTCTCTCAACATTTTGCCGTAGCTCGCTTCGTTTCCCAGATATTTGCAGATTTATCTGAAGGGAAGGGGCCTAACGGACATATTTCCAGATATTTCTTCTTCTTGTTGTTCTTCTTCTGCACAGCTAAGCTGGAAGTGGCATTTGCGGCTCGCACTAGTGCAGAGTTACCTCAAAGAATGGGGCCACGGTGTTTCTGTATCTCTATTATGTTGGTGCGGATTCGGAACTTTTAAATATCTCGATATGTCTCGAAAACTACGCTTCTGATCAAAAAATATCATAGAACATAAAAAGTAGTAAACTTAGTTCTCTACAAAAAAGGTCTCTTAACATTTTGCCATAGCTCGCTTCCTTTCCGAGATATTTGCAGATTTATCTCAAGGGAAGGGGCCTGACGGACATATTTCGAGATATTTCTTCTTCTTGTTGTTCTTCTTCTGCACAGCTAAGCTGGAAGTGGCATTTGCGGCTCGCAATAGTGCAGAGTTATCTCAAAGAAAGGGGCCACGGTGTTTCTGTATCTCTATTATGTTGGTGCGGCTTCGGAACTTTTAAATATCTTGATATATCTCGAGCACTACGCATCTGATCAAAAAATATCATAGAACATAAAAAGTAGGAAATTTAATTCTCTACAAAAAAGGTCTCTTAACATTTTGCCATAGCTCGCTTCATTTCCGAGATATTTGCAGATTTATCTCAAGGGAAGGGGCCTAACGGACATATTTCGAGATATTTCTTCTTCTTGTTGTTCTTCTTCTGCACAGCGAAGCTGGAAGTGGCATTTGCAGCTCGCAATAGTGCAGAGTTATCTCAAAGAAAGGGGCCACGGTGTTTCTGTATCTCTATTATGTTGGTGCGGCTTCGGAACTTTTCAATATCTTGATATATCTCGAGAACTACGCATCTGATCAAAAAATATCATAGAACATAAATAGTAGGAAACTTAATTCTCTACAAAAAAGGTCTCTCAACATTTTGCCGTAGCACGCTTCGTTTCCGAGATATTTGCAGATTTATCTCAAGGGAAGGGGCCTAACGGACATATTTCCAGATATTTCTTCTTCTTGTTGTTCTTCTTCTGCACAGCTAAGCTGGAAGTGGCATTTGCAGCTCGCAATAGTGCAGAGTTATCTCAAAGAAAGGGGCCACGGTGTTTCTGTATCTCTATTATGTTGGTGCGGCTTCGGAACTTTTAAATATCTTGATATATCTCGAGATCTACGCATCTGATCAAAAAATATCATAGAACATAAAAAGTAGTAAACTTAGTTCTCTACAAAAAAGGTCTCTTAACATTTTGCCATAGCTCGCTTCGTTTCCGAGATATTTGCAGATTTATCTCAAGGGAAGGGGCCTGACGGACATATTTCAAGATATTTCTTCTTCTTGTTGTTCTTCTTCTGCACAGCTAAGCTGGAAGTGGCATTTGCGGCTCGCAATAGTGCAGAGTTATCTCAAAGAAAGGGGCCACGGTGTTTCTGTATCTCTATTATGTTGGTGCGGCTTCGGAATTTTTAAATATCTCGATATATCTCGAAAACTACGCTTCTGATCAAAAAATATCATAGGACATAAATTGTAGGAAACATAATTCTCTACAAAAAAGGTCTCTCAACATTTTGCCATAGCTCGCTTCGTTTCCGAGATATTTGCAGATTTATCTCAAGGGAAGGGGCCTGACGGACATATTTCGAGATATTTCTTCTTCTTGTTGTTCTTCTTCTGCACAGCTAAGCTGGAAGTGGCATTTGCAGCTCGCAATAGTGCAGAGTTACCTCAAAGAAAGGGGCCACGGTGTTTCTGTATCTCTATTATGTTGGTGCGGCTTCGGAACTTTTAAATATCTTGATATATCTCGAGAACTACGCATCTGATCAAAAAATATCATAGAACATAAAAAGTAGGAAACTTAATTCTCTACAAAAAATGGTCTCTTAACATTTTGCCATAGCTCGCTTCGTTTCCGAGATATTTGCAGATTTATCTCAAGGGAAGGGGCCTGACGGACATATTTCGAGATATTTCTTCTTCTTGTTGTTCTTCTTCTGCACAGCTAAGCTGGAAGTGGCATTTGCGGCTCGCACTAGTGCAGAGTTACCTCAAAGAATGGGGCCACGGTGTTTCTGTATCTCTATTATGTTGGTGCGGATTCGGAACTTTTAAATATCTCGATATGTCTCGAAAACTACGCTTCTGATCAAAAAATATCATAGAACATAAATTGTAGGAAACATAATTCTCTACAAAAAAGGTCTCTTAACATTTTGCCATAGCTCGCTTCGTTTCCGAGATATTTGCAGATATATCTCAAGGGAAGGGGCCTGACGGACATATTTCGAGATATTTCTTCTTCTTGTTGTTCTTCTTCTGCACAGCTAAGCTGGAAGTGGCATTTGCAGCTCGCAATAGTGCAGAGTTATCTCAAAGAAAGGGGCCACGGTGTTTCTGTATCTCTATTATGTTGGTGCGGCTTCGGAACTTTTAAATATCTTGATATATCTCGAGATCTACGCATCTGATCAAAAAATATCATAGAACATAAAAAGTAGTAAACTTAGTTCTCTACAAAAAAGGTCTCTTAACATTTTGCCATAGCTCGCTTCCTTTCCGAGATATTTGCAGATTTATCTCAAGGGAAGGGGCCTGACGGACATATTTCGAGATATTTCTTCTTCTTGTTGTTCTTCTTCTGCACAGCTAAGCTGGAAGTGGCATTTGCGGCTCGCAATAGTGCAGAGTTATCTCAAAGAAAGGGGCCACGGTGTTTCTGTATCTCTATTATGTTGGTGCGGCTTCGGAATTTTTAAATATCTCGATATATCTCGAAAACTACGCTTCTGATCAAAAAATATCATAGGACATAAATTGTAGGAAACATAATTCTCTACAAAAAAGGTCTCTTAACATTTTGCCATAGCTCGCTTCGTTTCCGAGATATTTGCAGATTTATCTCAAGGGAAGGGGACTGACGGACATATTTCAAGATATTTCTTCTGCTTGTTGTTCTTCTTCTGCACAGCTAAGCTGGAAGTGGCATTTACAGCTCGCAATAGTGCAGAGTTATCTCAAAGAAAGGGGCCACGGTGTTTCTGTATCTCTATTATGTTGGTGCGGCTTCGGAACTTTTAAATATCTTGATATATCTCGAAAACTACGCATCTGATCAAAAAATATCATAGAACATAAAAAATAGGAAACCTAATTCTCTACAAAAAAGGTCTCTCAACATTTTGCCATAGCTCGCTTCGTTTCCGAGATATTTGCAGATTTATCTCAAGGGAAGGGGCCTAACGGATATATTTCCAGATATTTCTTCTTCTTGTTGTTCTTCTTCGGCACAGCTAAGCTGGAAGTGGCATTTGCAGCGCGCAATAGTGCAGAGTTATCTCAAAGAAAGGGGCTACGGTGTTTCTGTACCTCTATTATGCTGGTGCAGCTTCGGAACTTTTAAATATCTTGATATATCTCGAGAACTACGCGTCTGATCAAAAAATATCATAGAAGATAAAAAGTAGGAAGCTTAATTCTCTACAAAAAAGGTCTCTTAACATTTTGCCATAGCTCGCTTCGTTTCCGAGATATTTGCAGATATATCTCAAGGGAAGGTGCCTGACGGACATATTTCGAAATATTTCTTCTTCTTGTTGTTCTTCTTCTGCACAGCTAAGCTGGAAGTGGCATTTGCAGCTCGCAATAGTGCAGAGTTACCTCAAACAAAGGGGCCACGGTGTTTCTGTATCTCTATTATGTTGGTGCGGCTTCGGAACTTTTAAATATCTTGATATATCTCGAGAACTACGCATCTGATCAAAAAATATCATAGAACATAAAAAGTAGGAAACTTAATTCTCTACAAAAAATGGTCTCTTAACATTTTGCCATAGCTCGCTTCGTTTCCGAGATATTTGCAGATATATCTCAAGGGAAGGGGCCTGACGGACATATTTCGAGGTATTTCTTCTTCTTGTTGTTCTTCTTCTGCACAGCTAAGCTGGAAGTGGCATTTGCAGCTCGCAATAATGCAGAGTTATATCAAAGAAAGGGGCCACGGTGTTTCTGTATCTCTATTATGTTGGTGCGGCTTCGGAACTTTTAAATATCTTGATATATCTCGAGATCTACGCATCTGATCAAAAAATATCATAGAACATAAAAAGTAGGAAATTTAATTCTCTACAAAAAAGGTCTCTTAACATTTTGCCATAGCTCGCTTCATTTCCGAGATATTTGCAGATTTATCTCAAGGGAAGGGGCCTAACGGACATATTTCGAGATATTTCTTCTTCTTGTTGTTCTTCTTCTGCACAGCTAAGCTGGAAGTGGCATTTGCGGCTCGCAATAGTGCAGAGTTATCTCAAAGAAAGGGGCCACGGTGTTTCTGTATCTCTATTATGTTGGTGCGGCTTCGGAACTTTTAAATATCTTGATATATCTCGAGAACTACGCATCTGATCAAAAAATATCATAGAACATAAAAAGTAGGAAACTTAATTCTCTACAAATAAGGTCTCTTAACATTTTGCCATAGCTCGCTTCGTTTCCGAGATATTTGCAGATTTATCTCAAGGGAAGGGGCCTGACGGACATATTTCGAGATATTTCTTCTTCGTGTTGTTCTTCTTCTGCACAGCTAAGCTGGCAGTGGCATTTGCAGCGCGCAATAGTGCAGAGTTATCTCAAAGAAAGGGGCCACGGTGTTTCTATATCTCTATTATGTTGGTGCGGCTTCGGAACTTTTAAATATCTTGATATATCTCGAGATCTACGCATCTGATCAAAAAATATCATAGAACATAAAAAGTAGTAAACTTAGTTCTCTACAAAAAAGGTCTCTTAACATTTTGCCATAGCTCGCTTCGTTTCCGAGATATTTGCAGATTTATCTCAAGGGAAGGGGCCTGACGGACATATTTCGAGATATTTCTTCTTCTTGTTGTTCTTCTTCTGCACAGCTAAGCTGGAAGTGGCATTTGCGGCTCGCAATAGTGCAGAGTTATCTCAAAGAAAGGGGCCACGGTGTTTCTGTATCTCTATTATGTTGGTGCGGCTTCGGAATTTTTAAATATCTCGATATATCTCGAAAACTACGCTTCTGATCAAAAAATATCATAGGACATAAATTGTAGGAAACATAATTCTCTACAAAAAAGGTCTCTCAACATTTTGCCATAGCTCGCTTCGTTTCCGAGATATTTGCAGATTTATCTCAAGGGAAGGGGCCTGACGGACATATTTCGAGATATTTCTTCTTCTTGTTGTTCTTCTTCTGCACAGCTAAGCTGGAAGTGGCATTTGCAGCTCGCAATAGTGCAGAGTTACCTCAAAGAAAGGGGCCACGGTGTTTCTGTATCTCTATTATGTTGGTGCGGCTTCGGAACTTTTAAATATCTTGATATATCTCGAGAACTACGCATCTGATCAAAAAATATCATAGAACATAAAAAGTAGGAAACTTAATTCTCTGCAAAAAATGGTCTCTTAACATTTTGCCATAGCTCGCTTCGTTTCCGAGATATTTGCAGATTTATCTCAAGGGAAGGGGTCTGACGGACATATTTCGAGATATTTCTTCTTCTTGTTGTTCTTCTTCTGCACAGCTAAGCTGGAAGTGGCATTTACAGCTCGCAATAATGCAGAGTTATATCAAAGAAAGGGGCCACGGTGTTTCTGTATCTCTATTATGTTGGTGCGGCTTCGGAACCTTTAAATATCTTGATATATCTCGAGCACTACGCATCTGATCAAAAAATATCATAGAACATAAAAAGTAGGAAATTTAATTCTCTACAAAAAAGGTCTCTTAACATTTTGCCATAGCTCGCTTCATTTCCGAGATATTTGCAGATTTATCTCAAGGGAAGGGGCCTAACGGACATATTTCGAGATATTTCTTCTTCTTGTTGTTCTTCTTCTGCACAGCGAAGCTGGAAGTGGCATTTGCAGCTCGCAATAGTGCAGAGTTATCTCAAAGAAAGGGGCCACGGTGTTTCTGTATCTCTATTATGTTGGTGCGGCTTCGGAACTTTTCAATATCTTGATATATCTCGAGAACTACGCATCTGATCAAAAAATATCATAGAACATAAATAGTAGGAAACTTAATTCTCTACAAAAAAGGTCTCTCAACATTTTGCCGTAGCTCGCTTCGTTTCCGAGATATTTGCAGATTTATCTCAAGGGAAGGGGCCTAACGGACATATTTCCAGATATTTCTTCTTCTTGTTGTTCTTCTTCTGCACAGCTAAGCTGGAAGTGGCATATGCGGCTCGCACTAGTGCAGAGTTATCTCAAAGAAAGGGGCCACGGTGTTTCTGTATCTCTATTATGTTGGTGCGGATTCGGAACTTTTAAATATCTCGATATATCTCGAAAACTACGCTTCTGATCAAAAAATATCATAGAACATAAATTGTAGGAAACATAATTCTCTACAAAGAAAGTCTCTTAACATTTTGCCATAGCTCGCTTCGTTTCCGAGATATTTGCAGATATATCTCAAGGGAAGGGGCCTGACGGACATATTTCGAGATATTTCTTCTTCTTGTTGTTCTTCTTCTGCACAGCTAAGCTGGAAGTGGCATTTGCAGCTCGCAATAGTGCAGAGTTATCTCAAAGAAAGGGGCCACGGTGTTTCTGTATCTCTATTATGTTGGTGCGGATTCGGAACTTTTAAATATCTCGATATATCTCGAAAACTACGCTTCTGATCAAAAAATATCATAGAACATAAATTGTAGGAAACATAATTCTCTACAAAGAAAGTCTCTTAACATTTTGCCATAGCTCGCTTCGTTTCCGAGATATTTGCAGATATATCTCAAGGGAAGGGGCCTGACGGACATATTTCGAGGTATTTCTTCTTCTTGTTGTTCTTCTTCTGCACAGCTAAGCTGGAAGTGGCATTTGCAGCTCGCAATAGTGCAGAGTTATCTCAAAGAAAGGGGCCACGGTGTTTCTGTATCTCTATTATGTTGGTGCGGCTTCGGAACTTTTAAATATCTTGATATATCTCGAGATCTACGCATCTGATCAAAAAATATCATAGAACATAAAAAGTAGTAAACTTAGTTCTCTACAAAAAAGGTCTCTTAACATTTTGCCATAGCTCGCTTCGTTTCCGAGATATTTGCAGATTTATCTCAAGGGAAGGGGCCTGACGGACATATTTCGAGATATTTCTTCTTCTTGTTGTTCTTCTTCTGCACAGCTAAGCTGGAAGTGGCATTTGCGGCTCGCAATAGTGCAGAGTTATCTCAAAGAAAGGGGCCACGGTGTTTCTGTATCTCTATTATGTTGGTGCGGCTTCGGAACTTTTAAATATCTTGATATATCTCGAGAACTACGCATCTGATCAAAAAATATCATAGAACATAAAAAGTAGGAAACTTAATTCTCTACAAATAAGGTCTCTTAACATTTTGCCATAGCTCGCTTCGTTTCCGAGATATTTGCAGATTTATCTCAAGGGAAGGGGCCTGACGGACATATTTCGAGATATTTCTTCTTCGTGTTGTTCTTCTTCTGCACAGCTAAGCTGGCAGTGGCATTTGCAGCGCGCAATAGTGCAGAGTTATCTCAAAGAAAGGGGCCACGGTGTTTCTATATCTCTATTATGTTGGTGCGGCTTCGGAACTTTCAAATATCTTGATATATCTCGAGAACTACGCATCTGATCAAAAAATATCATAGAACATAGAAAGTAGGAAACTTAATTCTCTACAAAAAAGGTCTCTTAACATTTTCCCATAGCTGGCATCGTTTCCGAGATATTTGCAGATTTATCTCAAGGGAAGGGGCCTGACGGACATATTCCGAGATATTTCTTCTTCTTGTTGTTCTTCTTCTGCACAGCTAAGCTGGAAGTGGCATTTGCGGCTCGCAATAGTGCAGAGTTATCTCAAAGAAAGGGGCCACGGTGTTTCTGTATCTCTATTATGTTGGTGCGGCTTCGGAATTTTTAAATATCTCGATATATCTTGAAAACTACGCTTCTGATCAAAAAATATCATAGAACATAAATTGTAGGAAACATAATTCTCTACAAAAAAGGTCTCTTAACATTTTGCCATAGCTCGCTTCGTTTCCGAGATATTTGCAGATTTATCTCAAGGGAAGGGGCCTGACGGACATATTTCAAGATATTTCTTCTGCTTGTTGTTCTTCTTCTGCACAGCTAAGCTGGAAGTGGCATTTACAGCTCGCAATAGTGCAGAGTTATCTCAAAGAAAGGGGCCACGGTGTTTCTGTATCTCTATTATGTTGGTGCGGCTTCGGAACTTTTAAATATCTTGATATATCTCGAGAACTACGCATCTGATCAAAAAATATCATACAACATAAATAGTAGGAAACTTAATTCTCTACAAAAAAGGTCTCTCAACATTTTGCCGTAGCTCGCTTCGTTTCCCAGATATTTGCAGATTTATCTGAAGGGAAGGGGCCTAACGGACATATTTCCAGATATTTCTTCTTCTTGTTGTTCTTCTTCTGCACAGCTAAGCTGGAAGTGGCATTTGCGGCTCGCACTAGTGCAGAGTTATATCAAAGAAAGGGGCCACGGTGTTTCTCTATCTCTATTATGTTGGTGCGGCTTCGGAACTTTTAAATATCTTGATATATCTCGAGCACTACGCATCTGATCAAAAAATATCATAGAACATAAAAAGTAGGAAATTTAATTCTCTACAAAAAAGGTCTCTTAACATTTTGCCATAGCTCGCTTCATTTCCGAGATATTTGCAGATTTATCTCAAGGGAAGGGGCCTAACGGACATATTTCGAGATATTTCTTCTTCTTGTTGTTCTTCTTCTGCACAGCGAAGCTGGAAGTGGCATTTGCAGCTCGCAATAGTGCAGAGTTATCTCAAAGAAAGGGGCCACGGTGTTTCTGTATCTCTATTATGTTGGTGCGGCTTCGGAACTTTTCAATATCTTGATATATCTCGAGAACTACGCATCTGATCAAAAAATATCATAGAACATAAATAGTAGGAAACTTAATTCTCTACAAAAAAGGTCTCTCAACATTTTGCCGTAGCTCGCTTCGTTTCCGAGATATTTGCAGATTTATCTCAAGGGAAGGGGCCTAACGGACATATTTCCAGATATTTCTTCTTCTTGTTGTTCTTCTTCTGCACAGCTAAGCTGGAAGTGGCATATGCGGCTCGCACTAGTGCAGAGTTATCTCAAAGAAAGGGGCCACGGTGTTTCTGTATCTCTATTATGTTGGTGCGGATTCGGAACTTTTAAATATCTCGATATATCTCGAAAACTACGCTTCTGATCAAAAAATATCATAGAACATAAATTGTAGGAAACATAATTCTCTACAAAGAAAGTCTCTTAACATTTTGCCATAGCTCGCTTCGTTTCCGAGATATTTGCAGATATATCTCAAGGGAAGGGGCCTGACGGACATATTTCGAGATATTTCTTCTTCTTGTTGTTCTTCTTCTGCACAGCTAAGCTGGAAGTGGCATTTGCAGCTCGCAATAGTGCAGAGTTATCTCAAAGAAAGGGGCCACGGTGTTTCTGTATCTCTATTATGTTGGTGCGGCTTCGGAACTTTTAAATATCTTGATATATCTCGAGATCTACGCATCTGATCAAAAAATATCATAGAACATAAAATGTAGGAAACTCAGTTCTCTACAAAAACGGTCTCTTAACATTTTGCCATAGCTCGCTTCGTTTCCGAGATATTTGCAGATTTATCTCAAGGGAAGGGGCCTGTCGGACATATTTCGAGATATTTCTTCTTCTTGTTGTTCTTCTTCTGCACAGCTAAACTGGAAGTGGCATTTCCAGCTCGCAATAGTGCAAAGTTATCTCAAAGAAAGGGGCCACGGTGTTTCTGTATCTCTATTATGTTGGTGCGGCTTCGGAACTTTTAAATATATTGATATATCTCGAGAACTACGCATCTGATCAAAAAATATCATACAACATAAAAAGTAGGAAACTTAATTCTCTACAAATAAGGTCTCTTAACATTTTGCCATAGCTCGCTTCGTTTCCGAGATATTTGCAGATTTATCTCAAGGGAAGGGGCCTGACGGACATATTTCGAGATATTTCTTCTTCTTGTTGTTCTTCTTCTGCACAGCTAAGCTGGAAGTGGCATTTGCGGCTCGCAATAGTGCAGAGTTATCTCAAAGAAAGGGGCCACGGTGTTTCTGTATCTCTATTATGTTGGTGCGGCTTCGGAATTTTTAAATATCTCGATATATCTTGAAAACTACGCTTCTGATCAAAAAATATCATAGAACATAAATTGTAGGAAACATAATTCTCTACAAAAAAGGTCTCTTAACATTTTGCCATAGCTCGCTTCGTTTCCGAGATATTTGCAGATTTATCTCAAGGGAAGGGGCCTGACGGACATATTTCAAGATATTTCTTCTGCTTGTTGTTCTTCTTCTGCACAGCTAAGCTGGAAGTGGCATTTACAGCTCGCAATAGTGCAGAGTTATCTCAAAGAAAGGGGCCACGGTGTTTCTGTATCTCTATTATGTTGGTGCGGCTTCGGAACTTTCAAATATCTTGATATATCTCGAGAACTACGCATCTGATCAAAAAATATCATAGAACATAGAAAGTAGGAAACTTAATTCTCTACAAAAAAGGTCTCTTAACATTTTGCCATAGCTCGCTTCGTTTCCGAGATATTTGCAGATTTATCTCAAGGGAAGGGGCCTGTCGGACATATTTCGAGATATTTCTTCTTCTTGTTGTTCTTCTTCTGCACAGCTAAACTGGAAGTGGCATTTCCAGCTCGCAATAGTGCAAAGTTATCTCAAAGAAAGGGGCTACGGTGTTTCTGTACCTCTATTATGCTGGTGCAGCTTCGGAACTTTTAAATATCTTGATATATCTCGAGAACTACGCGTCTGATCAAAAAATATCATAGAAGATAAAAAGTAGGAAGCTTAATTCTCTACAAAAAAGGTCTCTTAACATTTTGCCATAGCTCGCTTCGTTTCCGAGATATTTGCAGATTTATCTCAAGGGAAGGTGCCTGACGGACATATTTCGAAATATTTCTTCTTCTTGTTGTTCTTCTTCTGCACAGCTAAGCTGGAAGTGGCATTTGCAGCTCGCAATAGTGCAGAGTTACCTCAAAGAAAGGGGCCACGGTGTTTCTGTATCTCTATTATGTTGGTGCGGCTTCGGAACTTTTAAATATCTTGATATATCTCGAGAACTACGCATCTGATCAAAAAATATCATAGAACATAAAAAGTAGGAAACTTAATTCTCTACAAAAAATGGTCTCTTAACATTTTGCCATAGCTCGCTTCGTTTCCGAGATATTTGCAGATTTATCTCAAGGGAAGGGGTCTGACGGACATATTTCGAGATATTTCTTCTTCTTGTTGTTCTTCTTCTGCACAGCTAAGCTGGAAGTGGCATTTACAGCTCGCAATAATGCAGAGTTATATCAAAGAAAGGGGCCACGGTGTTTCTGTATCTCTATTATGTTGGTGCGGCTTCGGAACTTTTAAATATCTTGATATATCTCGAGCACTACGCATCTGATCAAAAAATATCATAGAACATAAAAAGTAGGAAATTTAATTCTCTACAAAAAAGGTCTCTTAACATTTTGCCATAGCTCGCTTCATTTCCGAGATATTTGCAGATTTATCTCAAGGGAAGGGGCCTAACGGACATATTTCGAGATATTTCTTCTTCTTGTTGTTCTTCTTCTGCACAGCGAAGCTGGAAGTGGCATTTGCAGCTCGCAATAGTGCAGAGTTATCTCAAAGAAAGGGGCCACGGTGTTTCTGTATCTCTATTATGTTGGTGCGGCTTCGGAACTTTTCAATATCTTGATATATCTCGAGAACTACGCATCTGATCAAAAAATATCATAGAACATAAATAGTAGGAAACTTAATTCTCTACAAAAAAGGTCTCTCAACATTTTGCCGTAGCTCGCTTCGTTTCCGAGATATTTGCAGATTTATCTCAAGGGAAGGGGCCTAACGGACATATTTCCAGATATTTCTTCTTCTTGTTGTTCTTCTTCTGCACAGCTAAGCTGGAAGTGGCATTTGCAGCTCGCAATAGTGCAGAGTTATCTCAAAGAAAGGGGCCACGGTGTTTCTGTATCTCTATTATGTTGGTGCGGCTTCGGAACTTTTAAATATCTTGATATATCTCGAGATCTACGCATCTGATCAAAAAATATCATAGAACATAAAAAGTAGTAAACTTAGTTCTCTACAAAAAAGGTCTCTTAACATTTTGCCATAGCTCGCTTCGTTTCCGAGATATTTGCAGATTTATCTCAAGGGAAGGGGCCTGACGGACATATTTCGAGATATTTCTTCTTCTTGTTGTTCTTCTTCTGCACAGCTAAGCTGGAAGTGGCATTTGCGGCTCGCAATAGTGCAGAGTTATCTCAAAGAAAGGGGCCACGGTGTTTCTGTATCTCTATTATGTTGGTGCGGCTTCGGAATTTTTAAATATCTCGATATATCTCGAAAACTACGCTTCTGATCAAAAAATATCATAGGACATAAATTGTAGGAAACATAATTCTCTACAAAAAAGGTCTCTCAACATTTTGCCATAGCTCGCTTCGTTTCCGAGATATTTGCAGATTTATCTCAAGGGAAGGGGCCTGACGGACATATTTCGAGATATTTCTTCTTCTTGTTGTTCTTCTTCTGCACAGCTAAGCTGGAAGTGGCATTTGCAGCTCGCAATAGTGCAGAGTTACCTCAAAGAAAGGGGCCACGGTGTTTCTGTATCTCTATTATGTTGGTGCGGCTTCGGAACTTTTAAATATCTTGATATATCTCGAGAACTACGCATCTGATCAAAAAATATCATAGAACATAAAAAGTAGGAAACTTAATTCTCTACAAAAAATGGTCTCTTAACATTTTGCCATAGCTCGCTTCGTTTCCGAGATATTTGCAGATTTATCTCAAGGGAAGGGGTCTGACGGACATATTTCGAGATATTTCTTCTTCTTGTTGTTCTTCTTCTGCACAGCTAAGCTGGAAGTGGCATTTACAGCTCGCAATAATGCAGAGTTATATCAAAGAAAGGGGCCACGGTGTTTCTGTATCTCTATTATGTTGGTGCGGCTTCGGAACTTTTAAATATCTTGATATATCTCGAGCACTACGCATCTGATCAAAAAATATCATAGAACATAAAAAGTAGGAAATTTAATTCTCTACAAAAAAGGTCTCTTAACATTTTGCCATAGCTCGCTTCATTTCCGAGATATTTGCAGATTTATCTCAAGGGAAGGGGCCTAACGGACATATTTCGAGATATTTCTTCTTCTTGTTGTTCTTCTTCTGCACAGCGAAGCTGGAAGTGGCATTTGCAGCTCGCAATAGTGCAGAGTTATCTCAAAGAAAGGGGCCACGGTGTTTCTGTATCTCTATTATGTTGGTGCGGCTTCGGAACTTTTCAATATCTTGATATATCTCGAGAACTACGCATCTGATCAAAAAATATCATAGAACATAAATAGTAGGAAACTTAATTCTCTACAAAAAAGGTCTCTCAACATTTTGCCGTAGCTCGCTTCGTTTCCGAGATATTTGCAGATTTATCTCAAGGGAAGGGGCCTAACGGACATATTTCCAGATACTTCTTCTTCTTGTTGTTCTTCTTCTGCACAGCTAAGCTGGAAGTGGCATTTGCGGCTCGCACTAGTGCAGAGTTATCTCAAAGAAAGGGGCCACGGTGTTTCTGTATCTCTATTATGTTGGTGCGGATTCGGAACTTTTAAATATCTCGATATATCTCGAAAACTACGCTTCTGATCAAAAAATATCATAGAACATAAATTGTAGGAAACATAATTCTCTAGAAAGAAAGTCTCTTAACATTTTGCCATAGCTCGCTTCGTTTCCGAGATATTTGCAGATATATCTCAAGGGAAGGGGCCTGACGGACATATTTCGAGATATTTCTTCTTCTCGTTGTTCTTCTTCTGCACAGCTAAGCTGGAAGTGGCATTTGCAGCTCGCAATAGTGCAGAGTTATCTCAAAGAAAGGGGCCACGGTGTTTCTGTATCTCTATTATGTTGGTGCGGCTTCGGAACTTTTAAATATCTTGATATATCTCGAGATCTACGCATCTGATCAAAAAATATCATAGAACATAAAAAGTAGGAAACTTAGTTCTCTACAAAAAAGGTCTCTTAACATTTTGCCATAGCTCGCTTCGTTTCCGAGATATTTGCAGATTTATCTCAAGGGAAGGGGCCTGACGGACATATTTCGAGATATTTCTTCTTCTTGTTGTTCCTCTTCTGCACAGCTAAGCTGGAAGTGGCATTTGCGGCTCGCAATAGTGCAGAGTTATCTCAAAGAAAGGGGCCACGGTGTTTCTGTATCTCTATTATGTTGGTGCGGCTTCGGAACTTTCAAATATCTTGATATATCTCGAGAACTACGCATCTGATCAAAAAATATCATAGAACATAGAAAGTAGGAAACTTAATTCTCTACAAAAAAGGTCTCTTAACATTTTCCCATAGCTGGCATCGTTTCCGAGATATTTGCAGATTTATCTCAAGGGAAGGGGCCTGACGGACATATTCCGAGATATTTCTTCTTCTTGTTGTTCTTCTTCTGCACAGCTAAGCTGGAAGTGGCATTTGCAGCTCGCAATAGTGCAGAGTTATCTCGAAGAAAGGGGCCACGGTGTTTCTGTATCTCTATTATGTTGGTGCGGCTTCGGAATTTTTAAATATCTTGATATATCTCGAGAACTACACATCTGATCAAAAAATATCATAGAACATAAAAAGTAGGAAACTTAATTCTCTACAAATAAGGTCTCTTAACATTTTGCCATAGCTCGCTTCGTGTCCGAGATATTTGCAGATTTATCTCAAGGGAAGGGGTCTGACGGACATATTTCGAGATATTTCTTCTTCTTGTTGTTCTTCTTCTGCACAGCTAAGCTCCAAGTGGCATTTGCAGGTCGCAATAGTGCAGAGTTATCTCAAAGAAAGGGGCCACGGTGTTTCTGTATCTCTATTATGTTGGTGCGGCTTCGGAACTTTTAAATATCTTGATATATCTCGAGAACTACGCATCTGATCAAAAAATATCATAGAACATAAAAAGTAGGAAACTTAATTCTCTACAAAAAAGGTCTCTTAACATTTTGCCATAGCTCGCTTCGTTTCCGAGATATTTGCAGGTTTATCTCAAGGGAAGGGGCCTGTCGGACATATTTCGAGATATTTCTTCTTCTTGTTGTTCTTCTTCTGCACAGCTAAACTGGAAGTGGCATTTCCAGCTCGCAATAGTGCAAAGTTATCTCAAAGAAAGGGGCCACGGTGTTTCTGTATCTCTATTATGTTGGTGCGGCTTCGGAACTTTTAAATATATTGATATATCTCGAGAACTACGCATCTGATCAAAAAATATCATACAACATAAAAAGTAGGAAACTTAATTCTCTACAAATAAGGTCTCTTAACATTTTGCCATAGCTCGCTTCGTTTCCGAGATATTTGCAGATTTATCTCAAGGGAAGGGGCCTGACGGACATATTTCGAGATATTTCTTCTTCTTGTTGTTCTTCTTCTGCACAGCTAAGCTGGAAGTGGCATTTGCGGCTCGCAATAGTGCAGAGTTATCTCAAAGAAAGGGGCCACGGTGTTTCTGTATCTCTATTATGTTGGTGCGGCTTCGGAATTTTTAAATATCTCGATATATCTTGAAAACTACGCTTCTGATCAAAAAATATCATAGAACATAAATTGTAGGAAACATAATTCTCTACAAAAAAGGTCTCTTAACATTTTGCCATAGCTCGCTTCGTTTCCGAGATATTTGCAGATTTATCTCAAGGGAAGGGGCCTGACGGACATATTTCAAGATATTTCTTCTGCTTGTTGTTCTTCTTCTGCACAGCTAAGCTGGAAGTGGCATTTACAGCTCGCAATAGTGCAGAGTTATCTCAAAGAAAGGGGCCACGGTGTTTCTGTATCTCTATTATGTTGGTGCGGCTTCGGAACTTTTAAATATCTTGATATATCTCGAGAACTACGCATCTGATCAAAAAATATCATACAACATAAATAGTAGGAAACTTAATTCTCTACAAAAAAGGTCTCTCAACATTTTGCCGTAGCTCGCTTCGTTTCCCAGATATTTGCAGATTTATCTGAAGGGAAGGGGCCTAACGGACATATTTCCAGATATTTCTTCTTCTTGTTGTTCTTCTTCTGCACAGCTAAGCTGGAAGTGGCATTTGCGGCTCGCACTAGTGCAGAGTTATATCAAAGAAAGGGGCCACGGTGTTTCTCTATCTCTATTATGTTGGTGCGGCTTCGGAACTTTTAAATATCTTGATATATCTCGAGCACTACGCATCTCATCAAAAAATATCATAGAACATAAAAAGTAGGAAATTTAATTCTCTACAAAAAAGGTCTCTTAACATTTTGCCATAGCTCGCTTCATTTCCGAGATATTTGCAGATTTATCTCAAGGGAAGGGGCCTAACGGACATATTTCGAGATATTTCTTCTTCTTGTTGTTCTTCTTCTGCACAGCGAAGCTGGAAGTGGCATTTGCAGCTCGCAATAGTGCAGAGTTATCTCAAAGAAAGGGGCCACGGTGTTTCTGTATCTCTATTATGTTGGTGCGGCTTCGGAACTTTTCAATATCTTGATATATCTCGAGAACTACGCATCTGATCAAAAAATATCATAGAACATAAATAGTAGGAAACTTAATTCTCTACAAAAAAGGTCTCTCAACATTTTGCCGTAGCTCGCTTCGTTTCCGAGATATTTGCAGATTTATCTCAAGGGAAGGGGCCTAACGGACATATTTCCAGATATTTCTTCTTCTTGTTGTTCTTCTTCTGCACAGCTAAGCTGGAAGTGGCATTTGCGGCTCGCACTAGTGCAGAGTTATCTCAAAGAAAGGGGCCACGGTGTTTCTGTATCTCTATTATGTTGGTGCGGATTCGGAACTTTTAAATATCTCGATATATCTCGAAAACTACGCTTCTGATCAAAAAATATCATAGAACATAAATTGTAGGAAACATAATTCTCTACAAAGAAAGTCTCTTAACATTTTGCCATAGCTCGCTTCGTTTCCGAGATATTTGCAGATATATCTCAAGGGAAGGGGCCTGACGGACATATTTCGAGATATTTCTTCTTCTTGTTGTTCTTCTTCTGCACAGCTAAGCTGGAAGTGGCATTTGCAGCTCGCAATAGTGCAGAGTTATCTCAAAGAAAGGGGCCACGGTGTTTCTGTATCTCTATTATGTTGGTGCGGCTTCGGAACTTTTAAATATCTTGATATATCTCGAGATCTACGCATCTGATCAAAAAATATCATAGAACATAAAATGTAGGAAACTCAGTTCTCTACAAAAACGGTCTCTTAACATTTTGCCATAGCTCGCTTCGTTTCCGAGATATTTGCAGATTTATCTCAAGGGAAGGGGCCTGACGGACATATTTCCAGATATTTCTTCTTCTTGTTGTTCTTCTTCTGCACAGCTAAGCTGGAAGTGGCATTTGCGGCTCGCACTAGTGCAGAGTTACCTCAAAGAATGGGGCCACGGTGTTTCTGTATCTCTATTATGTTGGTGCGGATTCGGAACTTTTAAATATCTCGATATATCTCGAAAACTACGCTTCTGATCAAAAAATATCATAGAACATAAATTGTAGGAAACATAATTCTCTACAAAGAAAGTCTCTTAACATTTTGCCATAGCTCGCTTCGTTTCCGAGATATTTGCAGATATATCTCAAGGGAAGGGGCCTGACGGACATATTTCGAGATATTTCTTCTTCTTGTTGTTCTTCTTCTGCACAGCTAAGCTGGAAGTGGCATTTGCAGCTCGCAATAGTGCAGAGTTATCTCAAAGAAAGGGGCCACGGTGTTTCTGTATCTCTATTATGTTGGTGTGGCTTCGGAACTTTTAAATACCTTGATATATCTCGAGATCTACGCATCTGATCAAAAAATATCATAGAACATAAAAAGTAGTAAAATTAGTTCTCTACAAAAAAGGTCTCTTAACATTTTGCCATAGCTCGCTTCGTTTCCGAGATATTTGCAGATTTATCTCAAGGGAAGGGGCCTGACGGACATATTTCGAGATATTTCTTCTTCTTGTTGTTCTTCTTCTGCACAGCTAAGCTGGAAGTGGCATTTGCGGCTCGCAATAGTGCAGAGTTATCTCAAAGAAAGGGGCCACGGTGTTTCTGTATCTCTATTATGTTGGTGCGGCTTCGGAACTTTTAAATATCTTGATATATCTCGAGAACTACGCATCTGATCAAAAAATATCATAGAACATAAAAAGTAGGAAACTTAATTCTCTACAAATAAGGTCTCTTAACATTTTGCCATAGCTCGCTTCGTTTCCGAGATATTTGCAGATTTATCTCAAGGGAAGGGGCCCGACGGACATATTTCGAGATATTTCTTCTTCGTGTTGTTCTTCTTCTGCACAGCTAAGCTGGCAGTGGCATTTGCAGCGCGCAATAGTGCAGAGTTATCTCAAAGAAAGGGGCCACGGTGTTTCTGTATCTCTATTATGTTGGTGCGGCTTCGGAACTTTCAAATATCTTGATATATCTCGAGAACTACGCATCTGATCAAAAAATATCATAGAACATAGAAAGTAGGAAACTTAATTCTCTACAAAAAAGGTCTCTTAACATTTTGCCATAGCTCGCTTCGTTTCCGAGATATTTGCAGATTTATCTCAAGGGAAGGGGCCTGTCGGACATATTTCGAGATATTTCTTCTTCTTGTTGTTCTTCTTCTGCACAGCTAAACTGGAAGTGGCATTTCCAGCTCGCAATAGTGCAAAGTTATCTCAAAGAAAGGGGCCACGGTGTTTCTGTATCTCTATTATGTTGGTGCGGCTTCGGAACTTTTAAATATATTGATATATCTCGAGAACTACGCATCTGATCAAAAAATATCATACAACATAAAAAGTAGGAAACTTAATTCTCTACAAATAAGGGCTCTTAACATTTTGCCATAGCTCGCTTCGTTTCCGAGATATTTGCAGATTTATCTCAAGGGAAGGGGCCTGACGGACATATTTCGAGATATTTCTTCTTCTTGTTGTTCTTCTTCTGCACAGCTAAGCTGGAAGTGGCATTTGCGGCTCGCAATAGTGCAGAGTTATCTCAAAGAAAGGGGCCACGGTGTTTCTGTATCTCTATTATGTTGGTGCGGCTTCGGAATTTTTAAATATCTCGATATATCTTGAAAACTACGCTTCTGATCAAAAAATATCATAGAACATAAATTGTAGGAAACATAATTCTCTACAAAAAAGGTCTCTTAACATTTTGCCATAGCTCGCTTCGTTTCCGAGATATTTGCAGATTTATCTCAAGGGAAGGGGCCTGACGGACATATTTCAAGATATTTCTTCTGCTTGTTGTTCTTCTTCTGCACAGCTAAGCTGGAAGTGGCATTTACAGCTCGCAATAGTGCAGAGTTATCTCAAAGAAAGGGGCCACGGTGTTTCTGTATCTCTATTATGTTGGTGCGGATTCGGAACTTTTAAATATCTCGATATATCTCGAAAACTACGCTTCTGATCAAAAAATATCATAGAACATAAATTGTAGGAAACATAATTCTCTACAAAGAAAGTCTCTTAACATTTTGCCATAGCTCGCTTCGTTTCCGAGATATTTGCAGATATATCTCAAGGGAAGGGGCCTGACGGACATATTTCGAGATATTTCTTCTTCTTGTTGTTCTTCTTCTGCACAGCTAAGCTGGAAGTGGCATTTGCAGCTCGCAATAGTGCAGAGTTATCTCAAAGAAAGGGGCCACGGTGTTTCTGTATCTCTATTATGTTGGTGCGGCTTCGGAACTTTTAAATATCTTGATATATCTCGAGATCTACGCATCTGATCAAAAAATATCATAGAACATAAAATGTAGGAAACTCAGTTCTCTACAAAAACGGTCTCTTAACATTTTGCCATAGCTCGCTTCGTTTCCGAGATATTTGCAGATTTATCTCAAGGGAAGGGGCCTGACGGACATATTTCCAGATATTTCTTCTTCTTGTTGTTCTTCTTCTGCACAGCTAAGCTGGAAGTGGCATTTGCGGCTCGCACTAGTGCAGAGTTACCTCAAAGAATGGGGCCACGGTGTTTCTGTATCTCTATTATGTTGGTGCGGATTCGGAACTTTTAAATATCTCGATATATCTCGAAAACTACGCTTCTGATCAAAAAATATCATAGAACATAAATTGTAGGAAACATAATTCTCTACAAAGAAAGTCTCTTAACATTTTGCCATAGCTCGCTTCGTTTCCGAGATATTTGCAGATATATCTCAAGGGAAGGGGCCTGACGGACATATTTCGAGATATTTCTTCTTCTTGTTGTTCTTCTTCTGCACAGCTAAGCTGGAAGTGGCATTTGCAGCTCGCAATAGTGCAGAGTTATCTCAAAGAAAGGGGCCACGGTGTTTCTGTATCTCTATTATGTTGGTGCGGCTTCGGAACTTTTAAATACCTTGATATATCTCGAGATCTACGCATCTGATCAAAAAATATCATAGAACATAGAAAGTAGTAAAATTAGTTCTCTACAAAAAAGGTCTCTTAACATTTTGCCATAGCTCGCTTCGTTTCCGAGATATTTGCAGATTTATCTCAAGGGAAGGGGCCTGACGGACATATTTCGAGATATTTCTTCTTCTTGTTGTTCTTCTTCTGCACAGCTAAGCTGGAAGTGGCATTTGCGGCTCGCAATAGTGCAGAGTTATCTCAAAGAAAGGGGCCACGGTGTTTCTGTATCTCTATTATGTTGGTGCGGCTTCGGAACTTTTAAATATCTTGATATATCTCGAGAACTACGCATCTGATCAAAAAATATCATAGAACATAAAAAGTAGGAAACTTAATTCTCTACAAAAAAGGTCTCTTAACATTTTGCCATAGCTCGCTTCGTTTCCGAGATATTTGCAGATTTATCTCAAGGGAAGGGGCCTGTCGGACATATTTCGAGATATTTCTTCTTCTTGTTGTTCTTCTTCTGCACAGCTAAACTGGAAGTGGCATTTCCAGCTCGCAATAGTGCAAAGTTATCTCAAAGAAAGGGGCCACGGTGTTTCTGTATCTCTATTATGTTGGTGCGGCTTCGGAACTTTTAAATATATTGATATATCTCGAGAACTACGCATCTGATCAAAAAATATCATACAACATAAAAAGTAGGAAACTTAATTCTCTACAAATAAGGTCTCTTAACATTTTGCCATATCTCGCTTCGTTTCCGAGATATTTGCAGATTTATCTCAAGGGAAGGGGCCTGACGTACATATTTCGAGATATTTCTTCTTCTGGTTGTTCTTCTTCTGCACAGCTAAGCTGGCAGTGGCATTTGCAGCGCGCAATAGTGCAGAGTTATCTCAAAGAAAGGGGCCACGGTGTTTCTGTATCTCTATTATGTTGGTGCGGATTCGGAACTTTTAAATATCTTGATATATCTCGAGAACTACGCATCTGATCAAAAAATATCATAGAACATAGAAAGTAGGAAACTTAATTCTTTACAAAAAAGGTCTCTTAACATTTTCCCATAGCTGGCATCGTTTCCGAGATATTTGCAGATTTATCTCAAGGGAAGGGGCCTGACGGACATATTCCGAGATATTTCTTCTTCTTGTTGTTCCTCTTCTGCACAGCTAAGCTGGAAGTGGCATTTGCAACTCGCAATAGTGCAGAGTTATCTCAAAGAAAGGGGCCACGGTGTTTCTGTATCTGTATTATGTTGGTGCGGCTTCGGAACTTTTAAATATCTTGATATATCTCGAGAACTACGCATCTGATCAAAAAATATCATACAACATAAATAGTAGGAAACTTAATTCTCTACAAAAAAGTTCTCTCAACATTTTGCCATAGCTCGCTTCGTTTCCGAGATATTTGCAGATTTATCTCAAGGGAAGGGGCCTGACGGACATATTTCGAGATATTTCTTCTTCGTGTTGTTCTTCTTCTGCACAGCTAAGCTGGAAGTGGCATTTGCGGCTCGCACTAGTGCAGAGTTATCTCAAAGAATGGGGCCACGGTGTTTCTGTATCTCTATTATGTTGGTGCGGCTTCGGAACTTTCAAATATCTTGATATATCTCGAGAACTACGCATCTGATCAAAAAATATCATAGAACATAGAAAGTAGGAAACTTAATTCTCTACAAAAAAGGTCTCTTAACATTTTCCCATAGCTGGCATCGTTTCCGAGATATTTGCAGATTTATCTCAAGGGAAGGGGCCTGACGGACATATTCCGAGATATTTCTTCTTCTTGTTGTTCTTCTTCTGCACAGCTAAGCTGGAAGTGGCATTTGCAGCTCGCAATAGTGCAGAGTTATCTCGAAGAAAGGGGCCACGGTGTTTCTGTATCTCTATTATGTTGGTGCGGCTTCGGAATTTTTAAATATCTTGATATATCTCGAGAACTACACATCTGATCAAAAAATATCATAGAACATAAAAAGTAGGAAACTTAATTCTCTACAAATAAGGTCTCTTAACATTTTGCCATAGCTCGCTTCGTGTCCGAGATATTTGCAGATTTATCTCAAGGGAAGGGGTCTGACGGACATATTTCGAGATATTTCTTCTTCTTGTTGTTCTTCTTCTGCACAGCTAAGCTCCAAGTGGCATTTGCAGGTCGCAATAGTGCAGAGTTATCTCAAACAAAGGGGCCACGGTGTTTCTGTATCTCTATTATGTTGGTGCGGCTTCGGAACTTTTAAATATCTTGATATATCTCGAGAACTACGCATCTGATCAAAAAATATCATAGAACATAAAAAGTAGGAAACTTAATTCTCTACAAAAAAGGTCTCTTAACATTTTGCCATAGCTCGCTTCGTTTCCGAGATATTTGCAGATTTATCTCAAGGGAAGGGGCCTGTCGGACATATTTCGAGATATTTCTTCTTCTTGTTGTTCTTCTTCTGCACAGCTAAACTGGAAGTGGCATTTCCAGCTCGCAATAGTGCAAAGTTATCTCAAAGAAAGGGGCCACGGTGTTTCTGTATCTCTATTATGTTGGTGCGGCTTCGGAACTTTTAAATATATTGATATATCTCGAGAACTACGCATCTGATCAAAAAATATCATAGAACATAGAAAGTAGGAAACTTAATTCTTTACAAAAAAGGTCTCTTAACATTTTCCCATAGCTGGCATCGTTTCCGAGATATTTGCAGATTTATCTCAAGGGAAGGGGCCTGACGGACATATTCCGAGATATTTCTTCTTCTTGTTGTTCCTCTTCTGCACAGCTAAGCTGGAAGTGGCATTTGCAACTCGCAATAGTGCAGAGTTATCTCAAAGAAAGGGGCCACGGTGTTTCTGTATCTGTATTATGTTGGTGCGGCTTCGGAACTTTTAAATATCTTGATATATCTCGAGAACTACGCATCTGATCAAAAAATATCATACGACATAAATAGTAGGAAACTTAATTCTCTACAAAAAAGTTCTCTCAACATTTTGCCATAGCTCGCTTCGTTTCCGAGATATTTGCAGATTTATCTCAAGGGAAGGGGCCTAACGGACATATTTCCAGATATTTGTTCTTCTTGTTGTTCTTCTTCTGCACAGCTAAGCTGGAAGTGGCATTTGCGGCTCGCACTAGTGCAGAGTTATCTCAAAGAATGGGGCCACGGTGTTTCTGTATCTCTATTATGTTGGTGCGGATTCGGAACTTTTAAATATCTCGATATATCTCGAAAACTGCGCTTCTGATCAAAAAATATCATCGAACATAAATTGTAGGAAACATAATTCTCTACAAAAAAGGTCTCCTAACATTTTGCCATAGCTCGCTTCGTTTCCGAGATATTTGCAGATTTATCTCAAGGGAAGGGGCCTGACGGACATATTTCGAGATATTTCTTCTTCTTGTTGTTCTTCTTCTGCACAGCTAAACTGGAAGTGGCATTTCCAGCTCGCAATAGTGCAGAGTTATCTCAAAGAAAGGGGCCACGGTGTTTCTGTATCCCTACTATGTTGGTGCGGCTTCGGAACTTTTAAATATCTTGATATATCTCGAGAACTACGCATCTGATCAAAAAATATCATAGAACATAAATAGTAGGAAACTTAATTCTCTACAAAAAAGGTCTCTCAACATTTTGCCATAGCTCGCTTCGTGTCCGAGATATTTGCAGATTTATCTCAAGGGAAGGGGCCTGACGGACATATTTCGAGATATTTCTTCTTCTTGTTGTTCTTCTTCTGCACAGCTAAGCTGGAAGTGGCATTTGCAGCTCGCAATAGTGCAGAGTTGTCTCAAAGAAAGGGGCCACGGTGTTTCTGTATCTCTATTATGTTGGTGCGGCTTCGGAACTTTTAAATATCTTGATATATCTTGAGAACTACGGATCTGATCAAAAAATATCATAGAACATAAAAAGTAGGAAACTTAATTCTCTACAAAAAAGGTCTCTTAACATTTTGCCATAGCTCGCTTCGTTTCCGAGATATTTGCAGATTTATCTCAAGGGAAGGGGCCTGACGGACATATTTCGAGATATTTCTTCTTCTTGTTGTTCTTCTTCTGCACAGCTAAGCTGGAAGTGGCATTTGCAGCTCGCAATAGTGCAGAGTTATCTCAAAGAAAGGGGCCACGGTGTTTCTGTATCTCTATTATGTTGGTGCCGCTTCGGAACTTTTAAATATCTTGATATATCTGGAGATCTACGCATCTGATCAAAAAATATCATAGAACATAAAAAGTAGGAAACTTAATTCTCTACAAAAAAGGTCTCTTAACATTTTGCCATAGCTCGCTTCGTTTCCGAGATATTTGCAGATTTATCTCAAGGGAAGGGGCCTGACGGACATATTTCGAGATATTTCTTGTTCTTGTTGTTCTTCTTCTGCACAGCTAAGCTGGAAGTGGCATTTCCAGCTCGCAATAGTGCAGAGTTATCTCAAAGAAAGGGGCCACGGTGTTTCTGTATCCCTACTATGTTGGTGCGGCTTCGGAACTTTTAAATATCTTGATATATCTCGAGAACTACGCATCTGATCAAAAAATATCATAGAACATAAAAAGTAAGAAACTTAACTCTCTACAAAAAAGGTGTCTTAACATTTTGCCATAGCTCGTTTCGTTTCCGAGATATTTGCAGATTTATCTCAAGGGAAGGGGCCTGACGGACATATTTCGAGATATTTCTTCTTCTTGTTGTTCTTCTTCTGCACAGCTAAGCTGGAAGTGGCATTTGCAGCTCGCAATAGTGCAGAGTTATCTCAAAGAAAGGGGCCACGGTGTTTCTGTATCTCTATTATGTTGGTGCGGCTTCGGAACTTTTAAATATCTTGATATATCTCGAGAACTACGCATCTGATCAAAAAATATCATAGAACATAAAAAGTAGGAAACTTAATTCTCTACAAAAAAGGTCTCTCAACATTTTGCCATAGCTCGCTTCGTTTCCGAGATATTTGCAGATTTATCTCAAGGGAAGGGGCCTGACGGACATATTTCGAGATATTTCTTCTTCTTGTTGTTCTTCTTCTGCACAGCGAAGCAGGAAGTGGCATTTGCGGCTCGCACTAGTGCAGAGTTATCTCAAAGAATGGGGCCACGGTGTTTCTGTATCTCTATTATGTTGGTGCGGCTTCGGAACTTTTAAATATCTTGATATATCTCGAGAACTACGCATCTGATCAAAAAATATCATGGAACATAAAAAGTAGAAGACTTGATTCTCTACAAAAAAGGTCTCTTAACATTTTGCCATAGCTCGCTTCGTTTCCGAGATATTTGCAGATTTATCTCAAGGGAAGGGGCCTGACGGACATATTTCGAGATATTTCTTCTTCTTGTTGTTCTTCTTCTGCACAGCGAAGCTGGAAGTGGCATTTGCGGCTCGCACTAGTGCAGAGTTATCTCAAAGAAAGGGGCCACGGTGTTTCTGTATCTCTATTATGTTGGTGCGGCTTCGGAACTTTTAAATATCTTGATATATCTCGAGAACTACGCATCTGATCAAAAAATATCATAGAACATAAATAGTAGGAAACTTAATTCTCTACAAAAAAGGTCTCTCAACATTTTGCCATAGCTCGCTTCGTTTCCGAGATATTTGCAGATTTATCTCAAGGGAAGGGGCCTGACGGACATATTTCGAGATATTTCTTCTTCTTGTTGTTCTTCTTCTGCACAGCTAAGCTGGAAGTGGCATTTGCAGCTCGCAGTAGTGCAGAGTTATCTCAAAGAAAGGGGCCACGGTGTTTCTGTATCTCTATTATGTTGGTGCGGCTTCGGAACTTTTAAATATGTTGATATATCTCGAGAACTACGCATCTGATCAAAAAATATCATAGAACATAAAAAGTAGGAAACTTTATTCTCTACAAGAAAGGTGTCTTAACATTTTGCCATAGCTCGCTTCGTTTCCGAGATATTTGCAGATTTATCTCAAGGGAAGGGGCCTGACGGACATATTTCGAGATATTTCTTCTTCTTGTTGTTCATCTTCTGCACAGCTAAGCTGGAAGTGGCATTTACAGCTCGCAATAGTGCAGAGTTATCTCAAAGAAAGGGGCCACGGTGTTTCTGTATCTCTATTATGTTGGTGCGGCTTCGGAACTTTTAAATATCTCGATATATCTCGAAAACTACGCTTCTGATCAGAAAATATCATAGAACATAAATTTTAGGAAACTTAATTCTCTACAAGAAAGGTCTCTCAACATTTTGCCATAGCTCGCTTCGTGTCCGAGATATTTGCAGATTTATCTCAAGGGATGGGGCCTGACGGACATATTTCGAGATATTTCTTCTTCTTGTTGTTCATCTTCTGCACAGCTAAGCTGGAAGTGGCATTTACAGCTCGCAATAGTGCAGAGTTATCTCAAAGAAAGGGGCCACGGTGTTTCTGTATCTCTATTATGTTGGTGCAGCTACGGAACTTTTAAATATCTTGATATATCTCGAGAACTACGCATCTGATCAAAAAATATCATGGAACATAAAAAGTAGAAGACTTAATTCTCTACAAAAAAGGTCTCTCAACATTTTGCCATAGCTCGCTTCGTTTCCGAGATATTTGCAGATTTATCTCAAGGGAAGGGGCCTGACGGACATATTTCGAGATATTTCTTCTTCTTGTTGTTCTTCTTCTGCACAGCTAAGCTGGAAGTGGCATTTGCAGCTCGCAATAGTGCAGAGTTATCTCAAAGAAAGGGGCCACGGTGTTTCTGTATCTCTATTATGTTGGTGCGGCTTCGGAACTTTTAAATATCTCGATATATCTCGAAAACTACGCTTCTGATCAGAAAATATCATAGAACATAAATTTTAGGAAACATAATTCTCTACAAAAAAGGTCTCTTAACATTTTGCCATAGCTCGCTTCGTTTCCGAGATATTTGCAGATATATCTCAAGGGAAGAGGTCTGACGGACATATTTCGAGATATTTCTTCTTCTTGTTGTTCTTCTTCTGCTCAGCTAAGCTGGAAGTGGCATATGCAGCTCGCAATAGTGCAGAGTTATCTCAAAGAAAGGGGCCACGGTGTTTCTGTATCTCTATTATGTTGCTGCGGCTTCGGAACTTTTAAATATCTTGATATATCTCGAGAACTACGCATCTGATCAAAAAATATCATAGAACGTAAAAAGTAGGAAACCTAATTATCTACAAAAAAGGTCTCTTAACATTTTGCCGTAGCTCGCTTCGTTTCCGAGATATTGGCAGATTTATCTCAAGGGAAGGGGCCTGACGGACATATTTCGAGATATTTCTTCTTCTTGTTGTTCTTCTTCTCCACAGCTAAGCTGGAAGTGGCATTTGCAGCGCGCAATAGTGCAGAGTTATCTCAAAGAAAGGGGCCACGGTGTTTCTGTACCTCTATTATGTTGTTGCAGCTTCGGAGCTTTTAAATATCTTGATATATCTCGAGAACTACGCATCTGATCAAAAAATATCATAGAACATAAAAAGTAGGAAACTTAATTCTCTACAAATAAGGTCTCTTAACATTTTGCCATAGCTCGCTTCGTTTCCGAGATATTTGCAGATTTATCTCAAGGAAAGGGGCCTGACGGACATATTTCGAGATATTTCTTCTTCTTGTTGTTCTTCTTCTGCACAGCTAAGCTGGAAGTGGCATTTGCAGCGCGCAATAGTGCAGAGTTATCTCAAAGAAAGGGGCCACGGAGTTTCTGTATCTCTATTATGTTGGTGCGGCTTCGGAACTTTTAAATATCTTGATATATCTCGAGAACTACGCATCTGATCAAAAAATATCATAGAGCATAAATTGTAGGAAACATAATTCTCTACAAAATTGGTCTCCTAACATTTTGCCATAGCTCGCTTCGTTTCCGAGATATTTGCAGATTTATCTCAAGGGAAGGGGCCTGACGGACATATTTCGAGATATTTCTTCTTCTTGTTGTTCTTCTTCTGCACAGCTAAGCTGGAAGTGGCATTTGCAGCGCGCAATAGTGCAGAGTTATCTCAAAGAAAGGGGCCACGGAGTTTCTGTATCTCTATTATGTTGGTGCGGCTTCGGAACTTTTAAATATCTTGATATATCTCGAGAACTACGCATCTGATCAAAAAATATCATAGAACATAAATTGTAGGAAACATAATTCTCTACAAAAATCGTCTCCTAACATTTTGCCGTAGCTCGCTTCGTTTCCGAGATATTGGCAGATTTATCTCAAGGGAAGGGGCCTGACGGACATATTTCGAGATATTTCTTCTTCTTGTTGTTCTTCTTCTGCACAGCTAAGCTGGAAGTGGCATTTGCAGCGCGCAATAGTGCAGAGTTATCTCAAAGAAAGGGGCCACGGTGTTTCTGTACCTCTATTATGTTGGTGCAGCTTCGGAGCTTTTAAATATCTTGATATATCTCGAGAACTACGCATCTGATCAAAAAATATCATAGAACATAAAAAGTAGGAAACGTAATTCTCTACAAAAAAGGTATCTTAACATTTTGCCATAGCTCGCTTCGTTTCCGAGATATTTGCAGATTTATCTCAAGGGAAGGGGCCTGACGGACATATTTCGAGATATTTCTTCTGCTTGTTGTTCTTCTTCTGCACAGCTAAGCTGGAAGTGGCATTTGCAGCTCGCAATAGTGCAGAGTTATCTCAAAGAAAGGGGCCACGGTGTTTCTGTATCTCTATTATGTTGGCGCGGCTTCGGAACTTTTAAATATCTTGATATATCTCGAGAACTACGCATCTGATCAAAAAATATCATAGAACATAAAAAGTAGGAAACTTAATTCTCTACAAATAAGGTCTCTTAACATTTTGCCATAGCTCGCTTCGTTTCCGAGATATTTGCAGATTTATCTCAAGGGAAGGGGCCTGACGGACATATTTCGAGATATTTCTTCTTCTTGTTGTTCTTCTTCTGCACAGCTAAGCTGGAAGTGGCATTTGCAGCGCGCAATAGTGCAGAGTTATCTCAAAGAAAGGGGCCACGGAGTTTCTGTATCTCTATTATGTTGGTGCGGCTTCGGAACTTTTAAATATCTTGATATATCTCGAGAACTACGCATCTGATCAAAAAATATCATAGAGCATAAATTGTAGGAAACATAATTCTCTACAAAATTGGTCTCCTAACATTTTGCCATAGCTCGCTTCGTTTCCGAGATATTTGCAGATTTATCTCAAGGGAAGGGGCCTGACGGACATATTTCGAGATATTTCTTCTTCTTGTTGTTCTTCTTCTGCACAGCTAAGCTGGAAGTGGCATTTGCAGCGCGCAATAGTGCAGAGTTATCTCAAAGAAAGGGTCCACGGAGTTTCTGTATCTCTATTATGTTGGTGCGGCTTCGGAACTTTTAAATATCTTGATATATCTCGAGAACTACGCATCTGATCAAAAAATATCATAGAACATAAATTGTAGGAAACATAATTCTCTACAAAAATCGTCTCCTAACATTTTGCCGTAGCTCGCTTCGTTTCCGAGATATTGGCAGATTTATCTCAAGGGAAGGGGCCTGACGGACATATTTCGAGATATTTCTTCTTCTTGTTGTTCTTCTTCTGCACAGCTAAGCTGGAAGTGGCATTTGCAGCGCGCAATAGTGCAGAGTTATCTCAAAGAAAGGGGCCACGGTGTTTCTGTACCTCTATTATGTTGGTGCAGCTTCGGAGCTTTTAAATATCTTGATATATCTCGAGAACTACGCATCTGATCAAAAAATATCATAGAACATAAAAAGTAGGAAACGAAATTCTCTACAAAAAAGGTATCTTAACATTTTGCCATAGCTCGCTTCGTTTCCGAGATATTTGCAGATTTATCTCAAGGGAAGGGGCCTGACGGACATATTTCGAGATATTTCTTCTGCTTGTTGTTCTTCTTCTGCACAGCTAAGCTGGAAGTGACATTTGCAGCTCGCAATAGTGCAGAGTTATCTCAAAGAAAGGGGCCACGGTGTTTCTGTATCTCTATTATGTTGGCGCGGCTTCGGAACTTTTAAATATCTTGATATATCTCGAGAACTACGCATCTGATCAAAAAATATCATAGAACATAAAAAGTAGGAAACTTAATTCTCTACAAATAAGGTCTCTTAACATTTTGCCATAGCTCGCTTCGTTTCCGAGATATTTGCAGATTTATCTCAAGGGAAGGGGCCTGACGGACATATTTCGAGATATTTCTTCTTCTTGTTGTTCTTCTTCTGCACAGCTAAGCTGGAAGTGGCATTTGCAGCGCGCAATAGTGCAGAGTTATCTCAAAGAAAGGGGCCACGGAGTTTCTGTATCTCTATTATGTTGGTGCGGCTTCGGAACTTTTAAATATCTTGATATATCTCGAGAACTACGCATCTGATCAAAAAATATCATAGAGCATAAATTGTAGGAAACATAATTCTCTACAAAAATGGTCTCCTAACATTTTGCCATAGCTCGCTTCGTTTCCGAGATATTTGCAGATTTATCTCAAGGGAAGGGGCCTGACGGACATATTTCGAGATATTTCTTCTTCTTGTTGTTCTTCTTCTGCACAGCTAAGCTGGAAGTGGCATTTGCAGCGCGCAATAGTGCAGAGTTATCTCAAAGAAAGGGGCCACGGAGTTTCTGTATCTCTATTATGTTGGTGCGGCTTCGGAACTTTTAAATATCTTGATATATCTCGAGAACTACGCATCTAATCAAAAAATATCATAGAACATAAAAAGTAGGAAACTTAATTCTCTACAAATAAGGTCTCTTAACATTTTGCCATAGCTCGCTTCGTTTCCGAGATATTTGCAGATTTATCTCAAGGGTAGGGGCCTGACGGACATATTTCGAGATATTTCTTCTTCTTGTTGTTCTTCTTCTGCACAGCTAAGCTGGAAGTGACATTTGCAGCGCGCAATAGTGCAGAGTTATCTCAAAGAAAGGGGCCACGGTGTTTCTGTATCTCTATTATGTTGGTGCAGCTTCGGAACTTTTAAATATCTTGATATATCTCGAGAACTACGCATCTGATCAAAAAATATCATAGAACGTAAAAAGTAGGAAACCTAATTTTCTACAAAAAAGGTCTCTTAACATTTTGCCGTAGCACGCTTCGTTTCCGAGATATTTGCAGATATATCTCAAGGGAAGGGGCCTGACGGACATATTTCGAAATATTTCTTCTTCTTGTTGTTCTTCTTCTGCACAGCTAAGCTGGAAATGGCATTTGCAGCTCGCAATAGTGCAGGGTTATCTCAAAGAAAGGGGCCACGGGGTTTCTGTACCTCTATTATGATGGTGCAGCTTCGGAGCTTTTAAATATCTTGATATATCTCGAGAACTACGCATCTGATCAAAAAATATCATAGAACATAAATTGTAGGAAACATAATTCTCTACAAAAATCGTCTCCTAACATTTTGCCGTAGCTCGCTTCGTTTCCGAGATATTGGCAGATTTATCTCAAGGGAAGGGGCCTGACGGACATATTTCGAGATATTTCTTCTTCTTGTTGTTCTTCTTCTGCACAGCTAAGCTGGAAGTGGCATTTGCAGCGCGCAATAGTGCAGAGTTATCTCAAAGAAAGGGGTCACGGTGTTTCTGTACCTCTATTATGTTGGTGCAGCTTCGGAGCTTTTAAATATCTTGATATATCTCGAGAACTACGCATCTGACCAAAAAATATCATAGAACGTAAAAAGTAGGAAACCTAATTTTCTACAAATAAGGTCTCTTAACATTTTGCCATAGCTCGCTTCGTTTCCGAGTTATTTGCAGATTTATCTCAAGGGTAGGGGCCTGACGGACATATTTCGAGATATTTCTTCTTCTTGTTGTTCTTCTTCTGCACAGCTAAGCTGGAAGTGGCATTTGCAGCGCGCAATAGTGCAGAGTTATCTCAAAGAAAGGGGCCACGGTGTTTCTGTATCTCTATTATGTTGGTGCAGCTTCGGAACTTTTAAATATCTTGATATATCTCGAGAACTACGCATCTGATCAAAAAATATCATAGAACGTAAATTGTAGGAAACATAATTCTCTACAAAAATGGTCTCCTAACATTTTGCCATAGCTCGCTTCGTTTCCGAGATATTTGCAGATTTATCTCAAGGGAAGGGGCCTGACGGACATATTTCGAGATATTTCTTCTTCTTGTTGTTCTTCTTCTGCACAGCTAAGCTGGAAGTGGCATTTGCAGCGCGCAATAGTGCAGAGTTATCTCAAAGAAAGGGGCCACGGAGTTTCTGTATCTCTATTATGTTGGTGCGGCTTCGGAACTTTTAAATATCTTGATATATCTCGAGAACTACGCATCTGATCAAAAAATATCATAGAGCATAAATTGTAGGAAACATAATTCTCTACAAAAATCGTCTCCTAACATTTTGCCATAGCTCGCTTCGTTTCCGAGATATTTGCAGATTTATCTCAAGGAAAGGGGCCTGACGGACATATTTCGAGATATTTCTTCTTCTTGTTGTTCTTCTTCTGCACAGCTAAGCTGGAAGTGGCATTTGCAGCGCGCAATAGTGCAGAGTTATCTCAAAGAAAGGGGCCACGGAGTTTCTGTATCTCTATTATGTTGGTGCGGCTTCGGAACTTTTAAATATCTTGATATATCTCGAGAACTACGCATCTGATCAAAAAATATCATAGAACATAAAAAGTAGGAAACTTAATTCTCTACAAAAAAGGTATCTCAACATTTTGCCATAGCTCGCTTCGTTTCCGAGATATTTGCAGATTAATCTCAAGGGAAGGGGCCTGACGGACATATTTCGAGATATTTCTTCTTCTTGTTGTTCTTCTTCTGCACAGCTAAGCTGGAAGTGGCATTTGCAGCGCGCAATAGTGCAGAGTTATCTCAAAGAAAGGGGCCACGGTGTTTCTGTATCTCTATTATGTTGGTGCGGCTTCGGAACTTTTAAATATCTTGATATATCTCGAGAACTACGCATCGGATCAAAAAATATCATAGAACATAAAAAGTAGGAAACTTAATTCTCTACAAGAAAGGTCTCTCAACATTTTGCCATAGCTCGCTTCGTGTCCGAGATATTTGCAGATTTATCTCAAGGGATGGGGCCTGACGGACATATTTCGAGATATTTCTTCTTCTTGTTGTTCATCTTCTGCACAGCTAAGCTGGAAGTGGCATTTACAGCTCGCAATAGTGCAGAGTTATCTCAAAGAAAGGGGCCACGGTGTTTCTGTATCTCTATTATGTTGGTGCAGCTACGGAACTTTTAAATATCTTGATATATCTCTAGAACTACGCATCTGATCAAAAAATATCATGGAACATAAAAAGTAGAAGACTTAATTCTCTACAAAAAAGGTCTCTTAACATTTTGCCATAGCTCGCTTCGTTTCCGAGATATTTGCAGATTTATCTCAAGGGAAGGGGCCTGACGGACATATTTCGAGATATTTCTTCTTCTTGTTGTTCTTCTTCTGCACAGCTAAGGTGGAAGTGGCATTTGCAGCTCGCAATGGTGCATAGTTATCTCAAAGAAAGGGGCCACGGTGTTTCTGTATCTCTATTATGTTGGTGCGGCTTCGGAACTTTTAAATATCTTGATATATCTCGAGAACTACGCATCTGATCAAAAAATATCATAGAACATAAAAAGTAGGAAACTTAATTCTCTACAAAAAAGGTGTCTTAACATTTTGCCATAGCTCGCTTCGTTTCCGAGATCTTTGCAGATTTATCTCAAGGGAAGGGGCCTGACGGACATATTTCGAGATATTTCTTCTTCTTGTTGTTCTTCTTCTGCACAGCGAAGCTGGAAGTGGCATTTGCGGCTCGCACTAGTGCAGAGTTATCTCAAAGAAAGGGGCCACGGTGTTTCTGTATCTCTATTATGTTGGTGCGGCTTCGGAACTTTTAAATATCTTGATATATCTCGAGAACTACGCATCTGATCAAAAAATATCATAGCACATAAAAAGTAGGAAACTTAATTCTCTACAAAAAAGGTCTCCTAACATTTTGCCATAGCTCGCTTCGTTTCCGAGATATTTGCAGATTTATCTCAAGGGAAGGGGCCTGACGGACATATTTCGAGATATTTCTTCTTCTTGTTGTTCTTCTTCTGCACAGCTAAGCTGGAAGTGGCATTTGCAGCTCGCAATAGTGCAGAGTTATCTCAAAGAAAGGGGCCACGGTGTTTCTGTATCTCTATTATGTTGGTGCGGCTTCGGAACTTTTAAATATCTTGATATATCTCGAGAACTACGCATCTGATCAAAAAATATCACAGAACATAAAAAGTAGGAAACTTTATTCTCTACAAGAAAGGTCTCCCAACATTTTGCCATAGCTCGCTTCGTGTCCGAGATATTTGCAGATTTATCTCAAGGGATGGGGCCTGACGGACATATTTCGAGATATTTCTTCTTCTTGTTGTTCTTCTTCTGCACAGCTAAGCTGGAAGTGGCATTTGCAGCGCGCAATAGTGCAGAGTTATCTCAAAGAAAGGGGCCACGGTGTTTCTGTATCTCTATTATGTTGGTGCGGCTTCGGAACTTTTAAATATCTTCATATATCTCGAGAACTACGCATCTGATCAAATAATATCATAGAGCATAAATTGTAGGAAACATAATTCTCTACAAAAATCGTCTCCTAACATTTTGCCATAGCTCGCTTCGTTTCCGAGATATTTGCAGATTTATCTCAAGGGAAGGGGCCTGACGGACGTATTTCGAGATATTTCTTCTTCTTGTTGTTCTTCTTCTGCACAGCTAAGCTGGAAGTGGCATTTGCAGCGCGCAATAGTGCAGAGTTATCTCAAAGAAAGGGGCCACGGTGTTTCTGTATCTCTATTATGTTGGTGCGGCTTCCGAACTTTTAAATATCTTGATATATCTCGAGAACTACGGATCTGATCAAAAAATATCATAGAACATAAAAAGTAGGAAACTTAATTCTCTACAAATAAGGTCTCTTAACATTTTGCCATAGCTCGCTTCGTTTCCGAGATATTTGCAGATTTATCTCAAGGGTAGGGGCCTGACGGACATATTTCGAGATATTTCTTCTTCTTGTTGTTCTTCTTCTGCACAGCTAAGCTGGAAGTGACATTTGCAGCGCGCAATAGTGCAGAGTTATCTCAAAGAAAGGGGCCACGGTGTTTCTGTATCTCTATTATGTTGGTGCAGCTTCGGAACTTTTAAATATCTTGATATATCTCGAGAACTACGCATCTGACCAAAAAATATCATAGAACGTAAAAAGTAGGAAACCTAATTTTCTACAAATAAGGTCTCTTAACATTTTGCCATAGCTCGCTTCGTTTCCGAGTTATTTGCAGATTTATCTCAAGGGTAGGGGCCTGACGGACATATTTCGAGATATTTCTTCTTCTTGTTGTTCTTCTTCTGCACAGCTAAGCTGGAAGTGGCATTTGCAGCGCGCAATAGTGCAGAGTTATCTCAAAGAAAGGGGCCACGGTGTTTCTGTATCTCTATTATGTTGGTGCAGCTTCGGAACTTTTAAATATCTTGATATATCTCGAGAACTACGCATCTGATCAAAAAATATCATAGAACGTAAAAAGTAGGAAACGTAATTCTCTACAAAAAAGGTCTCTTAACATTTTGCCATAGCTCGCTTCGTTTCCGAGATATTTGCAGATTTATCTCAAGGGAAGGGGCCTGACGGACATATTTCGAGATATTTCTTCTTCTTGTTGTTCTTCTTCTGCACAGCTAAGCTGGAAGTGGCATTTGCAGCGCGCAATAGTGCAGAGTTATCTCAAAGAAAGGGGCCACGGAGTTTCTGTATCTCTATTATGTTGGTGCGGCTTCGGAACTTTTAAATATCTTGATATATCTCGAGAACTACGCATCTGATCAAAAAATATCATAGAGCATAAATTGTAGGAAACATAATTCTCTACAAAAATGGTCTCCTAACATTTTGCGATAGCTCGCTTCGTTTCCGAGATATTTGCAGATTTATCTCAAGGGAAGGGGCCTGACGGACATATTTCGAGATATTTCTTCTTCTTGTTGTTCTTCTTCTGCACAGCTAAGCTGGAAGTGGCATTTGCAGCGCGCAATAGTGCAGAGTTATCTCAAAGAAAGGGGCCACGGAGTTTCTGTATCTCTATTATGTTGGTGCGGCTTCGGAACTTTTAAATATCTTGATATATCTCGAGAACTACGCATCTGATCAAAAAATATCATAGAACATAAATTGTAGGAAACATAATTCTCTACAAAAATCTTCTCCTAACATTTTGCCATAGCTCGCTTCGTTTCCGAGATATTTGCAGATTTATCTCAAGGGAAGGGGCCTGACGGACGTATTTCGAGATATTTCTTCTTCTTGTTGTTCTTCTTCTGCACAGCTAAGCTGGAAATGGCATTTGCAGCTCGCAATAGTGCAGGGTTATCTCAAAGAAAGGGGCCACGGGGTTTCTGTACCTCTATTATGATGGTGCAGCTTCGGAGCTTTTAAATATCTTGATATATCTCGAGAACTACGCATCTGATCAAAAAATATCATAGAACATAAAAAGTAGGAAACTTAATTCTCTACAAAAAAGGTATCTCAACATTTTGCCATAGCTCGCTTCGTTTCCGAGATATTTGCAGATTTATCTCAAGGGAAGGGGCCTGACGGACATATTTCGAGATATTTCTTCTTCTTGTTGTTCTTCTTCTGCACAGCTAAGCTGGAAGTGGCATTTGCAGCGCGCAATAGTGCAGAGTTATCTCAAAGAAAGGGGCCACGGTGTTTCTGTATCTCTATTATGTTGGTGCGGCTTCGGAACTTTTAAATATCTTGATATATCTCGAGAACTACGCATCTGATCAAAAAATATCATAGAACATAAAAAGTAGGAAACTTAATTCTCTACAAGAAAGGTCTCTCAACATTTTGCCATAGCTCGCTTCGTGTCCGAGATATTTGCAGATTTATCTCAAGGGATGGGGCCTGACGGACATATTTCGAGATATTTCTTCTTCTTGTTGTTCATCTTCTGCACAGCTAAGCTGGAAGTGGCATTTACAGCTCGCAATAGTGCAGAGTTATCTCAAAGAAAGGGGCCACGGTGTTTCTGTATCTCTATTATGTTGGTGCAGCTACGGAACTTTTAAATATCTTGATATATCTCGAGAACTACGCATCTGATCAAAAAATATCATGGAACATAAAAAGTAGAAGACTTAATTCTCTACAAAAAAGGTCTCTTAACATTTTGCCATAGCTCGCTTCGTTTCCGAGATATTTGCAGATTTATCTCAAGGGAAGGGGCCTGACGGACATATTTCGAGATATTTCTTCTTCTTGTTGTTCTTCTTCTGCACAGCTAAGGTGGAAGTGGCATTTGCAGCTCGCAATGGTGCATAGTTATCTCAAAGAAAGGGGCCACGGTGTTTCTGTATCTCTATTATGTTGGTGCGGCTTCGGAACTTTTAAATATCTTGATATATCTCGAGAACTACGCATCTGATCAAAAAATATCATAGAACATAAAAAGTAGGAAACTTAATTCTCTACAAAAAAGGTGTCTTAACATTTTGCCATAGCTCGCTTCGTTTCCGAGATATTTGCAGATTTATCTCAAGGGAAGGGGCCTGACGGACATATTTCGAGATATTTCTTCTTGTTGTTGTTCTTCTTCTGCACAGCGAAGCTGGAAGTGGCATTTGCGGCTCGCACTAGTGCAGAGTTATCTCAAAGAAAGGGGCCACGGTGTTTCTGTATCTCTATTATGTTGGTGCGGCTTCGGAACTTTTAAATATCTTGATATATCTCGAGAACTACGCATCTGATCAAAAAATATCATAGAACATAAAAAGTAGGAAACTTAATTCTCTACAAAAAAGGTCTCCTAACATTTTGCCATAGCTCGCTTCGTTTCCGAGATATTTGCAGATTTATCTCAAGGGAAGGGGCCTGACGGACATATTTCGAGATATTTCTTCTTCTTGTTGTTCTTCTTCTGCACAGCTAAGCTGGAAGTGGCATTTGCAGCTCGCAATAGTGCAGAGTTATCTCAAAGAAAGGGGCCACGGTGTTTCTGTATCTCTATTATGTTGGTGCGGCTTCGGAACTTTTAAATATCTTGATATATCTCGAGAACTACGCATCTGATCAAAAAATATCACAGAACATAAAAAGTAGGAAACTTTATTCTCTACAAGAAAGGTCTCCCAACATTTTGCCATAGCTCGCTTCGTGTCCGAGATATTTGCAGATTTATCTCAAGGGATGGGGCCTGACGGACATATTTCGAGATATTTCTTCTTCTTGTTGTTCTTCTTCTGCACAGCTAAGGTGGAAGTGGCATTTGCAGCTCGCAATAGTGCAGAGTTATCTCAAAGAAAGGGGCCACGGTGTTTCTGTATCTCTATTATGTTGGTGCGGCTTCGGAACTTTAAAATATCTTCATATATCTCGAGAACTACGCATCTGATCAAAAATATCATAGAGCATAAAAAGTAGGACACTTAATTCTCTAGAAAAAAGGTCTCTTATCATTTTGCCATAGCTCGCTTCGTTTCCGAGATATTTGCAGATTTATCTCAAGGGAAGGGGCCTGACGGACATATTTCGAGATATTTCTTCTTCTTGTTGTTCTTCTTCTGCACAGCTAAGCTGGAAGTGGCATTTGCAGCTCGCAATAGTGCAGAGTTATCTCAAAGAAAGGGGCCACGGTGTTTCTGTATCTCTATTATGTTGGTGCGGCTTCGGAACTTTTAAATATCTTGATATATCTCGAGAACTACGCATCTGATCAAAAAATATCATACAACATAAATAGTAGGAAACTTAATTCTCTACAAAAAAGGTCTCTCAACATTTTGCCATGGCTCGCTTCGTTTCCGAGATATTTGCAGATTTATCTCAAGGGAAGGGGCCTGACGGACATATTTCGAGATATTTCTTCTTCTTGTTGTTCTTCTTCTGCACAGCTAAGCTGGAAGTGGCATTTGCAGCTCGCAATAGTGCAGAGTTATCTCAAAGAAAGGGGCCACGGTGTTTCTGTATCTCTATTATGTTGGTGCGGCTTCGGAACTTTTAAATATCTTGATATATCTCGAGAACTACGCATCTGATCAAAAAATATCATACAACATAAATAGTAGGAAACTTAATTCTCTACAAAAAAGGTCTCTCAACATTTTGCCATGGCTCGCTTCGTTTCCGAGATATTTGCAGATTTATCTCAAGGGAAGGGGCCTGACGGACATATTTCGAGATATTTCTTCTTCTTGTTGTTCTTCTTCTGCACAGCTAAGCTGGAAGTGGCATTTGCAGCTCGCAATAGTGCAGAGTTATCTCAAAGAAAGGGGCCACGGTGTTTCTGTATCTCTATTATGTTGGTGCGGCTTCGGAACTTTTAAATATCTTGATATATCTCGAGAACTACGCATCTGATCAAAAAATATCATACAACATAAATAGTAGGAAACTTAATTCTCTACAAAAAAGGTCTCTCAACATTTTGCCATAGCTCGCTTCGTTTCCGAGATATTTGCAGATTTATCTCAGGGGAAGGGGTCTGACGGACATATTTCGAAATATTTCTTCATCTTGTTGTTCTTCTTCTGCACAGCTAAGCTGGAAGTGGCATTTGCAGCTCGTAATAGTGCAGAGTTATCTCAAAGAAAGGGGCCACGGTGTTTCTGTATCTCTACTATGTTGGTGCGGCTTCGGAATTTTTAAATATCTCGATATATCTCGAAAACTACGCTTCTGATCAAAAAATATCATAGAACATAAATTGTAGGAAACATAATTCTCTACAAAAAAGGTCTCTTAACATTTTGCCATAGCTCGCTTCGTTTCCGAGATATTTGCAGATGTATCTCAAGGAAATGGGGCCTGACGGACATATTCCGAGATATTTCTTCTTCTTGTTGTTCTTCTTCTGCACAGCTAAACTGGAAGTGGCATTTCCAGCTCGCAATAGTGCAGAGTTATCTCAAAGAAAGGGGCCACGGTGTTTCTGTATCTCTATTATGTTGGTGCGGCTTCGGAACTTTTAAATATCTTGATATATCTCGAAAACTACGCTTCTGATCAAAAAATATCATAGAACATAAATTGTAGGAAACCTATTTTTCTACAAAAAAGGTCTCTTAACATTTTGCCGTAGCACGCTTCGTTTCCGAGATATTTGCAGATATATCTCAAGGGAAGGGGCCTGACGGACATATTTCGAAATATTTCTTCTTCTTGTTGTTCTTCTTCTGCACAGCTAAGCTGGAAATGGCATTTGCAGCTGGCAATAGTGCAGGGTTATCTCAAAGAAAGGGGCCACGGGGTTTCTGTACCTCTATTATGATGGTGCAGCTTCGGAGCTTTCAAATATCTTGATATATCTCGAGAACTACGCATCTGATCAAAAAATATCATAGAACATAAAAAGTAGGAAACTTAATTCTCTACAAAAAAGGTATCTGAACATTTTGCCATAGCTCGCTTCGTTTCCGAGATATTTGCAGATTTATCTCAAGGGAAGGGGCCTGACGGACATATTTCGAGATATTTCTTCTTCTTGTTGTTCTTCTTCTGCACAGCTAAGCTGGAAGTGGCATTTGCAGGTCGCAATAGTGCAGAGTTATCTCAAAGAAAGGGGCCACGGTGTTTCTGTATCTCTATTATGTTGGTGCGGCTTCGGAACTTTTAAATATCTCGATATATCTCGAAAACTACGCATCTGATCAAAAAATATCAGAGAACGTAAATTGTATGAAACATAATTCTCTACAAAAAAGGTCTCTTAACATTTTGCCATAGCTCGCTTCGTTTCCGAGATATTTGCAGATTTATCTCAAGGGAAGGGGCCTGACGGACATATTTCGAGATATTTCTTCTTCTTGTTGTTCTTCTTCTGCACAGCTAAGCTGGAAGTAGCATTTGCAGCTCGCAATAGTGCAGAGTTATCTCAAAGAAAGGGACCACGGTGTTTCTGTATCTCTATTATGTTGGTGCGGCTTCGGAACTTTTAAATATCTTGATATATCTCGAGAACTACGCATCTGATCAAAAAATACCATAGAACATAAAAAGTAGGAAACTTAATTCTCTACAAATAAGGTCTCTTAACATTTTGCCATAGCTCGCTTCGTTTCCGAGTTATTTGCAGATTTATCTCAAGGGTAGGGGCCTGACGGACATATTTCGAGATATTTCTTCTTCTTGTTGTTCTTCTTCTGCACAGCTAAGCTGGAAGTGGCATTTGCAGCGCGCAATAGTGCAGAGTTATCTCAAAGAAAGGGGCCACGGTGTTTCTGTATCTCTATTATGTTGGTGCAGCTTCGGAACTTTTAAATATCTTGATATATCTCGAGAACTACGCATCTGATCAAAAAATATCATAGAACGTAAAAAGTAGGAAACCTAATTTTCCACAAAAAAGGTCTCTTAACATTTTGCCGTAGCTCGCTTCGTTTCCGAGATATTTGCAGATTTATCTCAAGGGAAGGGGCCTGACGGACATATTTCGAAATATTTCTTCTTCTTGTTGTTCTTCTTCTGCACAGCTAAGCTGGAAGTGGCATTTGCAGCTCGCAATAGTGCAGAGTTATCTCAAAGAAAGGGGCCACGGTGTTTCTGTACCTCTATTATGATGGTGCAGCTTCGGAGCTTTTAAATATCTTGATATATCTCGAGAACTACGCATCTGATCAAAAAATATCATAGAACATAAAAAGTAGGAAACTTAATTCTCTACAAAAAAGGTATCTTAACATTTTGCCATAGCTCGCTTCGTTTCCGAGATATTTGCAGATTTATCTCAAGGGAAGGGGCCTGACGGACATATTTCGAGATATTTCTTCTTCTTGTTGTTCTTCTTCTGCACAGCTAAGCTGGAAGTGGCATTTGCAGGTCGCAATAGTGCAGAGTTATCTCAAAGAAAGGGGCCACGGTGTTTCTGTATCTCTATTATGTTGGTGCGGCTTCGGAACTTTTAAACATCTTGATATATCTCGAGAACTACGCATCTAATCAAAAAATATCATAGAACATAAAAAGTAGGAAACTTAATTCTCTACAAAAAAGGTCTCTTAACATTTTCCCATAGCTGGCATCGTTTCCGAGATATTTGCAGATTTAGCTCAAGGGAAGGGGCCTGACGGACATATTCCGAGATATTTCTTCTTCTTGTTGTTCCTCTTCTGCACAGCTAAGCTGGAAGTGGCATTTGCAGCTCGCAATAGTGCGGAGTTATCTCAAGGAAAGAGGCCACGGTGTTTCTGTACCTCTATTATGTTGGTGCAGCTTCGGAGCTTTTAAATATCTTGATATATCTCGAGAACTACGCATCTGATCAAAAAATATCATAGAACATAAAAAGTAGGAAACTTAATTCTCTACAAAAAAGGTTGCTTAACATTTTGCCATAGCTCGCTTCGTTTCCGAGATATTTGCAGATTTATCTCAAGGGAAGGGGCCTGACGGACATATTTCGAGATATTTCTTCTTCTTGTTGTTCTTCTTCTGCACAGCTAAGCTGGAAGTGGCATTTGCAGGTCGCAATAGTGCAGAGTTATCTCAAAGAAAGGGGCCACGGTGTTTCTGTATCTCTATTATGTTGGTGCGGCTTCGGAACTTTTAAATATCTTGATATATCTCGAGAACTACGCATCTGATCAAAAATTATCATAGAACATAAAAAGTAGGAAACTTAATTCTCTACAAAAAAGGTCTCTTAACATTTTCCCATAGCTGGCATCGTTTCCGAGATATTTGCAGATTTATCTCAAGGGAAGGGGCCTGACGGACATATTTCGAGATATTTCTTCTTCTTGTTGTTCTTCTTCTGCACAGCTAAACTGGAAGTGGCATTTCCAGCTCGCAATAGTGCAGAGTTATCTCAAAGAAAGGGGCCACGGTGTTTCTGTATCTCTATTATGTTGGTGCGGCTACGGAACTTTTAAATATCTTGATATATCTCGAGAACTACGCATCTGATCAAAAAATATCATAGAACATAAAAAGTAGGAAACTTAATTCTCTACAAAAAAGGTCTCTTCACATTTTGCCATAGCTCGCTTGGTTTCCGAGATATTTGCAGATTTATCTCAAGGGAAGGGGCCTGACGGACATTTCGAGATATTTCTTCTTCTTGTTGTTCTTCTTCTGCACAGCTAAACTGGAAGTGGCATTTCCAGCTCGCAATAGTGCAGAATTATCTCAAAGAAAGGGGCCACGGTGTTTCTGTATCTCTTTTATGTTGGTGCGGCTTCGGAACTTTTAAATATCTTGATATATCTCGAGAACTACGCATCTGATCAAAAAATATCATAGAACATAAAAAGTAGGAAACTTAATTCTCTACAGAAAAGGTCTCTCAACATTTTGCCATAGCTCGCTTCGTTTCCGAGATATTTGCAGATTTGTCTCAAGGGAAGGGGCCTGACGGACATATTTCGAGATATTTCTTCTTCTTCTTGTTCTTCTTCTGCACAGCTAAGCTGGAAGTGGCATTTGCAGGACGCAATAGTGCAGAGTTATCTCAAAGAAAGGGGCCACGGTGTTTCTGTGTCTCTATTATGTTGGTGCGGCTTCGGAACTTTTAAATATCTCGATATATCTTGAAAACTACGCTTCTCATCAAAAAACATCATAGAACGTGAATTATAGGAAACATAATCCTCTACAAAAAAGGTCTCTTACCATTTTGCCATAGCTCGCTTCGTTTCCGAGATATTTGCAGATATATCTCAAGGGAAGGGGCCTGACGGACATATTTCGAGATATTTCTTCTTCTTGTTGTTCTTCTTCTGCACAGCTAAGCTGGAAGTGGCATTTGCGGCTCGCACTAGTGCAGAGTTATCTCAAAGAAAGGGGCCACGGTGTTTCTGTATCTCTATTATGTTGGTGCGGCTTCGGAACTTATAAATACCTTGATATATCTCGAGAACTACGCATCTGATCAAAAAATATCATACTACATAAAAAGTAGGAAACTTAATTCTCTACATAAAAGGTCTCTTAACATTTTGCCATAGCTCTCTTCGTTTCCGAGATATTTGCAGATTTATCTCAAGGGAAGGGGCCTAACGGACATATTTCGTGATATTTCTTCTTCTTGTTGTTCTTCTTCTGCACAGCTAAGCTGGAAGTGGCATTTGCAGCTCGCAATAGTGCAGAGTTATCTCAAAGAAAGGGTCCACGGTGTTTCTGTATCTCTATTATGTTGGTGCGGCTTCGGAACTTTTAAATATCTTGATATATCTCGAGAACTACGCATCTAATCAAAAAATATCATAGAACATAAAAAGTAGGAAACTTAATTCTCTACAAAAAAGGTCTCTTAACATTTTCCCATAGCTGGCATCGTTTCCGAGATATTTGCAGATTTAGCTCAAGGGAAGGGGCCTGACGGACATATTCCGAGATATTTCTTCTTCTTGTTGTTCCTCTTCTGCACAGCTAAGCTGGAAGTGGCATTTGCAGCTCGCAATAGTGCGGAGTTATCTCAAGGAAAGAGGCCACGGTGTTTCTGTACCTCTATTATGTTGGTGCAGCTTCGGAGCTTTTAAATATCTTGATATATCTCGAGAACTACGCATCTGATCAAAAAATATCATAGAACATAAAAAGTAGGAAACTTAATTCTCTACAAAAAAGGTTGCTTAACATTTTGCCATAGCTCGCTTCGTTTCCGAGATATTTGCAGATTTATCTCAAGGGAAGGGGCCTGACGGACATATTTCGAGATATTTCTTCTTCTTGTTGTTCTTCTTCTGCACAGCTAAGCTGGAAGTGGCATTTGCAGGTCGCAATAGTGCAGAGTTATCTCAAAGAAAGGGGCCACGGTGTTTCTGTATCTCTATTATGTTGGTGCGGCTTCGGAACTTTTAAATATCTTGATATATCTCGAGAACTACGCATCTGATCAAAAATTATCATAGAACATAAAAAGTAGGAAACTTAATTCTCTCCAAAAAAGGTCTCTTAACATTTTCCCATAGCTGGCATCGTTTCCGAGATATTTGCAGATTTATCTCAAGGGAAGGGGCCTGACGGACATATTTCGAGATATTTCTTCTTCTTGTTGTTCTTCTTCTGCACAGCTAAACTGGAAGTGGCATTTCCAGCTCGCAATAGTGCAGAGTTATCTCAAAGAAAGGGGCCACGGTGTTTCTGTATCTCTATTATGTTGGTGCGGCTACGGAACTTTTAAATATCTTGATATATCTCGAGAACTACGCATCTGATCAAAAAATATCATAGAACATAAAAAGTAGGAAACTTAATTCTCTACAAAAAAGCTCTCTTCACATTTTGCCATAGCTCGCTTGGTTTCCGAGATATTTGCTGATTTATCTCAAGGGAAGGGGTCTGACGGACATTTCGAGATATTTCTTCTTCTTGTTGTTCTTCTTCTGCACAGCTAAACTGGAAGTGGCATTTCCAGCTCGCAATAGTGCAGAGTTATCTCAAAGAAAGGGGCCACGGTGTTTCTGTATCTCTTTTATGTTGGTGCGGCTTCGGAACTTTTAAATATCTTGATATATCTCGAGAACTACGCATCTGATCGAAAAATATCATAGAACATAAAAAGTAGGAAACTTAATTCTCTACAGAAAAGGTCTCTTAACATTTTGCCATAGCTCGCTTCGTTTCCGAGATATTTGCAGATTTGTCTCAAGGGAAGGGGCCTGACGGACATATTTCGAGATATTTCTTCTTCTTCTTGTTCTTCTTCTGCAGAGCTGGGCTGGAAGTGGCATTTGCAGCGCGCAATAGTGCAGAGTTATCTCAAAGAAAGGGGCCACGGTGTTTCTGTGTCTCTATTATGTTGGTGCGGCTTCGGAATTTTAAAATATCTCGATATATCTCGAAAACTACGCTTCTGATCAAAAAATATCATACATCATAAAAAGTAGGAAACTTAATTCTCTACAAAAAAGGTCTCTTAACATTTTGCCATAGCTCGCTTCGTTTCCGAGATATTTGCAGATTTATCTCAAGGGTAGGTGCCTGACGGACATATTTCGAGATATTTCTTCTTCTTGTTGTTCTTCTTCTGCACAGCTAAGCTGGAAGTGGCATTTACAGGACGCAATAGTACGGTGTTATCTCAAAGAAAGGGGCCACGGTGTTTCTGTATCTCTATTATGTTGGTGCGGCTTCGGAACTTTTAAATATCTCGATATATCTTGAAAACTACGCTTCTCATCAAAAAATATCATAGAACATGAATTATAGGAAACATAATCCTCTACAAAAAAGGTCTCTTACCATTTTGCCATAGCTCGCTTCGTTTCCGAGATATTTGCAGATATATCTCAAGGGAAGGGGCCTGACGGACATATTTCGAGATATTTCTTCTTCTTGTTGTTCTTCTTCTGCACAGCTAAGCTGGAAGTGGCATTTGCGGCTCGCACTAGTGCAGAGTTATCTCAAAGAAAGGGGCCACGGTGTTTCTGTATCTCTATTATGTTGGTGCGGCTTCGGAACTTTTAAATATCTTGATATGTCTCGAGAACTACGCATCTGATCAAAAAATAGCATAGAACATAAAAAGTAGGAAACTTAATTCTCTACATAAAAGGTCTCTTAACATTTTGCCATAGCTCTCTTCGTTTCCGAGATATTTGCAGATTTATCTCAAGGGAAGGGGCCTAACGGACATATTTCGTGATATTTCTTCTTCTTGTTGTTCTTCTTCTGCACAGCTAAGCTGGAAGTGGCATTTGCAGCTCGCAATAGTGCAGAGTTATCTCAAAGAAAGGGTCCACGGTGTTTCTGTATCTCTATTATGTTGGTGCGGCTTCGGAACTTTTAAATATCTTGATATATCCCGAGAACTACGCATCTGATCAAAAAATAGCATAGAACATAAAAAGTAGGAAACTTAATTCTCTACAAAAAAGGTCTCTTAACATTTTGCCATAGCTCTCTTCGTTTCCGAGATATTTGCAGATTTATCTCAAGGGAAGGGGCCTGACGGACATATTTCGAGATATTTCTTCTTCTTGTTGTTCTTCTTCTGCACAGCTAAACTGGAAGTGGCATTTCCAGCTCGCAATGGAGCAGAGTTATCTCAAAGAAAGGGGCCACGGTGTTTCTGTATCTCTATTATGTTGGTGCGGCTTCGGAACTTTTAAATATCTCGATATATCTCGAAAACTACGCTTCTGATCAAAAAATATCATAGAACATAAATTGTAGGAACCATAATTCTCTACAAAAAAGGTCTCTTAACATTTTGCCATAGCTCGTTTCGTTGCCGAGATATTTGCAGATATATCTCAAGGGAAGGGGCCTGACGGACATATTTCGAGATACTTCTTCTTCTTGTTGTTCTTCTTCTGCACAGCTAAACTGGAAGTGGCATTTCCAGCTCGCAATAGTGCAGAGTTATCTCCAAGAAAGGGGCCACGGTGTTTCTGTATCTCTATTATGTTGGTGCGGCTTCGGAACTTTTACATATCTTGATATTACTCGAGAACTACGCATCTGATCAAAAAATATCATAGAACATAAAAAGTAGGAAACTTAATTCTCTACAAATAAGGTCTCTTAACATTTTGCGATAGCTCGCTTCGTTTCGGAGATATTTGCAGATTTATCTCAAGGGAAGGGCCTGACGGACATATTTCGAGATATTTCTTCTTCTTGTTGTTCTTCTTCTGCACAGCTAAGCTGGAAGTGGCATTTGCAGCTCGCGATAGTGCAGAGTTATCTCAAAGAAAGGGTCCACGGTGTTTCTGTATCTCTATTATGTTGGTGCGGCTTCGGAACTTTTAAATATCTAGATATATCTCGAGAACTACGCATCTGATCAAAAAATATCATAGAACATAAAAAGTAGGAAACATAATTCTCTACAAAAAAGGTCTCTTAACATTTTGCCATAGCTCTCTTCTTTTCCGAGATATTTGCAGATTTATCTCAAGGGAAGGGGCCTGACGGACATATTTCGAGATATTTCTTCTTCTTGTTGTTCTTCTTCTGCGCAGCTAAACTGGAAGTGGCATTTCCAGCTCGCAATAGAGCAGAGTTATCTCAAAGAAAGGGGCCACGGTGTTTCTGTATCTCTATTATGTTGGTGCGGCTTCGGAACTTTTAAATATCTTGATATATCTCGAGAACTACGCATCTGATCAAAAAATATCATAGAACATAAAAAGTAGGAAACGCAATTCTCTACAAATAAGGTCTCTTAACATTTTGCCATAGCTCGCTTCGTTTCCGAGATATTTGCAGATTTATCTCAAGGGAAGGGGCCTGACGGACATATTTCGAGATATTTCTTTTTCTTGTTGTTCTTCTTCCGCACAGCTAAACTGGAAGTGGCATTTCCAGCTCGCAATAGTGCAGAGTTATCTCAAAGAAAGGGGCCACGGTGTTTCTGTATCTCTATTATGTTGGTGCGGCTTCGGAACTTTTAAATATCTCGATATATCTCGAAAACTACGCGTCTGATCAAAAAATATCATAGAAGACAAAAAGTAGGAAACTTAATTCTTTACAAAAAAGGTCTCTTAACATTTTACCATAGCTCGCTTCGTTTCCGAGATATTTGCAGATTTATCTCGAGGGAAGGGGCCTGACGGACATATTTCGAGATATTTCTTCTTCTTGTTGTTCTTCTTCTGCACAGCTAAGCTGGAAGTGGCATTTGCGGCTCGCACTAGTGCAGAGTTATCTCAAAGAAAGGGGCCACGGTGTTTCTGTATCTCTATTATGCTGGTGCGGCTTCGGAACTTTTAAATATCTCGGTATATCTCGAAAACTACGCTTCTGACCAAAATATATCATAGAACATAAATTGTAGGAAACATAATTCTCTACAAAAAAGGTGTCTTAACATTTTGCCATAGCTCGTTTCGTTGCCCAGATATTTGCAGATATATCTCAAGGGAAGGGGCCTGACGGACATATTTCGAGATATTTCTTCTTCTTGTTGTTCTTCTTCTGCACAGCTAAACTGGAAGTGGCATTTCCAGCTCGCAGTAGTGCAGAGTTATCTCAAAGAAAGGGGCCACGGTGTTTCTGTATCTCTATTATGTTGGTGCGGCTTCGGAACTTTTAAATATCTCGATATATCTCGAAAACTACGCGTCTGATCAAAAACTATCATAGAACATAAAAAGTAGGAAACTTAATTCTCTACAAAAAAGGTCTCTTAACATTTTGCGATAGCTCGCTTCGTTTCCGAGATATTTGCAGATTTATCTCGAGGGAAGGGGCCTGACGGACATATTTCGAGATATTTCTTCTTCTTGTTGTTCTTCTTCTGCACAGCTAAGCTGGAAGTGGCATTTGCGGCTCGCACTAGTGCAGAGTTATCTCCAAGAAAGGAGCCACGGTGTGTCTGTATCTCTATTATGATGGTGCGGCTTCGGAACTTTTACATATCTTGATATATCTCGAGAACTACGCATCTGATCAAAAAATATCATGGAACATAAAAAGTAGAAAACTTAATTCTCTACAAAAAAGGTCTCTTAACATTTTGCCATAGCTTGCTTCGTTTCCGAGATATTTGCAGATTTATCTCAAGGGAAGGGGCCTGACGGACATATTTCGAGATATTTCTTCTTCTTGTTGTTCTCCTTCTGCACAGCTAAGCTGGAAGTGGCATTTGCAGCTCGCAATAGTGCAGAGTTATCTCAAAGAAAGGGGCGACGGTGTTTCTGTATCTCTATTATGTTGGTGCGGCTTCGGAACTTTTAAATATCTTGATATATCTCGGGATCTACGCATCTGATCAAAAAATATCATAGAACATAAAAAGTAGGAAACATAGTTCTCTACAAAAAAGGTCTCTTAACATTTTGCCATAGCTCGCTTCGTTTCCGAGATATTGGCAGGTTTATCTCAAGGGAAGGGGCCTGACGGACATATTTCGAGATATTTCTTCTTCTTGTTGTTCTTCTTCTGCACAGCTAAGCTGGAAGTGGCATTTGCAGCTCGCAATAGTGCAGAGTTATCTCAAAGAAAGGGTCCACGGTGTTTCTGTATCTCTATTATGTTGGTGCGGCTTCGGAACTTTTAAATATCTAGATATATCTCGAGAACTACGCATCTGATCAAAAAATATCATAGAACATAAAAAGTAGGAAACATAATTCTCTACAAAAAAGGTCTCTTAACATTTTGCCATAGCTCTCTTCTTTTCCGAGATATTTGCAGATTTATCTCAAGGGAAGGGGCCTGACGGACATATTTCGAGATATTTCTTCTTCTTGTTGTTCTTCTTCTGCGCAGCTAAACTGGAAGTGGCATTTCCAGCTCGCAATAGAGCAGAGTTATCTCAAAGAAAGGGGCCACGGTGTTTCTGTATCTCTATTATGTTGGTGCGGCTTCGGAACTTTTAAATATCTTGATATATCTCGAGAACTACGCATCTGATCAAAAAATATCATAGAACATAAAAAGTAGGAAACGCAATTCTCTACAAATAAGGTCTCTTAACATTTTGCCATAGCTCGCTTCGTTTCCGAGATATTTGCAGATTTATCTCAAGGGAAGGGGCCTGACGGACATATTTCGAGATATTTCTTTTTCTTGTTGTTCTTCTTCCGCACAGCTAAACTGGAAGTGGCATTTCCAGCTCGCAATAGTGCAGAGTTATCTCAAAGAAAGGGGCCACGGTGTTTCTGTATCTCTATTATGTTGGTGCGGCTTCGGAACTTTTAAATATCTCGATATATCTCGAAAACTACGCGTCTGATCAAAAAATATCATAGAAGACAAAAAGTAGGAAACTTAATTCTTTACAAAAAAGGTCTCTTAACATTTTACCATAGCTCGCTTCGTTTCCGAGATATTTGCAGATTTATCTCGAGGGAAGGGGCCTGACGGACATATTTCGAGATATTTCTTCTTCTTGTTGTTCTTCTTCTGCACAGCTAAGCTGGAAGTGGCATTTGCGGCTCGCACTAGTGCAGAGTTATCTCAAAGAAAGGGGCCACGGTGTTTCTGTATCTCTATTATGCTGGTGCGGCTTCGGAACTTTTAAATATCTCGGTATATCTCGAAAACTACGCTTCTGACCAAAATATATCATAGAACATAAATTGTAGGAAACATAATTCTCTACAAAAAAGGTGTCTTAATATTTTGCCATAGCTCGTTTCGTTGCCCAGATATTTGCAGATATATCTCAAGGGAAGGGGCCTGACGGACATATTTCGAGATATTTCTTCTTCTTGTTGTTCTTCTTCTGCACAGCTAAACTGGAAGTGGCATTTCCAGCTCGCAGTAGTGCAGAGTTATCTCAAAGAAAGGGGCCACGGTGTTTCTGTATCTCTATTATGTTGGTGCGGCTTCGGAACTTTTAAATATCTCGATATATCTCGAAAACTACGCGTCTGATCAAAAACTATCATAGAACATAAAAAGTAGGAAACTTAATTCTCTACAAAAAAGGTCTCTTAACATTTTGCGATAGCTCGCTTCGTTTCCGAGATATTTGCAGATTTATCTCGAGGGAAGGGGCCTGACGGACATATTTCGAGATATTTCTTCTTCTTGTTGTTCTTCTTCTGCACAGCTAAGCTGGAAGTGGCATTTGCGGCTCGCACTAGTGCAGAGTTATCTCCAAGAAAGGAGCCACGGTGTGTCTGTATCTCTATTATGATGGTGCGGCTTCGGAACTTTTACATATCTTGATATATCTCGAGAACTACGCATCTGATCAAAAAATATCATGGAACATAAAAAGTAGAAAACTTAATTCTCTACAAAAAAGGTCTCTTAACATTTTGCCATAGCTTGCTTCGTTTCCGAGATATTTGCAGATTTATCTCAAGGGAAGGGGCCTGACGGACATATTTCGAGATATTTCTTCTTCTTGTTGTTCTCCTTCTGCACAGCTAAGCTGGAAGTGGCATTTGCAGCTCGCAATAGTGCAGAGTTATCTCAAAGAAAGGGGCGACGGTGTTTCTGTATCTCTATTATGTTGGTGCGGCTTCGGAACTTTTAAATATCTTGATATATCTCGGGATCTACGCATCTGATCAAAAAATATCATAGAACATAAAAAGTAGGAAACATAGTTCTCTACAAAAAAGGTCTCTTAACATTTTGCCATAGCTCGCTTCGTTTCCGAGATATTGGCAGGTTTATCTCAAGGGAAGGGGCCTGACGGACATATTTCGAGATATTTCTTCTTCTTGTTGTTCTTCTTCTGCACAGCTAAGCTGGAAGTGGCATTTGCGGCTCGCACTAGTGCAGAGCTATCTCAAAGAAAGGGGCCACGGTGTTTCTGTATCTCTATTATGTTGGTGCGGCTTCGGAACTTTTAAATATCTCGATATATCTCGAAAACTACGCTTCTGATCAAAAAATATCATAGACCATAAATTGTAGGAACCATAATTCTCTACAAAAAAGGTCTCTTAACATTTTGCCATAGCTCGTTTCGTTGCCGAGATATTTGCAGATATATCTCAAGGGAAGGGGCCTGACGGACATATTTCGAGATATTTCTTCTTCTTGTTGTTGTTCTTCTGCACAGCTAAACTGGAAGTGGCATTTCCAGCTCGCAATAGTGCAGAGTTATCTCAAAGAAAGGGGCCACGGTGTTTCTGTATCTCTATTATGTTGGTGCGGCTTCGGAACTTTTAAATATCTTGATATATCTCGAGAACTACGCATCTGATCAAAAAATATCATAGAACATAAAAAGTAGGAAACTTAAATCTCTACAAAAAAGGTCTTTTAACATTATGCCATAGCTCGCTTCGTTTCCAAGATATTTGCAGATTTATCTCAAGGGAAGGGGCCTGACGGACATATTTCGAGACACTTGTTCTTCTTGTTGTTCTTCTTCTGCACAGCTAAACTGGAAGTGGCATTTCCAGCTCGCAATAGTGCAGAGTTATCTCAAAGAAAGGGGCCACGGTGTTTCTGTATCTCTTTTATGTTGGTGCGGCTTCGGAACTTTTAAATATCTTGATATATCTCGAGAACTACGCATCTGATCGAAAAATATCATAGAACATAAAAAGTAGGAAACTTAATTCTCTACAGAAAAGGTCTCTTAACATTTTGCCATAGCTCGCTTCGTTTCCGAGATATTTGCAGATTTGTCTCAAGGGAAGGGGCCTGACGGACATATTTCGAGATATTTCTTCTTCTTCTTGTTCTTCTTCTGCAGAGCTGGGCTGGAAGTGGCATTTGCAGCGCGCAATAGTGCAGAGTTATCTCAAAGAAAGGGGCCACGGTGTTTCTGTGTCTCTATTATGTTGGTGCGGCTTCGGAATTTTAAAATATCTCGATATATCTCGAAAACTACGCTTCTGATCAAAAAATATCATACATCATAAAAAGTAGGAAACTTAATTCTCTACAAAAAAGGTCTCTTAACATTTTGCCATAGCTCGCTTCGTTTCCGAGATATTTGCAGATTTATCTCAAGGGTAGGTGCCTGACGGACATATTTCGAGATATTTCTTCTTCTTGTTGTTCTTCTTCTGCACAGCTAAGCTGGAAGTGGCATTTACAGGACGCAATAGTACGGTGTTATCTCAAAGAAAGGGGCCACGGTGTTTCTGTATCTCTATTATGTTGGTGCGGCTTCGGAACGTTTAAATATCTCGATATATCTTGAAAACTACGCTTCTCATCAAAAAATATCATAGAACATGAATTATAGGAAACATAATCCTCTACAAAAAAGGTCTCTTACCATTTTGCCATAGCTCGCTTCGTTTCCGAGATATTTGCAGATATATCTCAAGGGAAGGGGCCTGACGGACATATTTCGAGATATTTCTTCTTCTTGTTGTTCTTCTTCTGCACAGCTAAGCTGGAAGTGGCATTTGCGGCTCGCACTAGTGCAGAGTTATCTCAAAGAAAGGGGCCACGGTGTTTCTGTATCTCTATTATGTTGGTGCGGCTTCGGAACTTTTAAATATCTTGATATGTCTCGAGAACTACGCATCTGATCAAAAAATAGCATAGAACATAAAAAGTAGGAAACTTAATTCTCTACATAAAAGGTCTCTTAACATTTTGCCATAGCTCTCTTCGTTTCCGAGATATTTGCAGATTTATCTCAAGGGAAGGGGCCTAACGGACATATTTCGTGATATTTCTTCTTCTTGTTGTTCTTCTTCTGCACAGCTAAGCTGGAAGTGGCATTTGCAGCTCGCAATAGTGCAGAGTTATCTCAAAGAAAGGGTCCACGGTGTTTCTGTATCTCTATTATGTTGGTGCGGCTTCGGAACTTTTAAATATCTTGATATATCCCGAGAACTACGCATCTGATCAAAAAATAGCATAGAACATAAAAAGTAGGAAACTTAATTCTCTACAAAAAAGGTCTCTTAACATTTTGCCATAGCTCTCTTCGTTTCCGAGATATTTGCAGATTTATCTCAAGGGAAGGGGCCTGACGGACATATTTCGAGATATTTCTTCTTCTTGTTGTTCTTCTTCTGCACAGCTAAACTGGAAGTGGCATTTCCAGCTCGCAATGGAGCAGAGTTATCTCAAAGAAAGGGGCCACGGTGTTTCTGTATCTCTATTATGTTGGTGCGGCTTCGGAACTTTTAAATATCTCGATATATCTCGAAAACTACGCTTCTGATCAAAAAATATCATAGAACATAAATTGTAGGAACCATAATTCTCTACAAAAAAGGTCTCTTAACATTTTGCCATAGCTCGTTTCGTTGCCGAGATATTTGCAGATATATCTCAAGGGAAGGGGCCTGACGGACATATTTCGAGATACTTCTTCTTCTTGTTGTTCTTCTTCTGCACAGCTAAACTGGAAGTGGCATTTCCAGCTCGCAATAGTGCAGAGTTATCTCCAAGAAAGGGGCCACGGTGTTTCTGTATCTCTATTATGTTGGTGCGGCTTCGGAACTTTTACATATCTTGATATTACTCGAGAACTACGCATCTGATCAAAAAATATCATAGAACATAAAAAGTAGGAAACTTAATTCTCTACAAATAAGGTCTCTTAACATTTTGCGATAGCTCGCTTCGTTTCGGAGATATTTGCAGATTTATCTCAAGGGAAGGGCCTGACGGACATATTTCGAGATATTTCTTCTTCTTGTTGTTCTTCTTCTGCACAGCTAAGCTGGAAGTGGCATTTGCAGCTCGCAATAGTGCAGAGTTATCTCAAAGAAAGGGTCCACGGTGTTTCTGTATCTCTATTATGTTGGTGCGGCTTCGGAACTTTTAAATATCTAGATATATCTCGAGAACTACGCATCTGATCAAAAAATATCATAGAACATAAAAAGTAGGAAACATAATTCTCTACAAAAAAGGTCTCTTAACATTTTGCCATAGCTCTCTTCTTTTCCGAGATATTTGCAGATTTATCTCAAGGGAAGGGGCCTGACGGACATATTTCGAGATATTTCTTCTTCTTGTTGTTCTTCTTCTGCGCAGCTAAACTGGAAGTGGCATTTCCAGCTCGCAATAGAGCAGAGTTATCTCAAAGAAAGGGGCCACGGTGTTTCTGTATCTCTATTATGTTGGTGCGGCTTCGGAACTTTTAAATATCTTGATATATCTCGAGAACTACGCATCTGATCAAAAAATATCATAGAACATAAAAAGTAGGAAACGCAATTCTCTACAAATAAGGTCTCTTAACATTTTGCCATAGCTCGCTTCGTTTCCGAGATATTTGCAGATTTATCTCAAGGGAAGGGGCCTGACGGACATATTTCGAGATATTTCTTTTTCTTGTTGTTCTTCTTCCGCACAGCTAAACTGGAAGTGGCATTTCCAGCTCGCAATAGTGCAGAGTTATCTCAAAGAAAGGGGCCACGGTGTTTCTGTATCTCTATTATGTTGGTGCGGCTTCGGAACTTTTAAATATCTCGATATATCTCGAAAACTACGCGTCTGATCAAAAAATATCATAGAAGACAAAAAGTAGGAAACTTAATTCTTTACAAAAAAGGTCTCTTAACATTTTACCATAGCTCGCTTCGTTTCCGAGATATTTGCAGATTTATCTCGAGGGAAGGGGCCTGACGGACATATTTCGAGATATTTCTTCTTCTTGTTGTTCTTCTTCTGCACAGCTAAGCTGGAAGTGGCATTTGCGGCTCGCACTAGTGCAGAGTTATCTCAAAGAAAGGGGCCACGGTGTTTCTGTATCTCTATTATGCTGGTGCGGCTTCGGAACTTTTAAATATCTCGGTATATCTCGAAAACTACGCTTCTGACCAAAATATATCATAGAACATAAATTGTAGGAAACATAATTCTCTACAAAAAAGGTGTCTTAACATTTTGCCATAGCTCGTTTCGTTGCCCAGATATTTGCAGATATATCTCAAGGGAAGGGGCCTGACGGACATATTTCGAGATATTTCTTCTTCTTGTTGTTCTTCTTCTGCACAGCTAAACTGGAAGTGGCATTTCCAGCTCGCAGTAGTGCAGAGTTATCTCAAAGAAAGGGGCCACGGTGTTTCTGTATCTCTATTATGTTGGTGCGGCTTCGGAACTTTTAAATATCTCGATATATCTCGAAAACTACGCGTCTGATCAAAAACTATCATAGAACATAAAAAGTAGGAAACTTAATTCTCTACAAAAAAGGTCTCTTAACATTTTGCGATAGCTCGCTTCGTTTCCGAGATATTTGCAGATTTATCTCGAGGGAAGGGGCCTGACGGACATATTTCGAGATATTTCTTCTTCTTGTTGTTCTTCTTCTGCACAGCTAAGCTGGAAGTGGCATTTGCGGCTCGCACTAGTGCAGAGTTATCTCCAAGAAAGGAGCCACGGTGTGTCTGTATCTCTATTATGATGGTGCGGCTTCGGAACTTTTACATATCTTGATATATCTCGAGAACTACGCATCTGATCAAAAAATATCATGGAACATAAAAAGTAGAAAACTTAATTCTCTACAAAAAAGGTCTCTTAACATTTTGCCATAGCTTGCTTCGTTTCCGAGATATTTGCAGATTTATCTCAAGGGAAGGGGCCTGACGGACATATTTCGAGATATTTCTTCTTCTTGTTGTTCTCCTTCTGCACAGCTAAGCTGGAAGTGGCATTTGCAGCTCGCAATAGTGCAGAGTTATCTCAAAGAAAGGGGCGACGGTGTTTCTGTATCTCTATTATGTTGGTGCGGCTTCGGAACTTTTAAATATCTTGATATATCTCGGGATCTACGCATCTGATCAAAAAATATCATAGAACATAAAAAGTAGGAAACATAGTTCTCTACAAAAAAGGTCTCTTAACATTTTGCCATAGCTCGCTTCGTTTCCGAGATATTGGCAGGTTTATCTCAAGGGAAGGGGCCTGACGGACATATTTCGAGATATTTCTTCTTCTTGTTGTTCTTCTTCTGCACAGCTAAGCTGGAAGTGGCATTTGCGGCTCGCACTAGTGCAGAGCTATCTCAAAGAAAGGGGCCACGGTGTTTCTGTATCTCTATTATGTTGGTGCGGCTTCGGAACTTTTAAATATCTCGATATATCTCGAAAACTACGCTTCTGATCAAAAAATATCATAGACCATAAATTGTAGGAACCATAATTCTCTACAAAAAAGGTCTCTTAACATTTTGCCATAGCTCGTTTCGTTGCCGAGATATTTGCAGATATATCTCAAGGGAAGGGGCCTGACGGACATATTTCGAGATATTTCTTCTTCTTGTTGTTGTTCTTCTGCACAGCTAAACTGGAAGTGGCATTTCCAGCTCGCAATAGTGCAGAGTTATCTCAAAGAAAGGGGCCACGGTGTTTCTGTATCTCTATTATGTTGGTGCGGCTTCGGAACTTTTAAATATCTTGATATATCTCGAGAACTACGCATCTGATCAAAAAATATCATAGAACATAAAAAGTAGGAAACTTAAATCTCTACAAAAAAGGTCTTTTAACATTATGCCATAGCTCGCTTCGTTTCCAAGATATTTGCAGATTTATCTCAAGGGAAGGGGCCTGACGGACATATTTCGAGACACTTGTTCTTCTTGTTGTTCTTCTTCTGCACAGCTAAACTGGAAGTGGCATTTCCAGCTCGCAATAGTGCAGAGTTATCTCCAAGAAAGGGGCCACGGTGTTTCTGTATCTCTATTATGTTGGTGCGGCTTCGGAACTTTTACATATCTTGATATTACTCGAGAACTACGCATCTGATCAAAAAATATCATAGAACATAAAAAGTAGGAAACTTAATTCTCTACAAATAAGGTCTCTTAACATTTTGCGATAGCTCGCTTCGTTTCGGAGATATTTGCAGATTTATCTCAAGGGAAGGGCCTGACGGACATATTTCGAGATATTTCTTCTTCTTGTTGTTCTTCTTCTGCACAGCTAAGCTGGAAGTGGCATTTGCAGCTCGCAATAGTGCAGAGTTATCTCAAAGAAAGGGTCCACGGTGTTTCTGTATCTCTATTATGTTGGTGCGGCTTCGGAACTTTTAAATATCTAGATATATCTCGAGAACTACGCATCTGATCAAAAAATATCATAGAACATAAAAAGTAGGAAACATAATTCTCTACAAAAAAGGTCTCTTAACATTTTGCCATAGCTCGTTTCGTTGCCGAGATATTTGCAGATATATCTCAAGGGAAGGGGCCTGACGGACATATTTCGAGATATTTCTTCTTCTTGTTGTTGTTCTTCTGCACAGCTAAACTGGAAGTGGCATTTCCAGCTCGCAATAGTGCAGAGTTATCTCAAAGAAAGGGGCCACGGTGTTTCTGTATCTCTATTATGTTGGTGCGGCTTCGGAACTTTTAAATATCTTGATATATCTCGAGAACTACGCATCTGATCAAAAAATATCATAGAACATAAAAAGTAGGAAACTTAAATCTCTACAAAAAAGGTCTTTTAACATTATGCCATAGCTCGCTTCGTTTCCAAGATATTTGCAGATTTATCTCAAGGGAAGGGGCCTGACGGACATATTTCGAGACACTTGTTCTTCTTGTTGTTCTTCTTCTGCACAGCTAAACTGGAAGTGGCATTTCCAGCTCGCAATAGTGCAGAGTTATCTCCAAGAAAGGGGCCACGGTGTTTCTGTATCTCTATTATGTTGGTGCGGCTTCGGAACTTTTACATATCTTGATATTACTCGAGAACTACGCATCTGATCAAAAAATATCATAGAACATAAAAAGTAGGAAACTTAATTCTCTACAAATAAGGTCTCTTAACATTTTGCGATAGCTCGCTTCGTTTCGGAGATATTTGCAGATTTATCTCAAGGGAAGGGCCTGACGGACATATTTCGAGATATTTCTTCTTCTTGTTGTTCTTCTTCTGCACAGCTAAGCTGGAAGTGGCATTTGCAGCTCGCAATAGTGCAGAGTTATCTCAAAGAAAGGGTCCACGGTGTTTCTGTATCTCTATTATGTTGGTGCGGCTTCGGAACTTTTAAATATCTAGATATATCTCGAGAACTACGCATCTGATCAAAAAATATCATAGAACATAAAAAGTAGGAAACATAATTCTCTACAAAAAAGGTCTCTTAACATTTTGCCATAGCTCGCTTCGTTTCCGAGATATTTGCAGATTTATCTCGAGGGAAGGGGACTGACGGACATATTTCGAGGTATTTCTTCTTCTTGTTGTTCTTCTTCTGCACAGCTAAGCTGGAAGTGGCATTTGCGGCTCGCACTAGTGCAGAGTTATCTCAAAGAAAGGGGCCACGGTGTTTCTGTATCTCTATTATGTTGGTGCGGCTTCGGAACTTTTAAATATCTCGATATATCTCGAAAACTACGCTTCTGATCAAAAAATATCATAGAACATAAATTGTAGGAAACATAATTCTCTACAAAAAAGGTCTCTTAACATTTTGCGATAGCTCGCTTCGTTTCGGAGATATTTGCAGATTTATCTCAAGGGAAGGGCCTGACGGACATATTTCGAGATATTTCTTCTTCTTGTTGTTCTTCTTCTGCACAGCTAAGCTGGAAGTGGCATTTGCAGCTCGCAATAGTGCAGAGTTATCTCAAAGAAAGGGTCCACGGTGTTTCTGTATCTCTATTATGTTGGTGCGGCTTCGGAACTTTTAAATATCTAGATATATCTCGAGAACTACGCATCTGATCAAAAAATATCATAGAACATAAAAAGTAGCAAACATAATTCTCTACAAAAAAGGTCTCTTAACATTTTGCCATAGCTCTCTTCGTTTCCGAGATATTTGCAGATTTATCTCAAGGGAAGGGGCCTGACGGACATATTTCGAGATATTTCTTCTTCTTGTTGTTCTTCTTCTGCACAGCTAAACTGGAAGTGGCATTTCCAGCTCGCAATAGAGCAGAGTTATCTCAAAGAAAGGGGCCACGGTGTTTCTGTATCTCTATTATGTTGGTGCGGCTTCGGAACTTTTAAATATCTTGATATATCTCGAGAACTACGCATCTGATCAAAAAATATCATAGAACATAAAAAGTAGGAAACTTAAATCTCTACAAAAAAGGTCTTTTAACATTATGCCATAGCTCGCTTCGTTTCCAAGATATTTGCAGATTTATCTCAAGGGAAGGGGCCTGACGGACATATTTCGAGACACTTGTTCTTCTTGTTGTTCTTCTTCTGCACAGCTAAACTGGAAGTGGCATTTCCAGCTCGCAATAGTGCAGAGTTATCTCCAAGAAAGGGGCCACGGTGTTTCTGTATCTCTATTATGTTGGTGCGGCTTCGGAACTTTTACATATCTTGATATTACTCGAGAACTACGCATCTGATCAAAAAATATCATAGAACATAAAAAGTAGGAAACTTAATTCTCTACAAATAAGGTCTCTTAACATTTTGCGATAGCTCGCTTCGTTTCGGAGATATTTGCAGATTTATCTCAAGGGAAGGGCCTGACGGACATATTTCGAGATATTTCTTCTTCTTGTTGTTCTTCTTCTGCACAGCTAAGCTGGAAGTGGCATTTGCAGCTCGCAATAGTGCAGAGTTATCTCAAAGAAAGGGTCCACGGTGTTTCTGTATCTCTATTATGTTGGTGCGGCTTCGGAACTTTTAAATATCTAGATATATCTCGAGAACTACGCATCTGATCAAAAAATATCATAGAACATAAAAAGTAGGAAACATAATTCTCTACAAAAAAGGTCTCTTAACATTTTGCCATAGCTCGCTTCGTTTCCGAGATATTTGCAGATTTATCTCGAGGGAAGGGGACTGACGGACATATTTCGAGGTATTTCTTCTTCTTGTTGTTCTTCTTCTGCACAGCTAAGCTGGAAGTGGCATTTGCGGCTCGCACTAGTGCAGAGTTATCTCAAAGAAAGGGGCCACGGTGTTTCTGTATCTCTATTATGTTGGTGCGGCTTCGGAACTTTTAAATATCTCGATATATCTCGAAAACTACGCTTCTGATCAAAAAATATCATAGAACATAAATTGTAGGAAACATAATTCTCTACAAAAAAGGTCTCTTAACATTTTGCGATAGCTCGCTTCGTTTCGGAGATATTTGCAGATTTATCTCAAGGGAAGGGCCTGACGGACATATTTCGAGATATTTCTTCTTCTTGTTGTTCTTCTTCTGCACAGCTAAGCTGGAAGTGGCATTTGCAGCTCGCAATAGTGCAGAGTTATCTCAAAGAAAGGGTCCACGGTGTTTCTGTATCTCTATTATGTTGGTGCGGCTTCGGAACTTTTAAATATCTAGATATATCTCGAGAACTACGCATCTGATCAAAAAATATCATAGAACATAAAAAGTAGCAAACATAATTCTCTACAAAAAAGGTCTCTTAACATTTTGCCATAGCTCTCTTCGTTTCCGAGATATTTGCAGATTTATCTCAAGGGAAGGGGCCTGACGGACATATTTCGAGATATTTCTTCTTCTTGTTGTTCTTCTTCTGCACAGCTAAACTGGAAGTGGCATTTCCAGCTCGCAATAGAGCAGAGTTATCTCAAAGAAAGGGGCCACGGTGTTTCTGTATCTCTATTATGTTGGTGCGGCTTCGGAACTTTTAAATATCTTGATATATCTCGAGAACTACGCATCTGATCAAAAAATATCATAGAACATAAAAAGTAGGAAACGCAATTCTCTACAAATAAGGTCTCTTAACATTTTGCCATAGCTCGCTTCGTTTCCGAGATATTTGCAGATTTATCTCAAGGGAAGGGGCCTGACGGACATATTTCGAGATATTTCTTTTTCTTGTTGTTCTTCTTCCGCACAGCTAAACTGGAAGTGGCATTTCCAGCTCGCAATAGTGCAGAGTTATCTCAAAGAAAGGGGCCACGGTGTTTCTGTATCTCTATTATGTTGGTGCGGCTTCGGAACTTTTAAATATCTCGATATATCTCGAAAACTACGCGTCTGATCAAAAAATATCATAGAAGACAAAAAGTAGGAAACTTAATTCTTTACAAAAAAGGTCTCTTAACATTTTACCATAGCTCGCTTCGTTTCCGAGATATTTGCAGATTTATCTCGAGGGAAGGGGCCTGACGGACATATTTCGAGATATTTCTTCTTCTTGTTGTTCTTCTTCTGCACAGCTAAGCTGGAAGTGGCATTTGCGGCTCGCACTAGTGCAGAGTTATCTCAAAGAAAGGGGCCACGGTGTTTCTGTATCTCTATTATGCTGGTGCGGCTTCGGAACTTTTAAATATCTCGGTATATCTCGAAAACTACGCTTCTGACCAAAATATATCATAGAACATAAATTGTAGGAAACATAATTCTCTACAAAAAAGGTGTCTTAACATTTTGCCATAGCTCGTTTCGTTGCCCAGATATTTGCAGATATATCTCAAGGGAAGGGGCCTGACGGACATATTTCGAGATATTTCTTCTTCTTGTTGTTCTTCTTCTGCACAGCTAAACTGGAAGTGGCATTTCCAGCTCGCAGTAGTGCAGAGTTATCTCAAAGAAAGGGGCCACGGTGTTTCTGTATCTCTATTATGTTGGTGCGGCTTCGGAACTTTTAAATATCTCGATATATCTCGAAAACTACGCGTCTGATCAAAAACTATCATAGAACATAAAAAGTAGCAAACTTAATTCTCTACAAAAAAGGTCTCTTAACATTTTGCGATAGCTCGCTTTGTTTCCGAGATATTTGCAGATTTATCTCGAGGGAAGGGGCCTGACGGACATATTTCGAGATATTTCTTCTTCTTGTTGTTCTTCTTCTGCACAGCTAAGCTGGAAGTGGCATTTGCGGCTCGCACTAGTGCAGAGTTATCTCCAAGAAAGGAGCCACGGTGTGTCTGTATCTCTATTATGATGGTGCGGCTTCGGAACTTTTACATATCTTGATATATCTCGAGAACTACGCATCTGATCAAAAAATATCATGGAACATAAAAAGTAGAAAACTTAATTCTCTACAAAAAAGGTCTCTTAACATTTTGCCATAGCTTGCTTCGTTTCCGAGATATTTGCAGATTTATCTCAAGGGAAGGGGCCTGACGGACATATTTCGAGATATTTCTTCTTCTTGTTGTTCTCCTTCTGCACAGCTAAGCTGGAAGTGGCATTTGCAGCTCGCAATAGTGCAGAGTTATCTCAAAGAAAGGGGCGACGGTGTTTCTGTATCTCTATTATGTTGGTGCGGCTTCGGAACTTTTAAATATCTTGATATATCTCGGGATCTACGCATCTGATCAAAAAATATCATAGAACATAAAAAGTAGGAAACATAGTTCTCTACAAAAAAGGTCTCTTAACATTTTGCCATAGCTCGCTTCGTTTCCGAGATATTGGCAGGTTTATCTCAAGGGAAGGGGCCTGACGGACATATTTCGAGATATCTCTTCTTCTTGTTGTTCTTCTTCTGCACAGCTAAGCTGGAAGTGGCATTTGCGGCTCGCACTAGTGCAGAGCTATCTCAAAGAAAGGGGCCACGGTGTTTCTGTATCTCTATTATGTTGGTGCGGCTTCGGAACTTTTAAATATCTCGATATATCTCGAAAACTACGCTTCTGATCAAAAAATATCATAGAACATAAATTGTAGGAACCATAATTCTCTACAAAAAAGGTCTCTTAACATTTTGCCATAGCTCGTTTGGTTGCCGAGATATTTGCAGATATATCTCAAGGGAAGGGGCCTGACGGACATATTTCGAGATATTTCTTCTTCTTGTTGTTCTTCTTCTGCACAGCTAAACTGGAAGTGGCATTTCCAGCTCGCAATAGTGCAGAGTTATCTCAAAGAAAGGGGCCACGGTGTTTCTGTATCTCTATTATGTTGGTGCGGCTTCGGAACTTTTAAATATCTTGATATATCTCGAGAACTACGCATCTGATCAAAAAATATCATAGAACAGAAAAAGTAGGAAACTTAAATCTCTACAAAAAAGGTCTTTTAACATTATGCCATAGCTCGCTTCGTTTCCAAGATATTTGCAGATTTATCTCAAGGGAAGGGGCCTGACGGACATATTTCGAGATACTTCTTCTTCTTGTTGTTCTTCTTCTGCACAGCTAAACTGGAAGTGGCATTTCCAGCTCGCAATAGTGCAGAGTTATCTCCAAGAAAGGGGCCACGGTGTTTCTGTATCTCTATTATGTTGGTGCGGCTTCGGAACTTTTACATATCTTGATATTACTCGAGAACTACGCATCTGATCAAAAAATATCATAGAACATAAAAAGTAGGAAACTTAATTCTCTACAAATAAGGTCTCTTAACATTTTGCGATAGCTCGCTTCGTTTCGGAGATATTTGCAGATTTATCTCAAGGGAAGGGCCTGACGGACATATTTCGAGATATTTCTTCTTCTTGTTGTTCTTCTTCTGCACAGCTAAGCGGGAAGTGGCATTTGCAGCTCGCAATAGTGCAGAGTTATCTCAAAGAAAGGGTCCACGGTGTTTCTGTATCTCTATTATGTTGGTGCGGCTTCGGAACTTTTAAATATCTAGATATATCTCGAGAACTACGCATCTGATCAAAAAATATCATAGAACATAAAAAGTAGGAAACATAATTCTCTACAAAAAAGGTCTCTTAACATTTTGCCATAGCTCGCTTCGTTTCCGAGATATTTGCAGATTTATCTCGAGGGAAGGGGACTGACGGACATATTTCGAGGTATTTCTTCTTCTTGTTGTTCTTCTTCTGCACAGCTAAGCTGGAAGTGGCATTTGCGGCTCGCACTAGTGCAGAGTTATCTCAAAGAAAGGGGCCACGGTGTTTCTGTATCTCTATTATATTGGTGCGGCTTCGGAACTTTTAAATATCTCGATATATCTCGAAAACTACGCTTCTGATCAAAAAATATCATAGAACATAAATTGTAGGAAACATAATTCTCTACAAAAAAGGTCTCTTAATATTTTGCCATAGCTCGTTTCGTTGCCGAGATATTTGCAGATATATCTCAAGGGAAGGGGCCTGACGGACATATTTCGAGATATTTCTTCTTCTTGTTGTTGTTCTTCTGCACAGCTAGACTGGAAGTGGCATTTCCAGCTCGCAATAGTGCAGAGTTATCTCAAAGAAAGGGCCCACGGTGTTTCTGTATCTCTATTATGTTGGTGCGGCTTCGGAACTTTTAAATATCTCGATATATCTCGAAAACTACGCGTCTGATCAAAAAATATCATAGAACATAAAAAGTAGGAAACATAATTCTCTACAAAAAAGGTCTCTTAACATTTTGCCATAGCTCGTTTCGTTGCCGAGATATTTGCAGATATATCTCAAGGGAAGGGGCCTGACGGACATATTTCGAGATATTTCTTCTTCTTGTTGTTCTTCTTCTGCACAGCTAAACTGGAAGTGGCATTTCCAGCTCGCAATAGTGCAGAGTTATCTCAAAGAAAGGGGCCACGGTGTTTCTGTATCTCTATTATGTTGGTGCGGCTTCGGAACTTTTAAATATCTTGATATATCTCGAGAACTACGCATCTGATCAAAAAATATCATAGACCATAAAAAGTGGGAAACTTAATTCTCTACGAAAAAGGTCTCTTAACATTTTGCCATCGCTCGCTTCGTTTCCGAGATATTTGCAGATTTATCTCAAGGGAAGGGGCCTGACGGACATATTTCGAGATATTTCTTCTTCTTGTTGTTCTTCTTCTGCACAGCTAAGCTGGAAGTGGCATTTGCAGCTCGCAATAGTGCAGAGTTATCTCAAAGAAAGGGGCCACGGTGTTCCTATATCTCTATTATGTTGGTGCGGCTTCGGAACTTTTAAATATCTCGATATATCTCGAAAACTACGCTTCTGATCAAAAGATATCATAGAACATAAATTGTAGGAAACATAATTCTCTACAAAAAACGTCTCTTAACATTTTGCCATAGCTCGCTTCGGTTCCGAGATATTTGCAGATTTATCTCAAGGGAAGGGGCCTGACGGACATATTTCGAGATATTTCTTCTTCTTGTTGTTCTTCTTCTGCACAGCGAAGCTGGAAGTGGCATTTGCAGCTCGCAATAGTGCAGCGTTATCTCAAAGAAAGGGGCCACGGTGTTTCTGTATCTCTATTATGTTGGTGCGGCTTCGGAACTTTTAAATATCTTGATATATCCCGAGAACTACGCATCTGATCAAAAAATATCATAGAACATAAATAGTAGGAAACTTAATTCTCTACAAAAAAGGTCTCTTAACATTTTGCCATAGCTCGCTTCGTTTCCGAGATATTTGCAGATTTATCTCAAGGGAAGGGGCCTAACGGACATATTTCCAGATATTTCTTCTTCTTGTTGTTCTTCTTCTGCACAGCTAAGCTGGAAGTGGCATTTGCGGCTCGCACTAGTGCAGAGTTATCTCAAAGAAAGGGGCCACGGTGTTTCTGTATCTCTATTATGTTGGTGCAGCTTCGGAACTTTTAAATATCTTGATATATCTCGAGAACTACGCATCTGATCAAAAAATATCATGGAACATAAAAAGTAAAAAACTTAATTCTCTACAAAAAAGGTCTCTTAACATTTTGCCATAGCTCGCTTCGCTTCCGAGATATTTGCAGATTTATCTCAAGGGAAGGGGCCTAACGGACATATTTCCAGATATTTCTTCTTCTTGTTGTTCTTCTTCTGCACAGCTAAGCTGGAAGTGGCATTTGCGGCTCGCACTAGTGCAGAGTTATCTCAAAGAAAGGGGCCACGGTGTTTCTGTATCTCTATTATGTTGGTGCAGCTTCGGAACTTTTAAATATCTTGATATATCTCGAGAACTACGCATCTGATCAAAAAATATCATGGAACATAAAAAGTAAAAAACTTAATTCTCTACAAAAAAGGTCTCTTAACATTTTGCCATAGCTCGCTTCGCTTCCGAGATATTTGCAGATTTATCTGAAGGGAAGGGGCCTTACGGACATATTTCCAGATATTTCTTCTTCTTGTTGTTCTTCTTCTGCACAGCTAAGCTGGAAGTGGCAGTTGCGGCTCGCACTAGTGCAGAGTTATCTAAAAGAAAGGGGCCACGGTGTTTCTGTATCTCTATTATGTTGGTGCAGCTTCGGAAGTTTTAAATATCTTGATATATCTCGAGAACTACGCATCTGATCAAAAAATATCATGGAACATAAAAAGTAGAAAACTTAATTCTCTATAAAAAAGGTCTCTTAACATTTTGCCATAGCTCGCTTCGCTTCCGAGATATTTGCAGATTTATCTCCAGGGAAGGGGCCTGACGGACATATTTCGAGATATTTCTTCTTCTTGTTGTTCTTCTTCTGCACAGCTAAGCTGGAAGTGGCATTTGCGGCTCTCACTAGTGCAGAGTTATCTCAAAGAAAGGGGCCACGGTGTTTCTGTATCTCTATTATATTGGTGCGGCTTCGGCACTTTTAAATATCTGGATATATCTCGAGAACTACGCATCTGATCAAAAAATATCATAGATCATAAATAGTAGGAAACTTAATTCTCTACAAAAAAGGTCTCTCAACATTTTGCCATAGCTCGCTTCGTTTCCGAGATATTTGCAGATTTATCTCAAGGGAAGGGGCCTAACGGACATATTTCCAGATATTTCTTCTTCTTGTTGTTCTTCTTCTGCACAGCTAAGCTGGAAGTGGCATTTGCGGCTCGCACTAGTGCAGAGTTATCTCAAAGAAAGGGGCCACGGCGTTTCTGTATCTCTATTATGTTGGTGCGGCTTCGGCACTATTAAATATCTGGATATATCTCGAGAACTACGCATCTGCTCAAAAAATATCGTAGAACATAAAAAGTAGGAAACTTAATTCTCTACAAATAAGGTCTCTTAACATTTTGCCATAGCTCGCTTCGTTTCCGAGATATTTGCAGATTTATCTCAAGGGAAGGGGCCTGACGGACATATTTCGAGATAATACTTCTTCTTGTTGTTCTTCTTCTGCACAGCTAAGCTGGAAGTGGCATTTGCGGCTCGAACCAGTGCAGATTTATCTCAAAGAAAGGGGCCACGGTGTTTCTGTATCTCTATTATGTTGGTGCGGCTTCGGCACTTTTAAATACCTGGATATATCTCGAGAACTACGCATCTGATCAAAAAATATCATAGAACATAAATAGTAGGAAACTTAATTCTCTACAAAAAAGGTCTCTCAACATTTTGCCAGAGCTCGCTCCGTTTCCGAGATATTTGCAGATTTATCTCAAGGGAAGGGGACTGACGGACATATTTCGAGATATTTCTTCTTCTTGTTGTTCTTCTTCTGCACAGCTAAGCTGGAAGTGGCATTTGCGGCTCGCACTAGTGCAGAGTTATCTCAAAGAAAGGGGCCACGGTGTTTCTGTACCTCTATTATGTTGGTGCGGCTTCGGAACTTTTAAATATTTTGATATATCTCGAGAACTACGCAGCTGATCAAAAAATATCATAGATCATAAAAAGTAGGAAACTTAATTCTCTACAAAAAAGGTATCTTAACATTTTGCCATAGCTCGCATTGTTTCCGAGATATTTGCAGATTAACTCAAGGGAAGGGGCCTGACGAACTTAATCCGAGATATTTCTTGTTCTTGTTGTGCTTCTTCTGCACAGCTAAGCTCGAACTGGCGTTTGCAGCTCGCAATAGTGCAGAGTTATCTCACAGAAAGGGGCCACGGTGTTTCCGTATCTCTATTATGTTGGTGCGGCTTCGGAACTTTTAAATATCTCGATATATCTCGAAAACTACGGTTCTGATCAAAAAATATCATAGAAGGTAAATTGTAGGAAACATAATTCTCTACAAAAAAGGTCTCCTAACATTTTGCCATAGCTCGCTTCGTTTCCGAGATATTTGCAGATTTATCTCAAGGGAAGGGGCCTGACGGACATATTTCGAGATATTTGTTCTTCTTGTTGTTCTTCTTCTGCACAGCTAAACTGGAAGTGGCATTTCCAGCTCGCAATAGTGCAGAGTTATCTCAAAGAAAGGGGCCACGGTGTTTCTGTATCTCTATTATGTTGGTGCGGCTTCGGAACTTTTAAATATCTTGATATATCTCGAGAACTACGCATTTGATCAAAAAATATCATAGAACATAAATAGTAGGAAACTTAATTCTCTACAAAAAAGGTCTCTCAACATTTTGCCAGAGCTCGCTTCGTTTCCGAGATATTTGCAGATTTATCTCAAGGGAAGGGGCCTAACGGACATATTTCCAGATATTTCTTCTTCTTGTTGTTCTTCTTCTGCACAGCTAAGCTGGAAGTGGCATTTGCGGCTCGCACTAGTGCAGAGTTATCTCAAAGAAAGGGGCCACGGTGTTTCTGTATCTCCATTATGTTGGTGCGGCTTCGGAACTTTTAAGTATCTTGATATATCTCGAGATCTACGCATCTGATCAAGAAATATCATAGAACATAAAAAGTAGGAAACTTAATTCTCTACAAAAAAGGTCTCTTAACATTTTCCCATAGCTGGCATCGTTTCCGAGATATTTGCAGATTTAGCTCAAGGGAAGGGGCCTGACGGACATATTCCGAGATATTTCTGCTTCTTGTTGTTCCTCTTCTGCACAGCTAAGCTGGAAGTGGCATTTGCAGCTCGCAATAGTGCAGAGTTATCTCAAAGAAAGAGGCCACGGTGTTTCTGTACCTCTATTATGTTGGTGCAGCTTCGGAACTTTTAAATATCTTGATATATCTCGAGAACTACGCATCTGATCAAAAAATATCATAGAACATAAAAAGTAGGAAACCTAGTTTTCTACAAAAAAGGTCTCTTAAGATTTTGCCGTAGCTCGCTTCGTTTCCGAGATATTTGCAGATTTATCTCAAGGGAAGGGGCCTGACGGACACATTTCGAAATATTTCTTCTTCTTGTTGTTCTTCTACTGCACAGCTAAGCTGGAAGTGGCATTTGCAGCTCGCAATTGTACAGAGTTATCTCAAAGAAAGGGGCCACGGTGTTTCTGTACCTCTATTATGTTGGTGCGGCTTCGGAACTTTTAAATATCTTGATATATCTCGAGAACTACGCATCTGCTCAAAAAATATCATAGAACATAAAAAGTAGGAAACTTAATTCTCTACAAAAAAGGTATCTAAACATTTTGCCATAGCTCGCTTCGTTTCCGAGATATTTTCAGATGTATCTCAAGGGAAGGGGCCTGACGGACATATTTCGAGATATTTCTTCTTCTTGTTCTTCTTCTGCACAGCTAAGCTGGAAGTGGCATTTGCAGCGCGCAATAGTGCAGAGTTATCTCAAAGAAAGGGGCCACGGTGTTTCTGTACCTCTATTATGTTGGTGCGGCTTCGGAACTTTTAAATATTTTGATATATCTCGAGAACTACGCATCTGATCAAAAAATATCATAGATCATAAAAAGTAGGAAACTGAATTCTCTACAAAAAAGGTATCTTAACATTTTGCCATAGCTCGCTTCGTTTCCGAGATATTTGCAGATTTATCTCAAGGAAGGGGCCTGACGGACATATTCCGAGATATTTCTTGTTATTGTTGTGCTTCTTCTGCACAGCTAAGCTGGAAGTGGCATTTGCAGCGCGCAATAGTGCAGAGTTATCTCAAAGAAAGGGGCCACGGTGTTTCTGTACCTCTATTATGTTGGTGCGGCTACGGAACTTTTAAATATTTTGATATATCTCGAGAACTACGCATCTGATCAAAAAATATCATAGATCATAAAAAGTAGGAAACTTAATTCTCTACAAAAAAGGTATCTTAACATTTTGCCATAGATCGCTTCGTTTCCGAGATATTTGCAGATTTATCTCAAGGGAAGGGGCCTGACGGACATATTCCGAGATATTTCTTGTTATTGTTGTGCTTCTTCTGCACAGCTAAGCTGGAAGTGGCATTTGCAGCGCGCAATAGTGCAGAGTTATCTCAAAGAAAGGGGCCACGGTGTTTCTGTACCTCTATTATGTTGGTGCGGCTACGGAACTTTTAAATATTTTGATATATCTCGAGAACTACGCATCTGATCAAAAAATATCATAGATCATAAAAAGTAGGAAACTTAATTCTCTACAAAAAAGGTATCTTAACATTTTGCCATAGCTCGCTTCGTTTCCGAGATATTTGCAGATTTATCTCAAGGGAAGGGGCCTGACGGACATATTTCGAGATAATACTGCTTCTTGTTGTTCTTCTTCTGCACAGCTAAGCTGGAAGTGGCATTTGCGGCTCGAACTAGTGCAGATTTATCTCAAAGAAAGGGGCCACGGTGTTTCTGTATCTCTATTATGTTGGTGCGGATTCGGAACTTTTAAATATCTCGATATATCTCGAAAACTACGCATCTGATCAAAAAATATCATAGAACATAAAAAGTAGGAAACTTAATTCTCTACAAATAAGGTCTCTTAACATTTTGCCATAGCTCGCTTCGTTTCCGAGATATTTGCAGATTTATCTCAAGGGAAGGGGCCTGACGGACATATTTCGAGATATTTCTTCTTCTTGTTGCTCTTCTTCTGCACAGCTAAGCTGGAAGTGGCGTTTGCGGCTCTCGCTAGTGCAGAGTTATCTCAAAGAAAGGGGCCACGGTGTTTCTGTATCTCTATTATGATGGTGCGGCTTCGGCACTTTTAAATATCTGGATATATCTCGAGAACTACGCATCTGATCAAAAAATATCATAGAACATAAAAAGTAGGAAACTTAATTCTCTACAAATAGGGTCTCTTAACATTTTGCCATAGCTCGCTTCGTTTCCGAGATATTTGCAGATTTATCTCATGGGAAGGGGCCTGACGGACATATTTCGAGATAATACTTCTTCTTGTTGTTCTTCTTCTGCACAGCTAAGCTGGAAGTGGCATTTGCGGCTCGAACTAGTGCAGACTTATCTCAAAGAGAGGGGCCACGGTGTTTCTGTATCTCTATTATGTTGGTGCGGATTCGGAACTTTTAAATATCTCGATATATCTCGAAAACTACGCTTCTGATCAAAAAATATCATAGAACATAAATTGTAGGAAACATAATTCTCTACAAAAAAGGTCTCTTAACATTTTGTGATAGCTCGCTTCGTTTCCGAGATATTTGCAGATACATCTCAAGGGAAGGGGCCTAACGGACATATTTCGAGATATTTCATCTTCTTGTTGTTCTTCTTCTGCACAGCGAAGCTGGAAGTGGCATTTGCAGCTCGCAATAGTGCAGAGTTATCTCAAAGAAAGGGGCCACGGTGTTTCTGTATCTCTATCATGTTGGTGCGGCTTCGGAACTTTTAAATATTTTGATATATCTCGAGAACTACGCATCTGATCAAAAAATATCATAGAACATAAATAGTAGGAAACTTAATTCTCTACAAAAAAGGTCTCTCAACATTTTGCCATAGCTCGCTTCGTTTCCGAGATATTTGCAGATACATCTCAAGGGAAGGGGCCTAACGGACATATTTCGAGATATTTCATCTTCTTGTTGTTCTTCTTCTGCACAGCGAAGCTGGAAGTGGCGTTTGCAGCTCGCAATAGTGCAGAGTTATCTCAAAGAAAGGGGCCACGGTGTTTCTGTATCTCTATTATGTTGGTGCGGCTTCGGAACTTTTAAATATCTTGATATATCTCGAGAACTACGCATCTGATCAAAAAATATCATAGAACATAAAAAGTAGGAAACTTAATTCTCTACAAATAAGGTCTCTTAACATTTTGCCATAGCTCGCTTCGTTTCCGAGATATTTGCAGATTTATCCCAAGGGAAGGGGCCTGACGGACATATTTCGAGATAATACTTCTTCTTGTTGTTCTTCTTCTGCACAGCTAAGCTGGAAGTGGCATTTGCGGCTCGAACTAGTGCAGATTTATCTCAAAGAAAGGGGCCACGGTGTTTCTGTATCTCTATTATGTTGGTGCGGATTCGGAACTTTTAAATATCTCGATATATCTCGAAAACTACGCATCTGATCAAAAAATATCATAGAACATAAAAAGTAGGAAACTTAATTCTCTACAAATAAGGTCTCTTAACATTTTGCCATAGCTCGCTCCGTTTCCGAGATATTTGCAGATTTATCTCAAGGGAAGTGGCCTGACGGACATATTTCGAGATATTTCATCTTCTTGTTGTTCTTCTTCTGCACAGCGAAGCTGGAAGTGGCGTTTGCAGCTCGCAATAGTGCAGAGTTATCTCAAAGAAAGGGGCCACGGTGTTTCTGTATCTCTATCATGTTGGTGCGGCTTCTGAACTTTTAAATATTTTGATATATCTCGAGAACTACGCATCTGATCAAAAAATATCATAGAACATAAATAGTAGGAAACTTAATTCTCTACAAAAAAGGTCTCTCAACATTTTGCCATAGCTCGCTTCGTTTCCGAGATATTTGCAGATACATCTCAAGGGAAGGGGCCTAACGGACATATTTCGAGATATTTCATCTTCTTGTTGTTCTTCTTCTGCACAGCGAAGCTGGAAGTGGCGTTTGCAGCTCGCAATAGTGCAGAGTTATCTCAAAGAAAGGGGCCACGGTGTTTCTGTATCTCTATTATGTTGGTGCGGCTTCGGAACTTTTAAATATCTTGATATATCTCGAGAACTACGCATCTGATCAAAAAATATCATAGAACATAAAAAGTAGGAAACTTAATTCTCTACAAATAAGGTCTCTTAACATTTTGCCATAGCTCGCTTCGTTTCCGAGATATTTGCAGATTTATCTCAAGGGAAGGGGCCTGACGGACATATTTCGAGATAATACTTCTTCTTGTTGTTCTTCTTCTGCACAGCTAAGCTGGAAGTGGCATTTGCGGCTCGAACTAGTGCAGATTTATCTCAAAGAAAGGGGCCACGGTGTTTCTGTATCTCTATTATGTTGGTGCGGATTCGGAACTTTTAAATATCTCGATATATCTCGAAAACTACGCATCTGATCAAAAAATATCATAGAACATAAAAAGTAGGAAACTTAATTCTCTACAAATAAGGTCTCTTAACATTTTGCCATAGCTCGCTTCGTTTCCGAGATATTTGCAGATTTATCTCAAGGGAAGTGGCCTGACGGACATATTTCGAGATATTTCTTCATCTTGTTGTTCTTCTTCTGCACAGCTAAGCTCGAACTGGCATTTGCAGCTCGCAATAGTGCAGAGTTATCTCACAGAAAGGGGCCACGGTATTTCCGTATCTCTATTATGTTGGTGCGGCTTCGGAACTTTTAAATATCTTGATATATCTCGAGAACTACGCATCTGATCAAAAAATATCATAGAACATAAATAGTAGGAAACTTAATTTCCTACAAAAAAGATCTCTTAATATTTTGCCATAGCTCGCATTGTTTCCGAGATATTTGCAGATTTAGCTCAAGGGAAGGGGCCTGACGAACTTAATCCGAGATATTTCTTGTTCTTGTTGTGCTTCTTCTGCACAGCTAAGCTCGAACTGGCGTTTGCAGCTCGCAATAGTGCAGAGTTATCTCACAGAAAGGGGCCACGGTGTTTCCGTATCTCTATTATGTTGGTGCGGCTTCGGAACTTTTAAATATCTTGATATATCTCGAAAACTACGCTTCTGACCAAAAAATATCATAGAACATAAATTGCAGGAAACATAATTCTCTACAAAAAACGTGTCTCAAGATTTTGCCATAGCTCGCTTCGTTTCCGAGATATTTGCAGATTTATCTCAAGGGAAGGGGCCTGACGGACATATTTCGAGATATTTGTTCTTCTTGTTGTTCTTCTTCTGCACAGCTAAACTGGAAGTGGCATTTCCAGCTCGCAATAGTGCAGAGTTATCTCAAAGAAAGGGGCCACGGTGTTTCTGTATCTCTATTATGTTGGTGCGGCTTCGGAACTTTTAAATATCTTGATATATCTCGAGAACTACGCATCTGATCAAAAAATATCATAGAAGATAAAAAGTAGGAAACTTAATTCTCTACAAATAAGGTCTCTTAACATTTTGCCATAGCTCGCTTCGTTTCCGAGATATTTGCAGATTTATCTCAAGGGAAGGGGCCTGACGGACATATTTCGAGATATTTCTTCTTCTTGTTGTTCTTCTTCTGCACAGCTAAACTGGAAGTGGCATTTCCAGCTCGCAATAGTGCAGAGTTATCTCAAAGAAAGGGGCCACGGTGTTTCTGTATCTCTATTATGTTGGTGCGGCTTCGGAACTTTTAAATATCTCGATATATCTCGAAAACTACGGTTCTGATCAAAAAATATCATAGAAGGTAAATTGTAGGAAACATAATTCTCTACAAAAAAGGTCTCCTAACATTTTGCCATAGCTCGCTTCGTTTCCGAGATATTTGCAGATTTATCTCAAGGGAAGGGGCCTGACGGACATATTTCGAGATATTTCTTCTTCTTGTTGTTCTTCTTCTGCACAGCTAAACTGGAAGTGGCATTTCCAGCTCGCAATAGTGCAGAGTTATCTCAAAGAAAGGGGCCACGGTGTTTCTGTATCTCTATTATGTTGGTGCGGCTTCGGAACTTTTAAATATCTTGATATATCTCGAGAACTACGCATTTGATCAAAAAATATCATAGAACATAAATAGTAGGAAACTTAATTCTCTACAAAAAAGGTCTCTCAACATTTTGCCAGAGCTCGCTTCGTTTCCGAGATATTTGCAGATTTATCTCAAGGGAAGGGGCCTAACGGACATATTTCCAGATATTTCTTCTTCTTGTTGTTCTTCTTCTGCACAGCTAAGCTGGAAGTGGCATTTGCGGCTCGCACTAGTGCAGAGTTATCTCAAAGAAAGGGGCCACGGTGTTTCTGTATCTCCATTATGTTGGTGCGGCTTCGGAACTTTTAAGTATCTTGATATATCTCGAGATCTACGCATCTGATCAAGAAATATCATAGAACATAAAAAGTAGGAAACTTAATTCTCTACAAAAAAGGTCTCTTAACATTTTCCCATAGCTGGCATCGTTTCCGAGATATTTGCAGATTTAGCTCAAGGGAAGGGGCCTGACGGACATATTCCGAGATATTTCTGCTTCTTGTTGTTCCTCTTCTGCACAGCTAAGCTGGAAGTGGCATTTGCAGCTCGCAATAGTGCAGAGTTATCTCAAAGAAAGAGGCCACGGTGTTTCTGTACCTCTATTATGTTGGTGCAGCTTCGGAACTTTTAAATATCTTGATATATCTCGAGAACTACGCATCTGATCAAAAAATATCATAGAACATAAAAAGTAGGAAACCTAGTTTTCTACAAAAAAGGTCTCTTAAGATTTTGCCGTAGCTCGCTTCGTTTCCGAGATATTTGCAGATTTATCTCAAGGGAAGGGGCCTGACGGACACATTTCGAAATATTTCTTCTTCTTGTTGTTCTTCTACTGCACAGCTAAGCTGGAAGTGGCATTTGCAGCTCGCAATTGTACAGAGTTATCTCAAAGAAAGGGGCCACGGTGTTTCTGTACCTCTATTATGTTGGTGCGGCTTCGGAACTTTTAAATATCTTGATATATCTCGAGAACTACGCATCTGCTCAAAAAATATCATAGAACATAAAAAGTAGGAAACTTAATTCTCTACAAAAAAGGTATCTAAACATTTTGCCATAGCTCGCTTCGTTTCCGAGATATTTTCAGATGTATCTCAAGGGAAGGGGCCTGACGGACATATTTCGAGATATTTCTTCTTCTTGTTCTTCTTCTGCACAGCTAAGCTGGAAGTGGCATTTGCAGCGCGCAATAGTGCAGAGTTATCTCAAAGAAAGGGGCCACGGTGTTTCTGTACCTCTATTATGTTGGTGCGGCTTCGGAACTTTTAAATATTTTGATATATCTCGAGAACTACGCATCTGATCAAAAAATATCATAGATCATAAAAAGTAGGAAACTTAATTCTCTACAAAAAAGGTATCTTAACATTTTGCCATAGCTCGCTTCGTTTCCGAGATATTTGCAGATTTATCTCAAGGGAAGGGGCCTGACGGACATATTTCGAGATATTTCTTCTTCTTGTTGTTCTTCTTCTGCACAGCTGAGCTGGAAGTGGCATTTGCAGCTCGCAACAGTGCAGAGTTATCTCAAAGAAAGTGGCCACGGTGTTTCTGTACCTCTATTATGTTGGTGCAGCTTCGGAACTTTTAAATATCTTGATATATCTCGAGAACTACGCATCTGATCAAAAAATATCATAGAAGATAAGAAGTAGGACACTTAATTCTCTGCAAAAAAGGTCTCTTAACATTTTGCCATAGCTCGCTTCGTTTCCGAGATATTTGCAGATTTATCTCAAGGGAAGGGACCTGACGGACCTATTTCGAGATATTTCTTCTTCTTGTTGTTCTTCTTCTGCATAGCTAAGCTGGAAGTGGCATTTGCAGCTCGCAATTGTGCAGAGTTATCTCAAAGAAAGGGGCCACGGTGTTTCTGTACCTCTATTATGTTGGTGCAGCTTCGGAGCTTTTAAATATCTTGATATATCTCGAGAACTACGCATCTGATCAAAAAATATCATGGAACATAAAAAGTAGGAAGCTTAATTCTCTACAAAAAAGGTATCTTAACATTTTGCCATAGCTCGCTTCGTTTCCGAGATATTTGCAGATTTATCTCAAGGGAAGGGGCCTGACGGACATATTTCGAGATATTTCTTCTTCTTGTTGTTCTTCTTCTGCACAGCTAAGCAGGAAGTGGCATTTGCAGGTCGCAATAGTGCAGAGTTATCTCAAAGAAAGGGGCCACGGTGTGTCTGTATCTCTATTATGTTGGTGCGGCTTCGGAACTTTTAAATATCTCGATATATCTCGAAAACTACGCTTCTGATCAAAAAATATCATAGAACGTAAATTGTAGGAAGCTTAATTCTCTACAAAAAAGGTCTCTTAACATTTTGCCATAGCTCGCTTCGTTTCCGAGATATTTGCAGATTTATCTCAAGGGAAGGGGTCTGACGGACATATTACGAGATATTTCTTCTTCTTGTTGTTCTTCTTCTGCACAGCTAAGCTCGAAGTGGCATTTGCAGCTCGCAATAGTGCAGAGTTATCTCAAAGAAAGAGGCCACGGTGTTTCTGTACCTCTATTATGTTGGTGCAGCTTCGGAACTTTTAAATATCTTGATATATCTCGAGAACTACGCATCTGATCAAAAAATATCATAGAATATAAAAAGTAGGAAACTTAATTCGCTACAAAAAAGGTATCTTAACATTTTGCCATAGCTCGCTTCGTTTCCGAGATATTTGCAGATTTATCTCAAGGGAAGGGGCCTGACGGACATATTTCGAGATATTTCTTCTTCTTGTTGTTCTTCTTCTGCACAGCTAAGCTGGATGTGGCATTTGCAGCTCGCAATAGTGCAGAGTTATCTCAAAGAAAGGGGCCACGGTGTTTCTGTATCTCTATTATGTTGGTGCGGCTTCGGAACTTTTAAATATCTTGATATATCTCGAGATCTACGCATCTGATCAAAAAATATCATAGAACATAAAAAGTAGGAAACTTAATTCTCTACAAGGAAGGTCTCTTAACATTTTGCCATGGCTCGCTTCGTTTCCGAGATATTTGCAGATTTATCTCAAGGAAAGGGGCCTGACGGACCTATTTCGAGATATTTCTTCTTCTTGTTGTTCTTCTTCTGCATAGCTAAGCTGGAAGTGGCATTTGCAGCTCGCAATTGTGCAGAGTTATCTCAAAGAAAGGGGCCACGGTGTTTCTGTACCTCTATTATGTTGGTGCAGCTTCGGAGCTTTTAAATATCTTGATATATCTCGAGAACTACGCATCTGATCAAAAAATATCATGGAACATAAAAAGTAGGAAGCTTAATTCTCTACAAAAAAGGTATCTTAACATTTTGCCATAGCTCGCTTCGTTTCCGAGATATTTGCAGATTTATCTCAAGGGAAGGGGCCTGACGGACATATTTCGAGATATTTCTTCTTCTTGTTGTTCTTCTTCTGCACAGCTAAGCAGGAAGTGGCATTTGCAGGTCGCAATAGTGCAGAGTTATCTCAAAGAAAGGGGCCACGGTGTGTCTGTATCTCTATTATGTTGGTGCGGCTTCGGAACTTTTAAATATCTCGATATATCTCGAAAACTACGCTTCTGATCAAAAAATATCATAGAACGTAAATTGTAGGAAGCTTAATTCTCTACAAAAAAGGTCTCTTAACGTTTTGCCATAGCTCGCTTCGTTTCCGAGATATTTGCAGATTTATCTCAAGGGAAGGGGTCTGACGGACATATTTCGAGATATTTCTTCTTCTTATTGTTCTTCTTCTGCACAGCTAAGCTCGAAGTGGCATTTGCAGCTCGCAATAGTGCAGAATTATCTCAAAGAAAGAGGCCACGGTGTTTCTGTACCTCTATTATGTTGGTGCAGCTTCCGAACTTTTAAATATCTCGATATATCTCGAGAACTACGCATCTGATCAAAAAATATCATAGAACATAAAAAGTAGGAAACTTAATTCTCTGCAAAAAAGGTCTCTTAACATTTTGCCATAGCTCGCTTCGTTTCCGAGATATTTGCAGATTTATCTCAAGGGAAGGGGCGTAACGGACATATTTCGAGATATTTCTTCTTCTTGTTGTTCTTCTTCTGCACAGCTAAGCTGGAAGTGGCATTTGCAGCTCGCAATAGTGCAGAGTTATCTCAAAGAAAGGGGCCACGGTGTTTCTGTATCTCTATTATGTTGGTGCGGCTTCGGAGCTTTCAAATATCTCGATATATCTCGAGAACTACGCATCTGATCAAAAAATATCATAGAACATAAAAAGTAGGAAACTTAATTCTCTGCAAAAAAGGTCTCTTAACATTTTGCCATAGCTCGCTTCGTTTCCGAGATATTTGCAGATTTATCTCAAGGGAAGGGGCGTAACGGACATATTTCGAGATATTTCTTCTTCTTGTTGTTCTTCTTCTGCACAGCTAAGCTGGAAGTGGCATTTGCAGCTCGCAATAGTGCAGAGTTATCTCAAAGAAAGGGGCCACGGTGTTTCTGTATCTCTATTATGTTGGTGCGGCTTCGGAGCTTTCAAATATCTCGATATATCTCGAAAACTACACTTCTGATCAAAAAATATCATAGAACTTAAATTGTAGGAAACATAATTCTCTACAAAAAAGGTCTCTTCACGTTTTGCCATAGCTCGTTTCGTTTCCGAGATATTTGCAGATGTATCTCCAGGGAAGGGTCCTGACGGACATATTTCGAGATACTTCTTCATCTTGTTGTTCTTCTTCTGCACAGCTAAACTGGAAGTGGCATTTCCAGCTCGCAATAGTGCAGAGTTATCCCAAAGAAAGGGGCCACGGTGTTTCTGTATCTCTATTATGTTGGTGCGGCTTCGGAACTTTTAAATATCTCGATATATCTCGAAAACTACGCTTCTGATCAAAAAATATCATAGAACGTAAATTGTAGCAAACATAATTCTCTACAAAAAAGGTCTCTTAACATTTTGCCATAGCTCGCTTCGTTTCCGAGATATTTGCAGATTTATCTCAAGGGAAGTGGCCTGACGGACATATTTCGAGATATTTCTTCTTCTTGTTGTTCTTCTTCTGCACAGCTAAGCTGGAAGTGGCATTTGCAGCTCGCAACAGTGCAGAGTTATCTCAAAGAAAGTGGCCACGGTGTTTCTGTACCTCTATTATGTTGGTGCAGCTTCGGAACTTTTAAATATCTTGATATATCTCGAGAACTACGCATCTGATCAAAAAATATCATAGAAGATAAGAAGTAGGACACTTAATTCTCTGCAAAAAAGGTCTCTTAACATTTTGCCATAGCTCGCTTCGTTTCCGAGATATTTGCAGATTTATCTCAAGGGAAGGGACCTGACGGACCTATTTCGAGATATTTCTTCTTCTTGTTGTTCTTCTTCTGCATAGCTAAGCTGGAAGTGGCATTTGCAGCTCGCAATTGTGCAGAGTTATCTCAAAGAAAGGGGCCACGGTGTTTCTGTACCTCTATTATGTTGGTGCAGCTTCGGAGCTTTTAAATATCTTGATATATCTCGAGAACTACGCATCTGATCAAAAAATATCATGGAACATAAAAAGTAGGAAGCTTAATTCTCTACAAAAAAGGTATCTTAACATTTTGCCATAGCTCGCTTCGTTTCCGAGATATTTGCAGATTTATCTCAAGGGAAGGGGCCTGACGGACATATTTCGAGATATTTCTTCTTCTTGTTGTTCTTCTTCTGCACAGCTAAGCAGGAAGTGGCATTTGCAGGTCGCAATAGTGCAGAGTTATCTCAAAGAAAGGGGCCACGGTGTGTCTGTATCTCTATTATGTTGGTGCGGCTTCGGAACTTTTAAATATCTCGATATATCTCGAAAACTACGCTTCTGATCAAAAAATATCATAGAACGTAAATTGTAGGAAGCTTAATTCTCTACAAAAAAGGTCTCTTAACATTTTGCCATAGCTCGCTTCGTTTCCGAGATATTTGCAGATTTATCTCAAGGGAAGGGGTCTGACGGACATATTACGAGATATTTCTTCTTCTTGTTGTTCTTCTTCTGCACAGCTAAGCTCGAAGTGGCATTTGCAGCTCGCAATAGTGCAGAGTTATCTCAAAGAAAGAGGCCACGGTGTTTCTGTACCTCTATTATGTTGGTGCAGCTTCGGAACTTTTAAATATCTTGATATATCTCGAGAACTACGCATCTGATCAAAAAATATCATAGAATATAAAAAGTAGGAAACTTAATTCGCTACAAAAAAGGTATCTTAACATTTTGCCATAGCTCGCTTCGTTTCCGAGATATTTGCAGATTTATCTCAAGGGAAGGGGCCTGACGGACATATTTCGAGATATTTCTTCTTCTTGTTGTTCTTCTTCTGCACAGCTAAGCTGGATGTGGCATTTGCAGCTCGCAATAGTGCAGAGTTATCTCAAAGAAAGGGGCCACGGTGTTTCTGTATCTCTATTATGTTGGTGCGGCTTCGGAACTTTTAAATATCTTGATATATCTCGAGATCTACGCATCTGATCAAAAAATATCATAGAACATAAAAAGTAGGAAACTTAATTCTCTACAAGGAAGGTCTCTTAACATTTTGCCATGGCTCGCTTCGTTTCCGAGATATTTGCAGATTTATCTCAAGGAAAGGGGCCTGACGGACCTATTTCGAGATATTTCTTCTTCTTGTTGTTCTTCTTCTGCATAGCTAAGCTGGAAGTGGCATTTGCAGCTCGCAATTGTGCAGAGTTATCTCAAAGAAAGGGGCCACGGTGTTTCTGTACCTCTATTATGTTGGTGCAGCTTCGGAGCTTTTAAATATCTTGATATATCTCGAGAACTACGCATCTGATCAAAAAATATCATGGAACATAAAAAGTAGGAAGCTTAATTCTCTACAAAAAAGGTATCTTAACATTTTGCCATAGCTCGCTTCGTTTCCGAGATATTTGCAGATTTATCTCAAGGGAAGGGGCCTGACGGACATATTTCGAGATATTTCTTCTTCTTGTTGTTCTTCTTCTGCACAGCTAAGCAGGAAGTGGCATTTGCAGGTCGCAATAGTGCAGAGTTATCTCAAAGAAAGGGGCCACGGTGTGTCTGTATCTCTATTATGTTGGTGCGGCTTCGGAACTTTTAAATATCTCGATATATCTCGAAAACTACGCTTCTGATCAAAAAATATCATAGAACGTAAATTGTAGGAAGCTTAATTCTCTACAAAAAAGGTCTCTTAACGTTTTGCCATAGCTCGCTTCGTTTCCGAGATATTTGCAGATTTATCTCAAGGGAAGGGGTCTGACGGACATATTTCGAGATATTTCTTCTTCTTATTGTTCTTCTTCTGCACAGCTAAGCTCGAAGTGGCATTTGCAGCTCGCAATAGTGCAGAATTATCTCAAAGAAAGAGGCCACGGTGTTTCTGTACCTCTATTATGTTGGTGCAGCTTCCGAACTTTTAAATATCTCGATATATCTCGAGAACTACGCATCTGATCAAAAAATATCATAGAACATAAAAAGTAGGAAACTTAATTCTCTGCAAAAAAGGTCTCTTAACATTTTGCCATAGCTCGCTTCGTTTCCGAGATATTTGCAGATTTATCTCAAGGGAAGGGGCGTAACGGACATATTTCGAGATATTTCTTCTTCTTGTTGTTCTTCTTCTGCACAGCTAAGCTGGAAGTGGCATTTGCAGCTCGCAATAGTGCAGAGTTATCTCAAAGAAAGGGGCCACGGTGTTTCTGTATCTCTATTATGTTGGTGCGGCTTCGGAGCTTTCAAATATCTCGATATATCTCGAGAACTACGCATCTGATCAAAAAATATCATAGAACATAAAAAGTAGGAAACTTAATTCTCTGCAAAAAAGGTCTCTTAGCATTTTGCCATAGCTCGCTTCGTTTCCGAGATATTTGCAGATTTATCTCAAGGGAAGGGGCGTAACGGACATATTTCGAGATATTTCTTCTTCTTGTTGTTCTTCTTCTGCACAGCTAAGCTGGAAGTGGCATTTGCAGCTCGCAATAGTGCAGAGTTATCTCAAAGAAAGGGGCCACGGTGTTTCTGTATCTCTATTATGTTGGTGCGGCTTCGGAGCTTTCAAATATCTCGATATATCTCGAAAACTACACTTCTGATCAAAAAATATCATAGAACTTAAATTGTAGGAAACATAATTCTCTACAAAAAAGGTCTCTTCACGTTTTGCCATAGCTCGTTTCGTTTCCGAGATATTTGCAGATGTATCTCCAGGGAAGGGTCCTGACGGACATATTTCGAGATACTTCTTCATCTTGTTGTTCTTCTTCTGCACAGCTAAACTGGAAGTGGCATTTCCAGCTCGCAATAGTGCAGAGTTATCCCAAAGAAAGGGGCCACGGTGTTTCTGTATCTCTATTATGTTGGTGCGGCTTCGGAACTTTTAAATATCTCGATATATCTCGAAAACTACGCTTCTGATCAAAAAATATCATAGAACGTAAATTGTAGCAAACATAATTCTCTACAAAAAAGGTCTCTTAACATTTTGCCATAGCTCGCTTCGTTTCCGAGATATTTGCAGATTTATCTCAAGGGAAGGGGCCTGACGGACATATTTCGAGATATTTCTTCTTCTTGTTGTTCTTCTTCTGCACAGCTAAGCTGGAAGTGGCATTTGCAGCTCGCAATAGTGCAGAGTTATCTCAAAGAAAGTGGCCACGGTGTTTCTGTACCTCTATTATGTTGGTGCAGCTTCGGAACTTTTAAATATCTTGATATATCTCGAGAACTACGCATCTGATCCAAAAATATCATAGAAGATAAGAAGTAGGACACTTAATTCTCTGCAAAAAAGGTCTCTTAACATTTTGCCATAGCTCGCTTCGTTTCCGAGATATTTGCAGATTTATCTCAAGGGAAGGGGCCTGACGGACATATTTCGAGATATTTCTTCTTCTTGTTGTTCTTCTTCTGCACAGCTAAGGTGGAAGTGGCATTTGTAGCTCGCAATAGTGCAGAGTTATCTCAAAGAAAGGGGCCACGGTGTTTCTGTATCTCTATTATGTTGGTGCGGCTTCGGAACTTTTAAATATCTCGATATATCTCGAGAACTACGCTTCTGATCAAAAAATATCATAGAACATAGATTGTAGAAAACATAATTCTCTACAAAAAAGGTCTCTTCACGTTTTGCCATAGCTCACTTCGTTTCCGAGATATTTGCAGATTTATCTCCAGGGAAGGGTCTTGACGGACATATTTCGAGATATTTCTTCTTCTTGTTGTTCTTCTTCTGCACAGCTAAACTGGAAGTGGCATTTCCAGCTCGCAATAGTGCAGAGTTATCCCAAAGAAAGGGGCCACGGTGTTTCTGTATCTCTATTATGTTGGTGCGGCTTCGGAACTTTTAAATATCTTGATATATCTCGAGAACTACGCATCTGATCAAAAAATATCATACAACATAAAAAGTAGGAAACTTAATTCTCTACAAAAAAGGTCTCTTAACATTTTGCCATAGCTCGCTTCGTTTCCGAGATAGTTGCAGATTTATCTCAAGGGAAGGGGTCTGACGGACATATTTCGAGATATTTCCTCTTCTTGTTGTTCTTCTTCTGCACAGCTAAGCTGGAAGTGGCATTTGCAGCTCGCAATAGTGCAGAGTTATCTCAAAGAAAGAGGCCACGGTGTTTCTGTACCTCTATTATGTTGGTGCAGCTTCGGAACTTTTAAATATCTTGATATATCCCGAGAACTACGCATCTGATCAAAAAATATCATGCAACATAAAAAGTAGGAAGCTTAATTGTCTACAAAAAAGGTATCTTAACATTTTGCCATAGCTCGCTTCGTTTCCGAGATATTTGCAGATTTATCTCAAGGGAAGGGGCCTGACGGACATATTTCGAGATATTTCTTCTTCTTGTTGTTCTTCTTCTGCACAGCTAAGCAGGAAGTGGCATTTGCAGGTCGCAATAGTGCAGAGTTATCTCAAAGAAAGGGGCCACGGTGTGTCTGTATCTCTATTATGTTGGTGCGGCTTCGGAACTTTTAAATATCTCGATATATCTCGAAAACTACGCTTCTGATCAAAAAATATCATAGAACGTAAATTGTAGGAAGCTTAATTATCTACAAAAAAGGTATCTCAACATTTTGCCATAGCTCGCTTCGTTTCCGAGATATTTGCAGATTTATCTCAAGGGCAGGGGCCTGACGGACATATTTCGAGATATTTCTTCTTCTTGTTGTTCTTCTTCTGCACAGCTAAGCAGGAAGTGGCATTTGCAGGTCGCAATAGTGCAGAGTTATCTCAAAGAAAGGGGCCACGGTGTGTCTGTATCTCTATTATGTTGGTGCGGCTTCGGAACTTTTAAATATCTCGATATATCTCGAAAACTACGCTTCTGATCAAAAAATATCATAGAACGTAAATTGTAGGAAACATAATTCTCTACAAAAAAGGTCTCTTAACATTTTGCCATAGCTCGCTTCGTTTCCGAGATATTTGCAGATTTATCTCAAGGGAAGGGGTCTGACGGACATATTACGAGATATTTCTTCTTCTTGTTGTTCTTCTCCTGCCCAGCTAAGCTCGAACTGGCATTTGCAGTTCGCAATAGTGCAGAGTTATCTCAAAGAAAGAGGCCACGGTGTTTCTGTACCTCAATTATGTTGGTGCAGCTTCGGAACTTTTAAATATCTTGATATATCTCGAGAACTACGCATCTGATCAAAAAATATCATAGAACATAAAAAGTAGGAAACTTAATTCTCTACAAAAAAGGTCTCTCAACATTTTGCTATAGCTCGCTTCGTTTCCGAGATATTTGCAGATTTATCTCAAGGGAAGTGGCCTGACGGATATATTTCGTAATATTTCTTCTTCTTGTTGTTCTTCTTCTGCACAGCTAAGCTGGAAGTGGCATTTGCAGCTCGCAATAGTGCAGAGTTATCTCAAAGAAAGAGGCTACGGTGTTTCTGTACCTCTATTATGCTGGTGCAGCTTCGGAACTTTTAAATATCTTGATATATCTCGAGAACTACGCATCTGATCAAAAAATATCATAGAAGATAAAAAGTACGAAACTTGATTCTCTACAAAAAGGGTCTCTTCACATTTTGCCATAGCTCGCTTCGTTTCCGAGATATTTGCAGATTTATCTCAAGGGAAGGGGCCTAACGGACATATTTCGAGATATTTCTTCTTCTTGTTGTTCTTCTTCTGCACAGCTAAGCTGGAAGTGGCATTTGCAGGTCGCAATAGTGCAGAGTTATCTCAAAGAAAGGGGCCACGGTGTTTCTGTATCTCTATAATGTTGGTGCGGCTTCGGAACTTTTAAATATCTTGATATATCTCGAGAACCACGCATCTGATCAAAAAATGTCATAGAACATAAAAAGTAGGAAAGTTAATTCTCTACAAAAAAGGAATCTTAACATTTTGCCATAGCTCGCTTCGTTTCCGAGATATTTGCAGATATATCTCAAGGGAAGGGGCCTGACGGACATATTTCGAGATATTTCTTCTTCTTGTTGTTCTTCTTCTGCACAGCTAAGCTGGAAGTGGCATTTGCAGGTCGCAATAGTGCAGAGTTATCTCAAAGAAAGGGGCCACGGTGTGTCTGTATCTCTATTATGTTGGTGCGGCTTCGGAACTTTTAAATATCTCGATATATCTCGAGAACTACGAATCTGATCAAAAAATATCATAGAACATGAAAAGTAGGAAACTTAATTCTCTACAAAAAAGGTCTCTTAACATTTTGCCATAGCTCGCTTCGTTTCCGAGATATTTGCAGATTTATCTCAAGGGAAGGGGCCTGACGGACATACTTCGAGATATTTCTTCGTCTTGTTGTTCTTCTTCTGCACAGCTAAGCTGGAAGTGGCATTTGCAGCTCGCAATAGTGCATAGTTATCTCAAAGAAAGGGGCCACGGTGTGTCTGTATCTCTATTATGTTGGTGCGGCTTCGGAACTTTTAAATATCTTGATATATCTCGAGAACTACGCATCTGATCAAAAAATATCATAGAACATAAGAAGTAGGAAACTTAATTCTCTACAAAAAAGGTCTCTTAACATTTTGCCATACCTCGCTTCGTTTCCGAGATATTTGCAGATTTATCTCAAGGGAAGGGGCCTGACGGACATATTTCGAGATATTTCTTCTTCTTGTTGTTCTTCTTCTGCACAGCTAAGCTGGAAGTGGCATCTGCGGCTCGCACTAGTGCAGAGTTATCTCAAAGAAAGGGGCCACGGTGTTTCTGTACCTCTATTATGTCGGTGCGGCTTCGGAACTTTTAAATATCTTGATATATCTCGAGAACTACGCATCTGATCAAAAAATATCATAGAACATAAAAAGTAGGAAACTTAATTCTCTACAAATAAGGTCTCTTAACATTTTGCCATAGCTCGCTTGGTTTCCGAGATATTTGCAGATTTATCTCAAGGGAAGGGGTCTGACAGACATATTTCGAGATATTTCTTCTTCTTGTTGTTCTTCTTCTGCACAGCTAAGCTCGAAGTGGCATTTGCAACTCGCAATAGTGCAGAGTTATCTCAAAGAAAGAGGCCACGGTGTTTCTGTACCTCTATTATGTGGGTGCAGCTTCGGAACTTTTAAATATCTTGATATATCTCGAGAACTACGCATCTGATCAAAAAATATCATAGAACATAAAAAGTAGGAAACTTAATTATCTACAAAAAAGGTCTCTTAACATTTTGCCATAGCTCGCTTCGTTTCCGAGATATTTGCAGATTTATCTCAAGGGAAGGGGCCTGACGGACATATTTCGAGATATTTCTTCTTCTTGTTGTTCTTCTTCTGCACAGCTAAGCTGGAAGTGGCATTTGCCGCTCGCAATAGTACAGAGTTATCTCAAAGAAAGGGGCCACGGTGGTTCTGTATCTCTATTATGTTGGTGCGGCTTCGGAACTTTTAAATATCTCGATATATCTCGAAAACTACGCTTCTGATCAAAAAATATCATAGAACGCAAATTGTAGGAAACATAATTTTCTAGAAAAAAGGTCTCTTAACATTTTGCCATAGCTCGCTTCGTTTCCGAGATATTTGCAGATTTATCTCAAGGGAAGGGGTCTGACGGACATATTTCGAGATGTTTCTTCTTCTTGTTGTTCTTCTTCTGCACAGCTAAGCTGGAAGTGGCATTTGCAGCTCGCAATAGTGCAGAGTTATCTCAAAGAAAGAGGCCACGGCGTTTCTGTACCTCTATTATGTTGGTGCAGCTTCGGAACTTTTAAATATCTTGATATATCTCGAGAACTACGCATCTGATCAAAAAATATCATAGAAGATAAAAAGTAGGAAACTTAATTCTCTGCAAAAAAGGTCTCTTAACATTTTGCCATAGCTCGCTTCGTTTCCGAGATATTTGCAGATTTATCTCAAGGGAAGGGGCGTAACGGACATATTTCGAGATATTTCTTCTTCTTGTTGTTCCTCTTCTGCACAGCTAAGCTGGAAGTGGCATTTGCAGCTCGCAATAGTGCAGAGTTATCTCAAAGAAAGGGGCCACGGTGTTTCTGTATCTCTATTATGTTGGTGCGGCTTCGGAGCTTTCAAATATCTCGATATATCTCGAAAACTACACTTCTGATCAAAAAATATCATAGAACATAAATTGTAGGAAACATAATTCTCTACAAAAAAGGTCTCTTAACATTTTGCCATAGCTCGCTTCGTTTCCGAGATATTTGCAGATTTATCTCAAGGGAAGGGGTCTGACGGAGATATTTCGAGATATTTCTTCTTCTTGTTGTTCTTCTTCTGCACAGCTAAGCTCGAAGTGGCATTTGCAGCTCGCAATAGTGCAGAGTTATCTCAAAGAAAGAGGCCACGGTGTTTCTGTACCTCTATTATGTTGGTGCAGCTTCGGAACTTTTAAATATCTTGATATATCTCGAGAACTACGCATCTGATCAAAAAATATCATAGAAGATAAGAAGTAGGACACTTAATTCTCTGCAAAAAAGGTCTCTTAACATTTTGCCATAGCTCGCTTCGTTTCCGAGATATTTGCAGATTTATCTCAAGGGAAGGGGCCTGACGGACATATTTCGAGATATTTCTTCTTCTTGTTGTTCTTCTTCTGCACAGCTAAGGTGGAAGTGGCATTTGCAGCTCGCAATAGTGCAGAGTTATCTCAAAGAAAGGGGCCACGGTGTTTCTGTATCTCTATTATGTTGGTGCAGTTTCGGAACTTTTAGATATCTTGATATATCTCGAGAACTACGCATCTGATCAAAAAATATGATAGAACATAAAAAGTAGGAAACTTAATTCTCTACAAAAAAGCTCTCTTAACATTTTGCCATAGCTTGCTTCGTTTCCGAGATATTTGCAGATTTATCTCAAGGGAAGTGGCCTGACGGACATATTTCGAGATATTTCTTCTTCTTGTTGTTCTTCTTCTGCACAGCTAAGCTGGAAGTGGAATTTGCAGCTCGCAATAGTGCAGAGTTATCTCAAAGAAAGAGGCCACGGTGTTTCTGTACCTCTATTATGTTGGTGCAGCTTTGGAACTTTTAAATATCTTGATATATCCCGAGAACTACGCATCTGATCAAAAAATATCATAGAAGATAAAAAGTAGGAAACTTAATTCTCTACAAAAAAGGTCTCTTAACATTTTGCCATAGCTCGCTTCGTTTCCGAGATATTTGCAGATTTATCTCAAGGGAAGGGGCGTAACGGACATATTTCGAGATATTTCTTCTTCTTGTTGTTCTTCTTCTGCACAGCTAAGCTGGAAGTGGCATTTGCAGCTCGCAATAGTGCAGAGTTATCTCAAAGAAAGGGGCCACGGTGTTTCTGTATCTCTATTATGTTGGTGCGGCTTCGGAGCTTTCAAATATCTCGATATATCTGGAAAACTACACTTCTGATCAAAAAATATCATAGAACATAAAAGGTAGGAAACTTAATTTTCTACAAAAAAGGTCTCTTAACATTTTGCCATAGCTCGCTTCGTTTCCGAGATATTTGCAGATTTATCTCAAGGGAAGGGGCCAGACGGACATATTTCGAGATATTTCTTCTTCTTGTTGTTCTTCTTCTGCACAGCTAAGGTGGAAGTGGCATTTGCAGCTCGCAATAGTGCAGAGTTATCTCAAAGAAAGGGGCCACGGTGTTTCTGTATCTCTATTATGTTGGTGCGGCTTCGGAACTTTTAAATATCTCGATATATCTCGAGAACTACGCTTCTGATCAAAAAATATCGTAGAACATAGATTGTAAGAAACATAATTCTCTACAAAAAAGGTCTCTTCACGTTTTGCCATAGCTCACTTCGTTTCCGAGATATTTGCAGATTTATCTCCAGGGAAGGGTCTTCACGGACATATTTCGAGATATTTCTTGTTCTTGTTGTTCTTCTTCTGCACAGCTAAACTGGAAGTGGCATTTCCAGCTCGCAATAGTGCAGAGTTATCCCAAAGAAAGGGGCCACGGTGTTTCTGTATCTCTATTATGTTGGTGCGGCTTCGGAACTTTTAAATATCTCGATATATCTCGAAAACTACGCTTCTGATCAAAAAATATCATAGAACGTAAACTGTAGCAAACATAATTCTCTACAAAAAAGGTCTCTTAACATTTTGTCATAGCTCGCTTCGTTTCCGAGATATTTGCAGATTTATCTCAAGGGAAGGGGCCTGACGGACATATTTCGAGATATTTCTTCTTCTTGTTGTTCTTCTTCTGCACAGCTAAGCTCGAAGTGGCATTTGCAGCTCGCAATAGTGCAGAGTTATCTCAAAGAAAGAGGCCACGTTGTTTCTGTACCTCTATTATGTTGGTGCAGCTTCGGAACTTTTAAATATCTTGATATATCTCGAGAACTACGCATCTGATCAAAAAATATCATAGAACATAAAAAGTAGGAAACTTAATTCTCTACAAAAAAGGTCTCTTAACATTTTGCAATAGCTCACTTCGTTTCCGAGATATTTGCAGATTTATCTCAAGGGAAGGGGCCTGACGGACATATTTCGAGATATTTCTTCTTCTTGTTGTTCTTCTTCTGCACAGCTAAGCTGGAAGTGGCATTTGCCGCTCGCAATAGTACAGAGTTATCTCAAAGAAAGGGGCCACGGTGGTTCTGTATCTCTATTATGTTGGTGCGGCTTCGGAACTTTTAAATATCTCGATATATCTCGAAAACTACGCTTCTGATCAAAAAATATCATAGAACGCAAATTGTAGGAAACATAATTTTCTAGAAAAAAGGTCTCTTAACATTTTGCCATAGCTCGCTTCGTTTCCGAGATATTTGCAGATTTATCTCAAGGGAAGGGGTCTGACGGACATATTTCGAGATGTTTCTTCTTCTTGTTGTTCTTCTTCTGCACAGCTAAGCTGGAAGTGGCATTTGCAGCTCGCAATAGTGCAGAGTTATCTCAAAGAAAGAGGCCACGGCGTTTCTGTACCTCTATTATGTTGGTGCAGCTTCGGAACTTTTAAATATCTTGATATATCTCGAGAACTACGCATCTGATCAAAAAATATCATAGAAGATAAAAAGTAGGAAACTTAATTCTCTGCAAAAAAGGTCTCTTAACATTTTGCCATAGCTCGCTTCGTTTCCGAGATATTTGCAGATTTATCTCAAGGGAAGGGGCGTAACGGACATATTTCGAGATATTTCTTCTTCTTGTTGTTCCTCTTCTGCACAGCTAAGCTGGAAGTGGCATTTGCAGCTCGCAATAGTGCAGAGTTATCTCAAAGAAAGGGGCCACGGTGTTTCTGTATCTCTATTATGTTGGTGCGGCTTCGGAGCTTTCAAATATCTCGATATATCTCGAAAACTACACTTCTGATCAAAAAATATCATAGAACATAAATTGTAGGAAACATAATTCTCTACAAAAAAGGTCTCTTAACATTTTGCCATAGCTCGCTTCGTTTCCGAGATATTTGCAGATTTATCTCAAGGGAAGGGGTCTGACGGAGATATTTCGAGATATTTCTTCTTCTTGTTGTTCTTCTTCTGCACAGCTAAGCTCGAAGTGGCATTTGCAGCTCGCAATAGTGCAGAGTTATCTCAAAGAAAGAGGCCACGGTGTTTCTGTACCTCTATTATGTTGGTGCAGCTTCGGAACTTTTAAATATCTTGATATATCTCGAGAACTACGCATCTGATCAAAAAATATCATAGAAGATAAGAAGTAGGACACTTAATTCTCTGCAAAAAAGGTCTCTTAACATTTTGCCATAGCTCGCTTCGTTTCCGAGATATTTGCAGATTTATCTCAAGGGAAGGGGCCTGACGGACATATTTCGAGATATTTCTTCTTCTTGTTGTTCTTCTTCTGCACAGCTAAGGTGGAAGTGGCATTTGCAGCTCGCAATAGTGCAGAGTTATCTCAAAGAAAGGGGCCACGGTGTTTCTGTATCTCTATTATGTTGGTGCAGTTTCGGAACTTTTAGATATCTTGATATATCTCGAGAACTACGCATCTGATCAAAAAATATGATAGAACATAAAAAGTAGGAAACTTAATTCTCTACAAAAAAGCTCTCTTAACATTTTGCCATAGCTTGCTTCGTTTCCGAGATATTTGCAGATTTATCTCAAGGGAAGTGGCCTGACGGACATATTTCGAGATATTTCTTCTTCTTGTTGTTCTTCTTCTGCACAGCTAAGCTGGAAGTGGAATTTGCAGCTCGCAATAGTGCAGAGTTATCTCAAAGAAAGAGGCCACGGTGTTTCTGTACCTCTATTATGTTGGTGCAGCTTTGGAACTTTTAAATATCTTGATATATCCCGAGAACTACGCATCTGATCAAAAAATATCATAGAAGATAAAAAGTAGGAAACTTAATTCTCTACAAAAAAGGTCTCTTAACATTTTGCCATAGCTCGCTTCGTTTCCGAGATATTTGCAGATTTATCTCAAGGGAAGGGGCGTAACGGACATATTTCGAGATATTTCTTCTTCTTGTTGTTCTTCTTCTGCACAGCTAAGCTGGAAGTGGCATTTGCAGCTCGCAATAGTGCAGAGTTATCTCAAAGAAAGGGGCCACGGTGTTTCTGTATCTCTATTATGTTGGTGCGGCTTCGGAGCTTTCAAATATCTCGATATATCTGGAAAACTACACTTCTGATCAAAAAATATCATAGAACATAAAAGGTAGGAAACTTAATTTTCTACAAAAAAGGTCTCTTAACATTTTGCCATAGCTCGCTTCGTTTCCGAGATATTTGCAGATTTATCTCAAGGGAAGGGGCCAGACGGACATATTTCGAGATATTTCTTCTTCTTGTTGTTCTTCTTCTGCACAGCTAAGGTGGAAGTGGCATTTGCAGCTCGCAATAGTGCAGAGTTATCTCAAAGAAAGGGGCCACGGTGTTTCTGTATCTCTATTATGTTGGTGCGGCTTCGGAACTTTTAAATATCTCGATATATCTCGAGAACTACGCTTCTGATCAAAAAATATCGTAGAACATAGATTGTAAGAAACATAATTCTCTACAAAAAAGGTCTCTTCACGTTTTGCCATAGCTCACTTCGTTTCCGAGATATTTGCAGATTTATCTCCAGGGAAGGGTCTTCACGGACATATTTCGAGATATTTCTTGTTCTTGTTGTTCTTCTTCTGCACAGCTAAGCTCGAAGTGGCATTTGCAGCTCGCAATAGTGCAGAGTTATCTCAAAGAAAGAGGCCACGTTGTTTCTGTACCTCTATTATGTTGGTGCAGCTTCGGAACTTTTAAATATCTTGATATATCTCGAGAACTACGCATCTGATCAAAAAATATCATAGAACATAAAAAGTAGGAAACTTAATTCTCTACAAAAAAGGTCTCTTAACATTTTGCAATAGCTCACTTCGTTTCCGAGATATTTGCAGATTTATCTCAAGGGAAGGGGCCTGACGGACATATTTCGAGATATTTCTTCTTCTTGTTGTTCTTCTTCTGCACAGCTAAGCTGGAAGTGGCATTTGCAGCTCGCAATAGTGCAGAGATATCTCAAAGAAAGGGGCCACGGTGTTTCTGTATCTCTATTATGTTGGTGCGGCTTCGGAACTTTTAAATATCTTGATATATCTCGAGAACTACGCATCTGATCAAAAATATCATACAACATAAAAAGTAGGAAACTTAATTCTCTACAAAAAAGGTCTCTTAACATTTTGCCATAGCTCGCTTCGTTTCCGAGATATTTGCAGATTTATCTCAGGGGAAGGGGCCTGACGGACATAATTCGAGATATTTCTTCTTCTGCACAGCTAAGCTGGAAGTGGCATTTACAGCTCGCAATAGTGCACAGTTATCTCAAAGAAAGGGGCCACGGTGTTTCTGTATCTCTATTATGTTGGTGCGGCTTCGGAACTTTTAAATATCTTGATATATCTCGAGAACTTCGCATCTGATCAAAAAATATCATAGAACATAAAACGTAGGAAACTTAATTCTCTACAAAAAAGGTCTCTTAACATTTTGCCATAGCTCGCTTCGTTTCCGAGATATTTGCAGATTCATCTCAAGGGAAGGGGCCTGACGGACATATTTCGAGATATTTCTTCTTCTTGATGTTCTTCTTCTGCACAGCTAAGCTGGAAGTGGCATTTGCGGCACGCACTAGTGCAGAGTTATCTCCAAGAAAGGGGCCACGGTGTTTCTGTATCTCTATTATGTTGGTGCGGCTTCGGAACTTTTAAATATCTTGATATATCTCGAGAACTACGCATCTGATCAAAAAATATCATAGAACATAAAAAGTAGGAAACTTAATTCTCTACAAATAAAGTCTCTTAACATTTTGCCATAGCTCGCTTCGTTTCCGAGATATTTGCAGATTTATCTCAAGGGAAGGGGCCTGACGGACATATTTCGAGATATTTCTTCTTCTTGTTGTTCTTCTTCTGCACAGCTAAGCTGGAAGTGGCATTTACGGCTCGCAATAGTGCAGAGTTATCTCAAAGAAAGGGGCCACGGTGTTTCTGTATCTCTATTATGTTGGTGCGGCTTCGGAACTTTTAAATATCTTGATATATCTCGAGAACTACGCATCTCATCAAAAAATATCATAGAACATAAAACGTAGGAAACTTAATTCTCTACAAAAAAGGTCTCTTAACATTTTGCGATAGCTCGCTTCGTTTTCGAGATATTTGCAGATATATCTCAAGGGAAGGGGCCTGACGGACATATTTCGAGATATTTCTTCTTCTTGTTGTTCTTCTTCTGCACAGCTAAGCTGGAAGTGGCATTTACAGCTCGCAATAGTGCAGAGTTATCTCAAAGAAAGGGGCCACGGTGTTTCTGTATCTCTATTATGTTGGTGCGGCTTCGGAACTTTTAAATATCTTGATATATCTCGAGAACTACGCATCTGATCAAAAAATATCATAGAACATAAAACGTAGGAAACTTAATTCTCTACAAAAAAGGTCTCTTAACATTTTGCCATAGCTCGCTTCGTTTCCGAGATTTTTGCAGATTCATCTCAAGGGAAGGGGCCTGACGGACATATTTCGAGATATTTCTTCTTCTTGATGTTCTTCTTCTGCACAGCTAAGCTGGAAGTGGCATTTGCGGCACGCACTAGTGCAGAGTTATCTCCAAGAAAGGGGCCACGGTGTTTCTGTATCTCTATTATGTTGGTGCGGCTTCGGAACTTTTAAATATCTTGATATATCTCGAGAACTACGCATCTGATCAAAAAATATCATAGAACATAAAAAGTAGGAAACTTAATTCTCTACAAATAAAGTCTCTTAACATTTTGCCATAGCTCGCTTCGTTTCCGAGATATTTGCAGATTTATCTCAAGGGAAGGGGCCTGACGGACATATTTCGAGATATTTCTTCTTCTTGTTGTTCTTCTTCTGCACAGCTAAGCTGGAAGTGGCATTTACGGCTCGCAATAGTGCAGAGTTATCTCAAAGAAAGGGGCCACGGTGTTTCTGTATCTCTATTATGTTGGTGCGGCTTCGGAACTTTTAAATATCTTGATATATCTCGAGAACTACGCATCTCATCAAAAAATATCATAGAACATAAAACGTAGGAAACTTAATTCTCTACAAAAAAGGTCTCTTAACATTTTGCGATAGCTCGCTTCGTTTTCGAGATATTTGCAGATATATCTCAAGGGAAGGGGCCTGACGGACATATTTCGAGATATTTCTTCTTCTTGTTGTTCGTCTTCTGCACAGCTAAGCTGGAAGTGGCATTTGCAGCTCGCAATAGTGCAGAGTTATTTCAAAGAAAGGGGCCACGGTGTTTCTGTATCTCTATTATGTTGGTGCGGATTCGGAACTTTTAAATATCTTGATATATCTCGAGAACTACGCATCTGATCAAAAAATATCATAGAACATAAAAAGTAGGAAACTTAATTCTCTACAAAAAAGGTCTCTTAACATTTTGCCATAGCTCGCTTCGTTTCCGAGATATTTGCAGATTTATCTCAAGGGAAGGGGCCTGACGGACATATTTCGAGATATTTCTTCTTCTTGTTGTTCTTCTTCTGCACAGCTAAGCTGGAAGTGGCATTTGCAGCTCGCAATAGTGCAGAGTTATCTCAAAGAAAGGGGCCACGGTGTTTCTGTATCTCTATTATGTTGGTGCGGCTTCGGAACTTTTAAATATCTCGATATATCTCGAAAACTACGCTTCTGATCGAAAAATATCATAGAACATAAAAAGTAGGAAACATAATTCTCTACAAAAAGGGTCTCTTAACATTTTGCCATAGCTCGCTTCGTTTCCGAGATATTTGCAGATTTATCTCAAGGGAAGGGGCCTGACGGACATATTTCGAGATATTTCTTCTTCTTGTTGTTCTTCTTCTGCACAGCTAAGCTGGAAGTGGCATTTACAGCTCGCAATAGTGCAGAGTTATCTCAAAGAAAGGGGCCACGGTGTTTCTGTATCTCTATTATGTTGGTGCGGCTTCGGAACTTTTAAATATCTTGATATATCTCGAGAACTACGCATCTGATCAAAAAATATCATAGAACATAAAACGTAGGAAACTTAATTCTCTACAAAAAAGGTCTCCTAACATTTTGCCATAGCTCGCTTCGTTTCCGAGATATTTGCAGATTCATCTCAAGGGAAGGGGCCTGACGGACATATTTCGAGATATTTCTTCTTCTTGATGTTCTTCTTCTGCACAGCTAAGCTGGAAGTGGCATTTGCGGCACGCACTAGTGCAGAGTTATCTCCAAGAAAGGGGCCACGGTGTTTCTGTATCTCTATTATGTTGGTGCGGCTTCGGAACTTTTAAATATCTTGATATATCTCGAGAACTACGCATCTGATCAAAAAATATCATAGAACATGAAAAGTAGGAAACTTAATTCTCTACAAACAAAGTCTCTTAACATTTTGCCATAGCTCGCTTCGTTTCCGAGATATTTGCAGATTTATCTCAAGGGAAGGGACCTGACGGACATATTTCGAGATATTTCTTCTTCTTGTTGTTCTTCTTCTGCACAGCTAAGCTGGAAGTGGCATTTACGGCTCGCAATAGTGCAGAGTTATCTCAAAGAAAGGGGCCACGGTGTTTCTGTATCTCTATTATGTTGGTGCGGCTTCGGAACTTTTAAATATCTTGATATATCTCGAGAACTACGCATCTCATCAAAAAATATCATAGAACATAAAACGTAGGAAACTTAATTCTCTACAAAAAAGGTCTCTTAACATTTTGCCATAGCTCGCTTCGTTTCCGAGATATTTGCAGATTTATCTCAAGGGAAGGGGCCTGACGGACATATTTCGAGATATTTCTTCTTCTTGTTGTTCGTCTTCTGCACAGCTAAGCTGGAAGTGGCATTTGCAGCTCGCAATAGTGCAGAGTTATTTCAAAGAAAGGGGCCACGGTGTTTCTGTATCTCTATTATGTTGGTGCGGCTTCGGAACTTTTAAATATCTTGATATATCTCGAGAACTACGCATCTGATCAAAAAATATCATAGAACATAAAAAGTAGCAAACTTAATTCTCTACAAAAAAGGTCTCTTAACATTTTGCCATAGCTCGCTTCGTTCCCGAGATATTTGCAGATTTATCTCAGGGGAAGGGGCCTGACGGACATAATTCGAGATATTTCTCCTTCTTGTTGTTCTTCTTCTGCACAGCTAAGCTGGAAGTGGCATTTACAGCTCGCAATAGTGCAGAGTTATCTCAAAGAAAGGGGCCACGGTGTTTCTGTATCTCTATTATGTTGGTGCGGATTCGGAACTTTTAAATATCTTGATATATCTCGAGAACTACGCATCTGATCAAAAAATATCATAGAACATAAAAAGTAGGAAACTTAATTCTCTACAAAAAAGGTCTCTTAACATTTTGCCATAGCTCGCTTCGTTTCCGAGATATTTGCAGATTTATCTCAAGGGAAGGGGCCTGACGGACATATTTCGAGATATTTCTTCTTCTTGTTGTTCTTCTTCTGCACAGCTAAGCTGGAAGTGGCATTTGCAGCTCGCAATAGTGCAGAGTTATCTCAAAGAAAGGGGCCACGGTGTTTCTGTATCTCTATTATGTTGGTGCGGCTTCGGAACTTTTAAATATCTCGATATATCTCGAAAACTACGCTTCTGATCGAAAAATATCATAGAACATAAAAAGTAGGAAACATAATTCTCTACAAAAAGGGTCTCTTAACATTTTGCCATAGCTCGCTTCGTTTCCGAGATATTTGCAGATTTATCTCAAGGGAAGGGGCCTGACGGACATATTTCGAGATATTTCTTCTTCTTGTTGTTCTTCTTCTGCACAGCTAAGCTGGAAGTGGCATTTACAGCTCGCAATAGTGCAGAGTTATCTCAAAGAAAGGGGCCACGGTGTTTCTGTATCTCTATTATGTTGGTGCGGCTTCGGAACATTTAAATATCTTGATATATCTCGAGAACTACGCATCTGATCAAAAAATATCATAGAACATAAAACGTAGGAAACTTAATTCTCTACAAAAAAGGTCTCTTAACATTTTGCCATAGCTCGCTTCGTTTCCGAGATATTTGCAGATTCATCTCAAGGGAAGGGGCCTGACGGACATATTTCGAGATATTTCTTCTTCTTGATGTTCTTCTTCTGCACAGCTAAGCTGGAAGTGGCATTTGCGGCACGCACTAGTGCAGAGTTATCTCCAAGAAAGGGGCCACGGTGTTTCTGTATCTCTATTATGTTGGTGCGGCTTCGGAACTTTTAAATATCTTGATATATCTCGAGAACTACGCATCTGATCAAAAAATATCATAGAACATAAAAAGTAGGAAACTTAATTCTCTACAAATAAAGTCTCTTAACATTTTGCCATAGCTCGCTTCGTTTCCGAGATATTTGCAGATTTATCTCAAGGGAAGGGGCCTGACGGACATATTTCGAGATATTTCTTCTTCTTGTTGTTCTTCTTCTGCACAGCTAAGCTGGAAGTGGCATTTACGGCTCGCAATAGTGCAGAGTTATCTCAAAGAAAGGGGCCACGGTGTTTCTGTATCTCTATTATGTTGGTGCGGCTTCGGAACTTTTAAATATCTTGATATATCTCGAGAACTACGCATCTCATCAAAAAATATCATAGAACATAAAACGTAGGAAACTTAATTCTCTACAAAAAAGGTCTCTTAACATTTTGCGATAGCTCGCTTCGTTTTCGAGATATTTGCAGATATATCTCAAGGGAAGGGGCCTGACGGACATATTTCGAGATATTTCTTCTTCTTGTTGTTCTTCTTCTGCACAGCTAAGCTGGAAGTGGCATTTGCAGCTCGCAATAGTGCAGAGTTATCTCAAAGAAAGGGGCCACGGTGTTTCTGTATCTCTATTATGTTGGTGCGGCTTCGGAACTTTTAAATATCTCGATATATCTCGAAAACTACGCTTCTGATCGAAAAATATCATAGAACATAAAAAGTAGGAAACATAATTCTCTACAAAAAGGGTCTCTTAACATTTTGCCATAGCTCGCTTCGTTTCCGAGATATTTGCACATTTATCTCAAGGGAAGGGGCCTGACGGACATATTTCGAGATATTTCTTCTTCTTGTTGTTCTTCTTCTGCACAGCTAAGCTGGAAGTGGCATTTACAGCTCGCAATAGTGCAGAGTTATCTCAAAGAAAGGGGCCACGGTGTTTCTGTATCTCTATTATGTTGGTGCGGCTTCGGAACTTTTAAATATCTTGATATATCTCGAGAACTACGCATCTGATCAAAAAATATCATAGGACATAAAACGTAGGAAACTTAATTCTCTACAAAAAAGGTCTCCTAACATTTTGCCATAGCTCGCTTCGTTTCCGAGATATTTGCAGATTCATCTCAAGGGAAGGGGCCTGACGGACATATTTCGAGATATTTCTTCTTCTTGATGTTCTTCTTCTGCACAGCTAAGCTGGAAGTGGCATTTGCGGCACGCACTAGTGCAGAGTTATCTCCAAGAAAGGGGCCACGGTGTTTCTGTATCTCTATTATGTTGGTGCGGCTTCGGAACTTTTAAATATCTTGATATATCTCGAGAACTACGCATCTGATCAAAAAATATCATAGAACATAAAAAGTAGGAAACTTAATTCTCTACAAATAAAGTCTCTTAACATTTTGCCATAGCTCGCTTCGTTTCCGAGATATTTGCAGATTTATCTCAAGGGAAGGGACCTGACGGACATATTTCGAGATATTTCTTCTTCTTGTTGTTCTTCTTCTGCACAGCTAAGCTGGAAGTGGCATTTACGGCTCGCAATAGTGCAGAGTTATCTCAAAGAAAGGGGCCACGGTGTTTCTGTATCTCTATTATGTTGGTGCGGCTTCGGAACTTTTAAATATCTTGATATATCTCGAGAACTACGCATCTGATCAAAAAATATCATAGAACATAAAAAGTAGGAAACTTAATTCTCTACAAAAAAGGTCTCTTAACATTTTGCCATAGCTCGCTTCGTTCCCGAGATATTTGCAGATTTATCTCAGGGGAAGGGGCCTGACGGACATAATTCGAGATATTTCTTCTTCTTGTTGTTCTTCTTCTGCACAGCTAAGCTGGAAGTGGCATTTACGGCTCGCAATAGTGCAGAGTTATCTCAAAGAAAGGGGCCACGGTGTTTCTGTATCTCTATTATGTTGGTGCGGCTTCGGAACTTTTAAATATCTCGATATATCTCGAAAACTACGCATCCGATCAAAAAATATCATAGAACATAAAAAGTAGGAAACTTAATTCTCTACAAAAAAGGTCTCTTAACATTTTGCCATAGCTCGCTTCGTTCCCGAGATATTTGCAGATTTATCTCAGGGGAAGGGGCCTGACGGACATAATTCGAGATATTTCTTCTTCTTGTTGTTCTTCTTCTGCACAGCTAAGCTGGAAATGGCATTTACAGCTCGCAATAGTGCAGAGGTATCTCAAAGAAAGGGGCCACGGTGTTTCTGTATCTCTATTATGTTGGTGCGGCTTCGGAACTTTTAAATATCTTGATATATCTCGAGAACTACGCATCTGATCAAAAAATATCATAGAACATAAAAAGTAGGAAACTTAATTCTCTACAAAAAAGGTCTCTTAACATTTTGCCATAGCTCGCTTCGTTTCCGAGATATTTGCAGATTTATCTCAAGGGAAGGGGCCTGACCGACATATTTCGAGATACTTCTTCTTCTTGTTGTTCTTCTTCTGCACAGCTAAGCTGGGAGTGGCATTTGCAGCTCGCAATAGTGCAGAGTTCTCTCAAAGAAAGGGGCCACGGTGTTTCTGTATCTCTATTATGTTGGTGCGGCTTCGGAACTTTTAAATATCTTGATATATCTCGAGAACTACGCATCTGATCAAAAAATATCATAGAACATAAAAAGTAGGAAACTTAATTCTCTACAAAAAAGGTCTCTTAACATTTTGCCATAGCTCGCTTCGTTCCCGAGATATTTGCAGATTTATCTCATGGGAAGGGGCCTGACGGACATAATTCGAGATATTTCTTCTTCTTGTTGTTCTTCTTCTGCACAGCTAAGCTGGAAATGGCATTTACAGCTCGCAATAGTGCAGAGGTATCTCAAAGAAAGGGGCCACGGTGTTTCTGTATCTCTATTATGTTGGTGCGGCTTCGGAACTTTTAAATATCTTGATATATCTCGAGAACTACGCATCTGATCAAAAAATATCATAGAACATAAAAAGTAGGAAACTTAATTCTCTACAAAAAAGGTCTCTTAACATTTTGCCATAGCTCGCTTCGTTTCCGAGATATTTGCAGATTTATCTCAAGGGAAGGGGCCTGACGGACATATTTCGAGATATTTCTTCTTCTTGTTGTTCTTCTTCTGCACAGCTAAGCTGGAAGTGGCATTTGCAGCTCGCAATAGTGCAGAGTTATCTCAAAGAAAGGGGCCACGGTGTTTCTGTATCTCTATTATGTTGGTGCGGCTTCGGAACTTTTAAATATCTCGATATATCTCGAAAACTACGCATCCGATCAAAAAATATCATAGAACATAAATTGTACGAAACATAATTCTCTACAAAAAAGCTCTCTTAACATTTTGCCATAGCTCGCTTCGTTTCCGAGATATTTGCAGATTTATCTCAGGGGAAGGGGCCTGACGGACATAATTCGAGATATTTCTTCTTCTTGTTGTTCTTCTTCTGCACAGCTAAGCTGGAAATGGCGTTTACAGCTCGCAATAGTGCAGAGGTATCTCAAAGAAAGGGGCCACGGTGTTTCTGTATCTCTATTATGTTGGTGCGGCTTCGGAACTTTTAAATATCTTGATATATCTCGAGAACTACGCATCTGATCAAAAAATATCATAGAACATAAAAAGTAGGAAACTTAATTCTCTACAAAAAAGGTCTCTTAACATTTTGCCATAGCTCGCTTCGTTTCCGAGATATTTGCAGATTTATCGCAAGGGAAGGGGCCTGACGGACGTATTTCGAGATATTTCTTCTTCTTGTTGTTCTTCTTCTGCACAGCTAAGCTGGAAGTGGCATTTGCAGCTCGCAATAGTGCAGAGTTATCTCAAAGAAAGGGGCCACGGTGTTTCTGTATCTCTATTATGTTGGTGCGGCTTCGGAACTTTTAAATATCTCGATATATCTCGAAAACTACGCTTCTGATCAAAAAATATCATAGAACATAAATTGTACGAAACATAATTCTCTACAAAAAAGGTCTCTTAACATTTTGCCATAGCTCGCTTCGTTTCCGAGATATTTGCAGATATATCTCAAGGGAAGGGGCCTGACGGACATATTTCGAGATATTTCTTCTTCTTGTTGTTCTTCTTCTGAACAGCTAAGCTGGAAGTGGCATTTACAGCTCGCAATAGTGCAGAGTTATCTCAAAGAAAGGGGCCACGGTGTTTCTGTATCTCTATTATGTTGGTGCGGCTTCGGAACTTTTAAATATCTTGATATATCTCGAGAACTACGCATCTGATCAAAAAATATCATAGAACATAAATAGTAGGAAACTTAATTCTCTACAAAAAAGATCTCTTAACATTTTGCCATAGCTCGCTTCGTTTCCGAGATATTTGCAGATTTATCTCAAGGGAAGGGGCCTGACCGACATATTTCGAGATATTTCTTCTTCTTGTTGTTCTTCTTCTGCACAGCTAAGCTGGGAGTGGCATTTGCAGCTCGCAATAGTGCAGAGTTATCTCAAAGAAAGGGGCCACGGTGTTTCTGTATCTCTATTATGTTGGTGCGGCTTCGGAACTTTTAAATATCTTGATATATCTCGAGAACTACGCATCTGATCAAAAAATATCATAGAACATAAAAAGTAGGAAACTTAATTCTCTACAAAAAAGGTCTCTTAACATTTTGCCATAGCTCGCTTCGTTTCCGAGATATTTGCAGATTTATCTCAAGGGAAGGGGCCTGACGGACATATTTCGAGATATTTCTTCTTCTTGTTGTTCTTCTTCTGCACAGCTAAGCTGGAAGTGGCATTTGCAGCTCGCAATAGTGCAGAGTTATCTCAAAGAAAGGGGCCACGGTGTTTCTGTATCTCTATTATGTTGGTGCGGCTTCGGAACTTTTAAATATCTCGATATATCTCGAAAACTACGCTTCTGATCAAAAAATATCATAGAACATAAATTGTACGAAACATAATTCTCTACAAAAAAGGTCTCTTAACATTTTGCCATAGCTCGCTTCGTTTCCGAGATATTTGCAGATATATCTCAAGGGAAGGGGCCTGACGGACATATTTCGAGATATTTCTTCTTCTTGTTGTTCTTCTTCTGCACAGCTAAGCTGGAAGTGGCATTTACAGCTCGCAATAGTGCAGAGTTATCTCAAAGAAAGGGGCCACGGTGTTTCTGTATCTCTATTATGTTGGTGCGGCTTCGGAACTTTTAAATATCTTGATATATCTCGAGAACTACGCATCCGATCAAAAAATATCATAGAAGATAAAAAGTAGGAAACTTAATTCTCTACAAAAAAGGTCTCTTAACATTTTGCCATAGCTCGCTTCGTTTCCGAGATATTTGCAGATTTATCTCAGGGGAAGGGGCCTTTCGGACATAATTCGAGATATTTCTTCTTCTTGTTGTTCGTCTTCTGCACAGCTAAGCTGGAAGTGGCATTTGCAGCTCGCAATAGTGCAGAGTTATTTCAAAGAAAGGGGCCACGGTGTTTCTGTATCTCTATTATGTTGGTGCGGCTTCGGAACTTTTAAATATCTTGATATATCTCGAGAACTACGCATCTGATCAAAAAATATCATAGAACATAAAAAGTAGGAAACTTAATTCTCTACAAAAAAGGTCTCTTAACATTTTGCCATAGCTCGCTTCGTTTCCGAGATATTTGCAGATTTATCTCAAGGGAAGGGGCCTGACCGACATATTTCGAGATACTTCTTCTTCTTGTTGTTCTTCTTCTGCACAGCTAAGCTGGAAGTGGCATTTGCAGCTCGCAATAGTGCAGAGTTATCTCAAAGAAAGGGGCCACGGTGTTTCTGTATCTCTATTATGTTGGTGCGGCTTCGGAACTTTTAAATATCTCGATATATCTCGAAAACTACGCTACTGATCAAAAAATATCATAGAAGATAAATTGTAGGAAACATAATTCTCTACAAAAAAGGTCTCTTAACATTTTGCCATAGCTCGCTTCGTTTCCGAGATATTTGCAGATATATCTCAAGGGAAGGGGCCTGACGGACATATTTCGAGATATTTCTTGTTCTTGTTGTTCTTCTTCTGCACAGCTAAGCTGGAAGTGGCATTTACAGCTCGCAATAGTGCAGAGTTATCTCAAAGAAAGGGGCCACGGTGTTTCTGTATCTCTATTATGTTGGTACGGCTTCGGAACTTTTAAATATCTTGATATATCTCGAGAACTTCGCATCTGATCAAAAAATATCATAGAACATAAAAAGAAGGAAACTTAATTCTCTACGAAGAAGGACTCTTAACATTTTGCCATAGCTCTCTTCGTTTCCGAGATATTTGCAGATTTATCTCAAGGGAAGGGGCCTGACGGACATATTTCGAGATATTTCTTCTTCTTGTTGTTCTTCTTCTGCACAGTTAAGCTGGAAGTGGCATTTGCAGCTCGCAATAGTGCAGAGTTATCTCAAAGAAAGGGGCCACGGTGTTTCTGTATCTCTATTATGTTGGTGCGGCTTCGGAACTTTTAAATATCTTGATATATCTCGAGAACTACGCATCTGATCAAAAAATATCATAGAACATAAAAAGTAGGAAACTTAATTCTCTACAAAAAAGGTCTCTTAACATTTTGCCATAGCTCGCTTCGTTTCCGAGATATTTGCAGATTTATCTCAAGGGAAGGGGCCTGACGGACATATTTCGAGATATTTCTTCTTCTTGTTGTTCTTCTTCTGCACAGCTAAGCTGGAAGTGGCATTTGCAGCTCGCAATAGTGCAGAGTTATCTCAAAGAAAGGGGCCACGGTGTTTCTGTATCTCTATTATGTTGGTGCGGCTTCGGAACTTTTAAATATCTCGATATATCTCGAAAACTACGCTTCTGATCAAAAAATATCATAGAACATAAATTGTACGAAACATAATTCTCTACAAAAAAGGTCTCTTAACATTTTGCCATAGCTCGCTTCGTTTCCGAGATATTTGCAGATATATCTCAAGGGAAGGGGCCTGACGGACATATTTCGAGATATTTCTTCTTCTTGTTGTTCTTCTTCTGCACAGCTAAGCTGGAAGTGGCATTTACAGCTCGCAATAGTGCAGAGTTATCTCAAAGAAAGGGGCCACGGTGTTTCTGTATCTCTATTATGTTGGTGCGGCTTCGGAACTTTTAAATATCTTGATATATCTCGAGAACTACGCATCCGATCAAAAAATATCATAGAAGATAAAAAGTAGGAAACTTAATTCTCTACAAGAAAGGTCTCTTAACATTTTGCCATAGCTCGCTTCGTTTCCGAGATATTTGCAGATTTATCTCAGGGGAAGGGGCCTTTCGGACATAATTCGAGATATTTCTTCTTCTTGTTGTTCGTCTTCTGCACAGCTAAGCTGGAAGTGGCATTTGCAGCTCGCAATAGTGCAGAGTTATTTCAAAGAAAGGGGCCACGGTGTTTCTGTATCTCTATTATGTTGGTGCGGCTTCGGAACTTTTAAATATCTTGATATATCTCGAGAACTACGCATCTGATCAAAAAATATCATAGAACATAAAAAGTAGGAAACTTAATTCTCTACAAAAAAGGTCTCTTAACATTTTGCCATAGCTCGCTTCGTTTCCGAGATATTTGCAGATTTATCTCAAGGGAAGGGGCCTGACCGACATATTTCGAGATACTTCTTCTTCTTGTTGTTCTTCTTCTGCACAGCTAAGCTGGAAGTGGCATTTGCAGCTCGCAATAGTGCAGAGTTATCTCAAAGAAAGGGGCCACGGTGTTTCTGTATCTCTATTATGTTGGTGCGGCTTCGGAACTTTTAAATATCTCGATATATCTCGAAAACTACGCTACTGATCAAAAAATATCATAGAAGATAAATTGTAGGAAACATAATTCTCTACAAAAAAGGTCTCTTAACATTTTGCCATAGCTCGCTTCGTTTCCGAGATATTTGCAGATATATCTCAAGGGAAGGGGCCTGACGGACATATTTCGAGATATTTCTTGTTCTTGTTGTTCTTCTTCTGCACAGCTAAGCTGGAAGTGGCATTTACAGCTCGCAATAGTGCAGAGTTATCTCAAAGAAAGGGGCCACGGTGTTTCTGTATCTCTATTATGTTGGTACGGCTTCGGAACTTTTAAATATCTTGATATATCTCGAGAACTTCGCATCTGATCAAAAAATATCATAGAACATAAAAAGAAGGAAACTTAATTCTCTACGAAGAAGGACTCTTAACATTTTGCCATAGCTCTCTTCGTTTCCGAGATATTTGCAGATTTATCTCAAGGGAAGGGGCCTGACGGACATATTTCGAGATATTTCTTCTTCTTGTTGTTCTTCTTCTGCACAGTTAAGCTGGAAGTGGCATTTGCAGCTCGCAATAGTGCAGAGTTATCTCAAAGAAAGGGGCCACGGTGTTTCTGTATCTCTATTATGTTGGTGCGGCTTCGGAACTTTTAAATATCTTGATATATCTCGAGAACTACGCCTCTGATCAAATAATATCATAGAACATAAAAAGTAGGAAACTTAATTCTCTACAAAAAAGGTCTCTTAAGATTTTGCCATAGCTCGCTTCGTTTCCGAGATATTTGCAGATTTATCTCAAGGGAAGGGGCCTGACGGACATAATTCGAGATATTTCTTCTTCTTGTTGTTCTTCTTCTGCACAGCTAAGCTGGAAGTGGTATTTACAGCTCGCAATAGTGCAGAGTTATCTCAAAGAAAGGGGCCACGGTGTTTCTGTATCTCTATTATGTTGGTGTGGCTTTGGAACTTTTAAATATCTTGATATATCTCGAGAACTACGCATCTGATCAAAAAATATCATAGAACATAAAAAGTAGGAAACTTAATTCTCTACAAAAAAGGTCTCTTAACATTTTGCCATAGCTCGCTTCGTTTCCGCGATATTTGCAGATTTATCTCAAGGGAAGGGGCCTGACCGACATATTTCGAGATACTTCTTCTTCTTGTTGTTCTTCTTCTGCACAGATAAGCTGGAAGTGGCATTTGCAGCTCGCAATAGTGCAGAGTTATCTCAAAGAAAGGGGCCACGGTGTTTCTGTATCTCTATTATGTTGGTGCGGCTTCGGAACTTTTAAATATCTCGATATATCTCGAAAACTACGCTACTGATCAAAAAATATCATAGAACATAAATTGTAGGAAACATAATTCTCTACAAAAAAGGTCTCTTAACATTTTGCAATAGCTCGCTTCGTTTCCGAGATATTTGCAGATATATCTCAAGGGAAGGGGCCTGACGGACATATTTCGAGATATTTCTTGTTCTTGTTGTTCTTCTTCTGCACAGCTAAGCTGGAAGTGGCATTTACAGCTCGCAATAGTGCAGAGTTATCTCAAAGAAAGGGGCCACGGTGTTTCTGTATCTCTATTATGTTGGTACGGCTTCGGAACTTTTAAATATCTTGATATATCTCGAGAACTTCGCATCTGATCAAAAAATATCATAGAACATAAAAAGTAGGAAACTTAATTCTCTACGAAGAAGGACTCTTAACATTTTGCCATAGCTCTCTTCGTTTCCGAGATATTTGCAGATTTATCTCAAGGGAAGGGGCCTGACGGACATATTTCGAGATATTTCTTCTTCTTGTTGTTCTTCTTCTGCACAGCTAAGCTGGAAGTGGCATTTGCAGCTCGCAATAGTGCAGAGTTACCTCAAAGAAAGGGGCCACGGTGTTTCTGTATCTCTATTATGTTGGTGCGGCTTCGGAACTTTTAAATATCTTGATATATCTCGAGAACTACGCATCTGATCAAAAAATATCATAGAACATAAAAAGTAGGAAACTTAATTCTCTACAAAAAATGGTCTCTTAACATATTGCCATAGCTCGCTTCGTTTCCGAGATATTTGCAGATTTATCTCAAGGGAAGGGGTCTGACGGACATATTTCGAGATATTTCTTCTTCTTGTTGTTCTTCTTCTGCACAGCTAAGCTGGAAGTGGCATTTACAGCTCGCAATAATGCAGAGTTATATCAAAGAAAGGGGCCACGGTGTTTCTGTATCTCTATTATGTTGGTGCGGCTTCGGAACTTTTAAATATCTTGATATATCTCGAGCACTACGCATCTGATCAAAAAATATCATAGAACATAAAAAGTAGGAAATTTAATTCTCTACAAAAAAGGTCTCTTAACATTTTGCCATAGCTCGCTTCATTTCCGAGATATTTGCAGATTTATCTCAAGGGAAGGGGCCTAACGGACATATTTCGAGATATTTCTTCTTCTTGTTGTTCTTCTTCTGCACAGCGAAGCTGGAAGTGGCATTTGCAGCTCGCAATAGTGCAGAGTTATCTCAAAGAAAGGGGCCACGGTGTTTCTGTATCTCTATTATGTTGGTGCGGCTTCGGAACTTTTCAATATCTTGATATATCTCGAGAACTACGCATCTGATCAAAAAATATCATAGAACATAAATAGTAGGAAACTTAATTCTCTACAAAAAAGGTCTCTCAACATTTTGCCGTAGCTCGCTTCGTTTCCGAGATATTTGCAGATTTATCTCAAGGGAAGGGGCCTAACGGACATATTTCCAGATATTTCTTCTTCTTGTTGTTCTTCTTCTGCACAGCTAAGCTGGAAGTGGCATTTGCAGCTCGCAATAGTGCAGAGTTATCTCAAAGAAAGGGGCCACGGTGTTTCTGTATCTCTATTATGTTGGTGCGGCTTCGGAACTTTTAAATATCTTGATATATCTCGAGATCTACGCATCTGATCAAAAAATATCATAGAACATAAAAAGTAGTAAACTTAGTTCTCTACAAAAAAGGTCTCTTAACATTTTGCCATAGCTCGCTTCGTTTCCGAGATATTTGCAGATTTATCTCAAGGGAAGGGGCCTGACGGACATATTTCGAGATATTTCTTCTTCTTGTTGTTCTTCTTCTGCACAGCTAAGCTGGAAGTGGCATTTGCGGCTCGCAATAGTGCAGAGTTATCTCAAAGAAAGGGGCCACGGTGTTTCTGTATCTCTATTATGTTGGTGCGGCTTCGGAATTTTTACATATCTCGATATATCTCGAAAACTACGCTTCTGATCAAAAAATATCATAGGACATAAATTGTAGGAAACATAATTCTCTACAAAAAAGGTCTCTCAACATTTTGCCATAGCTCGCTTCGTTTCCGAGATATTTGCAGATTTATCTCAAGGGAAGGGGCCTGACGGACATATTTCGAGATATTTCTTCTTCTTGTTGTTCTTCTTCTGCACAGCTAAGCTGGAAGTGGCATTTGCAGCTCGCAATAGTGCAGAGTTACCTCAAAGAAAGGGGCCACGGTGTTTCTGTATCTCTATTATGTTGGTGCGGCTTCGGAACTTTTAAATATCTTGATATATCTCGAGAACTACGCATCTGATCAAAAAATATCATAGAACATAAAAAGTAGGAAACTTAATTCTCTACAAAAAATGGTCTCTTAACATTTTGCCATAGCTCGCTTCGTTTCCGAGATATTTGCAGATTTATCTCAAGGGAAGGGGTCTGACGGACATATTTCGAGATATTTCTTCTTCTTGTTGTTCTTCTTCTGCACAGCTAAGCTGGAAGTGGCATTTACAGCTCGCAATAATGCAGAGTTATATCAAAGAAAGGGGCCACGGTGTTTCTGTATCTCTATTATGTTGGTGCGGCTTCGGAACTTTTAAGTATCTTGATATATCTCGAGCACTACGCATCTGATCAAAAAATATCATAGAACATAAAAAGTAGGAAATTTAATTCTCTACAAAAAAGGTCTCTTAACATTTTGCCATAGCTCGCTTCATTTCCGAGATATTTGCAGATTTATCTCAAGGGAAGGGGCCTAACGGACATATTTCGAGATATTTCTTCTTCTTGTTGTTCTTCTTCTGCACAGCGAAGCTGGAAGTGGCATTTGCAGCTCGCAATAGTGCAGAGTTATCTCAAAGAAAGGGGCCACGGTGTTTCTGTATCTCTATTATGTTGGTGCGGCTTCGGAACTTTTCAATATCTTGATATATCTCGAGAACTACGCATCTGATCAAAAAATATCATAGAACATAAATAGTAGGAAACTTAATTCTCTACAAAAAAGGTCTCTCAACATTTTGCCGTAGCTCGCTTCGTTTCCGAGATATTTGCAGATTTATCTCAAGGGAAGGGGCCTAACGGACATATTTCCAGATATTTCTTCTTCTTGTTGTTCTTCTTCTGCACAGCTAAGCTGGAAGTGGCATTTGCAGCTCGCAATAGTGCAGAGTTATCTCAAAGAAAGGGGCCACGGTGTTTCTGTATCTCTATTATGTTGGTGCGGCTTCGGAACTTTTAAATATCTTGATATATCTCGAGATCTACGCATCTGATCAAAAAATATCATAGAACATAAAAAGTAGTAAACTTAGTTCTCTACAAAAAAGGTCTCTTAACATTTTGCCATAGCTCGCTTCGTTTCCGAGATATTTGCAGATTTATCTCAAGGGAAGGGGCCTGACGGACATATTTCGAGATATTTCTTCTTCTTGTTGTTCTTCTTCTGCACAGCTAAGCTGGAAGTGGCATTTGCGGCTCGCAATAGTGCAGAGTTATCTCAAAGAAAGGGGCCACGGTGTTTCTGTATCTCTATTATGTTGGTGCGGCTTCGGAATTTTTACATATCTCGATATATCTCGAAAACTACGCTTCTGATCAAAAAATATCATAGGACATAAATTGTAGGAAACATAATTCTCTACAAAAAAGGTCTCTCAACATTTTGCCATAGCTCGCTTCGTTTCCGAGATATTTGCAGATTTATCTCAAGGGAAGGGGCCTGACGGACATATTTCGAGATATTTCTTCTTCTTGTTGTTCTTCTTCTGCACAGCTAAGCTGGAAGTGGCATTTGCAGCTCGCAATAGTGCAGAGTTACCTCAAAGAAAGGGGCCACGGTGTTTCTGTATCTCTATTATGTTGGTGCGGCTTCGGAACTTTTAAATATCTTGATATATCTCGAGAACTACGCATCTGATCAAAAAATATCATAGAACATAAAAAGTAGGAAACTTAATTCTCTACAAAAAATGGTCTCTTAACATTTTGCCATAGCTCGCTTCGTTTCCGAGATATTTGCAGATTTATCTCAAGGGAAGGGGTCTGACGGACATATTTCGAGATATTTCTTCTTCTTGTTGTTCTTCTTCTGCACAGCTAAGCTGGAAGTGGCATTTACAGCTCGCAATAATGCAGAGTTATATCAAAGAAAGGGGCCACGGTGTTTCTGTATCTCTATTATGTTGGTGCGGCTTCGGAACTTTTAAGTATCTTGATATATCTCGAGCACTACGCATCTGATCAAAAAATATCATAGAACATAAAAAGTAGGAAATTTAATTCTCTACAAAAAAGGTCTCTTAACATTTTGCCATAGCTCGCTTCATTTCCGAGATATTTGCAGATTTATCTCAAGGGAAGGGGCCTAACGGACATATTTCGAGATATTTCTTCTTCTTGTTGTTCTTCTTCTGCACAGCGAAGCTGGAAGTGGCATTTGCAGCTCGCAATAGTGCAGAGTTATCTCAAAGAAAGGGGCCACGGTGTTTCTGTATCTCTATTATGTTGGTGCGGCTTCGGAACTTTTCAATATCTTGATATATCTCGAGAACTACGCATCTGATCAAAAAATATCATAGAACATAAATAGTAGGAAACTTAATTCTCTACAAAAAAGGTCTCTCAACATTTTGCCGTAGCTCGCTTCGTTTCCGAGATATTTGCAGATTTATCTCAAGGGAAGGGGCCTAACGGACATATTTCCAGATATTTCTTCTTCTTGTTGTTCTTCTTCTGCACAGCTAAGCTGGAAGTGGCATTTGCGGCTCGCACTAGTGCAGAGTTATCTCAAAGAAAGGGGCCACGGTGTTTCTGTATCTCTATTATGTTGGTGCGGATTCGGAACTTTTAAATATCTCGATATATCTCGAAAACTACGCTTCTGATCAAAAAATATCATAGAACATAAATTGTAGGAAACATAATTCTCTACAAAGAAAGTCTCTTAACATTTTGCCATAGCTCGCTTCGTTTCCGAGATATTTGCAGATATATCTCCAGGGAAGGGGCCTGACGGACATATTTCGAGATATTTCTTCTTCTTGTTGTTCTTCTTCTGCACAGCTAAGCTGGAAGTGGCATTTGCAGCTCGCAATAGTGCAGAGTTATCTCAAAGAAAGGGGCCACGGTGTTTCTGTATCTCTATTATGTTGGTGCGGCTTCGGAACTTTTAAATATCTTGATATATCTCGAGATCTACGCATCTGATCAAAAAATATCATAGAACATAAAAAGTAGGAAACTTAATTCTCTACAAATAAGGTCTCTTAACATTTTGCCATAGCTCGCTTCGTTTCCGAGATATTTGCAGATTTATCTCAAGGGAAGGGGCCTGACGGACATATTTCGAGATATTTCTTCTTCGTGTTGTTCTTCTTCTGCACAGCTAAGCTGGCAGTGGCATTTGCAGCGCGCAATAGTGCAGAGTTATCTCAAAGAAAGGGGCCACGGTGTTTCTGTATCTCTATTATGTTGGTGCGGCTTCGGAACTTTCAAATATCTTGATATATCTCGAGAACTACGCATCTGATCAAAAAATATCATAGAACATAGAAAGTAGGAAACTTAATTCTCTACAAAAAAGGTCTCTTAACATTTTCCCATAGCTGGCATCGTTTCCGAGATATTTGCAGATTTATCTCAAGGGAAGGGGCCTGACGGACATATTCCGAGATATTTCTTCTTCTTGTTGTTCTTCTTCTGCACAGCTAAGCTGGAAGTGGCATTTGCAGCTCGCAATAGTGCAGAGTTATCTCGAAGAAAGGGGCCACGGTGTTTCTGTATCTCTATTATGTTGGTGCGGCTTCGGAATTTTTAAATATCTTGATATATCTCGAGAACTACACATCCGATCAAAAAATATCATAGAACATAAAAAGTAGGAAACTTAATTCTCTACAAATAAGGTCTCTTAACATTTTGCCATAGCTCGCTTCGTGTCCGAGATATTTGCAGATTTATCTCAAGGGAAGGGGTCTGACGGACATATTTCGAGATATTTCTTCTTCTTGTTGTTCTTCTTCTGCACAGCTAAGCTCCAAGTGGCATTTGCAGGTCGCAATAGTGCAGAGTTATCTCAAAGAAAGGGGCCACGGTGTTTCTGTATCTCTATTATGTTGGTGCGGCTTCGGAACTTTTAAATATCTTGATATATCTCGAGAACTACGCATCTGATCAAAAAATATCATAGAACATAAAAAGTAGGAAACTTAATTCTCTACAAAAAAGGTCTCTTAACATTTTGCCATAGCTCGCTTCGTTTCCGAGATATTTGCAGATTTATCTCAAGGGAAGGGGCCTGTCGGACATATTTCGAGATATTTCTTCTTCTTGTTGTTCTTCTTCTGCACAGCTAAACTGGAAGTGGCATTTCCAGCTCGCAATAGTGCAAAGTTATCTCAAAGAAAGGGGCCACGGTGTTTCTGTATCTCTATTATGTTGGTGCGGCTTCGGAACTTTTAAATATATTGATATATCTCGAGAACTACGCATCTGATCAAAAAATATCATACAACATAAAAAGTAGGAAACTTAATTCTCTACAAATAAGGTCTCTGAACATTTTGCCATAGCTCGCTTCGTTTCCGAGATATTTGCAGATTTATCTCAAGGGAAGGGGCCTGACGGACATATTTCGAGATATTTCTTCTTCTTGTTGTTCTTCTTCTGCACAGCTAAGCTGGAAGTGGCATTTGCGGCTCGCAATAGTGCAGAGTTATCTCAAAGAAAGGGGCCACGGTGTTTCTGTATCTCTATTATGTTGGTGCGGCTTCGGAATTTTTAAATATCTCGATATATCTTGAAAACTACGCTTCTGATCAAAAAATATCATAGAACATAAATTGTAGGAAACATAATTCTCTACAAAAAAGGTCTCTTAACATTTTGCCATAGCTCGCTTCGTTTCCGAGATATTTGCAGATTTATCTCAAGGGAAGGGGCCTGACGGACATATTTCAAGATATTTCTTCTGCTTGTTGTTCTTCTTCTGCACAGCTAAGCTGGAAGTGGCATTTACAGCTCGCAATAGTGCAGAGTTATCTCAAAGAAAGGGGCCACGGTGTTTCTGTATCTCTATTATGTTGGTGCGGCTTCGGAACTTTTAAATATCTTGATATATCTCGAGAACTACGCATCTGATCAAAAAATATCATACAACATAAATAGTAGGAAACTTAATTCTCTACAAAAAAGGTCTCTCAACATTTTGCCGTAGCTCGCTTCGTTTCCCAGATATTTGCAGATTTATCTGAAGGGAAGGGGCCTAACGGACATATTTCCAGATATTTCTTCTTCTTGTTGTTCTTCTTCTGCACAGCTAAGCTCCAAGTGGCATTTGCAGGTCGCAATAGTGCAGAGTTATCTCAAAGAAAGGGGCCACGGTGTTTCTGTATCTCTATTATGTTGGTGCGGCTTCGGAACTTTTAAATATCTTGATATATCTCGAGAACTACGCATCTGATCAAAAAATATCATAGAACATAAAAAGTAGGAAACTTAATTCTCTACAAAAAAGGTCTCTTAACATTTTGCCATAGCTCGCTTCGTTTCCGAGATATTTGCAGATTTATCTCAAGGGAAGGGGCCTGTCGGACATATTTCGAGATATTTCTTCTTCTTGTTGTTCTTCTTCTGCACAGCTAAACTGGAAGTGGCATTTCCAGCTCGCAATAGTGCAAAGTTATCTCAAAGAAAGGGGCCACGGTGTTTCTGTATCTCTATTATGTTGGTGCGGCTTCGGAACTTTTAAATATATTGATATATCTCGAGAACTACGCATCTGATCAAAAAATATCATACAACATAAAAAGTAGGAAACTTAATTCTCTACAAATAAGGTCTCTGAACATTTTGCCATAGCTCGCTTCGTTTCCGAGATATTTGCAGATTTATCTCAAGGGAAGGGGCCTGACGGACATATTTCGAGATATTTCTTCTTCTTGTTGTTCTTCTTCTGCACAGCTAAGCTGGAAGTGGCATTTGCGGCTCGCAATAGTGCAGAGTTATCTCAAAGAAAGGGGCCACGGTGTTTCTGTATCTCTATTATGTTGGTGCGGCTTCGGAATTTTTAAATATCTCGATATATCTTGAAAACTACGCTTCTGATCAAAAAATATCATAGAACATAAATTGTAGGAAACATAATTCTCTACAAAAAAGGTCTCTTAACATTTTGCCATAGCTCGCTTCGTTTCCGAGATATTTGCAGATTTATCTCAAGGGAAGGGGCCTGACGGACATATTTCAAGATATTTCTTCTGCTTGTTGTTCTTCTTCTGCACAGCTAAGCTGGAAGTGGCATTTACAGCTCGCAATAGTGCAGAGTTATCTCAAAGAAAGGGGCCACGGTGTTTCTGTATCTCTATTATGTTGGTGCGGCTTCGGAACTTTTAAATATCTTGATATATCTCGAGAACTACGCATCTGATCAAAAAATATCATACAACATAAATAGTAGGAAACTTAATTCTCTACAAAAAAGGTCTCGCAACATTTTGCCGTAGCTCGCTTCGTTTCCCAGATATTTGCAGATTTATCTGAAGGGAAGGGGCCTAACGGACATATTTCCAGATATTTCTTCTTCTTGTTGTTCTTCTTCTGCACAGCTAAGCTGGAAGTGGCATTTGCGGCTCGCACTAGTGCAGAGTTATATCAAAGAAAGGGGCCACGGTGTTTCTCTATCTCTATTATGTTGGTGCGGCTTCGGAACTTTTAAATATCTTGATATATCTCGAGCACTACGCATCTGATCAAAAAATATCATAGAACATAAAAAGTAGGAAATTTAATTCTCTACAAAAAAGGTCTCTTAACATTTTGCCATAGCTCGCTTCATTTCCGAGATATTTGCAGATTTATCTCAAGGGAAGGGGCCTAACGGACATATTTCGAGATATTTCTTCTTCTTGTTGTTCTTCTTCTGCACAGCGAAGCTGGAAGTGGCATTTGCAGCTCGCAATAGTGCAGAGTTATCTCAAAGAAAGGGGCCACGGTGTTTCTGTATCTCTATTATGTTGGTGCGGCTTCGGAACTTTTCAATATCTTGATATATCTCGAGAACTACGCATCTGATCAAAAAATATCATAGAACATAAATAGTAGGAAACTTAATTCTCTACAAAAAAGGTCTCTCAACATTTTGCCGTAGCTCGCTTCGTTTCCGAGATATTTGCAGATTTATCTCAAGGGAAGGGGCCTAACGGACATATTTCCAGATATTTCTTCTTCTTGTTGTTCTTCTTCTGCACAGCTAAGCTGGAAGTGGCATTTGCGGCTCGCACTAGTGCAGAGTTATCTCAAAGAAAGGGGCCACGGTGTTTCTGTATCTCTATTATGTTGGTGCGGATTCGGAACTTTTAAATATCTCGATATATCTCGAAAACTACGCTTCTGATCAAAAAATATCATAGAACATAAATTGTAGGAAACATAATTCTCTACAAAGAAAGTCTCTTAACATTTTGCCATAGCTCGCTTCGTTTCCGAGATATTTGCAGATATATCTCAAGGGAAGGGGCCTGACGGACATATTTCGAGATATTTCTTCTTCTTGTTGTTCTTCTTCTGCACAGCTAAGCTGGAAGTGGCATTTGCAGCTCGCAATAGTGCAGAGTTATCTCAAAGAAAGGGGCCACGGTGTTTCTGTATCTCTATTATGTTGGTGCGGCTTCGGAACTTTTAAATATCTTGATATATCTCGAGATCTACGCATCTGATCAAAAAATATCATAGAACATAAAATGTAGGAAACTCAGTTCTCTACAAAAACGGTCTCTTAACATTTTGCCATAGCTCGCTTCGTTTCCGAGATATTTGCAGATTTATCTCAAGGGAAGGGGCCTGACGGACATATTTCCAGATATTTCTTCTTCTTGTTGTTCTTCTTCTGCACAGCTAAGCTGGAAGTGGCATTTGCGGCTCGCACTAGTGCAGAGTTACCTCAAAGAATGGGGCCACGGTGTTTCTGTATCTCTATTATGTTGGTGCGGATTCGGAACTTTTAAATATCTCGATATATCTCGAAAACTACGCTTCTGATCAAAAAATATCATAGAACATAAATTGTAGGAAACATAATTCTCTACAAAGAAAGTCTCTTAACATTTTGCCATAGCTCGCTTCGTTTCCGAGATATTTGCAGATATATCTCAAGGGAAGGGGCCTGACGGACATATTTCGAGATATTTCTTCTTCTTGTTGTTCTTCTTCTGCACAGCTAAGCTGGAAGTGGCATTTGCGGCTCGCAATAGTGCAGAGTTATCTCAAAGAAAGGGGCCACGGTGTTTCTGTATCTCTATTATGTTGGTGCGGCTTTGGAACTTTTAAATATCTTGATATATCTCGAGAACTACGCATCTGATCAAAAAATATCATAGAACATAAAAAGTAGGAAACTTAATTCTCTACAAATAAGGTCTCTTAACATTTTGCCATAGCTCGCTTCGTTTCCGAGATATTTGCAGATTTATCTCAAGGGAAGGGGCCTGACGGACATATTTCGAGATATTTCTTCTTCGTGTTGTTCTTCTTCTGCACAGCTAAGCTGGCAGTGGCATTTGCAGCGCGCAATAGTGCAGAGTTATCTCAAAGAAAGGGGCCACGGTGTTTCTGTATCTCTATTATGTTGGTGCGGCTTCGGAACTTTCAAATATCTTGATATATCTCGAGAACTACGCATCTGATCAAAAAATATCATAGAACATAGAAAGTAGGAAACTTAATTCTCTACAAAAAAGGTCTCTTAACATTTTGCCATAGCTCGCTTCGTTTCCGAGATATTTGCAGATTTATCTCAAGGGAAGGGGCCTGTCGGACATATTTCGAGATATTTCTTCTTCTTGTTGTTCTTCTTCTGCACAGCTAAACTGGAAGTGGCATTTCCAGCTCGCAATAGTGCAAAGTTATCTCAAAGAAAGGGGCCACGGTGTTTCTGTATCTCTATTATGTTGGTGCGGCTTCGGAACTTTTAAATATATTGATATATCTCGAGAACTACGCATCTGATCAAAAAATATCATACAACATAAAAAGTAGGAAACTTAATTCTCTACAAATAAGGTCTCTTAACATTTTGCCATAGCTCGCTTCGTTTCCGAGATATTTGCAGATTTATCTCAAGGGAAGGGGCCTGACGGACATATTTCGAGATATTTCTTCTTCTTGTTGTTCTTCTTCTGCACAGCTAAGCTGGAAGTGGCATTTGCGGCTCGCAATAGTGCAGAGTTATCTCAAAGAAAGGGGCCACGGTGTTTCTGTATCTCTATTATGTTGGTGCGACTTCGGAATTTTTAAATATCTCGATATATCTTGAAAACTACGCTTCTGATCAAAAAATATCATAGAACATAAATTGTAGGAAACATAATTCTCTACAAAAAAGGTCTCTTAACATTTTGCCATAGCTCGCTTCGTTTCCGAGATATTTGCAGATTTATCTCAAGGGAAGGGGCCTGACCGACATATTTCAAGATATTTCTTCTTCTTGTTGTTCTTCTTCTGCACAGCTAAGCTGGAAGTGGCATTTGCGGCTCGCACTAGTGCAGAGTTATATCAAAGAAAGGGGCCACGGTGTTTCTGTATCTCTATTATGTTGGTGCGGCTTCGGAACTTTTAAATATCTTGATATATCTCGAGCACTACGCATCTGATCAAAAAATATCATAGAACATAAAAAGTAGGAAATTTAATTCTCTACAAAAAAGGTCTCTTAACATTTTGCCATAGCTCGCTTCATTTCCGAGATATTTGCAGATTTATCTCAAGGGAAGGGGCCTAACGGACATATTTCGAGATATTTCTTCTTCTTGTTGTTCTTCTTCTGCACAGCGAAGCTGGAAGTGGCATTTGCAGCTCGCAATAGTGCAGAGTTATCTCAAAGAAAGGGGCCACGGTGTTTCTGTATCTCTATTATGTTGGTGCGGCTTCGGAACTTTTCAATATCTTGATATATCTCGAGAACTACGCATCTGATCAAAAAATATCATAGAACATAAATAGTAGGAAACTTAATTCTCTACAAAAAAGGTCTCTCAACATTTTGCCGTAGCTCGCTTCGTTTCCGAGATATTTGCAGATTTATCTCAAGGGAAGGGGCCTAACGGACATATTTCCAGATATTTCTTCTTCTTGTTGTTCTTCTTCTGCACAGCTAAGCTGGAAGTGGCATTTGCGGCTCGCACTAGTGCAGAGTTATCTCAAAGAAAGGGGCCACGGTGTTTCTGTATCTCTATTATGTTGGTGCGGATTCGGAACTTTTAAATATCTCGATATATCTCGAAAACTACGCTTCTGATCAAAAAATATCATAGAACATAAATTGTAGGAAACATAATTCTCTACAAAGAAAGTCTCTTAACATTTTGCCATAGCTCGCTTCGTTTCCGAGATATTTGCAGATATATCTCAAGGGAAGGGGCCTGACGGACATATTTCGAGATATTTCTTCTTCTTGTTGTTCTTCTTCTGCACAGCTAAGCTGGAAGTGGCATTTGCAGCTCGCAATAGTGCAGAGTTATCTCAAAGAATGGGGCCACGGTGTTTCTGTATCTCTATTATGTTGGTGCGGCTTCGGAACTTTTAAATATCTTGATATATCTCGAGATCTACGCATCTGATCAAAAAATATCATAGAACATAAAATGTAGGAAACTCAGTTCTCTACAAAAACGGTCTCTTAACATTTTGCCATAGCTCGCTTCGTTTCCGAGATATTTGCAGATTTATCTCAAGGGAAGGGGCCTGACGGACATATTTCGAGATATTTCTTCTTCGTGTTGTTCTTCTTCTGCACAGCTAAGCTGGCAGTGGCATTTGCAGCGCGCAATAGTGCAGAGTTATCTCAAAGAAAGGGGCCACGGTGTTTCTGTATCTCTATTATGTTGGTGCGGCTTCGGAACTTTCAAATATCTTGATATATCTCGAGAACTACGCATCTGATCAAAAAATATCATAGAACATAGAAAGTAGGAAACTTAATTCTCTACAAAAAAGGTCTCTTAACATTTTGCCATAGCTCGCTTCGTTTCCGAGATATTTGCAGATTTATCTCAAGGGAAGGGGCCTGTCGGACATATTTCGAGATATTTCTTCTTCTTGTTGTTCTTCTTCTGCACAGCTAAACTGGAAGTGGCATTTCCAGCTCGCAATAGTGCAAAGTTATCTCAAAGAAAGGGGCCACGGTGTTTCTGTATCTCTATTATGTTGGTGCGGCTTCGGAATTTTTAAATATCTCGATATATCTTGAAAACTACGCTTCTGATCAAAAAATATCATAGAACATAAATTGTAGGAAACATAATTCTCTACAAAAAAGGTCTCTTAACATTTTGCCATAGCTCGCTTCGTTTCCGAGATATTTGCAGATTTATCTCAAGGGAAGGGGCCTGACGGACATATTTCAAGATATTTCTTCTGCTTGTTGTTCTTCTTCTGCACAGCTAAGCTGGAAGTGGCATTTACAGCTCGCAATAGTGCAGAGTTATCTCAAAGAAAGGGGCCACGGTGTTTCTGTATCTCTATTATGTTGGTGCGGCTTCGGAACTTTCAAATATCTTGATATATCTCGAGAACTACGCATCTGATCAAAAAATATCATAGAACATAGAAAGTAGGAAACTTAATTCTCTACAAAAAAGGTCTCTTAACATTTTGCCATAGCTCGCTTCGTTTCCGAGATATTTGCAGATTTATCTCAAGGGAAGGGGCCTGTCGGACATATTTCGAGATATTTCTTCTTCTTGTTGTTCTTCTTCTGCACAGCTAAACTGGAAGTGGCATTTCCAGCTCGCAATAGTGCAAAGTTATCTCAAAGAAAGGGGCCACGGTGTTTCTGTATCTCTATTATGTTGGTGCGGCTTCGGAACTTTTAAATATATTGATATATCTCGAGAACTACGCATCTGATCAAAAAATATCATACAGCATAAAAAGTAGGAAACTTAATTCTCTACAAATAAGGTCTCTTAACATTTTGCCATAGCTCGCTTCGTTTCCGAGATATTTGCAGATTTATCTCAAGGGAAGGGGCCTGACGGACATATTTCAAGATATTTCTTCTTCTTGTTGTTCTTCTTCTGCACAGCTAAGCTGGAAGTGGCATTTGCGGCTCGCACTAGTGCAGAGTTATATCAAAGAAAGGGGCCACGGTGTTTCTGTATCTCTATTATGTTGGTGCGGCTTCGGAACTTTTAAATATCTTGATATATCTCGAGCACTACGCATCTGATCAAAAAATATCATAGAACATAAAAAGTAGGAAATTTAATTCTCTACAAAAAAGGTCTCTTAACATTTTGCCATAGCTCGCTTCATTTCCGAGATATTTGCAGATTTATCTCAAGGGAAGGGGCCTAACGGACATATTTCGAGATATTTCTTCTTCTTGTTGTTCTTCTTCTGCACAGCGAAGCTGGAAGTGGCATTTGCAGCTCGCAATAGTGCAGAGTTATCTCAAAGAAAGGGGCCACGGTGTTTCTGTATCTCTATTATGTTGGTGCGGCTTCGGAACTTTTCAATATCTTGATATATCTCGAGAACTACGCATCTGATCAAAAAATATCATAGAACATAAATAGTAGGAAACTTAATTCTCTACAAAAAAGGTCTCTCAACATTTTGCCGTAGCTCGCTTCGTTTCCGAGATATTTGCAGATTTATCTCAAGGGAAGGGGCCTAACGGACATATTTCCAGATATTTCTTCTTCTTGTTGTTCTTCTTCTGCACAGCTAAGCTGGAAGTGGCATTTGCGGCTCGCACTAGTGCAGAGTTATCTCAAAGAAAGGGGCCACGGTGTTTCTGTATCTCTAGTATGTTGGTGCGGATTCGGAACTTTTAAATATCTCGATATATCTCGAAAACTACGCTTCTGATCAAAAAATATCATAGAACATAAATTGTAGGAAACATAATTCTCTACAAAGAAAGTCTCTTAACATTTTGCCATAGCTCGCTTCGTTTCCGAGATATTTGCAGATATATCTCAAGGGAAGGGGCCTGACGGACATATTTCGAGATATTTCTTCTTCTTGTTGTTCTTCTTCTGCACAGCTAAGCTGGAAGTGGCATTTGCAGCTCGCAATAGTGCAGAGTTATCTCAAAGAAAGGGGCCACGGTGTTTCTGTATCTCTATTATGTTGGTGCGGCTTCGGAACTTTTAAATATCTTGATATATCTCGAGATCTACGCATCTGATCAAAAAATATCATAGAACATAAAATGTAGGAAACTCAGTTCTCTACAAAAACGGTCTCTTAACATTTTGCCATAGCTCGCTTCGTTTCCGAGATATTTGCAGATTTATCTCAAGGGAAGGGGCCTGACGGACATATTTCCAGATATTTCTTCTTCTTGTTGTTCTTCTTCTGCACAGCTAAGCTGGAAGTGGCATTTGCGGCTCGCACTAGTGCAGAGTTACCTCAAAGAATGGGGCCACGGTGTTTCTGTATCTCTATTATGTTGGTGCGGATTCGGAACTTTTAAATATCTCGATATATCTCGAAAACTACGCTTCTGATCAAAAAATATCATAGAACATAAATTGTAGGAAACATAATTCTCTACAAAGAAAGTCTCTTAACATTTTGCCATAGCTCGCTTCGTTTCCGAGATATTTGCAGATATATCTCAAGGGAAGGGGCCTGACGGACATATTTCGAGATATTTCTTCTTCTTGTTGTTCTTCTTCTGCACAGCTAAGCTGGAAGTGGCATTTGCAGCTCGCAATAGTGCAGAGTTATCTCAAAGAAAGGGGCCACGGTGTTTCTGTATCTCTATTATGTTGGTGCGGCTTCGGAACTTTTAAATACCTTGATATATCTCGAGATCTACGCATCTGATCAAAAAATATCATAGAACATAAAAAGTAGTAAAATTAGTTCTCTACAAAAAAGGTCTCTTAACATTTTGCCATAGCTCGCTTCGTTTCCGAGATATTTGCAGATTTATCTCAAGGGAAGGGGCCTGACGGACATATTTCGAGATATTTCTTCTTCTTGTTGTTCTTCTTCTGCACAGCTAAGCTGGAAGTGGCATTTGCGGCTCGCAATAGTGCAGAGTTATCTCAAAGAAAGGGGCCACGGTGTTTCTGTATCTCTATTATGTTGGTGCGGCTTCGGAACTTTTAAATATCTTGATATATCTCGAGAACTACGCATCTGATCAAAAAATATCATAGAACATAAAAAGTAGGAAACTTAATTCTCTACAAATAAGGTCTCTTAACATTTTGCCATAGCTCGCTTCGTTTCCGAGATATTTGCAGATTTATCTCAAGGGAAGGGGCCTGACGGACATATTTCGAGATATTTCTTCTTCGTGTTGTTCTTCTTCTGCACAGCTAAGCTGGCAGTGGCATTTGCAGCGCGCAATAGTGCAGAGTTATCTCAAAGAAAGGGGCCACGGTGTTTCTGTATCTCTATTATGTTGGTGCGGCTTCGGAACTTTCAAATATCTTGATATATCTCGAGAACTACGCATCTGATCAAAAAATATCATAGAACATAGAAAGTAGGAAACTTAATTCTCTACAAAAAAGGTCTCTTAACATTTTCCCATAGCTGGCATCGTTTCCGAGATATTTGCAGATTTATCTCAAGGGAAGGGGCCTGACGGACATATTCCGAGATATTTCTTCTTCTTGTTGTTCTTCTTCTGCACAGCTAAGCTGGAAGTGGCATTTGCAGCTCGCAATAGTGCAGAGTTATCTCGAAGAAAGGGGCCACGGTGTTTCTGTATCTCTATTATGTTGGTGCGGCTTCGGAATTTTTAAATATCTTGATATATCTCGAGAACTACACATCTGATCAAAAAATATCATAGAACATAAAAAGTAGGAAACTTAATTCTCTACAAATAAGGTCTCTTATCATTTTGCCATAGCTCGCTTCGTGTCCGAGATATTTGCAGATTTATCTCAAGGGAAGGGGTCTGACGGACATATTTCGAGATATTTCTTCTTCTTGTTGTTCTTCTTCTGCACAGCTAAGCTCCAAGTGGCATTTGCAGGTCGCAATAGTGCAGAGTTATCTCAAAGAAAGGGGCCACGGTGTTTCTGTATCTCTATTATGTTGGTGCGGCTTCGGAACTTTTAAATATCTTGATATATCTCGAGAACTACGCATCTGATCAAAAAATATCATAGAACATAAAAAGTAGGAAACTTAATTCTCTACAAAAAAGGTCTCTTAACATTTTGCCATAGCTCGCTTCGTTTCCGAGATATTTGCAGATTTATCTCAAGGGAAGGGGCCTGTCGGACATATTTCGAGATATTTCTTCTTCTTGTTGTTCTTCTTCTGCACAGCTAAACTGGAAGTGGCATTTCCAGCTCGCAATAGTGCAAAGTTATCTCAAAGAAAGGGGCCACGGTGTTTCTGTATCTCTATTATGTTGGTGCGGCTTCGGAACTTTTAAATATATTGATATATCTCGAGAACTACGCATCTGATCAAAAAATATCATACAACATAAAAAGTAGGAAACTTAATTCTCTACAAATAAGGTCTCTTAACATTTTGCCATATCTCGCTTCCTTTCCGAGATATTTGCAGATTTATCTCAAGGGAAGGGGCCTGACGGACATATTTCGAGATATTTCTTCTTCTGGTTGTTCTTCTTCTGCACAGCTAAGCTGGCAGTGGCATTTGCAGCGCGCAATAGTGCAGAGTTATCTCAAAGAAAGGGGCCACGGTGTTTCTGTATCTCTATTATGTTGGTGCGGATTCGGAACTTTTAAATATCTTGATATATCTCGAGAACTACGCATCTGATCAAAAAATATCATAGAACATAGAAAGTAGGAAACTTAATTCTTTACAAAAAAGGTCTCTTAACATTTTCCCATAGCTGGCATCGTTTCCGAGATATTTGCAGATTTATCTCAAGGGAAGGGGCCTGACGGACATATTCCGAGATATTTCTTCTTCTTGTTGTTCCTCTTCTGCACAGCTAAGCTGGAAGTGGCATTTGCAACTCGCAATAGTGCAGAGTTATCTCAAAGAAAGGGGCCACGGTGTTTCTGTATCTGTATTACGTTGGTGCGGCTTCGGAACTTTTAAATATCTTGATATATCTCGAGAACTACGCATCTGATCAAAAAATATCATACAACATAAATAGTAGGAAACTTAATTCTCTACAAAAAAGTTCTCTCAACATTTTGCCATAGCTCGCTTCGTTTCCGAGATATTTGCAGATTTATCTCAAGGGAAGGGGCCTAACGGACATATTTCCAGATATTTGTTCTTCTTGTTGTTCTTCTTCTGCACAGCTAAGCTGGAAGTGGCATTTGCGGCTCGCACTAGTGCAGAGTTATCTCAAAGAATGGGGCCACGGTGTTTCTGTATCTCTATTATGTTGGTGCGGATTCGGAACTTTTAAATATCTCGATATATCTCGAAAACTGCGCTTCTGATCAAAAAATATCATAGAACATAAATTGTAGGAAACATAATTCTCTACAAAAAAGGTCTCCTAACATTTTGCCATAGCTCGCTTCTTTTCCGAGATATTTGCAGATTTATCTCAAGGGAAGGGGCCTGACGGACATATTTCGAGATATTTCTTCTTCGTGTTGTTCTTCTTCTGCACAGCTAAGCTGGCAGTGGCATTTGCAGCGCGCAATAGTGCAGAGTTATCTCAAAGAAAGGGGCCACGGTGTTTCTGTATCTCTATTATGTTGGTGCGGCTTCGGAACTTTCAAATATCTTGATATATCTCGAGAACTACGCATCTGATCAAAAAATATCATAGAACATAGAAAGTAGGAAACTTAATTCTCTACAAAAAAGGTCTCTTAACATTTTCCCATAGCTGGCATCGTTTCCGAGATATTTGCAGATTTATCTCAAGGGAAGGGGCCTGACGGACATATTCCGAGATATTTCTTCTTCTTGTTGTTCTTCTTCTGCACAGCTAAGCTGGAAGTGGCATTTGCAGCTCGCAATAGTGCAGAGTTATCTCGAAGAAAGGGGCCACGGTGTTTCTGTATCTCTATTATGTTGGTGCGGCTTCGGAATTTTTAAATATCTTGATATATCTCGAGAACTACACATCTGATCAAAAAATATCATAGAACATAAAAAGTAGGAAACTTAATTCTCTACAAATAAGGTCTCTTAACATTTTGCCATAGCTCGCTTCGTGTCCGAGATATTTGCAGATTTATCTCAAGGGAAGGGGTCTGACGGACATATTTCGAGATATTTCTTCTTCTTGTTGTTCTTCTTCTGCACAGCTAAGCTCCAAGTGGCATTTGCAGGTCGCAATAGTGCAGAGTTATCTCAAACAAAGGGGCCACGGTGTTTCTGTATCTCTATTATGTTGGTGCGGCTTCGGAACTTTTAAATATCTTGATATATCTCGAGAACTACGCATCTGATCAAAAAATATCATAGAACATAAAAAGTAGGAAACTTAATTCTCTACAAAAAAGGTCTCTTAACATTTTGCCATAGCTCGCTTCGTTTCCGAGATATTTGCAGATTTATCTCAAGGGAAGGGGCCTGTCGGACATATTTCGAGATATTTCTTCTTCTTGTTGTTCTTCTTCTGCACAGCTAAACTGGAAGTGGCATTTCCAGCTCGCAATAGTGCAAAGTTATCTCAAAGAAAGGGGCCACGGTGTTTCTGTATCTCTATTATGTTGGTGCGGCTTCGGAACTTTTAAATATATTGATATATCTCGAGAACTACGCATCTGATCAAAAAATATCATACAACATAAAAAGTAGGAAACTTAGTTCTCTACAAATAAGGTCTCTTAACATTTTGCCATATCTCGCTTCGTTTCCGAGATATTTGCAGATTTATCTCAAGGGAAGGGGCCTGACGGACATATTTCGAGATATTTCTTCTTCTGGTTGTTCTTCTTCTGCACAGCTAAGCTGGCAGTGGCATTTGCAGCGCGCAATAGTGCAGAGTTATCTCAAAGAAAGGGGCCACGGTGTTTCTGTATCTCTATTATGTTGGTGCGGATTCGGAACTTTTAAATATCTTGATATATCTCGAGAACTACGCATCTGATCAAAAAATATCATAGAACATAGAAAGTAGGAAACTTAATTCTTTACAAAAAAGGTCTCTTAACATTTTCCCATAGCTGGCATCGTTTCCGAGATATTTGCAGATTTATCTCAAGGGAAGGGGCCTGACGGACATATTCCGAGATATTTCTTCTTCTTGTTGTTCCTCTTCTGCACAGCTAAGCTGGAAGTGGCATTTGCAACTCGCAATAGTGCAGAGTTATCTCAAAGAAAGGGGCCACGGTGTTTCTGTATCTGTATTATGTTGGTGCGGCTTCGGAACTTTTAAATATCTTGATATATCTCGAGAACTACGCATCTGATCAAAAAATATCATACAACATAAATAGTAGGAAACTTAATTCTCTACAAAAAAGTTCTCTCAACATTTTGCCATAGCTCGCTTCGTTTCCGAGATATTTGCAGATTTATCTCAAGGGAAGGGGCCTAACGGACATATTTCCAGATATTTGTTCTTCTTGTTGTTCTTCTTCTGCACAGCTAAGCTGGAAGTGGCATTTGCGGCTCGCACTAGTGCAGAGTTATCTCAAAGAATGGGGCCACGGTGTTTCTGTATCTCTATTATGTTGGTGCGGATTCGGAACTTTTAAATATCTCGATATATCTCGAAAACTGCGCTTCTGATCAAAAAATATCATAGAACATAAATTGTAGGAAACATAATTCTCTACAAAAAAGGTCTCCTAACATTTTGCCATAGCTCGCTTCGTTTCCGAGATATTTGCAGATTTATCTCAAGGGAAGGGGCCTGACGGACATATTTCGAGATATTTCTTCTTCTTGTTGTTCTTCTTCTGCACAGCTAAGCTGGAAGTGGCATTTGCAGCTAGCAATAGTGCAGAGTTATCTCAAAGAAGGGGGCCACGGTGTTTCTGTATCTCTATTATGTGGGTGCGGCTTCGGAACTTTTAAATATCTTGATATATCTCGAGAACTACGCATCTGATCAAAAAATATCATAGAACATAAATAGTAGGAAACTTAATTCTCTACAAAAAAGGTCTCTCAACATTTTGCCATAGCTCGCTTCGTGTCCGAGATATTTGCAGATTTATCTCAAGGGAAGGGGCCTGACGGACATATTTCGAGATATTTCTTCTTCTTGTTGTTCTTCTTCTGCACAGCTAAGCTGGAAGTGGCATTTGCAGCTCGCAATAGTGCAGAGTTATCTCAAAGAAAGGGGCCACGGTGTTTCTGTATCTCTATTATGTTGGTGCCGCTTCGGAACTTTTAAATATCTTGATATATCTCGAGATCTACGCATCTGATCAAAAAATATCATAGAACATAAAAAGTAGGAAACTTAATTCTCTACAAAAAAGGTCTCCTAACATTTTGCCATAGCTCGCTTCGTTTCCGAGATATTTGCAGATTTATCTCAAGGGAAGGGGCCTGACGGACATATTTCGAGATATTTCTTCTTCTTGTTGTTCTTCTTCTGCACAGCTAAGCTGGAAGTGGCATTTGCGACTCGCACTAGTGCAGAGTTATCTCAAAGAAAGGGCCACGGTGTTTCTGTATCTCTATTATGTTGGTGCGGCTTCGGAACTTTTAAATATCTTGATATATCTTGAGAACTACGGATCTGATCAAAAAATATCATAGAACATAAAAAGTAGGAAACTTAATTCTCTACAAAAAAGGTCTCTTAACATTTTGCCATAGCTCGCTTCGTTTCCGAGATATTTGCAGATTTATCTCAAGGGAAGGGGCCTGACGGACATATTTCGAGATATTTCTTCTTCTTGTTGTTCTTCTTCTGCACAGCTAAACTGGAAGTGGCATTTCCAGCTCGCAATAGTGCAGAGTTATCTCAAAGAAAGGGGCCACGGTGTTTCTGTATCCCTACTATGTTGGTGCGGCTTCGGAACTTTTAAATATCTTGATATATCTCGAGAACTACGCATCTGATCAAAAAATATCATAGAACATAAATAGTAGGAAGCTTATTTCTCTACAAAAAAGGTCTCTCAACATTTTGCCATAGCTCGCTTCGTTTCCGAGATATTTGCAGATTTATCTCAAGGGAAGGGGCCTGACGGACATATTTCGAGATATTTCTTCTTCTTGTTGTTCTTCTTCTGCACAGCTAAGCTGGAAGTGGCATTTGCAGCTCGCAATAGTGCAGAGTTATCTCAAAGAAAGGGGCCACGGTGTTTCTGTATCTCTATTATGTTGGTGCCGCTTCGGAACTTTTAAATATCTTGATATATCTGGAGATCTACGCATCTGATCAAAAAATATCATAGAACATAAAAAGTAGGAAACTTAATTCTCTACAAAAAAGGTCTCTTAACATTTTGCCATAGCTCGCTTCGTTTCCGAGATATTTGCAGATTTATCTCAAGGGAAGGGGCCTGACGGACATATTTCGAGACATTTCTTGTTCTTGTTGTTCTTCTTCTGCACAGCTAAGCTGGAAGTGGCATTTCCAGCTCGCAATAGTGCAGAGTTATCTCAAAGAAAGGGGCCACGGTGTTTCTGTATCCCTACTATGTTGGTGCGGCTTCGGAACTTTTAAATATCTTGATATATCTCGAGAACTACGCATCTGATCAAAAAATATCATAGAACGTAAATAGTAGGAAACTTAATTCTCTACAAAAAAGGTCTCTCAACATTTTGCCATAGCTCGCTTCGTTTCCGAGATATTTGCAGATTTATCTCAAGGGAAGGGGCCTGACGGACATATTTCGAGATATTTCTTCCTCTTGTTGTTCTTCTTCTGCACAGCTAAGCTGGAAGTGGCATTTGCAGCTCGCAATAGTGCAGAGTTATCTCAAAGAAAGGGGCCACGGTGTTTCTGTATCTCTATTATGTTGGTGCGGCTTCGGAACTTTTAAATATCTTGATATATCTCGAGAACTACGCATCTGATCAAAAAATATCATAGAACATAAAAAGTAGGAAACTTAATTCTCTACAAGAAAGGTCTCTCAACATTTTGCCATAGTTCGCTTCGTGTCCGAGATATTTGCAGATTTATCTCAAGGGATGGGGCCTGACGGACATATTTCGAGATATTTCTTCTTCTTGTTGTTCTTCTTCTGCACAGCTAAGGTGGAAGTGGCATTTGCAGCGCGCAATAGTGCATAGTTATCTCAAAGAAAGGGGCACGGTGTTTCTGTATCTCTATTATGTTGGTGCGGCTTCGGAACTTTTAAATATCTTGATATATCTCGAGAACTACGCATCTGATCAAAAAATATCATAGAACATAAAAAGTAAGAAACTTAACTCTCTACAAAAAAGGTGTCTTAACATTTTGCCATAGCTCGTTTCGTTTCCGAGATATTTGCAGATTTATCTCAAGGGAAGGGGCCTGACGGACATATTTCGAGATATTTCTTCTTCTTGTTGTTCTTCTTCTGCACAGCTAAGCTGGAAGTGGCATTTGCAGCTCGCAATAGTGCAGAGTTATCTCAAAGAAAGGGGCCACGGTGTTTCTGTATCTCTATTATGTTGGTGCGGCTTCGGAACTTTTAAATATCTTGATATATCTCGAGAACTACGCATCTGATCAAAAAATATCATAGAACATAAAAAGTAGGAAACTTAATTCTCTACAAAAAAGGTCTCTCAACATTTTGCCATAGCTCGCTTCGTTTCCGAGATATTTGCAGATTTATCTCAAGGGAAGGGGCCTGACGGACATATTTCGAGATATTTCTTCTTCTTGTTGTTCTTCTTCTGCACAGCGAAGCAGGAAGTGGCATTTGCGGCTCGCACTAGTGCAGAGTTATCTCAAAGAAAGGGGCCACGGTGTTTCTGTATCTCTATTATGTTGGTGCGGCTTCGGAACTTTTAAATATCTTGATATATCTCGAGAACTACGCATCTGATCAAAAAATATCATGGAACATAAAAAGTAGAAGACTTGATTCTCTACAAAAAAGGTCTCTTAACATTTTGCCATAGCTCGCTTCGTTTCCGAGATATTTGCAGATTTATCTCAAGGGAAGGGGCCTGACGGACATATTTCGAGATATTTCTTCTTCTTGTTGTTCTTCTTCTGCACAGCTAAGGTGGAAGTGGCATTTGCAGCTCGCAATAGTGCATAGTTATCTCAAAGAAAGGGGCCACGGTGTTTCTGTATCTCTATTATGTTGGTGCGGCTTCGGAACTTTTAAATATCTTGATATATCTCGAGAACTACGCATCTGATCAAAAAATATCATAGAACATAAAAAGTAGGAAACTTAATTCTCTACAAAAAAGGTGTCTTAACATTTTGCCATAGCTCGCTTCGTTTCCGAGATATTTGCAGATTTATCTCAAGGGAAGGGGCCTGACGGACATATTTCGAGATATTTCTTCTTCTTGTTGTTCTTCTTCTGCACAGCGAAGCTGGAAGTGGCATTTGCGGCTCGCACTAGTGCAGAGTTATCTCAAAGAAAGGGGCCACGGTGTTTCTGTATCTCTATTATGTTGGTGCGGCTTCGGAACTTTTAAATATCTTGATATATCTCGAGAACTACGCATCTGATCAAAAAATATCATAGAACATAAAAAGTAGGAAACTTTATTCTCTACAAGAAAGGTCTCTCAACATTTTGCCATAGCTCGCTTTGTGTCCGAGATATTTGCAGATTTATCTCAAGGGATGGGGCCTGACGGACATATTTCGAGATATTTCTTCTTCTTGTTGTTCTTCTTCTGCACAGCTAAGGTGGAAGTGGCATTTGCAGCTCGCAATAGTGCATAGTTATCTCAAAGAAAGGGGCCACGGTGTTTCTGTATCTCTATTATGTTGGTGCGGCTTCGGAACTTTTAAATATCTTGATATATCTCGAGAACTACGCATCTGATCAAAAAATATCATAGAACATAAAAAGTAGGAAACTTGATTCTCTACAAAAAAGGTGTCTTAACATTTTGCCATAGCTCGCTTCGTTTCCGAGATATTTGCAGATTTACCTCAAGGGAAGGGGTCTGACGGACATATTTCGAGATATTTCTTCTTCTTGTTGTTCTTCTTCTGCACAGCTAAGCAGGAAGTGGCATTTGCAGCTCGCAATAGTGCAGAGTTATCTCAAAGAAAGGGGCCACGGTGTTTCTGTATCTCTATTATGTTGGTGCGGCTTCGGAACTTTTAAATATCTTGATATATCTCGAGAACTACGCATCTGATCAAAAAATATCATAGAACATAAATAGTAGGAAACTTAATTCTCTACAAAAAAGGTCTCTCAACATTTTGCCATAGCTCGCTTCGTTTCCGAGATATTTGCAGATTTATCTCAAGGGAAGGGGCCTGACGGACATATTTCGAGATATTTCTTCTTCTTGTTGTTCTTCTTCTGCACAGCTAAGCTGGAAGTGGCATTTGCAGCTCGCAATAGTGCAGAGTTATCTCAAAGAAAGGGGCCACGGTGTTTCTGTATCTCTATTATGTTGGTGCGGCTTCGGAACTTTTAAATATCTTGATATATCTCGAGAACTACGCATCTGATCAAAAAATATCATAGAACATAAAAAGTAGGAAACTTAATTCTCTACAAGAAAGGTCTCTCAACATTTTGCCATAGCTCGCTTCGTGTCCGAGATATTTGCAGATTTATCTCAAGGGATGGGGCCTGACGGACATATTTCGAGATATTTCTTCTTCTTGTTGTTCATCTTCTGCACAGCTAAGCTGGAAGTGGCATTTACAGCTCGCAATAGTGCAGAGTTATCTCAAAGAAAGGGGCCACGGTGTTTCTGTATCTCTATTATGTTGGTGCGGCTTCGGAACTTTTAAATATCTCGATATATCTCGAAAACTACGCTTCTGATCAGAAAATATCATAGAACATAAATTTTAGGAAACTTAATTCTCTACAAGAAAGGTCTCTCAACATTTTGCCATAGCTCGCTTCGTGTCCGAGATATTTGCAGATTTATCTCAAGGGATGGGGCCTGACGGACATATTTCGAGATATTTCTTCTTCTTGTTGTCCTTCTTCTGCACAGCTAAGGTGGAAGTGGCATTTGCAGCTCGCAATAGTGCATAGTTATCTCAAAGAAAGGGGCCACGGTGTTTCTGTATCTCTATTATGTTGGTGCAGCTACGGAACTTTTAAATATCTTGATATATCTCGAGAACTACGCATCTGATCAAAAAATATCATAGAACATAAAAAGTAGGAAACTTAATTCTCTACAAAAAAGGTGTCTTAACATTTTGCCATAGCTCGCTTCGTTTCCGAGATATTTGCAGATTTACCTCAAGGGAAGGGGCCTGACGGACATATTTCGAGATATTTCTTCTTCTTGTTGTTCTTCTTCTGCACAGCTAAGCTGGAAGTGGCATTTGCAGCTCGCAATAGTGCAGAGTTATCTCAAAGAAAGGGGCCACGGTGTTTCTGTATCTCTATTATGTTGGTGCGGCTTCGGAACTTTTAAATATCTTGATATATCTCGAGAACTACGCATCTGATCAAAAAATATCATAGAACATAAATAGTAGGAAACTTAATTCTCTACAAAAAAGGTCTCTCAACATTTTGCCATAGCTCGCTTCGTTTCCGAGATATTTGCAGATTTATCTCAAGGGAAGGGGCCTGACGGACATATTTCGAGATATTTCTTCTTCTTGTTGTTCTTCTTCTGCACAGCTAAGCTGGAAGTGGCATTTGCAGCTCGCAATAGTGCAGAGTTATCTCAAAGAAAGGGGCCACGGTGTTTCTGTATCTCTATTATGTTGGTGCGGCTTCGGAACTTTTAAATATCTTGATATATCTCGTGAACTACGCATCTGATCAAAAAATATCATAGAACATAAAAAGTAGGAAACTTAATTCTCTACAAGAAAGGTCTCTCAACATTTTGCCATAGCTCGCTTCGTGTCCGAGATATTTGCAGATTTATCTCAAGGGATGGGGCCTGACGGACATATTTCGAGATATTTCTTCTTCTTGTTGTTCATCTTCTGCACAGCTAAGCTGGAAGTGGCATTTACAGCTCGCAATAGTGCAGAGTTATCTCAAAGAAAGGGGCCACGGTGTTTCTGTATCTCTATTATGTTGGTGCGGCTTCGGAACTTTTAAATATCTCGATATATCTCGAAAACTACGCTTCTGATCAGAAAATATCATAGAACATAAATTTTAGGAAACTTAATTCTCTACAAGAAAGGTCTCTCAACATTTTGCCATAGCTCGCTTCGTGTCCGAGATATTTGCAGATTTATCTCAAGGGATGGGGCCTGACGGACATATTTCGAGATATTTCTTCTTCTTGTTGTTCATCTTCTGCACAGCTAAGCTGGAAGTGGCATTTACAGCTCGCAATAGTGCAGAGTTATCTCAAAGAAAGGGGCCACGGTGTTTCTGTATCTCTATTATGTTGGTGCAGCTACGGAACTTTTAAATATCTTGATATATCTCGAGAACTACGCATCTGATCAAAAAATATCATGGAACATAAAAAGTAGAAGACTTAATTCTCTACAAAAAAGGTCTCTCAACATTTTGCCATAGCTCGCTTCGTTTCCGAGATATTTGCAGATTTATCTCAAGGGAAGGGGCCTGACGGACATATTTCGAGATATTTTTCTTCTTCTTGTTGTTCTTCTTCTGCACAGCTAAGCTGGAAGTGGCATTTGCAGCTCGCAATAGTGCAGAGTTATCTCAAAGAAAGGGGCCACGGTGTTTCTGTATCTCTATTATGTTGGTGCGGCTTCGGAACTTTTAAATATCTCGATATATCTCGAAAACTACGCTTCTGATCAGAAAATATCGTAGAACATAAATTTTAGGAAACATAATTCTCTACAAAAAAGGTCTCTTAACATTTTGCCATAGCTCGCTTCGTTTCCGAGATATTTGCAGATATATCTCAAGGGAAGAGGTCTGACGGACATATTTCGAGATATTTCTTCTTCTTGTTGTTCTTCTTCTGCACAGCTAAGCTGGAAGTGGCATTTGCAGCTCGCAATAGTGCAGAGTTATCTCAAAGAAAGGGGCCACGGTGTTTCTGTATCTCTATTATGTTGGCGCGGCTTCGGAACTTTTAAATATCTTGATATATCTCGAGAACTACGCATCTGATCAAAAAATATCATAGAACATAGAAAGTAGGAAACTTAATTCTCTACAAATAAGGTCTCTTAACATTTTGCCATAGCTCGCTTCGTTTCCGAGATATTTGCAGATCTATCTCAAGGGAAGGGGCCTGACGGACATATTTCGAGATATTTCTTCTTCTTGTTGTTCTTCTTCTGCACAGCTAAGCTGGAAGTGGCATTTGCAGCACGCAATAGTGCAGAGTTATCTCAAAGAAAGAGGCCACGCTGTTTCTGTACCTCTATTATGTTGGTGCAGCTTCGGAACTTTTAAATATCTTGATATATCTCGAGAACTACGCATCTGATCAAAAAATATCATAGAACATAAAAAGTAGGAAACTTAATTCTCTACAAAAAAGGTCTCCGAACATTTTGCCATAGCTCGCTTCGTGTCCGAGATATTTGCAGATTTATCTCAAGGGATGGGGCCTGACGGACATATTTCGAGATATTTCTTCTTCTTGTTGTTCTTCTTCTGCACAGCTAAGCTGGAAGTGGCATTTGCAGCTCGCAATAGTGCAGAGTTATCTCAAAGAAAGGGGCCACGGTGTTTCTGTATCTCTATTATGTTGGTGCGGCTTCGGAACTTTTAAATATCTTGATATATCTCGAGAACTACGCATCTGATCAAAAAATATCATAGAACATAAATTGTAGGAAACATAATTCTCTACAAAAATGGTCTCCTAACATTTTGCCATAGCTCGCTTCGTTTCCGAGATATTTGCAGATTTATCTCAAGGGAAGGGGCCTGACGGACATATTTCGAGATATTTCTTCTTCTTGTTGTTCTTCTTCTGCACAGCTAAGCTGGAAGTGGCATTTGCAGCTCGCAATAGTGCAGAGTTATCTCAAAGAAAGGGGCCACGGTGTTTCTGTATCTCTATTATGTTGGTGCGGCTTCGGAACTTTTAAATATCTTGATATATCTCGAGAACTGCGCATCTGATCAAAAAATATCATAGAACATAAAAAGTAGGAAACTTAATTCTCTACAAAAAAGGTATCTAAACATTTTGCCATAGCTCACTTCGTTTCCGAGATATTTGCAGATTTATCTCAAGGGAAGGGGTCTGACGGACATATTTCGAGATATTTCTTCTTCTTGTTGTTCTTCTTCTGCTCAGCTAAGCTGGAAGTGGCATTTGCAGCTCGCAATAGTGCAGAGTTATCTCAAAGAAAGGGGCCACGGTGTTTCTGTATCTCTATTATGTTGGTGCGGCTTCGGAACTTTTAAATATCTTGATATATCTCGAGAACTACGCATCTGATCAAAAAATATCATAGAACCTAAAAAGTAGGAAACCTAATTTTCTACAAAAAAGGTCTCTTAACATTTTGCCATAGCTCGCTTCGTTTCCGAGATATTTGCAGATTTATCTCAAGGGAATGGGTCTGACGGACATATTTCGAGATATTTCTTCTTCTTGTTGTTCTTCTTCTGCTCAGCTAAGCTGGAAGTGGCATTTGCAGCTCGCAATAGTGCAGAGTTATCTCAAAGAAAGGGGCCACGGTGTTTCTGTATCTCTATTATGTTGGTGCGGCTTCGGAACTTTTAAATATCTTGATATATCTCGAGAACTACGCATCTGATCAAAAAATATCATAGAGCATAAATTGTAGGAAACATAATTCTCTACAAAATTGGTCTCCTAACATTTTGCCATAGCTCGCTTCGTTTCCGAGATATTTGCAGATTTATCTCAAGGGAAGGGGCCTGACGGACATATTTCGAGATATTTCTTCTTCTTGTTGTTCTTCTTCTGCACAGCTAAGCTGGAAGTGGCATTTGCAGCGCGCAATAGTGCAGAGTTATCTCAAAGAAAGGGGCCACGGAGTTTCTGTATCTCTATTATGTTGGTGCGGCTTCGGAACTTTTAAATATCTTGATATATCTCGAGAACTACGCATCTGATCAAAAAATATCATAGAACATAAATTGCAGGAAACATAATTCTCTACAAAAATCGTCTCCTAACATTTTGCCGTAGCTCGCTTCGTTTCCGAGATATTGGCAGATTTATCTCAAGGGAAGGGGCCTGACGGACATATTTCGAGATATTTCTTCTTCTTGTTGTTCTTCTTCTGCACAGCTAAGCTGGAAGTGGCATTTGCAGCGCGCAATAGTGCAGAGTTATCTCAAAGAAAGGGGCCACGGTGTTTCTGTACCTCTATTATGTTGGTGCAGCTTCGGAGCTTTTAAATATCTTGATATATCTCGAGAACTACGCATCTGATCAAAAAATATCATAGAACATAAAAAGTAGGAAACGTAATTCTCTACAAAAAAGGTATCTTAACATTTTGCCATAGCTCGCTTCGTTTCCGAGATATTTGCAGATTTATCTCAAGGGAAGGGGCCTGACGGACATATTTCGAGATATTTCTTCTGCTTGTTGTTCTTCTTCTGCACAGCTAAGCTGGAAGTGGCATTTGCAGCTCGCAATAGTGCAGAGTTATCTCAAAGAAAGGGGCCACGGTGTTTCTGTATCTCTATTATGTTGGCGCGGCTTCGGAACTTTTAAATATCTTGATATATCTCGAGAACTACGCATCTGATCAAAAAATATCATAGAACATAAAAAGTAGGAAACTTAATTCTCTACAAATAAGGTCTCTTAACATTTTGCCATAGCTCGCTTCGTTTCCGAGATATTTGCAGATTTATCTCAAGGGAAGGGGCCTGACGGACATATTTCGAGATATTTCTTCTTCTTGTTGTTCTTCTTCTGCACAGCTAAGCTGGAAGTGGCATTTGCAGCGCGCAATAGTGCAGAGTTATCTCAAAGAAAGGGGCCACGGAGTTTCTGTATCTCTATTATGTTGGTGCGGCTTCGGAACTTTTAAATATCTTGATATATCTCGAGAACTACGCATCTGATCAAAAAATATCATAGAGCATAAATTGTAGGAAACATAATTCTCTACAAAATTGGTCTCCTAACATTTTGCCATAGCTCGCTTCGTTTCCGAGATATTTGCAGATTTATCTCAAGGGAAGGGGCCTGACGGACATATTTCGAGATATTTCTTCTTCTTGTTGTTCTTCTTCTGCACAGCTAAGCTGGAAGTGGCATTTGCAGCGCGCAATAGTGCAGAGTTATCTCAAAGAAAGGGGCCACGGAGTTTCTGTATCTCTATTATGTTGGTGCGGCTTCGGAACTTTTAAATATCTTGATATATCTCGAGAACTACGCATCTGATCAAAAAATATCATAGAACATAAATTGTAGGAAACATAATTCTCTACAAAAATCGTCTCCTAACATTTTGCCGTAGCTCGCTTCGTTTCCGAGATATTGGCAGATTTATCTCAAGGGAAGGGGCCTGACGGACATATTTCGAGATATTTCTTCTTCTTGTTGTTCTTCTTCTGCACAGCTAAGCTGGAAGTGGCATTTGCAGCGCGCAATAGTGCAGAGTTATCTCAAAGAAAGGGGCCACGGTGTTTCTGTACCTCTATTATGTTGGTGCAGCTTCGGAGCTTTTAAATATCTTGATATATCTCGAGAACTACGCATCTGATCAAAAAATATCATAGAACATAAAAAGTAGGAAACGTAATTCTCTACAAAAAAGGTATCTTAACATTTTGCCATAGCTCGCTTCGTTTCCGAGATATTTGCAGATTTATCTCAAGGGAAGGGGCCTGACGGACATATTTCGAGATATTTCTTCTGCTTGTTGTTCTTCTTCTGCACAGCTAAGCTGGAAGTGACATTTGCAGCTCGCAATAGTGCAGAGTTATCTCAAAGAAAGGGGCCACGGTGTTTCTGTATCTCTATTATGTTGGCGCGGCTTCGGAACTTTTAAATATCTTGATATATCTCGAGAACTACGCATCTGATCAAAAAATATCATAGAACATAAAAAGTAGGAAACTTAATTCTCTACAAATAAGGTCTCTTAACATGTTGCCATAGCTCGCTTCGTTTCCGAGATATTTGCAGATTTATCTCAAGGGAAGGGGCCTGACGGACATATTTCGAGATATTTCTTCTTCTTGTTGTTCTTCTTCTGCACAGCTAAGCTGGAAGTGGCATTTGCAGCGCGCAATAGTGCAGAGTTATCTCAAAGAAAGGGGCCACGGAGTTTCTGTATCTCTATTATGTTGGTGCGGCTTCGGAACTTTTAAATATCTTGATATATCTCGAGAACTACGCATCTGATCAAAAAATATCATAGAGCATAAATTGTAGGAAACATAATTCTCTACAAAAATGGTCTCCTAACATTTTGCCATAGCTCGCTTCGTTTCCGAGATATTTGCAGATTTATCTCAAGGGAAGGGGCCTGACGGACATATTTCGAGATATTTCTTCTTCTTGTTGTTCTTCTTCTGCACAGCTAAGCTGGAAGTGGCATTTGCAGCGCGCAATAGTGCAGAGTTATCTCAAAGAAAGGGGCCACGGAGTTTCTGTATCTCTATTATGTTGGTGCGGCTTCGGAACTTTTAAATATCTTGATATATCTCGAGAACTACGCATCTGATCAAAAAATATCATAGAACATAAAAAGTAGGAAACTTAATTCTCTACAAATAAGGTCTCTTAACATTTTGCCATAGCTCGCTTCGTTTCCGAGATATTTGCAGATTTATCTCAAGGGTAGGGGCCTGACGGACATATTTCGAGATATTTCTTCTTCTTGTTGTTCTTCTTCTGCACAGCTAAGCTGGAAGTGACATTTGCAGCGCGCAATAGTGCAGAGTTATCTCAAAGAAAGGGGCCACGGTGTTTCTGTATCTCTATTATGTTGGTGCAGCTTCGGAACTTTTAAATATCTTGATATATCTCGAGAACTACGCATCTGATCAAAAAATATCATAGAACGTAAAAAGTAGGAAACCTAATTTTCTACAAAAAAGGTCTCTTAACATTTTGCCGTAGCACGCTTCGTTTCCGAGATATTTGCAGATATATCTCAAGGGAAGGGGCCTGACGGACATATATCGAAATATTTCTTCTTCTTGTTGTTCTTCTTCTGCACAGCTAAGCTGGAAATGGCATTTGCAGCTCGCAATAGTGCAGGGTTATCTCAAAGAAAGGGGCCACGGGGTTTCTGTACCTCTATTATGATGGTGCAGCTTCGGAGCTTTTAAATATCTTGATATATCTCGAGAACTACGCATCTGATCAAAAAATATCATAGAACATAAATTGTAGGAAACATAATTCTCTACAAAAATCGTCTCCTAACATTTTGCCGTAGCTCGCTTCGTTTCCGAGATATTGGCAGATTTATCTCAAGGGAAGGGGCCTGACGGACATATTTCGAGATATTTCTTCTTCTTGTTGTTCTTCTTCTGCACAGCTAAGCTGGAAGTGGCATTTGCAGCGCGCAATAGTGCAGAGTTATCTCAAAGAAAGGGGCCACGGTGTTTCTGTACCTCTATTATGTTGGTGCAGCTTCGGAGCTTTTAAATATCTTGATATATCTCGGGAACTACGCATCTGATCAAAAAATATCATAGAACATAAAAAGTAGGAAACGTAATTCTCTACAAAAAAGGTATCTTAACATTTTGCCATAGCTCGCTTCGTTTCCGAGATATTTGCAGATTTATCTCAAGGGAAGGGGCCTGACGGACATATTTCGAGATATTTCTTCTGCTTGTTGTTCTTCTTCTGCACAGCTAAGCTGGAAGTGGCATTTGCAGCTCGCAATAGTGCAGAGTTATCTCAAAGAAAGGGGCCACGGTGTTTCTGTATCTCTATTATGTTGGCGCGGCTTCGGAACTTTTAAATATCTTGATATATCTCGAGAACTACGCATCTGATCAAAAAATATCATAGAACATAAAAAGTAGGAAACTTAATTCTCTACAAATAAGGTCTGTTAACATTTTGCCATAGCTCGCTTCGTTTCCGAGATATTTGCAGATTTATCTCAAGGGAAGGGGCCTGACGGACATATTTCGAGATATTTCTTCTGCTTGTTGTTCTTCTTCTGCACAGCTAAGCTGGAAGTGGCATTTGCAGCTCGCAATAGTGCAGAGTTATCTCAAAGAAAGGGGCCACGGTGTTTCTGTATCTCTATTATGTTGGCGCGGCTTCGGAACTTTTAAATATCTTGATATATCTCGAGAACTACGCATCTGATCAAAAAATATCATAGAACATAAAAAGTAGGAAACTTAATTCTCTACAAATAAGGTCTCTTAACATTTTGCCATAGCTCGCTTCGTTTCCGAGATATTTGCAGATTTATCTCAAGGGAAGGGGCCTGACGGACATATTTCGAGATATTTCTTCTTCTTGTTGTTCTTCTTCTGCACAGCTAAGCTGGAAGTGGCATTTGCAGCGCGCAATAGTGCAGAGTTATCTCAAAGAAAGGGGCCACGGAGTTTCTGTATCTCTATTATGTTGGTGCGGCTTCGGAACTTTTAAATATCTTGATATATCTCGAGAACTACGCATCTGATCAAAAAATATCATAGAGCATAAATTGTAGGAAACATAATTCTCTACAAAAATGGTCTCCTAACATTTTGCCATAGCTCGCTTCGTTTCCGAGATATTTGCAGATTTATCTCAAGGGAAGGGGCCTGACGGACATATTTCGAGATATTTCTTCTGCTTGTTGTTCTTCTTCTGCACAGCTAAGCTGGAAGTGGCATTTGCAGCTCGCAATAGTGCAGAGTTATCTCAAAGAAAGGGGCCACGGTGTTTCTGTATCTCTATTATGTTGGCGCGGCTTCGGAACTTTTAAATATCTTGATATATCTCGAGAACTACGCATCTGATCAAAAAATATCATAGAACATAAAAAGTAGGAAACTTAATTCTCTACAAATAAGGTCTGTTAACATTTTGCCATAGCTCGCTTCGTTTCCGAGATATTTGCAGATTTATCTCAAGGGAAGGGGCCTGACGGACATATTTCGAGATATTTCTTCTGCTTGTTGTTCTTCTTCTGCACAGCTAAGCTGGAAGTGGCATTTGCAGCTCGCAATAGTGCAGAGTTATCTCAAAGAAAGGGGCCACGGTGTTTCTGTATCTCTATTATGTTGGCGCGGCTTCGGAACTTTTAAATATCTTGATATATCTCGAGAACTACGCATCTGATCAAAAAATATCATAGAACATAAAAAGTAGGAAACTTAATTCTCTACAAATAAGGTCTCTTAACATTTTGCCATAGCTCGCTTCGTTTCCGAGATATTTGCAGATTTATCTCAAGGGAAGGGGCCTGACGGACATATTTCGAGATATTTCTTCTTCTTGTTGTTCTTCTTCTGCACAGCTAAGCTGGAAGTGGCATTTGCAGCGCGCAATAGTGCAGAGTTATCTCAAAGAAAGGGGCCACGGAGTTTCTGTATCTCTATTATGTTGGTGCGGCTTCGGAACTTTTAAATATCTTGATATATCTCGAGAACTACGCATCTGATCAAAAAATATCATAGAGCATAAATTGTAGGAAACATAATTCTCTACAAAAATGGTCTCCTAACATTTTGCCATAGCTCGCTTCGTTTCCGAGATATTTGCAGATTTATCTCAAGGGAAGGGGCCTGACGGACATATTTCGAGATATTTCTTCTTCTTGTTGTTCTTCTTCTGCACAGCTAAGCTGGAAGTGGCATTTGCAGCGCGCAATAGTGCAGAGTTATCTCAAAGAAAGGGGCCACGGAGTTTCTGTATCTCTATTATGTTGGTGCGGCTTCGGAACTTTTAAATATCTTGATATATCTCGAGAACTACGCATCTGATCAAAAAATATCATAGAACATAAATTGTAGGAAACATAATTCTCTACAAAAATCGTCTCCTAACATTTTGCCATAGCTCGCTTCGTTTCCGAGATATTTGCAGATTTATCACAAGGGAAGGGGCCTGACGGACGTATTTCGAGATATTTCTTCTTCTTGTTGTTCTTCTTCTGCACAGCTAAGCTGGAAGTGGCATTTGCAGCGCGCAATAGTGCAGAGTTATCTCAAAGAAAGGGGCCACGGTGTTTCTGTATCTCTATCATGTTGGTGCGGCTTCGGAACTTTTAAATATCTTGATATATCTCGAGAACTACGCATCTGATCAAAAAATATCATAGAACATAAAAAGTAGGAAACTTAATTCTCTACAAATAAGGTCTCTTAACATTTTGCCATAGCTCGCTTCGTTTCCGGGATATTTGCAGATTTATCTCAAGGGTAGGGGCCTGACGGACATATTTCGAGATATTTCTTCTTCTTGTTGTTCTTCTTCTGCACAGCTAAGCTGGAAGTGACATTTGCAGCGCGCAATAGTGCAGAGTTATCTCAAAGAAAGGGGCCACGGTGTTTCTGTATCTCTATTATGTTGGTGCAGCTTCGGAACTTTTAAATATCTTGATATATCTCGAGAACTACGCATCTGATCAAAAAATATCATAGAACGTAAAAAGTAGGAAACCTAATTTTCTACAAAAAAGGTCTCTTAACATTTTGCCGTAGCACGCTTCGTTTCCGAGATATTTGCAGATATATCTCAAGGGAAGGGGCCTGACGGACATATTTCGAAATATTTCTTCTTCTTGTTGTTCTTCTTCTGCACAGCTAAGCTGGAAATGGCATTTGCAGCTCGCAATAGTGCAGGGTTATCTCAAAGAAAGGGGCCACGGGGTTTCTGTACCTCTATTATGATGGTGCAGCTTCGGAGCTTTTAAATATCTTGATATATCTCGAGAACTACGCATCTGATCAAAAAATATCATAGAACATAAAAAGTAGGAAACTTAATTCTCTACAAATAAGGTCTGTTAACATTTTGCCATAGCTCGCTTCGTTTCCGAGATATTTGCAGATTTATCTCAAGGGAAGGGGCCTGACGGACATATTTCGCGATATTTCTTCTTCTTGTTGTTCTTCTTCTGCACAGCTAAGCTGGAAGTGGCATTTGCAGCGCGCAATAGTGCAGAGTTATCTCAAAGAAAGGGGCCACGGAGTTTCTGTATCTCTATTATGTTGGTGCGGCTTCGGAACTTTTAAATATCTCGATATATCTCGAAAACTACGCATCTGATCAAAAAATATCAGAGAACGTAAATTGTATGAAACATAATTCTCTACAAAAAAGGTCTCTTAACATTTTGCCATAGCTCGCTTGGTTTCCGAGATATTTGCAGATTTATCTCAAGGGAAGGGGCCTGACGGACATATTTCGAGATAGTTCTTCTTCTTGTTGTTCTTCTTCTGCACAGCTAAGCTGGAAGTAGCATTTGCAGCTCGCAATAGTGCAGAGTTATCTCAAAGAAAGGGACCACGGTGTTTCTGTATCTCTGTTATGTTGGTGCGGCTTCGGAACTTTTAAATATCTTGATATATCTCGAGAACTACGCATCTGATCAAAAAATATCATAGAACATAAAAAGTAGGAAACTTAATTCTCTACAAATAAGGTCTCTTAACATTTTGCCATAGCTCGCTTCGTTTCCGAGTTATTTGCAGATTTATCTCAAGGGTAGGGGCCTGACGGACATATTTCGAGATATTTCTTCTTCTTGTTGTTCTTCTTCTGCACAGCTAAGCTGGAAGTGGCATTTGCAGCGCGCAATAGTGCAGAGTTATCTCAAAGAAAGGGGCCACGGTGTTTCTGTATCTCTATTATGTTGGTGCAGCTTCGGAACTTTTAAATATCTTGATATATCTCGAGAACTACGCATCTGATCAAAAAATATCATAGAACGTAAAAAGTAGGAAACGTAATTCTCTACAAAAAAGGTCTCTTAACATTTTGCCATAGCTCGCTTCGTTTCCGAGATATTTGCAGATTTATCTCAAGGGAAGGGGCCTGACGGACATATTTCGAGATATTTCTTCTTCTTGTTGTTCTTCTTCTGCACAGCTAAGCTGGAAGTGGCATTTGCAGCGCGCAATAGTGCAGAGTTATCTCAAAGAAAGGGGCCACGGAGTTTCTGTATCTCTATTATGTTGGTGCGGCTTCGGAACTTTTAAATATCTTGATATATCTCGAGAACTACGCATCTGATCAAAAAATATCATAGAGCATAAATTGTAGGAAACATAATTCTCTACAAAAATGGTCTCCTAACATTTTGCCATAGCTCGCTTCGTTTCCGAGATATTTGCAGATTTATCTCAAGGGAAGGGGCCTGACGGACGTATTTCGAGATATTTCTTCTTCTTGTTGTTCTTCTTCTGCACAGCTAAGCTGGAAGTGGCATTTGCAGCGCGCAATAGTGCAGAGTTATCTCAAAGAAAGGGGCCACGGTGTTTCTGTATCTCTATTATGTTGGTGCGGCTTCCGAACTTTTAAATATCTTGATATATCTCGAGAACTACGGATCTGATCAAAAAATATCATAGAACATAAAAAGTAGGAAACTTAATTCTCTACAAATAAGGTCTCTTAACATTTTGCCATAGCTCGCTTCGTTTCCGAGATATTTGCAGATTTATCTCAAGGGTAGGGGCCTGACGGACATATTTCGAGATATTTCTTCTTCTTGTTGTTCTTCTTCTGCACAGCTAAGCTGGAAGTGACATTTGCAGCGCGCAATAGTGCAGAGTTATCTCAAAGAAAGGGGCCACGGTGTTTCTGTATCTCTATTATGTTGGTGCAGCTTCGGAACTTTTAAATATCTTGATATATCTCGAGAACTACGCATCTGACCAAAAAATATCATAGAACGTAAAAAGTAGGAAACCTAATTTTCTACAAATAAGGTCTCTTAACATTTTGCCATAGCTCGCTTCGTTTCCGAGTTATTTGCAGATTTATCTCAAGGGTAGGGGCCTGACGGACATATTTCGAGATATTTCTTCTTCTTGTTGTTCTTCTTCTGCACAGCTAAGCTGGAAGTGGCATTTGCAGCGCGCAATAGTGCAGAGTTATCTCAAAGAAAGGGGCCACGGTGTTTCTGTATCTCTATTATGTTGGTGCAGCTTCGGAACTTTTAAATATCTTGATATATCTCGAGAACTACGCATCTGATCAAAAAATATCATAGAACGTAAAAAGTAGGAAACGTAATTCTCTACAAAAAAGGTCTCTTAACATTTTGCCATAGCTCGCTTCGTTTCCGAGATATTTGCAGATTTATCTCAAGGGAAGGGGCCTGGCGGACATATTTCGAGATATTTCTTCTTCTTGTTGTTCTTCTTCTGCACAGCTAAGCTGGAAGTGGCATTTGCAGCGCGCAATAGTGCAGAGTTATCTCAAAGAAAGGGGCCACGGAGTTTCTGTGTCTCTATTATGTTGGTGCGGCTTCGGAACTTTTAAATATCTTGATATATCTCGAGAACTACGCATCTGATCAAAAAATATCATAGAGCATAAATTGTAGGAAACATAATTCTCTACAAAAATGGTCTCCTAACATTTTGCCATAGCTCGCTTCGTTTCCGAGATATTTGCAGATTTATCTCAAGGGAAGGGGCCTGACGGACATATTTCGAGATATTTCTTCTTCTTGTTGTTCTTCTTCTGCACAGCTAAGCTGGAAGTGGCATTTGCAGCGCGCAATAGTGCAGAGTTATCTCAAAGAAAGGGGCCACGGAGTTTCTGTATCTCTATTATGTTGGTGCGGCTTCGGAACTTTTAAATATCTTGATATATCTCGAGAACTACGCATCTGATCAAAAAATATCATAGAGCATAAATTGTAGGAAACATAATTCTCTACAAAAATCGTCTCCTAACATTTTGCCATAGCTCGCTTCGTTTCCGAGATATTTGCAGATTTATCTCAAGGAAAGGGGCCTGACGGACATATTTCGAGATATTTCTTCTTCTTGTTGTTCTTCTTCTGCACAGCTAAGCTGGAAGTGGCATTTGCAGCGCGCAATAGTGCAGAGTTATCTCAAAGAAAGGGGCCACGGAGTTTCTGTATCTCTATTATGTTGGTGCGGCTTCGGAACTTTTAAATATCTTGATATATCTCGAGAACTACGCATCTGATCAAAAAATATCATAGAACATAAATTGTAGGAAACATAATTCTCTACAAAAATCGTCTCCTAACATTTTGCCATAGCTCGCTTCGTTTCCGAGATATTTGCAGATTTATCTCAAGGGAAGGGGCCTGACGGACGTATTTCGAGATATTTCTTCTTCTTGTTGTTCTTCTTCTGCACAGCTAAGCTGGAAGTGGCATTTGCAGCGCGCAATAGTGCAGAGTTATCTCAAAGAAAGGGGCCACGGTGTTTCTGTATCTCTATCATGTTGGTGCGGCTTCGGAACTTTTAAATATCTTGATATATCTCGAGAACTACGCATCTGATCAAAAAATATCATAGAACATAAAAAGTAGGAAACTTAATTCTCTACAAATAAGGTCTCTTAACATTTTGCCATAGCTCGCTTCGTTTCCGAGATATTTGCAGATTTATCTCAAGGGTAGGGGCCTGACGGACATATTTCGAGATATTTCTTCTTCTTGTTGTTCTTCTTCTGCACAGCTAAGCTGGAAGTGACATTTGCAGCGCGCAATAGTGCAGAGTTATCTCAAAGAAAGGGGCCACGGTGTTTCTGTATCTCTATTATGTTGGTGCAGCTTCGGAACTTTTAAATATCTTGATATATCTCGAGAACTACGCATCTGATCAAAAAATATCATAGAACGTAAAAAGTAGGAAACCTAATTTTCTACAAAAAAGGTCTCTTAACATTTTGCCGTAGCACGCTTCGTTTCCGAGATATTTGCAGATATATCTCAAGGGAAGGGGCCTGACGGACATATTTCGAAATATTTCTTCTTCTTGTTGTTCTTCTTCTGCACAGCTAAGCTGGAAATGGCATTTGCAGCTCGCAATAGTGCAGGGTTATCTCAAAGAAAGGGGCCACGGGGTTTCTGTACCTCTATTATGATGGTGCAGCTTCGGAGCTTTTAAATATCTTGATATATCTCGAGAACTACGCATCTGATCAAAAAATATCATAGAACATAAAAAGTAGGAAACTTAATTCTCTACAAATAAGGTCTGTTAACATTTTGCCATAGCTCGCTTCGTTTCCGAGATATTTGCAGATTTATCTCAAGGGAAGGGGCCTGACGGACATATTTCGCGATATTTCTTCTTCTTGTTGTTCTTCTTCTGCACAGCTAAGCTGGAAGTGGCATTTGCAGCGCGCAATAGTGCAGAGTTATCTCAAAGAAAGGGGCCACGGAGTTTCTGTATCTCTATTATGTTGGTGCGGCTTCGGAACTTTTAAATATCTCGATATATCTCGAAAACTACGCATCTGATCAAAAAATATCAGAGAACGTAAATTGTATGAAACATAATTCTCTACAAAAAAGGTCTCTTAACATTTTGCCATAGCTCGCTTCGTTTCCGAGATATTTGCAGATTTATCTCAAGGGAAGGGGTCTGACGGACATATTTCGAGATATTTCTTCTTCTTGTTGTTCTTCTTCTGCACAGCTAAGCTGGAAGTGGCATTTGCAGCGCGCAATAGTGCAGAGTTATCTCAAAGAAAGGGGCCACGGAGTTTCTGTATCTCTATTATGTTGGTGCGGCTTCGGAACTTTTAAATATCTTGATATATCTCGAGAACTACGCATCTGATCAAAAAATATCATAGAGCATAAATTGTAGGAAACATAATTCTCTACAAAAATGGTCTCCTAACATTTTGCCATAGCTCGCTTCGTTTCCGAGATATTTGCAGATTTATCTCAAGGAAAGGGGCCTGACGGACATATTTCGAGATATTTCTTCTTCTTGTTGTTCTTCTTCTGCACAGCTAAGCTGGAAGTGGCATTTGCAGCGCGCAATAGTGCAGAGTTATCTCAAAGAAAGGGGCCACGGAGTTTCTGTATCTCTATTATGTTGGTGCGGCTTCGGAACTTTTAAATATCTTGATATATCTCGAGAACTACGCATCTGATCAAAAAATATCATAGAACATAAATTGTAGGAAACATAATTCTCTACAAAAATCGTCTCCTAACATTTTGCCATAGCTCGCTTCGTTTCCGAGATATTTGCAGATTTATCTCAAGGGAAGGGGCCTGACGGACGTATTTCGAGATATTTCTTCTTCTTGTTGTTCTTCTTCTGCACAGCTAAGCTGGAAGTGGCATTTGCAGCGCGCAATAGTGCAGAGTTATCTCAAAGAAAGGGGCCACGGTGTTTCTGTATCTCTATTATGTTGGTGCGGCTTCCGAACTTTTAAATATCTTGATATATCTCGAGAACTACGGATCTGATCAAAAAATATCATAGAACATAAAAAGTAGGAAACTTAATTCTCTACAAATAAGGTCTCTTAACATTTTGCCATAGCTCGCTTCGTTTCCGAGATATTTGCAGATTTATCTCAAGGGTAGGGGCCTGACGGACATATTTCGAGATATTTCTTCTTCTTGTTGTTCTTCTTCTGCACAGCTAAGCTGGAAGTGACATTTGCAGCGCGCAATAGTGCAGAGTTATCTCAAAGAAAGGGGCCACGGTGTTTCTGTATCTCTATTATGTTGGTGCAGCTTCGGAACTTTTAAATATCTTGATATATCTCGAGAACTACGCATCTGACCAAAAAATATCATAGAACGTAAAAAGTAGGAAACCTAATTTTCTACAAATAAGGTCTCTTAACATTTTGCCATAGCTCGCTTCGTTTCCGAGTTATTTGCAGATTTATCTCAAGGGTAGGGGCCTGACGGACATATTTCGAGATATTTCTTCTTCTTGTTGTTCTTCTTCTGCACAGCTAAGCTGGAAGTGGCATTTGCAGCGCGCAATAGTGCAGAGTTATCTCAAAGAAAGGGGCCACGGTGTTTCTGTATCTCTATTATGTTGGTGCAGCTTCGGAACTTTTAAATATCTTGATATATCTCGAGAACTACGCATCTGATCAAAAAATATCATAGAACGTAAAAAGTAGGAAACGTAATTCTCTACAAAAAAGGTCTCTTAACATTTTGCCATAGCTCGCTTCGTTTCCGAGATATTTGCAGATTTATCTCAAGGGAAGGGGCCTGACGGACATATTTCGAGATATTTCTTCTTCTTGTTGTTCTTCTTCTGCACAGCTAAGCTGGAAGTGGCATTTGCAGCGCGCAATAGTGCAGAGTTATCTCAAAGAAAGGGGCCACGGAGTTTCTGTATCTCTATTATGTTGGTGCGGCTTCGGAACTTTTAAATATCTTGATATATCTCGAGAACTACGCATCTGATCAAAAAATATCATAGAGCATAAATTGTAGGAAACATAATTCTCTACAAAAATGGTCTCCTAACATTTTGCCATAGCTCGCTTCGTTTCCGAGATATTTGCAGATTTATCTCAAGGGAAGGGGCCTGACGGACATATTTCGAGATATTTCTTCTTCTTGTTGTTCTTCTTCTGCACAGCTAAGCTGGAAGTGGCATTTGCAGCGCGCAATAGTGCAGAGTTATCTCAAAGAAAGGGGCCACGGAGTTTCTGTATCTCTATTATGTTGGTGCGGCTTCGGAACTTTTAAATATCTTGATATATCTCGAGAACTACGCATCTGATCAAAAAATATCATAGAGCATAAATTGTAGGAAACATAATTCTCTACAAAAATCGTCTCCTAACATTTTGCCATAGCTCGCTTCGTTTCCGAGATATTTGCAGATTTATCTCAAGGAAAGGGGCCTGACGGACATATTTCGAGATATTTCTTCTTCTTGTTGTTCTTCTTGTGCACAGCTAAGCTGGAAGTGGCATTTGCAGCGCGCAATAGTGCAGAGTTATCTCAAAGAAAGGGGCCACGGAGTTTCTGTATCTCTATTATGTTGGTGCGGCTTCGGAACTTTTAAATATCTTGATATATCTCGAGAACTACGCATCTGATCAAAAAATATCATAGAACATAAATTGTAGGAAACATAATTCTCTACAAAAATCGTCTCCTAACATTTTGCCATAGCTCGCTTCGTTTCCGAGATATTTGCAGATTTATCTCAAGGGAAGGGGCCTGACGGACGTATTTCGAGATATTTCTTCTTCTTGTTGTTCTTCTTCTGCACAGCTAAGCTGGAAGTGGCATTTGCAGCGCGCAATAGTGCAGAGTTATCTCAAAGAAAGGGGCCACGGTGTTTCTGTATCTCTATTATGTTGGTGCGGCTTCCGAACTTTTAAATATCTTGATATATCTCGAGAACTACGGATCTGATCAAAAAATATCATAGAACATAAAAAGTAGGAAACTTAATTCTCTACAAATAAGGTCTCTTAACATTTTGCCATAGCTCGCTTCGTTTCCGAGATATTTGCAGATTTATCTCAAGGGTAGGGGCCTGACGGACATATTTCGAGATATTTCTTCTTCTTGTTGTTCTTCTTCTGCACAGCTAAGCTGGAAGTGACATTTGCAGCGCGCAATAGTGCAGAGTTATCTCAAAGAAAGGGGCCACGGTGTTTCTGTATCTCTATTATGTTGGTGCAGCTTCGGAACTTTTAAATATCTTGATATATCTCGAGAACTACGCATCTGACCAAAAAATATCATAGAACGTAAAAAGTAGGAAACCTAATTTTCTACAAATAAGGTCTCTTAACATTTTGCCATAGCTCGCTTCGTTTCCGAGTTATTTGCAGATTTATCTCAAGGGTAGGGGCCTGACGGACATATTTCGAGATATTTCTTCTTCTTGTTGTTCTTCTTCTGCACAGCTAAGCTGGAAGTGGCATTTGCAGCGCGCAATAGTGCAGGGTTATCTCAAAGAAAGGGGCCACGGGGTTTCTGTACCTCTATTATGATGGTGCAGCTTCGGAGCTTTTAAATATCTTGATATATCTCGAGAACTACGCATCTGATCAAAAAATATCATGGAACATAAAAAGTAGAAGACTTAATTCTCTACAAAAAAGGTCTCTTAACATTTTGCCATAGCTCGCTTCGTTTCCGAGATATTTGCAGATTTATCTCAAGGGAAGGGGCCTGACGGACGTATTTCGAGATATTTCTTCTTCTTGTTGTTCTTCTTCTGCACAGCTAAGCTGGAAGTGGCATTTGCAGCGCGCAATAGTGCAGAGTTATCTCAAAGAAAGGGGCCACGGTGTTTCTGTATCTCTATTATGTTGGTGCGGCTTCCGAACTTTTAAATATCTTGATATATCTCGAGAACTACGGATCTGATCAAAAAATATCATAGAACATAAAAAGTAGGAAACTTAATTCTCTACAAATAAGGTCTCTTAACATTTTGCCATAGCTCGCTTCGTTTCCGAGATATTTGCAGATTTATCTCAAGGGTAGGGGCCTGACGGACATATTTCGAGATATTTCTTCTTCTTGTTGTTCTTCTTCTGCACAGCTAAGCTGGAAGTGACATTTGCAGCGCGCAATAGTGCAGAGTTATCTCAAAGAAAGGGGCCACGGTGTTTCTGTATCTCTATTATGTTGGTGCAGCTTCGGAACTTTTAAATATCTTGATATATCTCGAGAACTACGCATCTGACCAAAAAATATCATAGAACGTAAAAAGTAGGAAACCTAATTTTCTACAAATAAGGTCTCTTAACATTTTGCCATAGCTCGCTTCGTTTCCGAGATATTTGCAGATTTATCTCAAGGGAAGGGGCCTGACGGACGTATTTCGAGATATTTCTTCTTCTTGTTGTTCTTCTTCTGCACAGCTAAGCTGGAAATGGCATTTGCAGCTCGCAATAGTGCAGGGTTATCTCAAAGAAAGGGGCCACGGGGTTTCTGTACCTCTATTATGATGGTGCAGCTTCGGAGCTTTTAAATATCTTGATATATCTCGAGAACTACGCATCTGATCAAAAAATATCATAGAACATAAAAAGTAGGAAACTTAATTCTCTACAAAAAAGGTATCTCAACATTTTGCCATAGCTCGCTTCGTTTCCGAGATATTTGCAGATTTATCTCAAGGGAAGGGGCCTGACGGACATATTTCGAGATATTTCTTCTTCTTGTTGTTCTTCTTCTGCACAGCTAAGCTGGAAGTGGCATTTGCAGCGCGCAATAGTGCAGAGTTATCTCAAAGAAAGGGGCCACGGTGTTTCTGTATCTCTATTATGTTGGTGCGGCTTCGGAACTTTTAAATATCTTGATATATCTCGAGAACTACGCATCTGATCAAAAAATATCATAGAACATAAAAAGTAGGAAACTTAATTCTCTACAAGAAAGGTCTCTCAACATTTTGCCATAGCTCGCTTCGTGTCCGAGATATTTGCAGATTTATCTCAAGGGATGGGGCCTGACGGACATATTTCGAGATATTTCTTCTTCTTGTTGTTCATCTTCTGCACAGCTAAGCTGGAAGTGGCATTTACAGCTCGCAATAGTGCAGAGTTATCTCAAAGAAAGGGGCCACGGTGTTTCTGTATCTCTATTATGTTGGTGCAGCTACGGAACTTTTAAATATCTTGATATATCTCGAGAACTACGGATCTGATCAAAAAATATCATGGAACATAAAAAGTAGAAGACTTAATTCTCTACAAAAAAGGTCTCTTAACATTTTGCCATAGCTCGCTTCGTTTCCGAGATATTTGCAGATTTATCTCAAGGGAAGGGGCCTGACGGACATATTTCGAGATATTTCTTCTTCTTGTTGTTCTTCTTCTGCACAGCTAAGGTGGAAGTGGCATTTGCAGCTCGCAATGGTGCATAGTTATCTCAAAGAAAGGGGCCACGGTGTTTCTGTATCTCTATTATGTTGGTGCGGCTTCGGAACTTTTAAATATCTTGATATATCTCGAGAACTACGCATCTGATCAAAAAATATCATAGAACATAAAAAGTAGGAAACTTAATTCTCTACAAAAAAGGTGTCTTAACATTTTGCCATAGCTCGCTTCGTTTCCGAGATATTTGCAGATTTATCTCAAGGGAAGGGGCCTGACGGACATATTTCGAGATATTTCTTCTTCTTGTTGTTCTTCTTCTGCACAGCGAAGCTGGAAGTGGCATTTGCGGCTCGCACTAGTGCAGAGTTATCTCAAAGAAAGGGGCCACGGTGTTTCTGTATCTCTATTATGTTGGTGCGGCTTCGGAACTTTTAAATATCTTGATATATCTCGAGAACTACGCATCTGATCAAAAAATATCATAGAACATAAAAAGTAGGAAACTTAATTCTCTACAAAAAAGGTCTCCTAACATTTTGCCATAGCTCGCTTCGTTTCCGAGATATTTGCAGATTTATCTCAAGGGAAGGGGCCTGACGGACATATTTCGAGATATTTCGTCTTCTTGTTGTTCTTCTTCTGCACAGCTAAGCTGGAAGTGGCATTTGCAGCTCGCAATAGTGCAGAGTTATCTCAAAGAAAGGGGCCACGGTGTTTCTGTATCTCTATTATGTTGGTGCGGCTTCGGAACTTTTAAATATCTTGATATATCTCGAGAACTACGCATCTGATCAAAAAATATCACAGAACATAAAAAGTAGGAAACTTTATTCTCTACAAGAAAGGTCTCCCAACATTTTGCCATAGCTCGCTTCGTGTCCGAGATATTTGCAGATTTATCTCAAGGGATGGGGCCTGACGGACATATTTCGAGATATTTCTTCTTCTTGTTGTTCTTCTTCTGCACAGCTAAGGTGGAAGTGGCATTTGCAGCTCGCAATAGTGCATAGTTATCTCAAAGAAAGGGGCCACGGTGTTTCTGTATCTCTATTATGTTGGTGCGGCTTCGGAACTTTTAAATATCTTCATATATCTCGAGAACTACGCATCTGATCAAATAATATCATAGAGCATAAATTGTAGGAAACATAATTCTCTACAAAAATGGTCTCCTAACATTTTGCCATAGCTCGCTTCGTTTCCGAGATATTTGCAGATTTATCTCAAGGAAAGGGGCCTGACGGACATATTTCGAGATATTTCTTCTTCTTGTTGTTCTTCTTCTGCACAGCTAAGCTGGAAGTGGCATTTGCAGCGCGCAATAGTGCAGAGTTATCTCAAAGAAAGGGGCCACGGAGTTTCTGTATCTCTATTATGTTGGTGCGGCTTCGGAACTTTTAAATATCTTGATATATCTCGAGAACTACGCATCTGATCAAAAAATATCATAGAACATAAATTGTAGGAAACATAATTCTCTACAAAAATCGTCTCCTAACATTTTGCCATAGCTCGCTTCGTTTCCGAGATATTTGCAGATTTATCTCAAGGGAAGGGGCCTGACGGACGTATTTCGAGATATTTCTTCTTCTTGTTGTTCTTCTTCTGCACAGCTAAGCTGGAAGTGGCATTTGCAGCGCGCAATAGTGCAGAGTTATCTCAAAGAAAGGGGCCACGGTGTTTCTGTATCTCTATTATGTTGGTGCGGCTTCCGAACTTTTAAATATCTTGATATATCTCGAGAACTACGGATCTGATCAAAAAATATCATAGAACATAAAAAGTAGGAAACTTAATTCTCTACAAATAAGGTCTCTTAACATTTTGCCATAGCTCGCTTCGTTTCCGAGATATTTGCAGATTTATCTCAAGGGTAGGGGCCTGACGGACATATTTCGAGATATTTCTTCTTCTTGTTGTTCTTCTTCTGCACAGCTAAGCTGGAAGTGACATTTGCAGCGCGCAATAGTGCAGAGTTATCTCAAAGAAAGGGGCCACGGTGTTTCTGTATCTCTATTATGTTGGTGCAGCTTCGGAACTTTTAAATATCTTGATATATCTCGAGAACTACGCATCTGACCAAAAAATATCATAGAACGTAAAAAGTAGGAAACCTAATTTTCTACAAATAAGGTCTCTTAACATTTTGCCATAGCTCGCTTCGTTTCCGAGTTATTTGCAGATTTATCTCAAGGGTAGGGGCCTGACGGACATATTTCGAGATATTTCTTCTTCTTGTTGTTCTTCTTCTGCACAGCTAAGCTGGAAGTGGCATTTGCAGCGCGCAATAGTGCAGAGTTATCTCAAAGAAAGGGGCCACGGTGTTTCTGTATCTCTATTATGTTGGTGCAGCTTCGGAACTTTTAAATATCTTGATATATCTCGAGAACTACGCATCTGATCAAAAAATATCATAGAACGTAAAAAGTAGGAAACGTAATTCTCTACAAAAAAGGTCTCTTAACATTTTGCCATAGCTCGCTTCGTTTCCGAGATATTTGCAGATTTATCTCAAGGGAAGGGGCCTGACGGACATATTTCGAGATATTTCTTCTTCTTGTTGTTCTTCTTCTGCACAGCTAAGCTGGAAGTGGCATTTGCAGCGCGCAATAGTGCAGAGTTATCTCAAAGAAAGGGGCCACGGAGTTTCTGTATCTCTATTATGTTGGTGCGGCTTCGGAACTTTTAAATATCTTGATATATCTCGAGAACTACGCATCTGATCAAAAAATATCATAGAGCATAAATTGTAGGAAACATAATTCTCTACAAAAATGGTCTCCTAACATTTTGCCATAGCTCGCTTCGTTTCCGAGATATTTGCAGATTTATCTCAAGGGAAGGGGCCTGACGGACATATTTCGAGATATTTCTTCTTCTTGTTGTTCTTCTTCTGCACAGCTAAGCTGGAAGTGGCATTTGCAGCGCGCAATAGTGCAGAGTTATCTCAAAGAAAGGGGCCACGGAGTTTCTGTATCTCTATTATGTTGGTGCGGCTTCGGAACTTTTAAATATCTTGATATATCTCGAGAACTACGCATCTGATCAAAAAATATCATAGAGCATAAATTGTAGGAAACATAATTCTCTACAAAAATCGTCTCCTAACATTTTGCCATAGCTCGCTTCGTTTCCGAGATATTTGCAGATTTATCTCAAGGAAAGGGGCCTGACGGACATATTTCGAGATATTTCTTCTTCTTGTTGTTCTTCTTGTGCACAGCTAAGCTGGAAGTGGCATTTGCAGCGCGCAATAGTGCAGAGTTATCTCAAAGAAAGGGGCCACGGAGTTTCTGTATCTCTATTATGTTGGTGCGGCTTCGGAACTTTTAAATATCTTGATATATCTCGAGAACTACGCATCTGATCAAAAAATATCATAGAACATAAATTGTAGGAAACATAATTCTCTACAAAAATCGTCTCCTAACATTTTGCCATAGCTCGCTTCGTTTCCGAGATATTTGCAGATTTATCTCAAGGGAAGGGGCCTGACGGACGTATTTCGAGATATTTCTTCTTCTTGTTGTTCTTCTTCTGCACAGCTAAGCTGGAAGTGGCATTTGCAGCGCGCAATAGTGCAGAGTTATCTCAAAGAAAGGGGCCACGGTGTTTCTGTATCTCTATTATGTTGGTGCGGCTTCCGAACTTTTAAATATCTTGATATATCTCGAGAACTACGGATCTGATCAAAAAATATCATAGAACATAAAAAGTAGGAAACTTAATTCTCTACAAATAAGGTCTCTTAACATTTTGCCATAGCTCGCTTCGTTTCCGAGATATTTGCAGATTTATCTCAAGGGTAGGGGCCTGACGGACATATTTCGAGATATTTCTTCTTCTTGTTGTTCTTCTTCTGCACAGCTAAGCTGGAAGTGACATTTGCAGCGCGCAATAGTGCAGAGTTATCTCAAAGAAAGGGGCCACGGTGTTTCTGTATCTCTATTATGTTGGTGCAGCTTCGGAACTTTTAAATATCTTGATATATCTCGAGAACTACGCATCTGACCAAAAAATATCATAGAACGTAAAAAGTAGGAAACCTAATTTTCTACAAATAAGGTCTCTTAACATTTTGCCATAGCTCGCTTCGTTTCCGAGTTATTTGCAGATTTATCTCAAGGGTAGGGGCCTGACGGACATATTTCGAGATATTTCTTCTTCTTGTTGTTCTTCTTCTGCACAGCTAAGCTGGAAGTGGCATTTGCAGCGCGCAATAGTGCAGGGTTATCTCAAAGAAAGGGGCCACGGGGTTTCTGTACCTCTATTATGATGGTGCAGCTTCGGAGCTTTTAAATATCTTGATATATCTCGAGAACTACGCATCTGATCAAAAAATATCATGGAACATAAAAAGTAGAAGACTTAATTCTCTACAAAAAAGGTCTCTTAACATTTTGCCATAGCTCGCTTCGTTTCCGAGATATTTGCAGATTTATCTCAAGGGAAGGGGCCTGACGGACGTATTTCGAGATATTTCTTCTTCTTGTTGTTCTTCTTCTGCACAGCTAAGCTGGAAGTGGCATTTGCAGCGCGCAATAGTGCAGAGTTATCTCAAAGAAAGGGGCCACGGTGTTTCTGTATCTCTATTATGTTGGTGCGGCTTCCGAACTTTTAAATATCTTGATATATCTCGAGAACTACGGATCTGATCAAAAAATATCATAGAACATAAAAAGTAGGAAACTTAATTCTCTACAAATAAGGTCTCTTAACATTTTGCCATAGCTCGCTTCGTTTCCGAGATATTTGCAGATTTATCTCAAGGGTAGGGGCCTGACGGACATATTTCGAGATATTTCTTCTTCTTGTTGTTCTTCTTCTGCACAGCTAAGCTGGAAGTGACATTTGCAGCGCGCAATAGTGCAGAGTTATCTCAAAGAAAGGGGCCACGGTGTTTCTGTATCTCTATTATGTTGGTGCAGCTTCGGAACTTTTAAATATCTTGATATATCTCGAGAACTACGCATCTGACCAAAAAATATCATAGAACGTAAAAAGTAGGAAACCTAATTTTCTACAAATAAGGTCTCTTAACATTTTGCCATAGCTCGCTTCGTTTCCGAGATATTTGCAGATTTATCTCAAGGGAAGGGGCCTGACGGACGTATTTCGAGATATTTCTTCTTCTTGTTGTTCTTCTTCTGCACAGCTAAGCTGGAAATGGCATTTGCAGCTCGCAATAGTGCAGGGTTATCTCAAAGAAAGGGGCCACGGGGTTTCTGTACCTCTATTATGATGGTGCAGCTTCGGAGCTTTTAAATATCTTGATATATCTCGAGAACTACGCATCTGATCAAAAAATATCATAGAACATAAAAAGTAGGAAACTTAATTCTCTACAAAAAAGGTATCTCAACATTTTGCCATAGCTCGCTTCGTTTCCGAGATATTTGCAGATTTATCTCAAGGGAAGGGGCCTGACGGACATATTTCGAGATATTTCTTCTTCTTGTTGTTCTTCTTCTGCACAGCTAAGCTGGAAGTGGCATTTGCAGCGCGCAATAGTGCAGAGTTATCTCAAAGAAAGGGGCCACGGTGTTTCTGTATCTCTATTATGTTGGTGCGGCTTCGGAACTTTTAAATATCTTGATATATCTCGAGAACTACGCATCTGATCAAAAAATATCATAGAACATAAAAAGTAGGAAACTTAATTCTCTACAAGAAAGGTCTCTCAACATTTTGCCATAGCTCGCTTCGTGTCCGAGATATTTGCAGATTTATCTCAAGGGATGGGGCCTGACGGACATATTTCGAGATATTTCTTCTTCTTGTTGTTCATCTTCTGCACAGCTAAGCTGGAAGTGGCATTTACAGCTCGCAATAGTGCAGAGTTATCTCAAAGAAAGGGGCCACGGTGTTTCTGTATCTCTATTATGTTGGTGCAGCTACGGAACTTTTAAATATCTTGATATATCTCGAGAACTACGGATCTGATCAAAAAATATCATGGAACATAAAAAGTAGAAGACTTAATTCTCTACAAAAAAGGTCTCTTAACATTTTGCCATAGCTCGCTTCGTTTCCGAGATATTTGCAGATTTATCTCAAGGGAAGGGGCCTGACGGACATATTTCGAGATATTTCTTCTTCTTGTTGTTCTTCTTCTGCACAGCTAAGGTGGAAGTGGCATTTGCAGCTCGCAATGGTGCATAGTTATCTCAAAGAAAGGGGCCACGGTGTTTCTGTATCTCTATTATGTTGGTGCGGCTTCGGAACTTTTAAATATCTTGATATATCTCGAGAACTACGCATCTGATCAAAAAATATCATAGAACATAAAAAGTAGGAAACTTAATTCTCTACAAAAAAGGTGTCTTAACATTTTGCCATAGCTCGCTTCGTTTCCGAGATATTTGCAGATTTATCTCAAGGGAAGGGGCCTGACGGACATATTTCGAGATATTTCTTCTTCTTGTTGTTCTTCTTCTGCACAGCGAAGCTGGAAGTGGCATTTGCGGCTCGCACTAGTGCAGAGTTATCTCAAAGAAAGGGGCCACGGTGTTTCTGTATCTCTATTATGTTGGTGCGGCTTCGGAACTTTTAAATATCTTGATATATCTCGAGAACTACGCATCTGATCAAAAAATATCATAGAACATAAAAAGTAGGAAACTTAATTCTCTACAAAAAAGGTCTCCTAACATTTTGCCATAGCTCGCTTCGTTTCCGAGATATTTGCAGATTTATCTCAAGGGAAGGGGCCTGACGGACATATTTCGAGATATTTCGTCTTCTTGTTGTTCTTCTTCTGCACAGCTAAGCTGGAAGTGGCATTTGCAGCTCGCAATAGTGCAGAGTTATCTCAAAGAAAGGGGCCACGGTGTTTCTGTATCTCTATTATGTTGGTGCGGCTTCGGAACTTTTAAATATCTTGATATATCTCGAGAACTACGCATCTGATCAAAAAATATCACAGAACATAAAAAGTAGGAAACTTTATTCTCTACAAGAAAGGTCTCCCAACATTTTGCCATAGCTCGCTTCGTGTCCGAGATATTTGCAGATTTATCTCAAGGGATGGGGCCTGACGGACATATTTCGAGATATTTCTTCTTCTTGTTGTTCTTCTTCTGCACAGCTAAGGTGGAAGTGGCATTTGCAGCTCGCAATAGTGCATAGTTATCTCAAAGAAAGGGGCCACGGTGTTTCTGTATCTCTATTATGTTGGTGCGGCTTCGGAACTTTTAAATATCTTCATATATCTCGAGAACTACGCATCTGATCAAATAATATCATAGAGCATAAAAAGTAGGACACTTAATTCTCTAGAAAAAAGGTCTCTTATCATTTTGCCATAGCTCGCTTCGTTTCCGAGATATTTGCAGATTTATCTCAAGGGAAGGGGCCTGACCGACATATTTCGAGATATTTCTTCTTCTTGTTGTTCTTCTTCTGCACAGCTAAGCTGGAAGTGGCATTTGCAGCTCGCAATAGTGCAGAGTTATCTCAAAGAAAGGGGCCACGGTGTTTCTGTATCTCTATTATGTTGGTGCGGCTTCGGAACTTTTAAATATCTTGATATATCTCGAGAACTACGCATCTGATCAAAAAATATCATACAACATAAATAGTAGGAAACTTAATTCTCTACAAAAAAGGTCTCTCAACATTTTGCCATAGCTCGCTTCGTTTCCGAGATATTTGCAGATTTATCTCAAGGGAAGGGGCCTGACGGACATATTTCGAGATATTTCTTCTTCTTGTTGTTCTTCTTCTGCACAGCGAAGCTGGAAGTGGCATTTGCGGCTCGCACTAGTGCAGAGTTATCTCAAAGAAAGGGGCCACGGTGTTTCTGTATCTCTATTATGTTGGTGCGGCTTCGGAACTTTTAAATATCTTGATATATCTCGAGAACTACGCATCTGATCAAAAAATATCATAGAATATAAAAAGTAGGAAACTTAATTCTCTACAAAAAAGGTCTCCTAACATTTTGCCATAGCTCGCTTCGTTTCCGAGATATTTGCAGATTTATCTCAAGGGAAGGGGCCTGACGGACATATTTCGAGATATTTCTTCTTCTTGTTGTTCTTCTTCTGCACAGCTAAGGTGGAAGTGGCATTTGCAGCTCGCAATGGTGCATAGTTATCTCAAAGAAAGGGGCCACGGTGTTTCTGTATCTCTATTATGTTGGTGCGGCTTCGGAACTTTTAAATATCTTGATATATCTCGAGAACTACGGATCTGATCAAAAAATATCATAGAACATAAAAAGTAGGAAACTTAATTCTCTACAAAAAAGGTGTCTTAACATTTTGCCATAGCTCGCTTCGTTTCCGAGATATTTGCAGATTTATCTCAAGGGAAGGGGCCTGACGGACATATTTCGAGATATTTCTTCTTCTTGTTGTTCTTCTTCTGCACAGCGAAGCTGGAAGTGGCATTTGCGGCTCGCACTAGTGCAGAGTTATCTCAAAGAAAGGGGCCACGGTGTTTCTGTATCTCTATTATGTTGGTGCGGCTTCGGAACTTTTAAATATCTTGATATATCTCGAGAACTACGCATCTGATCAAAAAATATCATAGAACATAAAAAGTAGGAAACTTAATTCTCTACAAAAAAGGTCTCCTAACATTTTGCCATAGCTCGCTTCGTTTCCGAGATATTTGCAGATTTATCTCAAGGGAAGGGGCCTGACGGACATATTTCGAGATATTTCGTCTTCTTGTTGTTCTTCTTCTGCACAGCTAAGCTGGAAGTGGCATTTGCAGCTCGCAATAGTGCAGAGTTATCTCAAAGAAAGGGGCCACGGTGTTTCTGTATCTCTATTATGTTGGTGCGGCTTCGGAACTTTTAAATATCTTGATATATCTCGAGAACTACGCATCTGATCAAAAAATATCACAGAACATAAAAAGTAGGAAACTTTATTCTCTACAAGAAAGGTCTCCCAACATTTTGCCATAGCTCGCTTCGTGTCCGAGATATTTGCAGATTTATCTCAAGGGATGGGGCCTGACGGACATATTTCGAGATATTTCTTCTTCTTGTTGTTCTTCTTCTGCACAGCTAAGGTGGAAGTGGCATTTGCAGCTCGCAATAGTGCATAGTTATCTCAAAGAAAGGGGCCACGGTGTTTCTGTATCTCTATTATGTTGGTGCGGCTTCGGAACTTTTAAATATCTTCATATATCTCGAGAACTACGCATCTGATCAAATAATATCATAGAGCATAAAAAGTAGGACACTTAATTCTCTAGAAAAAAGGTCTCTTATCATTTTGCCATAGCTCGCTTCGTTTCCGAGATATTTGCAGATTTATCTCAAGGGAAGGGGCCTGACGGACATATTTCGAGATATTTCTTCTTCTTGTTGTTCTTCTTCTGCACAGCTAAACTGGAAGTGGCATTTGCAGCTCGCAATAGTGCAGAGTTATCTCAAAGAAAGGGGCCACGGTGTTTCTGTATCTCTATTATGTTGGTGCGGCTTCGGAACTTTTAAATATCTTGATATATCTCGAGAACTACGCATCTGATCAAAAAATATCATAGAACATAAAAAGTAGGAAACTTTATTCTCTACAAGAAAGGTCTCCCAACATTTTGCCATAGCTCGCTTCGTGTCCGAGATATTTGCAGATTTATCTCAAGGGAGGGGGCCTGACGGACATATTTCGAGATATTTCTTCTTCTTGTTGTTCTTCTTCTGCACAGCTAAGGTGGAAGTGGCATTTGCAGCTCGCAATAGTGCATTGTTATCTCAAAGAAAGGGGCCACGGTGTTTCTGTATCTCTATTATGTTGGTGCGGCTTCGGAACTTTAAAATATCTTCATATATCTCGAGAACTACGCATCTGATCAAAAATATCATACAGCATAAAAAGTAGGACACTTAATTCTCTAGAAAAAAGGTCTCTTATCATTTTGCCATAGCTCGCTTCGTTTCCGAGATATTTGCAGATTTATCTCAAGGGAAGGGGCCTGACGGACATATTTCGAGATATTTCTTCTTCTTGTTGTTCTTCTTCTGCACAGCTAAGCTGGAAGTGGCATTTGCAGCTCGCAATAGTGCAGAGTTATCTCAAAGAAAGGGGCCACGGTGTTTCTGTATCTCTATTATGTTGGTGCGGCTTCGGAACTTTTAAATATCTTGATATATCTCGAGAACTACGCATCTGATCAAAAAATATCATACAACATAAATAGTAGGAAACTTAATTCTCTACAAAAAAGGTCTCTCAACATTTTCCCATGGCTCGCTTCGTTTCCGAGATATTTGCAGATTTATCTCAAGGGAAGGGGCCTGACGGACATATTTCGAGATATTTCTTCTTCTTGTTGTTCTTCTTCTGCACAGCGAAGCTGGAAGTGGCATTTGCGGCTCGCACTAGTGCAGAGTTATCTCAAAGAAAGGGGCCACGGTGTTTCTGTATCTCTATTATGTTGGTGCGGCTTCGGAACTTTTAAATATCTTGATATATCTCGAGAACTACGCATCTGATCAAAAAATATCATAGAATATAAAAAGTAGGAAACTTAATTCTCTACAAAAAAGGTCTCCTAACATTTTGCCATAGCTCGCTTCGTTTCCGAGATATTTGCAGATTTATCTCAAGGGAAGGGGCCTGACGGACATATTTCGAGATATTTCTTCTTCTTGTTGTTCTTCTTCTGCACAGCTAAACTGGAAGTGGCATTTGCAGCTCGCAATAGTGCAGAGTTATCTCAAAGAAAGGGGCCACGGTGTTTCTGTATCTCTATTATGTTGGTGCGGCTTCGGAACTTTTAAATATCTTGATATATCTCGAGAACTACGCATCTGATCAAAAAATATCATAGAACATAAAAAGTAGGAAACTTTATTCTCTACAAGAAAGGTCTCCCAACATTTTGCCATAGCTCGCTTCGTGTCCGAGATATTTGCAGATTTATCTCAAGGGATGGGGCCTGACGGACATATTTCGAGATATTTCTTCTTCTTGTTGTTCTTCTTCTGCACAGCTAAACTGGAAGTGGCATTTGCAGCTCGCAATAGTGCAGAGTTATCTCAAAGAAAGGGGCCACGGTGTTTCTGTATCTCTATTATGTTGGTGCGGCTTCGGAACTTTTAAATATCTTGATATATCTCGAGAACTACGCATCTGATCAAAAAATATCATAGAACATAAAAAGTAGCAAACTTTATTCTCTACAAGAAAGGTCTCCCAACATTTTGCCATAGCTCGCTTCGTGTCCGAGATATTTGCAGATTTATCTCAAGGGATGGGGCCTGACGGACATATTTCGAGATATTTCTTCTGCTTGTTGTTCTTCTTCTGCACAGCTAAGGTGGAAGTGGCATTTGCAGCTCGCAATAGTGCATAGTTATCTCAAAGAAAGGGGCCACGGTGTTTCTGTATCTCTATTATGTTGGTGCGGCTTCGGAACTTTAAAATATCTTCATATATCTCGAGAACTACGCATCTGATCAAAAATATCATAAGGCATAAAAAGTAGGACACTTAATTCTCTAGAAAAAAGGTCTCTTATCATTTTGCCATAGCTCGCTTCGTTTCCGAGATATTTGCAGATTTATCTCAAGGGAAGGGGCCTGACGGACATATTTCGAGATATTTCTTCTTCTTGTTGGTCTTCTTCTGCACAGCTAAGCTGGAAGTGGCATTTGCAGCTCGCAATAGTGCAGAGTTATCTCAAAGAAAGGGGCCACGGTGTTTCTGTATCTCTATTATGTTGGTGCGGCTTCGGAACTTTTAAATATCTTGATATATCTCGAGAACTACGCATCTGATCAAAAAATATCATACAACATAAATAGTAGGAAACTTAATTCTCTACAAAAAAGGTCTCTCAACATTTTGCCATGGCTCGCTTCGTTTCCGAGATATTTGCAGATTTATCTCAAGGGAAGGGGCCTGACGGACATATTTCGAGATATTTCTTCTTCTTGTTGTTCTTCTTCTGCACAGCTAAGCTGGAAGTGGCATTTGCAGCTCGCAATAGTGCAGAGTTATCTCAAAGAAAGGGGCCACGGTGTTTCTGTATCTCTATTATGTTGGTGCGGCTTCGGAACTTTTAAATATCTTGATATATCTCGAGAACTACGCATCTGATCAAAAAATATCATACAACATAAATAGTAGGAAACTTAATTCTCTACAAAAAAGGTCTCTCAAGATTTTGCCATAGCTCGCTTCGTTTCCGAGATATTTGCAGATTCATCTCAAGGGAAGGCGCCTGACGGACATATTTCGAGATATTTCTTCTTCTTGTTGTTCTTCTTCTGCACAGCTAAGCTGGAAGTGGCATTTGCAGCTCGCAATAGTGCAGAGTTATCTCAAAGAAAGGGGCCACGGTGTTTCTGTATCTCTATTATGTTGGTGCGGCTTCGGAACTTTTAAATATCTCGATATATCTCGAAAACTACGCTTCTGATCAGAAAATATCATAGAACATAAATTTTAGGAAACAGAATTCTCTACAAAAAAGGTCTCTTAACATTTTGCCATAGCTCGCTTCGTTTCCGAGATATTTGCAGATTTATCTCAAGGGAAGGGGCCTGACGGACATATTTCGAGATATTTCTATCTGCTTGTTGTTCTTCTTCTGCACAGCTAAGCTGGAAGTGGCATTTGCAGCTCGCAACAGTGCAGAGTTATCTCAAAGAAAGGGGCCACGCTGTTTCTGTATCTCTATTATGTTGGCGCGGCTTCGGAACTTTTAAATATCTTGATATATCTCGAGAACTACGCATCTGATCAAAAAATATCATAGAACATAGATTGTAGGAAACATAATTCTCTACAAAAATGGTCTCCTAACATTTTGCCATAGCTCGCTTCGTTTCCGAGATATTTGCAGATTTATCTCAAGGGAAGGGGCCTGACGGACATATTTCGAGATATTTCTTCTGCTTGTTGTTCTTCTTCTGCACAGCTAAGCTGGAAGTGGCATTTGCAGCGCGCAATAGTGCAGAGTTATCTCAAAGAAAGGGGCCACGGAGTTTCTGTATCTCTATTATGTTGGTGCGGCTTCGGAACTTTTAAATATCTTGATATATCTCGAGAACTACGCATCTGATCAAAAAATATCATAGAACATAAATTGTAGGAAACATAATTCTCTACAAAAATCGTCTCCTAACATTTTGCCATAGCTCGCTTCGTTTCCGAGATATTTGCAGATTTATCTCAAGGGAAGGGGCCTGACGGACATATTTCGAGATATTTCTTCTTCTTGTTGTTCTTCTTCTGCACAGCTAAGCTGGAAGTGGCATTTGCAGCTCGCAACAGTGCAGAGTTATCTCAAAGAAAGGGGCCACGGTGTTTCTGTACCTCTATTATGTTGGTGCAGCTTCGGAGCTTTTAAATATCTTGATATATCTCGAGAACTACGCATCTGATCAAAAAATATTGTAGAACGTAAAAAGTAGGAAACCTAATTTTCTACAAAAAAGGTCTCTCAACATTTTGCCGTAGCTCGCTTCGTTTCCGAGATATTTGCAGATTTATCTCAAGGGAAGGGGCCTGACGGACATATTTCGAGATATTTCTTCTTCTTGTTGTTCTTCATCTGCTCAGCTAAGCTGGAAGTGGCATTTGCAGCTCGCAATAGTGCAGAGTTATCTCAAAGAAAGGGGTCACGGTGTTTCTGTACCTCCATTATGTTGGTGCAGCTTCGGAGCTTCTAAATATCTTGATATATCTCGAGAACTACGCATCTGATCAAAAAATATCATAGAACATAAAAAGTAGGAAACTTAATTCTCTACAAAAAAGGTATCTTAACATTTTGCCATAGCTCGCTTGGTTTCCGAGATATTTGCAGATTTATCTCAAGGGAAGGGGTCTGACGGACATATTTCGAGATATTTCTTCTTGTTGTTCTTCTTCTGCTCAGCTAAGCTGGAAGTGGCATTTGCAGCTCGCAATAGTGCAGAGTTATCTCAAAGAAAGGGGCCACGGTGTTTCTGTATCTCCATTATGTTGGTGCGGCTTCGGCACTTTTAAATATCTTGATATATCTCGAAAACTACGCATCTGATCAAAAAATATCATAGAACATAAAAAGTAGGAAACTTAATTCTCTACAAAAAAGGTCTCTTAACATTTTCCCATAGCTGGCATCGTTTCCGAAATATTTGCAGATTTAGCTCAAGGGAAGGGGCCTGACGGACATATTTCGAGATATTTCTTCTTCTTGTTGTTCTTCTTCTGCACAGCTAAGCTGGAAGTGGCATTTGCAGCGCGCAATAGTGCAGAGTTATCTCAAAGAAAGGGGCCACGGAGTTTCTGTATCTCTATTATGTTGGTGCGGCTTCGGAACTTTTAAATATCTTGATATATCTCGAGAACTACGCATCTGATCAAAAAATATCATAGAACATAAATTGTAGGAAACATAATTCTCTACAAAAATCGTCTCCTAACATTTTGCCATAGCTCGCTTCGTTTCCGAGATATTTGCAGATTTATCTCAAGGGAAGGGGCCTGACGGACATATTTCGAGATATTTCTTCTTCTTGTTGTTCTTCTTCTGCACAGCTAAGCTGGAAGTGGCATTTGCAGCGCGCAATAGTGCAGAGTTATCTCAAAGAAAGGGGCCACGGTGTTTCTGTATCTCTATTATGTTGGTGCGGCTTCGGAACTTTTAAATATCTTGATATATCTCGAGAACTACGCATCTGATCAAAAAATATCATAGAACATAAAAAGTAGGAAACTTAATTCTCTACAAATAAGGTCTCCTAACATTTTGCCATAGCTCGCTTCGTTTCCGAGATATTTGCAGATTTATCTCAAGGGAAGGGGCCTGACGGACATATTTCGAAATATTTCTTCTTCTTGTTGTTCTTCTTCTGCACAGCTAAGCTGGAAGTGGCATTTGCAGCGCGCAATAGTGCAGAGTTATCTCAAAGAAAGGGGCCACGGTGTTTCTGTATCTCTATTATGCTGGTGCGGCTTCGGAACTTCTAAATATCTTGATATATCTCGAGAACTACGCATCTAATCAAAAAATATCATAGAACATAAAAAGTCGGAAACTTAATTCTCCACAAAAAAGGTCTCTTAACATTTTCCCATAGCTGGCATCGTTTCCGAGATATTTGCAGATTTAGCTCAAGGGAAGGGGCCTGACGGACATATTCCGAGATATTTCTTCTTCTTGTTGTTCCTCTTCTGCACAGCTAAGCTGGAAGTGGCACTTGCAGCTCGCAATAGTGCGGAGTTATCTCAAGGAAAGAGGCCACGGTGTTTCTGTACCTCTATTATGTTGGTGCAGCTTCGGAGCTTTTAAATATCTTGATATATCTCGAGAACTACGCATCTGATCAAAAAATATCATAGAACATAAAAAGTAGGAAACTTAATTCTCTACAAAAAAGGTTGCTTAACATTTTGCCATAGCTCGCTTGGTTTCCGAGATATTTGCAGATTTATCTCAAGGGAAGGGGCCTGACGGACATATTTCGAGATATTTCTTCTTCTTGTTGTTCTTCTTCTGCACAGCTAAGCTGGAAGTGGCATTTGCAGGTCGCAATAGTGCAGAGTTAGCTCAAAGAAAGGGGCCACGGTGTTTCTGTATCTCTATTATGTTGGCGCGGCTTCGGAACTTTTAAATATCTTGATATATCTCGAGAACTACGCATCTGATCAAAAATTATCATAGAACATAAAAAGTAGGAAACTTAATTCTCTACAAAAAAGGTCTCTTAACATTTTCCCATAGCTGGCATCGTTTCCGAGATATTTGCAGATTTATCTCAAGGGAAGGGGCCTGACGGACATATTTCGAAATATTTCTTCTTGTTGTTGTTCTTCTTCTGCACAGCTAAGCTGGAAGTGGCATTTGCAGCTGGCAATAGTGCAGAGTTATCTCAAAGAAAGGGGCCACGGTGTTTCTGTACCTCTATTATGTTGGTGCAGCTTCGGAGCTTTTAAATATTTTGATATATCTCGAGAACTACGCATCTGATCAAAAAATATCATAGTACATAAAAAGTAGGAAACTTAATTCTCTACAAAAAAGGTATCTTAACATTTTGCCATAGCTCGCTTCGTTTCCGAGATATTTGCAGATGTATCTCAAGGGAAGGGGCCTGACGGACATATTTCGAGATATTTCTTCTTCTTGTTGTTCTTCTTCTGCACAGCTAAGCTGGAAGTGGCATTTGCAGGTCGCAATAGTGCAGAGTTATCTCAAAGAAAGGGGCCACGGTGTTTCTGTATCTCTATTATGTTGGTGCGGCTTCGGAACTTTTAAATATCTCGATATATCTCGAAAACTACGCTTCTGATCAAAAAATATCATAGAACGTAAATTGTAGGAAACATAATTCTCTACAAAAAAGGTCTCTCAACATTTTGCCATAGCTCGCTTCGTTTCCGAGATATTTGCAGATTTATCTCAGGGGAAGGGGTCTGACGGACATATTTCGAAATATTTCTTCATCTTGTTGTTCTTCTTCTGCACAGCTAAGCTGGAAGTGGCATTTGCAGCTCGTAATAGTGCAGAGTTATCTCAAAGAAAGGGGCCACGGTGTTTCTGTATCTCTATTATGTTGGTGCGGCTTCGGAATTTTTAAATATCTCGATATATCTCGAAAACTACGCTTCTGATCAAAAAATATCATAGAACATAAATTGTAGCAAACATAATTCTCTACAAAAAAGGTCTCCTAACATTTTGCCATAGCTCGCTTCGTTTCCGAGATATTTGCAGATTTATCTCAAGGGAAGGGGCCTGACGGACATATTTCGAAATATTTCTTCTTCTTGTTGTTCTTCTTCTGCACAGCTAAGCTGGAAGTGGCATTTGCAGCGCGCAATAGTGCAGAGTTATCTCAAAGAAAGGGGCCACGGTGTTTCTGTATCTCTATTATGTTGGTGCGGCTTCGGAACTTTTAAATATCTTGATATATCTCGAGAACTACGCATCTGATCAAAAAATATCATAGAACATAAAAAGTAGGAAACTTAATTCTCTACAAATAAGGTCTCTTAACATTTTGCCATGGCTCGCTTCGTTTCCGAGATATTTGCAGATTTATCTCAAGGGTAGGGGCCTGACGGACATATTTCGAGATATTTCTTCTTCTTGTTGTTCTTCTTCTGCACAGCTAAGCTGGAAGTGGCATTTGCAGGTCGCAATAGTGCAGAGTTATCTCAAAGAAAGGGGCCACGGTGTTTCTGTATCTCTATTATGTTGGTGCGGCTTCGGAACTTTTAAATATCTCGATATATCTCGAAAACTACGCATCTGATCAAAAAATATCAGAGAACGTAAATTGTATGAAACATAATTCTCTACAAAAAAGGTCTCTTAACATTTTGCCATAGCTCGCTTCGTTTCCGAGATATTTGCAGATTTATCTCAAGGGAAGGGGCCTGACGGACATATTTCGAGATATTTCTTCTTCTTGTTGTTCTTCTTCTGCACAGCTAAGCTGGAAGTAGCATTTGCAGCTCGCAATAGTGCAGAGTTATCTCAAAGAAAGGGGCCACGGTGTTTCTGTACCTCTATTATGTTGGTGCAGCTTCGGAGCTTTTAAATATCTTGATATATCTCGAGAACTACGCATCTGATCAAAAAATATTGTAGAACGTAAAAAGTAGGAAACCTAATTTTCTACAAAAAAGGTCTCTCAACATTTTGCCGTAGCTCGCTTCGTTTCCGAGATATTTGCAGATTTATCTCAAGGGAAGGGGCCTGACGGACATATTTCGAGATATTTCTTCTTCTTGTTGTTCTTCATCTGCTCAGCTAAGCTGGAAGTGGCATTTGCAGCTCGCAATAGTGCAGAGTTATCTCAAAGAAAGGGGTCACGGTGTTTCTGTACCTCCATTATGTTGGTGCAGCTTCGGAGCTTCTAAATATCTTGATATATCTCGAGAACTACGCATCTGATCAAAAAATATCATAGAACATAAAAAGTAGGAAACTTAATTCTCTACAAAAAAGGTATCTTAACATTTTGCCATAGCTCGCTTGGTTTCCGAGATATTTGCAGATTTATCTCAAGGGAAGGGGTCTGACGGACATATTTCGAGATATTTCTTCTTGTTGTTCTTCTTCTGCTCAGCTAAGCTGGAAGTGGCATTTGCAGCTCGCAATAGTGCAGAGTTATCTCAAAGAAAGGGGCCACGGTGTTTCTGTATCTCCATTATGTTGGTGCGGCTTCGGCACTTTTAAATATCTTGATATATCTCGAAAACTACGCATCTGATCAAAAAATATCATAGAACATAAAAAGTAGGAAACTTAATTCTCTACAAAAAAGGTCTCTTAACATTTTCCCATAGCTGGCATCGTTTCCGAAATATTTGCAGATTTAGCTCAAGGGAAGGGGCCTGACGGACATATTTCGAGATATTTCTTCTTCTTGTTGTTCTTCTTCTGCACAGCTAAGCTGGAAGTGGCATTTGCAGCGCGCAATAGTGCAGAGTTATCTCAAAGAAAGGGGCCACGGAGTTTCTGTATCTCTATTATGTTGGTGCGGCTTCGGAACTTTTAAATATCTTGATATATCTCGAGAACTACGCATCTGATCAAAAAATATCATAGAACATAAATTGTAGGAAACATAATTCTCTACAAAAATCGTCTCCTAACATTTTGCCATAGCTCGCTTCGTTTCCGAGATATTTGCAGATTTATCTCAAGGGAAGGGGCCTGACGGACATATTTCGAGATATTTCTTCTTCTTGTTGTTCTTCTTCTGCACAGCTAAGCTGGAAGTGGCATTTGCAGCGCGCAATAGTGCAGAGTTATCTCAAAGAAAGGGGCCACGGTGTTTCTGTATCTCTATTATGTTGGTGCGGCTTCGGAACTTTTAAATATCTTGATATATCTCGAGAACTACGCATCTGATCAAAAAATATCATAGAACATAAAAAGTAGGAAACTTAATTCTCTACAAATAAGGTCTCTTAACATTTTGCCATAGCTCGCTTCGTTTCCGAGATATTTGCAGATTTATCTCAAGGGAAGGGGCCTGACGGACATATTTCGAAATATTTCTTCTTCTTGTTGTTCTTCTTCTGCACAGCTAAGCTGGAAGTGGCATTTGCAGCGCGCAATAGTGCAGAGTTATCTCAAAGAAAGGGGCCACGGTGTTTCTGTATCTCTATTATGCTGGTGCGGCTTCGGAACTTCTAAATATCTTGATATATCTCGAGAACTACGCATCTAATCAAAAAATATCATAGAACATAAAAAGTCGGAAACTTAATTCTCCACAAAAAAGGTCTCTTAACATTTTCCCATAGCTGGCATCGTTTCCGAGATATTTGCAGATTTAGCTCAAGGGAAGGGGCCTGACGGACATATTCCGAGATATTTCTTCTTCTTGTTGTTCCTCTTCTGCACAGCTAAGCTGGAAGTGGCACTTGCAGCTCGCAATAGTGCGGAGTTATCTCAAGGAAAGAGGCCACGGTGTTTCTGTACCTCTATTATGTTGGTGCAGCTTCGGAGCTTTTAAATATCTTGATATATCTCGAGAACTACGCATCTGATCAAAAAATATCATAGAACATAAAAAGTAGGAAACTTAATTCTCTACAAAAAAGGTTGCTTAACATTTTGCCATAGCTCGCTTGGTTTCCGAGATATTTGCAGATTTATCTCAAGGGAAGGGGCCTGACGGACATATTTCGAGATATTTCTTCTTCTTGTTGTTCTTCTTCTGCACAGCTAAGCTGGAAGTGGCATTTGCAGGTCGCAATAGTGCAGAGTTAGCTCAAAGAAAGGGGCCACGGTGTTTCTGTATCTCTATTATGTTGGCGCGGCTTCGGAACTTTTAAATATCTTGATATATCTCGAGAACTACGCATCTGATCAAAAATTATCATAGAACATAAAAAGTAGGAAACTTAATTCTCTACAAAAAAGGTCTCTTAACATTTTCCCATAGCTGGCATCGTTTCCGAGATATTTGCAGATTTATCTCAAGGGAAGGGGCCTGACGGACATATTTCGAAATATTTCTTCTTGTTGTTGTTCTTCTTCTGCACAGCTAAGCTGGAAGTGGCATTTGCAGCTGGCAATAGTGCAGAGTTATCTCAAAGAAAGGGGCCACGGTGTTTCTGTACCTCTATTATGTTGGTGCAGCTTCGGAGCTTTTAAATATTTTGATATATCTCGAGAACTACGCATCTGATCAAAAAATATCATAGTACATAAAAAGTAGGAAACTTAATTCTCTACAAAAAAGGTATCTTAACATTTTGCCATAGCTCGCTTCGTTTCCGAGATATTTGCAGATGTATCTCAAGGGAAGGGGCCTGACGGACATATTTCGAGATATTTCTTCTTCTTGTTGTTCTTCTTCTGCACAGCTAAGCTGGAAGTGGCATTTGCAGGTCGCAATAGTGCAGAGTTATCTCAAAGAAAGGGGCCACGGTGTTTCTGTATCTCTATTATGTTGGTGCGGCTTCGGAACTTTTAAATATCTCGATATATCTCGAAAACTACGCTTCTGATCAAAAAATATCATAGAACGTAAATTGTAGGAAACATAATTCTCTACAAAAAAGGTCTCTCAACATTTTGCCATAGCTCGCTTCGTTTCCGAGATATTTGCAGATTTATCTCAGGGGAAGGGGTCTGACGGACATATTTCGAAATATTTCTTCATCTTGTTGTTCTTCTTCTGCACAGCTAAGCTGGAAGTGGCATTTGCAGCTCGTAATAGTGCAGAGTTATCTCAAAGAAAGGGGCCACGGTGTTTCTGTATCTCTATTATGTTGGTGCGGCTTCGGAATTTTTAAATATCTCGATATATCTCGAAAACTACGCTTCTGATCAAAAAATATCATAGAACATAAATTGTAGCAAACATAATTCTCTACAAAAAAGGTCTCCTAACATTTTGCCATAGCTCGCTTCGTTTCCGAGATATTTGCAGATTTATCTCAAGGGAAGGGGCCTGACGGACATATTTCGAAATATTTCTTCTTCTTGTTGTTCTTCTTCTGCACAGCTAAGCTGGAAGTGGCATTTGCAGCGCGCAATAGTGCAGAGTTATCTCAAAGAAAGGGGCCACGGTGTTTCTGTATCTCTATTATGTTGGTGCGGCTTCGGAACTTTTAAATATCTTGATATATCTCGAGAACTACGCATCTGATCAAAAAATATCATAGAACATAAAAAGTAGGAAACTTAATTCTCTACAAATAAGGTCTCTTAACATTTTGCCATGGCTCGCTTCGTTTCCGAGATATTTGCAGATTTATCTCAAGGGTAGGGGCCTGACGGACATATTTCGAGATATTTCTTCTTCTTGTTGTTCTTCTTCTGCACAGCTAAGCTGGAAGTGGCATTTGCAGGTCGCAATAGTGCAGAGTTATCTCAAAGAAAGGGGCCACGGTGTTTCTGTATCTCTATTATGTTGGTGCGGCTTCGGAACTTTTAAATATCTCGATATATCTCGAAAACTACGCATCTGATCAAAAAATATCAGAGAACGTAAATTGTATGAAACATAATTCTCTACAAAAAAGGTCTCTTAACATTTTGCCATAGCTCGCTTCGTTTCCGAGATATTTGCAGATTTATCTCAAGGGAAGGGGCCTGACGGACATATTTCGAGATATTTCTTCTTCTTGTTGTTCTTCTTCTGCACAGCTAAGCTGGAAGTAGCATTTGCAGCTCGCAATAGTGCAGAGTTATCTCAAAGAAAGGGACCACGGTGTTTCTGTATCTCTATTATGTTGGTGCGGCTTCGGAACTTTTAAATATCTTGATATATCTCGAGAACTACGCATCTGATCAAAAAATATCATAGAACATAAAAAGTAGGAAACTTAATTCTCTACAAATAAGGTCTCTTAACATTTTGCCATAGCTCGCTTCGTTTCCGAGTTATTTGCAGATTTATCTCAAGGGTAGGGGCCTGACGGACATATTTCGAGATATTTCTTCTTCTGGTTGTTCTTCTTCTGCACAGCTAAGCTGGAAGTGGCATTTGCAGCGCGCAATAGTGCAGAGTTATCTCAAAGAAAGGGGCCACGGTGTTTCTGTATCTCTATTATGTTGGTGCAGCTTCGGAACTTTTAAATATCTTGATATATCTCGAGAACTACGCATCTGATCAAAAAATATCATAGAACGTAAAAAGTAGGAAACGTAATTCTCTACAAAAAAGTACTCTTAACATTTTGCCATAGCTGGCTTCGTTTCCGAGATATTTGCAGATTTATCTCAAGGGAAGGGGCCTGACGGACATATTTCGAGATATTTCTTCTTCTTGTTGTTCTTCTTCTGCACAGCTAAGCTGGAAGTGGCATTTGCAGCGCGCAATAGTGCAGAGTTATCTCAAAGAAAGGGGCCACGGAGTTTCTGTATCTCTATTATGTTGGTGCGGCTTCGGAACTTTTAAATATCTTGATATATCTCGAGAACTACGCATCTGATCAAAAAATATCATAGAACATAAATTGTAGGAAACATAATTCTCTACAAAAATCGTCTCCTAACATTTTGCCATAGCTCGCTTCGTTTCCGAGATATTTGCAGATTTATCTCAAGGGAAGGGGCCTGACGGACGTATTTCGAGATATTTCTTCTTCTTGTTGTTCTTCTTCTGCACAGCTAAGCTGGAAGTGGCATTTGCAGCGCGCAATAGTGCAGAGTTATCTCAAAGAAAGGGGCCACGGTGTTTCTGTGTCTCTATTATGTTGGTGCGGCTTCGGAACTTTTAAATATCTTGATATATCTCGAGAACTACCGATCTGATCAAAAAATATCATAGAACATAAAAAGTAGGAAACTTAATTCTCTACAAATAAGGTCTCTTAACATTTTGCCATAGCTCGCTTCGTTTCCGAGATATTTGCAGATTTATCTCAAGGGTAGGGGCCTGACGGACATATTTCGAGATATTTCTTCTTCTTGTTGTTCTTCTTCTGCACAGCTAAGCTGGAAGTGACATTTGCAGCGCGCAATAGTGCAGAGTTATCTCAAAGAAAGGGGCCACGGTGTTTCTGTATCTCTATTATGTTGGTGCAGCTTCGGAACTTTTAAATATCTTGATATATCTCGAGAACTACGCATCTGATCAAAAAATATCATAGAACGTAAAAAGTAGGAAACCTAATTTTCTACAAAAAAGGTCTCTTAACATTTTGCCGTAGCACGCTTCGTTTCCGAGATATTTGCAGATATATCTCAAGGGAAGGGGCCTGACGGACATATTTCGAAATATTTCTTCTTCTTGTTGTTCTTCTTCTGCACAGCTAAGCTGGAAATGGCATTTGCAGCTCGCAATAGTGCAGGGTTATCTCAAAGAAAGGGGCCACGGGGTATCTGTACCTCTGTTATGATGGTGCAGCTTCGGAGCTTTTAAATATCTTGATATATCTCGAGAACTACGCATCTGATCAAAAAATATCATAGAACATAAAAAGTAGGAAACTTAATTCTCTACAAAAAAGGTATCTCAACATTTTGCCATAGCTCGCTTCGTTTCCGAGATATTTGCAGATTTATCTCAAGGGAAGGGGCCTGACGGACATATTTCGAGATATTTCTTCTTCTTGTTGTTCTTCTTCTGCACAGCTAAGCTGGAAGTGGCATTTGCAGGTCGCAATAGTGCAGAGTTATCTCAAAGAAAGGGACCACGGTGTTTCTGTATCTCTATTATGTTGGTGCGGCTTCGGAACTTTTAAATATCTTGATATATCTCGAGAACTACGCATCTGATCAAAAAATATCATAGAACATAAAAAGTAGGAAACTTAATTCTCTACAAAAAAGGTATCTTAACATTTTGCCATAGCTCGCTTCGTTTCCGAGATATTTGCAGATTTATCTCAAGGGAAGGGGCCTGACGGACATATTCCGAGATATTTCTTCTTCTTGTTGTTCCTCTTCTGCACAGCTAAGCTGGAAGTGGCATTTGCAGCTCGCAATAGTGCGGAGTTATCTCAAGGAAAGAGGCCACGGTGTTTCTGTACCTCTATTATGTTGGTGCAGCTTCGGAGCTTTTAAATATCTTGATATATCTCGAGAACTACGCATCTGATCAAAAAATATCATAGAACATAAAAAGTAGGAAACTTAATTCTCTACAAAAAAGGTTGCTTAACATTTTGCCATAGCTCGCTTCGTTTCCGAGATATTTGCAGATTTATCTCAAGGGAAGGGGCCTGACGGACATATTTCGAGATATTTCTTCTTCTTGTTGTTCTTCTTCTGCACAGCTAAGCTGGAAGTGGCATTTGCAGGTCGCAATAGTGCAGAGTTATCTCAAAGAAAGGGGCCACGGTGTTTCTGTATCTCTATTATGTTGGTGCGGCTTCGGAACTTTTAAATATCTTGATATATCTCGAGAACTACGCATCTGATCAAAAATTATCATAGAACATAAAAAGTAGGAAACTTAATTCTCTACAAAAAAGGTCTCTTAACATTTTCCCATAGCTGGCATCGTTTCCGAGATATTTGCAGATTTATCTCAAGGGAAGGGGCCTGACGGACATATTTCGAGATATTTCTTCTTCTTGTTGTTCTTCTTCTGCACAGCTAAACTGGAAGTGGCATTTCCAGCTCGCAATAGTGCAGAGTTATCTCAAAGAAAGGGGCCACGGTGTTTCTGTATCTCTATTATGTTGGTGCGGCTACGGAACTTTTAAATATCTTGATATATCTCGAGAACTACGCATCTGATCAAAAAATATCATAGAACATAAAAAGTAGGAAACTTAATTCTCTACAAAAAAGGTCTCTTCACATTTTGCCATTGCTCGCTTGGTTTCCGAGATATTTGCAGATTTATCTCAAGGGAAGGGGCCTGACGGACATTTCGAGATATTTCTTCTTCTTGTTGTTCTTCTTCTGCACAGCTAAACTGGAAGTGGCATTTCCAGCTCGCAATAGTGCAGAATTATCTCAAAGAAAGGGGCCACGGTGTTTCTGTATCTCTTTTATGTTGGTGCGGCTTCGGAACTTTTAAATATCTTGATATATCTCGAGAACTACGCATCTGATCAAAAAATATCATAGAACATAAAAAGTAGGAAACTTAATTCTCTACAGAAAAGGTCTCTCAACATTTTGCCATAGCTCGCTTCGTTTCCGAGATATTTGCAGATTTGTCTCAAGGGAAGGGGCCTGACGGACATATTTCGAGATATTTCTTCTTCTTCTTGTTCTTCTTCTGCACAGCTAAGCTGGAAGTGGCATTTGCAGCGCGCAATAGTGCAGAGTTATCTCAAAGAAAGGGGCCACGGTGTTTCTGTGTCTCTATTATGTTGGTGCGGCTTCGGAATTTTAAAATATCTCGATATATCTCGAAAACTACGCTTCTGATCAAAAAATATCATACATCATAAAAAGTAGGAAACTTAATTCTCTACAAAAAAGGTCTCTTAACATTTTGCCATAGCTCGCTTCGTTTCCGAGATATTTGCAGATTTATCTCAAGGGTAGGTGCCTGACGGACATATTTCGAGATATTTCTTCTTCTTGTTGTTCTTCTTCTGCACAGCTAAGCTGGAAGTGGCATTTGCAGGACGCAATAGTACGGTGTTATCTCAAAGAAAGGGGCCACGGTGTTTCTGTATCTCTATTATGTTGGTGCGGCTTCGGAACTTTTAAATATCTCGATATATCTTGAAAACTACGCTTCTCATCAAAAAATATCATAGAACGTGAATTATAGGAAACATAATCCTCTACAAAAAAGGTCTCTTACCATTTTGCCATAGCTCGCTTCGTTTCCGAGATATTTGCAGATATATCTCAAGGGAAGGGGCCTGACGGACATATTTCGAGATATTTCTTCTTCTTGTTGTTCTTCTTCTGCACAGCTAAGCTGGAAGTGGCATTTCCAGCTCGCAATAGTGCAGAGTTATCTCAAAGAAAGGGTCCACGGTGTTTCTGTATCTCTATTATGTTGGTGCGGCTTCGGAACTTTTAAATATCTTGATATATCTCGAGAACTACGCATCTAATCAAAAAATATCATAGAACATAAAAAGTAGGAAACTTAATTCTCTACAAAAAAGGTCTCTTAACATTTTCCCATAGCTGGCATCGTTTCCGAGATATTTGCAGATTTAGCTCAAGGGAAGGGGCCTGACGGACATATTCCGAGATATTTCTTCTTCTTGTTGTTCCTCTTCTGCACAGCTAAGCTGGAAGTGGCATTTGCAGCTCGCAATAGTGCGGAGTTATCTCAAGGAAAGAGGCCACGGTGTTTCTGTACCTCTATTATGTTGGTGCAGCTTCGGAGCTTTTAAATATCTTGATATATCTCGAGAACTACGCATCTGATCAAAAAATATCATAGAACATAAAAAGTAGGAAACTTAATTCTCTACAAAAAAGGTTGCTTAACATTTTGCCATAGCTCGCTTCGTTTCCGAGATATTTGCAGATTTATCTCAAGGGAAGGGGCCTGACGGACATATTTCGAGATATTTCTTCTTCTTGTTGTTCTTCTTCTGCACAGCTAAGCTGGAAGTGGCATTTGCAGGTCGCAATAGTGCAGAGTTATCTCAAAGAAAGGGGCCACGGTGTTTCTGTATCTCTATTATGTTGGTGCGGCTTCGGAACTTTTAAATATCTTGATATATCTCGAGAACTACGCATCTGATCAAAAATTATCATAGAACATAAAAAGTAGGAAACTTAATTCTCTACAAAAAAGGTCTCTTAACATTTTCCCATAGCTGGCATCGTTTCCGAGATATTTGCAGATTTATCTCAAGGGAAGGGGCCTGACGGACATATTTCGAGATATTTCTTCTTCTTGTTGTTCTTCTTCTGCACAGCTAAACTGGAAGTGGCATTTCCAGCTCGCAATAGTGCAGAGTTATCTCAAAGAAAGGGGCCACGGTGTTTCTGTATCTCTATTATGTTGGTGCGGCTACGGAACTTTTAAATATCTTGATATATCTCGAGAACTACGCATCTGATCAAAAAATATCATAGAACATAAAAAGTAGGAAACTTAATTCTCTACAAAAAAGCTCTCTTCACATTTTGCCATAGCTCGCTTGGTTTCCGAGATATTTGCTGATTTATCTCAAGGGAAGGGGTCTGACGGACATTTCGAGATATTTCTTCTTCTTGTTGTTCTTCTTCTGCACAGCTAAACTGGAAGTGGCATTTCCAGCTCGCAATAGTGCAGAGTTATCTCAAAGAAAGGGGCCACGGTGTTTCTGTATCTCTTTTATGTTGGTGCGGCTTCGGAACTTTTAAATATCTTGATATATCTCGAGAACTACGCATCTGATCGAAAAATATCATAGAACATAAAAAGTAGGAAACTTAATTCTCTACAGAAAAGGTCTCTTAACATTTTGCCATAGCTCGCTTCGTTTCCGAGATATTTGCAGATTTGTCTCAAGGGAAGGGGCCTGACGGACATATTTCGAGATATTTCTTCTTCTTCTTGTTCTTCTTCTGCAGAGCTGGGCTGGAAGTGGCATTTGCAGCGCGCAATAGTGCAGAGTTATCTCAAAGAAAGGGGCCACGGTGTTTCTGTGTCTCTATTATGTTGGTGCGGCTTCGGAATTTTAAAATATCTCGATATATCTCGAAAACTACGCTTCTGATCAAAAAATATCATACATCATAAAAAGTAGGAAACTTAATTCTCTACAAAAAAGGTCTCTTAACATTTTGCCATAGCTCGCTTCGTTTCCGAGATATTTGCAGATTTATCTCAAGGGTAGGTGCCTGACGGACATATTTCGAGATATTTCTTCTTCTTGTTGTTCTTCTTCTGCACAGCTAAGCTGGAAGTGGCATTTACAGGACGCAATAGTACGGTGTTATCTCAAAGAAAGGGGCCACGGTGTTTCTGTATCTCTATTATGTTGGTGCGGCTTCGGAACTTTTAAATATCTCGATATATCTTGAAAACTACGCTTCTCATCAAAAAATATCATAGAACATGAATTATAGGAAACATAATCCTCTACAAAAAAGGTCTCTTACCATTTTGCCATAGCTCGCTTCGTTTCCGAGATATTTGCAGATATATCTCAAGGGAAGGGGCCTGACGGACATATTTCGAGATATTTCTTCTTCTTGTTGTTCTTCTTCTGCACAGCTAAGCTGGAAGTGGCATTTGCGGCTCGCACTAGTGCAGAGTTATCTCAAAGAAAGGGGCCACGGTGTTTCTGTATCTCTATTATGTTGGTGCGGCTTCGGAACTTTTAAATATCTTGATATGTCTCGAGAACTACGCATCTGATCAAAAAATAGGATAGAACATAAAAAGTAGGAAACTTAATTCTCTACAAAAAAGGTCTCTAAACATTTTGCCATAGCTCGCTTCGTTTCCGAGATATTGGCAGATATATCTCAAGGGATGGGGCCTGACGGACATATTTCGAGATATTTCTTCTTCTTCTGCACAGCTAAGCTGGAAGTGGCATTTGCGGCTCGCACTAGTGCAGAGTTATCTCAAAGAAAGGGGCCACGCTGTTCCTGTATCTCTATTATGTTGGTGCGGCTTCGGAACTTATAAATACCTTGATATATCTCGAGAACTACGCATCTGATCAAAAAATATCATACTACATAAAAAGTAGGAAACTTAATTCTCTACATAAAAGGTCTCTTAACATTTTGCCATAGCTCTCTTCGTTTCCGAGATATTTGCAGATTTATCTCAAGGGAAGGGGCCTGACGGACATATTTCGAGATATTTCTTCTTCTTGTTGTTCTTCTTCTGCGCAGCTAAACTGGAAGTGGCATTTCCAGCTCGCAATAGAGCAGAGTTATCTCAAAGAAAGGGGCCACGGTGTTTCTGTATCTCTATTATGTTGGTGCGGCTTCGGAACTTTTAAATATCTTGATATATCTCGAGAACTACGCATCTGATCAAAAAATATCATAGAACATAAAAAGTAGGAAACGCAATTCTCTACAAATAAGGTCTCTTAACATTTTGCCATAGCTCGCTTCGTTTCCGAGGTATTTGCAGATTTATCTCAAGGGAAGGGGCCTGACGGACATATTTCGAGATATTTCTTTTTCTTGTTGTTCTTCTTCCGCACAGCTAAACTGGAAGTGGCATTTCCAGCTCGCAATAGTGCAGAGTTATCTCAAAGAAAGGGGCCACGGTGTTTCTGTATCTCTATTATGTTGGTGCGGCTTCGGAACTTTTAAATATCTCGATATATCTCGAAAACTACGCGTCTGATCAAAAAATATCATAGAAGACAAAAAGTAGGAAACTTAATTCTTTACAAAAAAGGTCTCTTAACATTTTACCATAGCTCGCTTCGTTTCCGAGATATTTGCAGATTTATCTCGAGGGAAGGGGCCTGACGGACATATTTCGAGATATTTCTTCTTCTTGTTGTTCTTCTTCTGCACAGCTAAGCTGGAAGTGGCATTTGCGGCTCGCACTAGTGCAGAGTTATCTCAAAGAAAGGGGCCACGGTGTTTCTGTATCTCTATTATGCTGGTGCGGCTTCGGAACTTTTAAATATCTCGGTATATCTCGAAAACTACGCTTCTGACCAAAATATATCATAGAACATAAATTGTAGGAAACATAATTCTCTACAAAAAAGGTGTCTTAACATTTTGCCATAGCTCGTTTCGTTGCCCAGATATTTGCAGATATATCTCAAGGGAAGGGGCCTGACGGACATATTTCGAGATATTTCTTCTTCTTGTTGTTCTTCTTCTGCACAGCTAAACTGGAAGTGGCATTTCCAGCTCGCAGTAGTGCAGAGTTATCTCAAAGAAAGGGGCCACGGTGTTTCTGTATCTCTATTATGTTGGTGCGGCTTCGGAACTTTTAAATATCTCGATATATCTCGAAAACAACGCGTCTGATCAAAAACTATCATAGAACATAAAAAGTAGGAAACTTAATTCTCTACAAAAAAGGTCTCTTAACATTTTGCGATAGCTCGCTTCGTTTCCGAGATATTTGCAGATTTATCTCGAGGGAAGGGGCCTGACGGACATATTTCGAGATATTTCTTCTTCTTGTTGTTCTTCTTCTGCACAGCTAAGCTGGAAGTGGCATTTGCGGCTCGCACTAGTGCAGAGTTATCTCCAAGAAAGGAGCCACGGTGTGTCTGTATCTCTATTATGATGGTGCGGCTTCGGAACTTTTACATATCTTGATATATCTCGAGAACTACGCATCTGATCAAAAAATATCATGGAACATAAAAAGTAGAAAACTTAATTCTCTACAAAAAAGGTCTCTTAACATTTTGCCATAGCTTGCTTCGTTTCCGAGATATTTGCAGATTTATCTCAAGGGAAGGGGCCTGACGGACATATTTCGAGATATTTCTTCTTCTTGTTGTTCTCCTTCTGCACAGCTAAGCTGGAAGTGGCATTTGCAGCTCGCAATAGTGCAGAGTTATCTCAAAGAAAGGGGCGACGGTGTTTCTGTATCTCTATTATGTTGGTGCGGCTTCGGAACTTTTAAATATCTTGATATATCTCGGGATCTACGCATCTGATCAAAAAATATCATAGAACATAAAAAGTAGGAAACATAGTTCTCTACAAAAAAGGTCTCTTAACATTTTGCCATAGCTCGCTTCGTTTCCGAGATATTGGCAGGTTTATCTCAAGGGAAGGGGCCTGACGGACATATTTCGAGATATTTCTTCTTCTTGTTGTTCTTCTTCTGCACAGCTAAGCTGGAAGTGGCATTTGCGGCTCGCACTAGTGCAGAGCTATCTCAAAGAAAGGGGCCACGGTGTTTCTGTATCTCTATTATGTTGGTGCGGCTTCGGAACTTTTAAATATCTCGATATATCTCGAAAACTACGCTTCTGATCAAAAAATATCATAGAACATAAATTGTAGGAACCATAATTCTCTACAAAAAAGGTCTCTTAACATTTTGCCATAGCTCGTTTCGTTGCCGAGATATTTGCAGATATATCTCAAGGGAAGGGGCCTGACGGACATATTTCGAGATATTTCTTCTTCTTGTTGTTGTTCTTCTGCACAGCTAAACTGGAAGTGGCATTTCCAGCTCGCAATAGTGCAGAGTTATCTCAAAGAAAGGGGCCACGGTGTTTCTGTATCTCTATTATGTTGGTGCGGCTTCGGAACTTTTAAATATCTTGATATATCTCGAGAACTACGCATCTGATCAAAAAATATCATAGAACATAAAAAGTAGGAAACTTAAATCTCTACAAAAAAGGTCTTTTAACATTATGCCATAGCTCGCTTCGTTTCCAAGATATTTGCAGATTTATCTCAAGGGAAGGGGCCTGACGGACATATTTCGAGACACTTGTTCTTCTTGTTGTTCTTCTTCTGCACAGCTAAACTGGAAGTGGCATTTCCAGCTCGCAATAGTGCAGAGTTATCTCCAAGAAAGGGGCCACGGTGTTTCTGTATCTCTATTATGTTGGTGCGGCTTCGGAACTTTTACATATCTTGATATTACTCGAGAACTACGCATCTGATCAAAAAATATCATAGAACATAAAAAGTAGGAAACTTAATTCTCTACAAATAAGGTCTCTTAACATTTTGCGATAGCTCGCTTCGTTTCCGAGATATTTGCAGATTTATCTCGAGGGAAGGGGCCTGACGGACATATTTCGAGATATTTCTTCTTCTTGTTGTTCTTCTTCTGCACAGCTAAGCTGGAAGTGGCATTTGCTGCTCGCACTAGTGCAGAGTTATCTCCAAGAAAGGAGCCACGGTGTGTCTGTATCTCTATTATGATGGTGCGGCTTCGGAACTTTTACATATCTTGATATATCTCGAGAACTACGCATCTGATCAAAAAATATCATGGAACATAAAAAGTAGAAAACTTAATTCTCTACAAAAAAGGTCTCTTAACATTTTGCCATAGCTTGCTTCGTTTCCGAGATATTTGCAGATTTATCTCAAGGTAAGGGGCCTGACGGACATATTTCGAGATATTTCTTCTTCTTGTTGTTCTCCTTCTGCACAGCTAAGCTGGAAGTGGCATTTGCAGCTCGCAATAGTGCAGAGTTATCTCAAAGAAAGGGGCGACGGTGTTTCTGTATCTCTATTATGTTGGTGCGGCTTCGGAACTTTTAAATATCTTGATATATCTCGGGATCTACGCATCTGATCAAAAAATATCATAGAACATAAAAAGTAGGAAACTTAAATCTCTACAAAAAAGGTCTTTTAACATTATGCCATAGCTCGCTTCGTTTCCAAGATATTTGCAGATTTATCTCGAGGGAAGGGGACTGACGGACATATTTCGAGGTATTTCTTCTTCTTGTTGTTCTTCTTCTGCACAGCTAAGCTGGAAGTGGCATTTGCGGCTCGCACTAGTGCAGAGTTATCTCAAAGAAAGGGGCCACGGTGTTTCTGTATCTCTATTATGTTGGTGCGGCTTCGGAACTTTTAAATATCTCGATATATCTCGAAAACTACGCTTCTGATCAAAAAATATCATAGAACATAAGTTGTAGGAAACATAATTCTCTACAAAAAAGGTCTCTTAACATTTTGCGATAGCTCGCTTCGTTTCGGAGATATTTGCAGATTTATCTCAAGGGAAGGGCCTGACGGACATATTTCGAGATATTTCTTCTTCTTGTTGTTCTTCTTCTGCACAGCTAAACTGGAAGTGGCATTTCCAGCTCGCAATAGTGCAGAGTTATCTCAAAGAAAGGGGCCACGGTGTTTCTGTATCTCTATTATGTTGGTGCGGCTTCGGAACTTTTAAATATCTTGATATATCTCGAGAACTACGCATCTGATCAAAAAATATCATAGAACATAAAAAGTAGGAAACTTAAATCTCTACAAAAAAGGTCTTTTAACATTATGCCATAGCTCGCTTCGTTTCCAAGATATTTGCAGATTTATCTCAAGGGAAGGGGCCTGACGGACATATTTCGAGATACTTCTTCTTCTTGTTGTTCTTCTTCTGCACAGCTAAACTGGAAGTGGCATTTCCAGCTCGCAAAAGTGCAGAGTTATCTCCAAGAAAGGGGCCACGGTGTTTCGGTATCTCTATTATGTTGGTGCGGCTTCGGAACTTTTACATATCTTGATATTACTCGAGAACTACGCATCTGATCAAAAAATATCATAGAACATAAAAAGTAGGAAACTTAATTCTCTACAAATAAGGTCTCTTAACATTTTGCGATAGCTCGCTTCGTTTCGGAGATATTTGCAGATATATCTCAAGGGAAGGGCCTGACGGACATATTTCGAGATATTTCTTCTTCTTGTTGTTCTTCTTCTGCACAGCTAAGCGGGAAGTGGCATTTGCAGCTCGCAATAGTGCAGAGTTATCTCAAAGAAAGGGTCCACGGTGTTTCTGTATCTCTATTATGTTGGTGCGGCTTCGGAACTTTTAAATATCTAGATATATCTCGAGAACTACGCATCTGATCAAAAAATATCATAGAACATAAAAAGTAGGAAACATAATTCTCTACAAAAAAGGTCTCTTAACATTTTGCCATAGCTCGCTTCGTTTCCGAGATATTTGCAGATTTATCTCGAGGGAAGGGGACTGACGGACATATTTCGAGGTATTTCTTCTTCTTGTTGTTCTTCTTCTGCACAGCTAAGCTGGAAGTGGCATTTGCGGCTCGCACTAGTGCAGAGTTATCTCAAAGAAAGGGGCCACGGTGTTTCTGTATCTCTATTATGTTGGTGCGGCTTCGGAACTTTTAAATATCTCGATATATCTCGAAAACTACGCTTCTGATCAAAAAATATCATAGAACATAAATTGTAGGAAACATAATTCTCTACAAAAAAGGTCTCTTAATATTTTGCCATAGCTCGTTTCGTTGCCGAGATATTTGCAGATATATCTCAAGGGAAGGGGCCTGACGGACATATTTCGAGATATTTCTTCTTCTTGTTGTTGTTCTTCTGCACAGCTAGACTGGAAGTGGCATTTCCAGCTCGCAATAGTGCAGAGTTATCTCAAAGAAAGGGCCCACGGTGTTTCTGTATCTCTATTATGTTGGTGCGGCTTCGGAACTTTTAAATATCTCGATATATCTCGAAAACTACGCGTCTGATCAAAAAATATCATAGAACATAAAAAGTAGGAAACATAATTCTCTACAAAAAAGGTCTCTTAACATTTTGCCATAGCTCGTTTCGTTGCCGAGATATTTGCAGATATATCTCAAGGGAAGGGGCCTGACGGACATATTTCGAGATATTTCTTCTTCTTGTTGTTCTTCTTCTGCACAGCTAAACTGGAAGTGGCATTTCCAGCTCGCAATAGTGCAGAGTTATCTCAAAGAAAGGGGCCACGGTGTTTCTGTACCTCTATTATGTTGGTGCGGCTTCGGAACTTTTAAATATTTTGATATATCTCGAGAACTACGCATCTGATCAAAAAATATCATAGATCATAAAAAGTAGGAAACTTAATTCTCTACAAAAAAGGTATCTTAACATTTTGCCATAGCTCGCTTCGTTTCCGAGATATTTGCAGATTTATCTCAAGGGAAGGGGCCTGACGGACATATTTCGAGATAATACTTCTTCTTGTTGTTCTTCTTCTGCACAGCTAAGCTGGAAGTGGCATTTGCGGCTCGAACTAGTGCAGATTTATCTCAAAGAAAGGGGCCACGGTGTTTCTGTATCTCTATTATGTTGGTGCGGATTCGGAACTTTTAAATATCTCGATATATCTCGAAAACTACGCATGTGATCAAAAAATATCATAGAACATAAAAAGTAGGAAACTTAATTCTCTACAAATAAGGTCTCTTAACATTTTGCCATAGCTCGCTTCGTTTCCGAGATATTTGCAGATTTATCTCAAGGGAAGTGGCCTGACGGACATATTTCGAGATATTTCTTCATCTTGTTGTTCTTCTTCTGCACAGCTAAGCTCGAACTGGCATTTGCAGCTCGCAATAGTGCAGAGTTATCTCACAGAAAGGGGCCACGGTATTTCCGTATCTCTATTATGTTGGTGCGGCTTCGGAACTTTTAAATATCTTGATATATCTCGAGAACTACGCATCTGATCAAAAAATATCATAGAACATAAATAGTAGGAAACTTAATTTCCTACAAAAAAGATCTCTTAATATTTTGCCATAGCTCGCATTGTTTCCGAGATATTTGCAGATTTAGCTCAAGGGAAGGGGCCTGACGAACTTAATCCGAGATATTTCTTGTTCTTGTTGTGCTTCTTCTGCACAGCTAAGCTCGAACTGGCGTTTGCAGCTCGCAATAGTGCAGAGTTATCTCACAGAAAGGGGCCACGGTGTTTCCGTATCTCTATTATGTTGGTGCGGCTTCGGAACTTTTAAATATCTTGATATATCTCGAAAACTACGCTTCTGACCAAAAAATATCATAGAACATAAATTGCAGGAAACATAATTCTCTACAAAAAACGTGTCTTAAGATTTTGCCATAGCTCGCTTCGTTTCCGAGATATTTGCAGATTTATCTCAAGGGAAGGGGCCTGACGGACATATTTCGAGATATTTGTTCTTCTTGTTGTTCTCCTTCTGCACAGCTAAACTGGAAGTGGCATTTCCAGCTCGCAATAGTGCAGAGTTATCTCAAAGAAAGGGGCCACGGTGTTTCTGTATCTCTATTATGTTGGTGCGGCTTCGGAACTTTTAAATATCTTGATATATCTCGAGAACTACGCATCTGATCAAAAAATATCATAGAAGATAAAAAGTAGGAAACTTAATTCTCTACAAATAAGGTCTCTTAACATTTTGCCATAGCTCGCTTCGTTTCCGAGATATTTGCAGATTTATCTCAAGGGAAGGGGCCTGACGGACATATTTCGAGATATTTCTTCTTCTTGTTGTTCTTCTTCTGCACAGCTAAACTGGAAGTGGCATTTCCAGCTCGCAATAGTGCAGAGTTATCTCAAAGAAAGGGGCCACGGCGTTTCTGTATCTCTATTATGTTGGTGCGGCTTCGGAACTTTTAAATATCTCGATATATCTCGAAAACTACGGTTCTGATCAAAAAATATCATAGAAGGTAAATTGTAGGAAACATAATTCTCTACAAAAAAGGTCTCCTAACATTTTGCCATAGCTCGTTTCGTTTCCGAGATATTTGCAGATTTATCTCAAGGGAAGGGGCCTGGCGGACATATTTCGAGATATTTCTTCTTCTTGTTGTTCTTCTTCTGCACAGCTAAGCTGGAAGTGGCGTTTGCGGCTCTCGCTAGTGCAGAGTTATCTCAAAGAAAGGGGCCACGGTGTTTCTGTATCTCTATTATGTTGGTGCGGCTTCGGCACTTTTAAATATCTGGATATATCTCGAGAACTACGCATCTGATCAAAAAATATCATAGAACATAAAAAGTAGGAAACTTAATTCTCTACAAATAGGGTCTCTTAACATTTTGCCATAGCTCGCTTCGTTTCCGAGATATTTGCAGATTTATCTCATGGGAAGGGGCCTGACGGACATATTTCGAGATAATACTTCTTCTTGTTGTTCTTCTTCTGCACAGCTAAGCTGGAAGTGGCATTTGCGGCTCGAACTAGTGCAGACTTATCTCAAAGAGAGGGGCCACGGTGTTTCTGTATCTCTATTATGTTGGTGCGGATTCGGAACTTTTAAATATCTCGATATATCTCGAAAACTACGCTTCTGATCAAAAAATATCATAGAACATAAATTGTAGGAAACATAATTCTCTACAAAAAAGGTCTCTTAACATTTTGTGATAGCTCGCTTCGTTTCCGAGATATTTACAGATACATCTCAAGGGAAGGGGCCTAACGGACATATTTCGAGATATTTCATCTTCTTGTTGTTCTTCTTCTGCACAGCGAAGCTGGAAGTGGCATTTGCAGCTCGCAATAGTGCAGAGTTATCTCAAAGGAAGGGGCCACGGTGTTTCTGTATCTCTATCATGTTGGTGCGGCTTCGGAACTTCTAAATATTTTGATATATCTCGAGAACTACGCATCTGATCAAAAAATATCATAGAACATAAATAGTAGGAAACTTAATTCTCTACAAAAAAGGTCTCTCAACATTTTGCCATAGCTCGCTTCGTTTCCGAGATATTTGCAGATACATCTCAAGGGAAGGGGCCTAACGGACATATTTCGAGATATTTCATCTTCTTGTTGTTCTTCTTCTGCACAGCGAAGCTGGAAGTGGCATTTGCAGCTCGCAATAGTGCAGAGTTATCTCAAAGAAAGGGGCCACGGTGTTTCTGTATCTCTATTATGTTGGTGCGGCTTCGGAACTTTTAAATATTTTGATATATCTCGAGAACTACGCATCTGATCAAAAAATATCATAGAACATAAAAAGTAGGAAACTTAATTCTCTACAAATAAGGTCTCTTAACATTTTGCCATAGCTCGCTTCGTTTCCGAGATATTTGCAGATTTATCTCAAGGGAAGGGGCCTGACGGACATATTTCGAGATATTTCTTCTTCTTGTTGTTCTTCTTCTGCACAGCTAAACTGGAAGTGGCATTTCCAGCTCGCAATAGTGCAGAGTTATCTCAAAGAAAGGGGCCACGGTGTTTCTGTATCTCTATTATGTTGGTGCGGCTTCGGAACTTTTAAATATCTCGATATATCTCGAAAACTACGGTTCTGATCAAAAAATATCATAGAAGGTAAATTGTAGGAAACATAATTCTCTACAAAAAAGGTCTCCTAACATTTTGCCATAGCTCGCTTCGTTTCCGAGATATTTGCAGATTTATCTCAAGGGAAGGGGCCTGACGGACATATTTCGAGATATTTCTTCTTCTTGTTGTTCTTCTTCTGCACAGCTAAACTGGAAGTGGCATTTCCAGCTCGCAATAGTGCAGAGTTATCTCAAAGAAAGGGGCCACGGTGTTTCTGTATCTCTATTATGTTGGTGCGGCTTCGGAACTTTTAAATATCTTGATATATCTCGAGAACTACGCATTTGATCAAAAAATATCATAGAACATAAATAGTAGGAAACTTAATTCTCTACAAAAAAGGTCTCTCAACATTTTGCCAGAGCTCGCTTCGTTTCCGAGATATTTGCAGATTTATCTCAAGGGAAGGGGCCTAACGGACATATTTCCAGATATTTCTTCTTCTTGTTGTTCTTCTTCTGCACAGCTAAGCTGGAAGTGGCATTTGCGGCTCGCACTAGTGCAGAGTTATCTCAAAGAAAGGGGCCACGGTGTTTCTGTATCTCCATTATGTTGGTGCGGCTTCGGAACTTTTAAGTATCTTGATATATCTCGAGATCTACGCATCTGATCAAGAAATATCATAGAACATAAAAAGTAGGAAACTTAATTCTCTACAAAAAAGGTCTCTTAACATTTTCCCATAGCTGGCATCGTTTCCGAGATATTTGCAGATTTAGCTCAAGGGAAGGGGCCTGACGGACATATTCCGAGATATTTCTGCTTCTTGTTGTTCCTCTTCTGCACAGCTAAGCTGGAAGTGGCATTTGCAGCTCGCAATAGTGCAGAGTTATCTCAAAGAAAGAGGCCACGGTGTTTCTGTACCTCTATTATGTTGGTGCAGCTTCGGAACTTTTAAATATCTTGATATATCTCGAGAACTACGCATCTGATCAAAAAATATCATAGAACATAAAAAGTAGGAAACCTAGTTTTCTACAAAAAAGGTCTCTTAAGATTTTGCCGTAGCTCGCTTCGTTTCCGAGATATTTGCAGATTTATCTCAAGGGAAGGGGCCTGACGGACACATTTCGAAATATTTCTTCTTCTTGTTGTTCTTCTACTGCACAGCTAAGCTGGAAGTGGCATTTGCAGCTCGCAATTGTACAGAGTTATCTCAAAGAAAGGGGCCACGGTGTTTCTGTACCTCTATTATGTTGGTGCGGCTTCGGAACTTTTAAATATCTTGATATATCTCGAGAACTACGCATCTGCTCAAAAAATATCATAGAACATAAAAAGTAGGAAACTTAATTCTCTACAAAAAAGGTATCTAAACATTTTGCCATAGCTCGCTTCGTTTCCGAGATATTTTCAGATGTATCTCAAGGGAAGGGGCCTGACGGACATATTTCGAGATATTTCTTCTTCTTGTTCTTCTTCTGCACAGCTAAGCTGGAAGTGGCATTTGCAGCGCGCAATAGTGCAGAGTTATCTCAAAGAAAGGGGCCACGGTGTTTCTGTACCTCTATTATGTTGGTGCGGCTTCGGAACTTTTAAATATTTTGATATATCTCGAGAACTACGCATCTGATCAAAAAATATCATAGATCATAAAAAGTAGGAAACTTAATTCGCTACAAAAAAGGTATCTTAACATTTTGTCATAGCTCGCTTCGTTTCCGAGATATTTGCAGATTTATCTCAAGGAAGGGGCCTGACGGACATATTTCGAGATACTTCTTCTTCTTGTTGTTCTTCTTCTGCACAGCTAAGCTGGAAGTGGCATTTGCGGCTCGCACTAGTGCAGAGTTATCTCAAAGAAAGGGGCCACGGTGTTTCTGTATCTCCATTATGTTGGTGCGGCTTCGGAACTTTTAAGTATCTTGATATATCTCGAGATCTACGCATCTGATCAAGAAATATCATAGAACATAAAAAGTAGGAAACTTAATTCTCTACAAAAAAGGTCTCTTAACATTTTCCCATAGCTGGCATCGTTTCCGAGATATTTGCAGATTTAGCTCAAGGGAAGGGGCCTGACGGACATATTCCGAGATATTTCTGCTTCTTGTTGTTCCTCTTCTGCACAGCTAAGCTGGAAGTGGCATTTGCAGCTCGCAATAGTGCAGAGTTATCTCAAAGAAAGAGGCCACGGTGTTTCTGTACCTCTATTATGTTGGTGCAGCTTCGGAACTTTTAAATATCTTGATATATCTCGAGAACTACGCATCTGATCAAAAAATATCATAGAACATAAAAAGTAGGAAACCTAGTTTTCTACAAAAAAGGTCTCTTCAGATTTTGCCGTAGCTCGCTTCGTTTCCGAGATATTTGCAGATTTATCTCAAGGGAAGGGGCCTGACGGACACATTTCGAAATATTTCTTCTTCTTGTTGTTCTTCTACTGCACAGCTAAGCTGGAAGTGGCATTTGCAGCTCGCAATTGTACAGAGTTATCTCAAAGAAAGGGGCCACGGTGTTTCTGTACCTCTATTATGTTGGTGCGGCTTCGGAACTTTTAAATATCTTGATATATCTCGAGAACTACGCATCTGCTCAAAAAATATCATAGAACATAAAAAGTAGGAAACTTAATTCTCTACAAAAAAGGTATCTAAACATTTTGCCATAGCTCGCTTCGTTTCCGAGATATTTTCAGATGTATCTCAAGGGAAGGGGCCTGACGGACATATTTCGAGATATTTCTTCTTCTTGTTCTTCTTCTGCACAGCTAAGCTGGAAGTGGCATTTGCAGCGCGCAATAGTGCAGAGTTATCTCAAAGAAAGGGGCCACGGTGTTTCTGTACCTCTATTATGTTGGTGCGGCTTCGGAACTTTTAAATATTTTGATATATCTCGAGAACTACGCATCTGATCAAAAAATATCATAGATCATAAAAAGTAGGAAACTTAATTCTCTACAAAAAAGGTATCTTAACATTTTGTCATAGCTCGCTTCGTTTCCGAGATATTTGCAGATTTATCTCAAGGAAGGGGCCTGACGGACATATTTCGAGATACTTCTTCTTCTTGTTGTTCTTCTTCTGCACAGCTAAGCTGGAAGTGGCATTTGCAGCTCGCAATAGTGCAGAGTTATCTCAAAGAAAGGGGCCACGGTGTTTCTGTATCTCTATTATGTTGGTGCGGCTTCGGAACTTTTAAATATCTTGATATATCTCGAGAACTACGCATCTGATCAAAAAATATCATAGAACATAAAAAGTAGGAAACTTAATTATCTACAAAAAAGGTCTCTTAACATTTTGCCATAGATCGCTTCGTTTCCGAGATATTTGCAGATTTATCTCAAGGGAAGGGGCCTGACGGACATATTCCGAGATATTTCTTGTTATTGTTGTGCTTCTTCTGCACAGCTAAGCTGGAAGTGGCATTTGCAGCGCGCAATAGTGCAGAGTTATCTCAAAGAAAGGGGCCACGGTGTTTCTGTACCTCTATTATGTTGGTGCGGCTTCGGAACTTTTAAATATTTTGATATATCTCGAGAACTACGCATCTGATCAAAAAATATCATAGATCATAAAAAGTAGGAAACTTAATTCTCTACAAAAAAGGTATCTTAACATTTTGCCATAGCTCGCTTCGTTTCCGAGATATTTGCAGATTTATCTCAAGGAAGGGGCCTGACGGACATATTTCGAGATACTTCTTCTTCTTGTTGTTCTTCTTCTGCACAGCTAAGCTGGAAGTGGCATTTGCAGCGCGCAATAGTGCAGAGTTATCTCAAAGAAAGGGGCCACGGTGTTTCTGTATCTCTATTATGTTGGTGCGGCTTCGGAACTTTTAAATATCTTGATACATCTCGAGAACTACGCATCTGATCAAAAAATATCATAGAACATAAAAAGTAGGAAACTTAATTCTCTACAAAAAAGGTCTCTTAACATTTTCCCATAGCTGGCATCGTTTCCGAGATATTTGCAGATTTAGCTCAAGGGAAGGGGCCTGACGGACATATTCCGAGATATTTCTGCTTCTTGTTGTTCCTCTTCTGCACAGCTAAGCTGGAAGTGGCATTTGCAGCTCGCAATAGTGCAGAGTTATCTCAAAGAAAGAGGCCACGGTGTTTCTGTACCTCTATTATGTTGGTGCAGCTTCGGAACTTTTAAATATCTTGATATATCTCGAGAACTACGCATCTGATCAAAAAATATCATAGAACATAAAAAGTAGGAAACCTAGTTTTCTACAAAAAAGGTCTCTTAAGATTTTGCCGTAGCTCGCTTCGTTTCCGAGATATTTGCAGATTTATCTCAAGGGAAGGGGCCTGACGGACACATTTCGAAATATTTCTTCTTCTTGTTGTTCTTCTACTGCACAGCTAAGCTGGAAGTGGCATTTGCAGCTCGCAATTGTACAGAGTTATCTCAAAGAAAGGGGCCACGGTGTTTCTGTACCTCTATTATGTTGGTGCGGCTTCGGAACTTTTAAATATCTTGATATATCTCGAGAACTACGCATCTGCTCAAAAAATATCATAGAACATAAAAAGTAGGAAACTTAATTCTCTACAAAAAAGGTATCTAAACATTTTGCCATAGCTCGCTTCGTTTCCGAGATATTTTCAGATGTATCTCAAGGGAAGGGGCCTGACGGACATATTTCGAGATATTTCTTCTTCTTGTTCTTCTTCTGCACAGCTAAGCTGGAAGTGGCATTTGCAGCGCGCAATAGTGCAGAGTTATCTCAAAGAAAGGGGCCACGGTGTTTCTGTACCTCTATTATGTTGGTGCGGCTTCGGAACTTTTAAATATTTTGATATATCTCGAGAACTACGCATCTGATCAAAAAATATCATAGATCATAAAAAGTAGGAAACTTAATTCTCTACAAAAAAGGTATCTTAACATTTTGCCATAGCTCGCTTCGTTTCCGAGATATTTGCAGATTTATCTCAAGGGAAGGGTCCTGACGGAAATATTTCGAGATATTTCTTCTTCTTGTTGTTCTTCTTCTGCACAGCAAAACTGGAAGTGGCATTTCCAGCTCGCAATAGTGCAGAGTTATCTCAAAGAAAGGGGCCACGGTGTTTCTGTATCTCTATTATGTTGGTGCGGCTTCGGAACTTTTAAATATCTTGATATATCTCGAGAACTACGCCTCTGATCGAAAAATATCATAGAACATAAAAAGTAGGAAACTTAATTCTCTACAAAAAAGGTCTCTTAACATTTTGCCATAGCTCGCTTCGTTTCCGAGATATTTGCAGATTTATCTCAAGGGAAGGGGCCTGACGGACATATTTCGAGATATTTCTTCTTCTTGTTGTTCTTCTTCTGCACAGCTGAGCTGGAAGTGGCATTTGCAGCTCGCAATAGTGCAGAGTTATCTCAAAGAAAGGGGCCACGGTGTTTCTGTATCTCTATTATGTTGGTGCGGCTTCGGAACTTTTAAATATCTTGATATATCTCGAGAACTACGCATCTGATCAAAAAATATCATAGAACATAAAAAGTAGAAAACTTAATTCTCTACAAAAAAGGTCTCTTAACATTTTGCCATAGCTCGCTTCGTTTCCGAGATATTTGCAGATTTATCTCAAGGGAAGGGGCCTGACGGACATATTCCGAGATATTTCTTGTTATTGTTGTGCTTCTTCTGCACAGCTAAGCTGGAAGTGGCATTTGCAGCGCGCAATAGTGCAGAGTTATCTCAAAGAAAGGGGCCACGGTGTTTCTGTACCTCTATTATGTTGGTGCGGCTTCGGAACTTTTAAATATCTTGATATATCTCGAGAACTACGCATCTGATCAAAAAATATGATAGAACATGAAAAGTAGGAAACTTAATTCTCTACAAATAAGGTCTCTTAACATTTTGCCATAGTTCGCTTCGTTTCCGGGATATTTGCAGATTTATCTCAAGGGAAGGGGCCTGACGTACATATTTCGAGATATTTCTTCTTCTTGTTGTTCTTCTTCTGCACAGCTAAGCAGGAAGTGGCATTTGCAGGTCGCAATAGTGCAGAGTTATCTCAAAGAAAGGGGCCACGGTGTGTCTGTATCTCTATTATGTTGGTGCGGCTTCGGAACTTTTAAATATCTCGATATATCTCGAAAACTACGCTTCTGATCAAAAAATATCATAGAACGTAAATTGTAGGAAGCTTAATTCTCTACAAAAAAGGTCTCTTAACATTTTGCCATAGCTCGCTTCGTTTCCGAGATATTTGCAGATTTATCTCAAGGGAAGGGGTCTGACGGACATATTTCGAGATATTTCTTCTTCTTGTTGTTCTTCTTCTGCACAGCTAAGCTCGAAGTGGCATTTGCAGCTCGCAATAGTGCAGAGTTATCTCAAAGAAAGAGGCCACGGTGTTTCTGTACCTCTATTATGTTGGTACAGCTTCCGAACTTTTAAATATCTCGATATATCTCGAGAACTACGCATCTGATCAAAAAATATCATAGAACATAAAAAGTAGGAAACTTAATTCTCTGCAAAAAAGGTCGCTTAACATTTTGCCATAGCTCGCTTCGTTTCCGAGATATTTGCAGATTTATCTCAAGGGAAGGGGCGTAACGGACATATTTCGAGATATTTCTTCTTCTTGTTGTTCTTCTTCTGCACAGCTAAGCTGGAAGTGGCATTTGCAGCTCGCAATAGTGCAGAGTTATCTCAAAGAAAGGGGCCACGGTGTTTCTGTATCTCTATTATGTTGGTGCGGCTTCGGAGCTTTCAAATATCTCGATATATCTCGAAAACTACACTTCTGATCAAAAAATATCATAGAACTTAAATTGTAGGAAACATAATTCTCTACAAAAAAGGTCTCTTCACGTTTTGCCATAGCTCGTTTCGTTTCCGAGATATTTGCAGATGTATCTCCAGGGAAGGGTCCTGACGGACATATTTCGAGATACTTCTTCATCTTGTTGTTCTTCGTCTGCACAGCTAAACTGGAAGTGGCATTTCCAGCTCGCAATAGTGCAGAGTTATCCCAAAGAAAGGGGCCACGGTGTTTCTGTATCTCTATTATGTTGGTGCGGCTTCGGAACTTTTAAATATCTCGATATATCTCGAAAACTACGCTTCTGATCAAAAAATATCATAGAACGTAAATTGTAGCAAACATAATTCTCTACAAAAAAGGTCTCTTAACATTTTGCCATAGCTCGCTTCGTTTCCGAGATATTTGCAGATTTATCTCAAGGGAAGGGGCCTGACGGACATATTTCGAGATATTTCTTCTTCTTGTTGTTCTTCTTCTGCACAGCTAAGCTCGAAGTGGCATTTGCAGCTCGCAATAGTGCAGAGTTATCTCAAAGAAAGAGGCCACGGTGTTTCTGTACCTCTATTATGTTGGTGCAGCTTCGGAACTTTTAAATATCTTGATATATCTCGAGAACTACGCATCTGATCAAAAAATATCATAGAACATAAAAAGTAGGAAACTTAATTCTCTACAAAAAAGGTCTCTTAACATTTTGCCATAGCTCGCTTGGTTTCCGAGATATTTGCAGATTTATCTCAAGGGAAGTGGCCTGACGGACATATTTCGAGATATTTCTTCTTCTTGTTGTTCTTCTTCTGCACAGCTAAGCTGGAAGTGGCATTTGCAGCTCGCAACAGTGCAGAGTTATCTCAAAGAAAGTGGCCACGGTGTTTCTGTACCTCTATTATGTTGGTGCAGCTTCGGAACTTTTAAATATCTTGATATATCTCGAGAACTACGCATCTGATCAAAAAATATCATAGAAGATAAGAAGTAGGACACTTAATTCTCTGCAAAAAAGGTCTCTTAACATTTTGCCATAGCTCGCTTCGTTTCCGAGATATTTGCAGATTTATCTCAAGGGAAGGGACCTGACGGACCTATTTCGAGATATTTCTTCTTCTTGTTGTTCTTCTTCTGCATAGCTAAGCTGGAAGTGGCATTTGCAGCTCGCAATTGTGCAGAGTTATCTCAAAGAAAGGGGCCACGGTGTTTCTGTACCTCTATTATGTTGGTGCAGCTTCGGAGCTTTTAAATATCTTGATATATCTCGAGAACTACGCATCTGATCAAAAAATATCATGGAACATAAAAAGTAGGAAGCTTAATTCTCTACAAAAAAGGTATCTTAACATTTTGCCATAGCTCGCTTCGTTTCCGAGATATTTGCAGATTTATCTCAAGGGAAGGGGCCTGACGGACATATTTCGAGATATTTCTTCTTCTTGTTGTTCTTCTTCTGCACAGCTAAGCAGGAAGTGGCATTTGCAGGTCGCAATAGTGCAGAGTTATCTCAAAGAAAGGGGCCACGGTGTGTCTGTATCTCTATTATGTTGGTGCGGCTTCGGAACTTTTAAATATCTCGATATATCTCGAAAACTACGCTTCTGATCAAAAAATATCATAGAACGTAAATTGTAGGAAGCTTAATTCTCTACAAAAAAGGTCTCTTAACATTTTGCCATAGCTCGCTTCGTTTCCGAGATATTTGCAGATTTATCTCAAGGGAAGGGGTCTGACGGACATATTACGAGATATTTCTTCTTCTTGTTGTTCTTCTTCTGCACAGCTAAGCTCGAAGTGGCATTTGCAGCTCGCAATAGTGCAGAGTTATCTCAAAGAAAGAGGCCACGGTGTTTCTGTACCTCTATTATGTTGGTGCAGCTTCGGAACTTTTAAATATCTTGATATATCTCGAGAACTACGCATCTGATCAAAAAATATCATAGAATATAAAAAGTAGGAAACTTAATTCGCTACAAAAAAGGTATCTTAACATTTTGCCATAGCTCGCTTCGTTTCCGAGATATTTGCAGATTTATCTCAAGGGAAGGGGCCTGACGGACATATTTCGAGATATTTCTTCTTCTTGTTGTTCTTCTTCTGCACAGCTAAGCTGGATGTGGCATTTGCAGCTCGCAATAGTGCAGAGTTATCTCAAAGAAAGGGGCCACGGTGTTTCTGTATCTCTATTATGTTGGTGCGGCTTCGGAACTTTTAAATATCTTGATATATCTCGAGATCTACGCATCTGATCAAAAAATATCATAGAACATAAAAAGTAGGAAACTTAATTCTCTACAAGGAAGGTCTCTTAACATTTTGCCATGGCTCGCTTCGTTTCCGAGATATTTGCAGATTTATCTCAAGGAAAGGGGCCTGACGGACCTATTTCGAGATATTTCTTCTTCTTGTTGTTCTTCTTCTGCATAGCTAAGCTGGAAGTGGCATTTGCAGCTCGCAATTGTGCAGAGTTATCTCAAAGAAAGGGGCCACGGTGTTTCTGTACCTCTATTATGTTGGTGCAGCTTCGGAGCTTTTAAATATCTTGATATATCTCGAGAACTACGCATCTGATCAAAAAATATCATGGAACATAAAAAGTAGGAAGCTTAATTCTCTACAAAAAAGGTATCTTAACATTTTGCCATAGCTCGCTTCGTTTCCGAGATATTTGCAGATTTATCTCAAGGGAAGGGGCCTGACGGACATATTTCGAGATATTTCTTCTTCTTGTTGTTCTTCTTCTGCACAGCTAAGCAGGAAGTGGCATTTGCAGGTCGCAATAGTGCAGAGTTATCTCAAAGAAAGGGGCCACGGTGTGTCTGTATCTCTATTATGTTGGTGCGGCTTCGGAACTTTTAAATATCTCGATATATCTCGAAAACTACGCTTCTGATCAAAAAATATCATAGAACGTAAATTGTAGGAAGCTTAATTCTCTACAAAAAAGGTCTCTTAACATTTTGCCATAGCTCGCTTCGTTTCCGAGATATTTGCAGATTTATCTCAAGGGAAGGGGTCTGACGGACATATTTCGAGATATTTCTTCTTCTTGTTGTTCTTCTTCTGCACAGCTAAGCTCGAAGTGGCATTTGCAGCTCGCAATAGTGCAGAATTATCTCAAAGAAAGAGGCCACGGTGTTTCTGTACCTCTATTATGTTGGTGCAGCTTCCGAACTTTTAAATATCTCGATATATCTCGAGAACTACGCATCTGATCAAAAAATATCATAGAACATAAAAAGTAGGAAACTTAATTCTCTGCAAAAAAGGTCTCTTAACATTTTGCCATAGCTCGCTTCGTTTCCGAGATATTTGCAGATTTATCTCAAGGGAAGGGGCGTAACGGACATATTTCGAGATATTTCTTCTTCTTGTTGTTCTTCTTCTGCACAGCTAAGCTGGAAGTGGCATTTGCAGCTCGCAATAGTGCAGAGTTATCTCAAAGAAAGGGGCCACGGTGTTTCTGTATCTCTATTATGTTGGTGCGGCTTCGGAGCTTTCAAATATCTCGATATATCTCGAAAACTACACTTCTGATCAAAAAATATCATAGAACTTAAATTGTAGGAAACATAATTCTCTACAAAAAAGGTCTCTTCACGTTTTGCCATAGCTCGTTTCGTTTCCGAGATATTTGCAGATGTATCTCCAGGGAAGGGTCCTGACGGACATATTTCGAGATACTTCTTCATCTTGTTGTTCTTCTTCTGCACAGCTAAACTGGAAGTGGCATTTCCAGCTCGCAATAGTGCAGAGTTATCCCAAAGAAAGGGGCCACGGTGTTTCTGTATCTCTATTATGTTGGTGCGGCTTCGGAACTTTTAAATATCTCGATATATCTCGAAAACTACGCTTCTGATCAAAAAATATCATAGAACGTAAATTGTAGCAAACATAATTCTCTACAAAAAAGGTCTCTTAACATTTTGCCATAGCTCGCTTCGTTTCCGAGATATTTGCAGATTTATCTCAAGGGAAGGGGCCTGACGGACATATTTCGAGATATTTCTTCTTCTTGTTGTTCTTCTTCTGCACAGCTAAGCTGGAAGTGGCATTTGCAGCTCGCAATAGTGCAGAGTTATCTCAAAGAAAGTGGCCACGGTGTTTCTGTACCTCTATTATGTTGGTGCAGCTTCGGAACTTTTAAATATCTTGATATATCTCGAGAACTACGCATCTGATCAAAAAATATCATAGAAGATAAGAAGTAGGACACTTAATTCTCTGCAAAAAAGGTCTCTTAACATTTTGCCATAGCTCGCTTCGTTTCCGAGATATTTGCAGATTTATCTCAAGGGAAGGGGCCTGACGGACATATTTCGAGATATTTCTTCTTCTTGTTGTTCTTCTTCTGCACAGCTAAGGTGGAAGTGGCATTTGCAGCTCGCAATAGTGCAGAGTTATCTCAAAGAAAGGGGCCACGGTGTTTCTGTATCTCTATTATGTTGGTGCGGCTTCGGAACTTTTAAATATCTCGATATATCTCGAGAACTACGCTTCTGATCAAAAAATATCATAGAACATAGATTGTAGGAAACATAATTCTCTACAAAAAAGGTCTCTTCACGTTTTGCCATAGCTCACTTCGTTTCCGAGATATTTGCAGATTTATCTCCAGGGAAGGGTCTTGACGGACATATTTCGAGATATTTCTTCTTCTTGTTGTTCTTCTTCTGCACAGCTAAACTGGAAGTGGCATTTCCAGCTCGCAATAGTGCAGAGTTATCCCAAAGAAAGGGGCCACGGTGTTTCTGTATCTCTATTATGTTGGTGCGGCTTCGGAACTTTTAAATATCTTGATATATCTCGAGAACTACGCATCTGATCAAAAAATATCATACAACATAAAAAGTAGGAAACTTAATTCTCTACAAAAAAGGTCTCTTAACATTTTGCCATAGCTCGCTTCGTTTCCGAGATAGTTGCAGATTTATCTCAAGGGAAGGGGTCTGACGGACATATTTCGAGATATTTCCTCTTCTTGTTGTTCTTCTTCTGCACAGCTAAGCTGGAAGTGGCATTTGCAGCTCGCAATAGTGCAGAGTTATCTCAAAGAAAGAGGCCACGGTGTTTCTGTACCTCTATTATGTTGGTGCAGCTTCGGAACTTTTAAATATCTTGATATATCCCGAGAACTACGCATCTGATCAAAAAATATCATGCAACATAAAAAGTAGGAAGCTTAATTGTCTACAAAAAAGGTATCTTAACATTTTGCCATAGCTCGCTTCGTTTCCGAGATATTTGCAGATTTATCTCAAGGGAAGGGGCCTGACGGACATATTTCGAGATATTTCTTCTTCTTGTTGTTCTTCTTCTGCACAGCTAAGCAGGAAGTGGCATTTGCAGGTCGCAATAGTGCAGAGTTATCTCAAAGAAAGGGGCCACGGTGTGTCTGTATCTCTATTATGTTGGTGCGGCTTCGGAACTTTTAAATATCTCGATATATCTCGAAAACTACGCTTCTGATCAAAAAATATCATAGAACGTAAATTGTAGGAAGCTTAATTCTCTACAAAAAAGGTATCTCAACATTTTGCCATAGCTCGCTTCGTTTCCGAGATATTTGCAGATTTATCTCAAGGGAAGGGGTCTGACGGACATATTACGAGATATTTCTTCTTCTTGTTGTTCTTCTCCTGCCCAGCTAAGCTCGAACTGGCATTTGCAGTTCGCAATAGTGCAGAGTTATCTCAAAGAAAGAGGCCACGGTGTTTCTGTACCTCAATTATGTTGGTGCAGCTTCGGAACTTTTAAATATCTTGATATATCTCGAGAACTACGCATCTGATCAAAAAATATCATAGAACATAAAAAGTAGGAAACTTAATTCTCTACAAAAAAGGTCTCTCAACATTTTGCTATAGCTCGCTTCGTTTCCGAGATATTTGCAGATTTATCTCAAGGGAAGTGGCCTGACGGATATATTTCGTAATATTTCTTCTTCTTGTTGTTCTTCTTCTGCACAGCTAAGCTGGAAGTGGCATTTGCAGCTCGCAATAGTGCAGAGTTATCTCAAAGAAAGAGGCTACGGTGTTTCTGTACCTCTATTATGCTGGTGCAGCTTCGGAACTTTTAAATATCTTGATATATCTCGAGAACTACGCATCTGATCAAAAAATATCATAGAAGATAAAAAGTACGAAACTTGATTCTCTACAAAAAGGGTCTCTTCACATTTTGCCATAGCTCGCTTCGTTTCCGAGATATTTGCAGATTTATCTCAAGGGAAGGGGCCTAACGGACATATTTCGAGATATTTCTTCTTCTTGTTGTTCTTCTTCTGCACAGCTAAGCTGGAAGTGGCATTTGCAGGTCGCAATAGTGCAGAGTTATCTCAAAGAAAGGGGCCACGGTGTTTCTGTATCTCTATAATGTTGGTGCGGCTTCGGAACTTTTAAATATCTTGATATATCTCGAGAACTACGCATCTGATCAAAAAATGTCATAGAACATAAAAAGTAGGAAAGTTAATTCTCTACAAAAAAGGAATCTTAACATTTTGCTATAGCTCGCTTCGTTTCCGAGATATTTGCAGATATATCTCAAGGGAAGGGGCCTGACGGACATATTTCGAGATATTTCTTCTTCTTGTTGTTCTTCTTCTGCACAGCTAAGCTGGAAGTGGAATTTGCAGCTCGCAATAGTGCAGAGTTATCTCAAAGAAAGAGGCCACGGTGTTTCTGTACCTCTATTATGTTGGTGCAGCTTTGGAACTTTTAAATATCTTGATATATCCCGAGAACTACGCATCTGATCAAAAAATATCATAGAAGATAAAAAGTAGGAAACTTAATTCTCTACAAAAAAGGTCTCTTAACATTTTGCCATAGCTCGCTTCGTTTCCGAGATATTTGCAGATTTATCTCAAGGGAAGGGGCGTAACGGACATATTTCGAGATATTTCTTCTTCTTGTTGTTCTTCTTCTGCACAGCTAAGCTGGAAGTGGCATTTGCAGCTCGCAATAGTGCAGAGTTATCTCAAAGAAAGGGGCCACGGTGTTTCTGTATCTCTATTATGTTGGTGCGGCTTCGGAGCTTTCAAATATCTCGATATATCTCGAAAACTACACTTCTGATCAAAAAATATCATAGAACATAAAAGGTAGGAAACTTAATTTTCTACAAAAAAGGTCTCTTAACATTTTGCCATAGCTCGCTTCGTTTCCGAGATATTTGCAGATTTATCTCAAGGGAAGGGGCCAGACGGACATATTTCGAGATATTTCTTCTTCTTGTTGTTCTTCTTCTGCACAGCTAAGGTGGAAGTGGCATTTGCAGCTCGCAATAGTGCAGAGTTATCTCAAAGAAAGGGGCCACGGTGTTTCTGTATCTCTATTATGTTGGTGCGGCTTCGGAACTTTTAAATATCTCGATATATCTCGAGAACTACGCTTCTGATCAAAAAATATCGTAGAACATAGATTGTAAGAAACATAATTCTCTACAAAAAAGGTCTCTTCACGTTTTGCCATAGCTCACTTCGTTTCCGAGATATTTGCAGATTTATCTCCAGGGAAGGGTCTTGACGGACATATTTCGAGATATTTCTTGTTCTTGTTGTTCTTCATCTGCACAGCTAAACTGGAAGTGGCATTTCCAGCTCGCAATAGTGCAGAGTTATCCCAAAGAAAGGGGCCACGGTGTTTCTGTATCTCTATTATGTTGGTGCGGCTTCGGAACTTTTAAATATCTCGATATATCTCGAAAACTACGCTTCTGATCAAAAAATATCATAGAACGTAAACTGTAGCAAACATAATTCTCTACAAAAAAGGTCTCTTCACATTTTGCCATAGCTCGCTTCGTTTCCGAGATATTTGCAGATTTATCTCAAGGGAAGGGGCCTGACGGACATATTTCGAGATATTTCTTCTTCTTGTTGTTCTTCTTCTGCACAGCTAAGCTCGAAGTGGCATTTGCAGCTCGCAATAGTGCAGAGTTATCTCAAAGAAAGAGGCCACGTTGTTTCTGTACCTCTATTATGTTGGTGCAGCTTCGGAACTTTTAAATATCTTGATATATCTCGAGAACTACGCATCTGATCAAAAAATATCGTAGAACATAAAAAGTAGGAAACTTAATTCTCTACAAAAAAGGTCTCTTAACATTTTGCAATAGCTCACTTCGTTTCCGAGATATTTGCAGATTTATCTCAAGGGAAGGGGCCTGACGGACATATTTCGAGATATTTCTTCTTCTTGTTGTTCTTCTTCTGCACAGCTAAGCTGGAAGTGGCATTTGCAGCTCGCAATAGTGCAGAGATATCTCAAAGAAAGGGGCCACGGTGTTTCTGTATCTCTATTATGTTGGTGCGGCTTCGGAACTTTTAAATATCTTGATATATCTCGAGAACTACGCATCTGATCAAAAATATCATACAACATAAAAAGTAGGAAACTTAATTCTCTACAAAAAAGGTCTCTTAACATTTTGCCATAGCTCGCTTCGTTTCCGAGATATTTGCAGATTTATCTCAGGGGAAGGGGCCTGACGGACATAATTCGAGATATTTCTTCTTCTGCACAGCTAAGCTGGAAGTGGCATTTACAGCTCGCAATAGTGCACAGTTATCTCAAAGAAAGGGGCCACGGTGTTTCTGTATCTCTATTATGTTGGTGCGGCTTCGGAACTTTTAAATATCTCGATATATCTCGAAAACTACGCTTCTGATCAAAAAATATCATAGAACGTAAATTGTAGCAAACATAATTCTCTACAAAAAAGGTCTCTTAACATTTTGCCATAGCTCGCTTCGTTTCCGAGATATTTGCAGGTTTATCTCAAGGGAAGGGGCCTAACGGACATATTTCGAGATATTTCTTCTTCTTGTTGTTCTTCTTCTGCACAGCTAAGCTGGAAGTGGCATTTGCAGCTCGCAATAGTGCAGAGATATCTCAAAGAAAGGGGCCACGGTGTTTCTGTATCTCTATTATGTTGGTGCGGCTTCGGAACTTTTAAATATCTTGATATATCTCGAGAACTACGCATCTGATCAAAAAATATCATAGAACATAAAAAGTAGGAAACTTAATTCTCTACAAAAAAGGTCTCTTAACATTTTGCCATAGCTCGCTTCGTTTCCGAGATATTTGCAGATTTATCTCAGGGGAAGGGGCCTGACGGACATAATTCGAGATATTTCTTCTTCTTGTTGATCTTCTTCTGCACAGCTAAGCTGGAAGTGGCATTTACAGCTCGCAATAGTGCACAGTTATCTCAAAGAAAGGGGCCACGGTGTTTCTGTATCTCTATTATGTTGGTGCGGCTTCGGAACTTTTAAATATCTCGATATATCTCGAAAACTACGCTTCTGATCAAAAAATATCATAGAACGTAAATTGTAGCAAACATAATTCTCTACAAAAAAGGTCTCTTAACATTTTGCCATAGCTCGCTTCGTTTCCGAGATATTTGCAGATTTATCTCAAGGGAAGGGGCCTGACGGACATATGTCGAGATATTCCTTCTTCTTGTTGTTCTTCTTCTGCACAGCTAAGCTGGAAGTGGCATTTACAGCTCGCAATAGTGCAGAGTTATCTCAAAGAAAGCGGCCACGGTGTTTCTGTATCTCTATTATGTTGGTGCGGCTTCGGAACTTTTAAATATCTTGATATATCTCGAGAACTAGGCATCTGATCAAAAAATATCATAGAACATAAAAAGTAGGAAACATAATTCTCTACAAAAAGGGTCTCTTAACATTTTGCCATAGCTCGCTTCGTTTCCGAGATATTTGCAGATTTATCTCAAGGGAAGGGGCCTGACGGACATATTTCGAGATATTTCTTCTTCTTGTTGTTCTTCTTCTGCACAGCTAAGCTGGAAGTGGCATTTACAGCTCGCAATAGTGCAGAGTTATCTCAAAGAAAGGGGCCACGGTGTTTCTGTATCTCTATTATGTTGGTGCGGCTTCGGAACTTTTAAATATCTTGATATATCTCGAGAACTACGCATCTGATCAAAAAATATCATAGAACATAAAACGTAGGAAACTTAATTCTCTACAAAAAAGGTCTCTTAACATTTTGCCATAGCTCGCTTCGTTTCCGAGATATTTGCAGATTCATCTCAAGGGAAGGGGCCTGACGGACATATTTCGAGATATTTCTTCTTCTTGATGTTCTTCTTCTGCACAGCTAAGCTGGAAGTGGCATTTGCGGCACGCACTAGTGCAGAGTTATCTCCAAGAAAGGGGCCACGGTGTTTCTGTATCTCTATTATGTTGGTGCGGCTTCGGAACTTTTAAATATCTTGATATATCTCGAGAACTACGCATCTGATCAAAAAATATCATAGAACATAAAAAGTAGGAAACTTAATTCTCTACAAATAAAGTCTCTTAACATTTTGCCATAGCTCGCTTCGTTTCCGAGATAGTTGCAGATTTATCTCAAGGGAAGGGGTCTGACGGACATATTTCGAGATATTTCCTCTTCTTGTTGTTCTTCTTCTGCACAGCTAAGCTGGAAGTGGCATTTGCAGCTCGCAATAGTGCAGAGTTATCTCAAAGAAAGAGGCCACGGTGTTTCTGTACCTCTATTATGTTGGTGCAGCTTCGGAACTTTTAAATATCTTGATATATCCCGAGAACTACGCATCTGATCAAAAAATATCATGCAACATAAAAAGTAGGAAGCTTAATTGTCTACAAAAAAGGTATCTTAACATTTTGCCATAGCTCGCTTCGTTTCCGAGATATTTGCAGATTTATCTCAAGGGAAGGGGCCTGACGGACATATTTCGAGATATTTCTTCTTCTTGTTGTTCTTCTTCTGCACAGCTAAGCAGGAAGTGGCATTTGCAGGTCGCAATAGTGCAGAGTTATCTCAAAGAAAGGGGCCACGGTGTGTCTGTATCTCTATTATGTTGGTGCGGCTTCGGAACTTTTAAATATCTCGATATATCTCGAAAACTACGCTTCTGATCAAAAAATATCATAGAACGTAAATTGTAGGAAGCTTAATTCTCTACAAAAAAGGTATCTCAACATTTTGCCATAGCTCGCTTCGTTTCCGAGATATTTGCAGATTTATCTCAAGGGGAGGGGCCTGACGGACATATTTCGAGATATTTCTTCTTCTTGTTGTTCTTCTTCTGCACAGCTAAGCAGGAAGTGGCATTTGCAGGTCGCAATAGTGCAGAGTTATCTCAAAGAAAGGGGCCACGGTGTGTCTGTATCTCTATTATGTTGGTGCGGCTTCGGAACTTTTAAATATCTCGATATATCTCGAAAACTACGCTTCTGATCAAAAAATATCATAGAACGTAAATTGTAGGAAACATAATTCTCTACAAAAAAGGTCTCTTAACATTTTGCCATAGCTCGCTTCGTTTCCGAGATATTTGCAGATTTATCTCAAGGGAAGGGGTCTGACGGACATATTACGAGATATTTCTTCTTCTTGTTGTTCTTCTCCTGCCCAGCTAAGCTCGAACTGGCATTTGCAGTTCGCAATAGTGCAGAGTTATCTCAAAGAAAGAGGCCACGGTGTTTCTGTACCTCAATTATGTTGGTGCAGCATCGGAACTTTTAAATATCTTGATATATCTCGAGAACTACGCATCTGATCAAAAAATATCATAGAACATAAAAAGTAGGAAACTTAATTCTCTACAAAAAAGGTCTCTCAACATTTTGCTATAGCTCGCTTCGTTTCCGAGATATTTGCAGATTTATCTCAAGGGAAGTGGCCTGACGGATATATTTCGTAATATTTCTTCTTCTTGTTGTTCTTCTTCTGCACAGCTAAGCTGGAAGTGGCATTTGCAGCTCGCAATAGTGCAGAGTTATCTCAAAGAAAGAGGCTACGGTGTTTCTGTACCTCTATTATGCTGGTGCAGCTTCGGAACTTTTAAATATCTTGATATATCTCGAGAACTACGCATCTGATCAAAAAATATCATAGAAGATAAAAAGTACGAAACTTGATTCTCTACAAAAAGGGTCTCTTCACATTTTGCCATAGCTCGCTTCGTTTCCGAGATATTTGCAGATTTATCTCAAGGGAAGGGGCCTAACGGACATATTTCGAGATATTTCTTCTTCTTGTTGTTCTTCTTCTGCACAGCTAAGCTGGAAGTGGCATTTGCAGGTCGCAATAGTGCAGAGTTATCTCAAAGAAAGGGGCCACGGTGTTTCTGTATCTCTATAATGTTGGTGCGGCTTCGGAACTTTTAAATATCTTGATATATCTCGAGAACTACGCATCTGATCAAAAAATGTCATAGAACATAAAAAGTAGGAAAGTTAATTCTCTACAAATAAGGTCTCTTAACATTTTGCCATAGCTCGCTTCGTTTTCGAGATATTTGCAGATATATCTCAAGGGAAGGGGCCTGACGGACATATTTCGAGATATTTCTTCTTCTTGTTGTTCGTCTTCTGCACAGCTAAGCTGGAAGTGGCATTTGCAGCTCGCAATAGTGCAGAGTTATTTCAAAGAAAGGGGCCACGGTGTTTCTGTATCTCTATTATGTTGGTGCGGATTCGGAACTTTTAAATATCTTGATATATCTCGAGAACTACGCATCTGATCAAAAAATATCATAGAACATAAAAAGTAGGAAACTTAATTCTCTACAAAAAAGGTCTCTTAACATTTTGCCATAGCTCGCTTCGTTTCCGAGATATTTGCAGATTTATCTCAAGGGAAGGGGCCTGACGGACATATTTCGAGATATTTCTTCTTCTTGTTGTTCTTCTTCTGCACAGCTAAGCTGGAAGTGGCATTTGCAGCTCGCAATAGTGCAGAGTTATCTCAAAGAAAGGGGCCACGGTGTTTCTGTATCTCTATTATGTTGGTGCGGCTTCGGAACTTTTAAATATCTCGATATATCTCGAAAACTACGCTTCTGATCGAAAAATATCATAGAACATAAAAAGTAGGAAACATAATTCTCTACAAAAAGGGTCTCTTAACATTTTGCCATAGCTCGCTTCGTTTCCGAGATATTTGCAGATTTATCTCAAGGGAAGGGGCCTGACGGACATATTTCGAGATATTTCTTCTTCTTGTTGTTCTTCTTCTGCACAGCTAAGCTGGAAGTGGCATTTACAGCTCGCAATAGTGCAGAGTTATCTCAAAGAAAGGGGCCACGGTGTTTCTGTATCTCTATTATGTTGGTGCGGCTTCGGAACTTTTAAATATCTTGATATATCTCGAGAACTACGCATCTGATCAAAAAATATCATAGAACATAAAACGTAGGAAACTTAATTCTCTACAAAAAAGGTCTCTTAACATTTTGCCATAGCTCGCTTCGTTTCCGAGATATTTGCAGATTCATCTCAAGGGAAGGGGCCTGACGGACATATTTCGAGATATTTCTTCTTCTTGATGTTCTTCTTCTGCACAGCTAAGCTGGAAGTGGCATTTGCGGCACGCACTAGTGCAGAGTTATCTCCAAGAAAGGGGCCACGGTGTTTCTGTATCTCTATTATGTTGGTGCGGCTTCGGAACTTTTAAATATCTTGATATATCTCGAGAACTACGCATCTGATCAAAAAATATCATAGAACATAAAAAGTAGGAAACTTAATTCTCTACAAATAAAGTCTCTTAACATTTTGCCATAGCTCGCTTCGTTTCCGAGATATTTGCAGATTTATCTCAAGGGAAGGGGCCTGACGGACATATTTCGAGATATTTCTTCTTCTTGTTGTTCTTCTTCTGCACAGCTAAGCTGGAAGTGGCATTTACGGCTCGCAATAGTGCAGAGTTATCTCAAAGAAAGGGGCCACGGTGTTTCTGTATCTCTATTATGTTGGTGCGGCTTCGGAACTTTTAAATATCTTGATATATCTCGAGAACTACGCATCTCATCAAAAAATATCATAGAACATAAAACGTAGGAAACTTAATTCTCTACAAAAAAGGTCTCTTAACATTTTGCGATGGCTCGCTTCGTTTTCGAGATATTTGCAGATATATCTCAAGGGAAGGGGCCTGACGGACATATTTCGAGATATTTCTTCTTCTTGTTGTTCTTCTTCTGCACAGCTAAGCTGGAAGTGGCATTTGCAGCTCGCAATAGTGCAGAGTTATCTCAAAGAAAGGGGCCACGGTGTTTCTGTATCTCTATTATGTTGGTGCGGCTTCGGAACTTTTAAATATCTCGATATATCTCGAAAACTACGCTTCTGATCGAAAAATATCATAGAACATAAAAAGTAGGAAACATAATTCTCTACAAAAAGGGTCTCTTAACATTTTGCCATAGCTCGCTTCGTTTCCGAGATATTTGCAGATTTATCTCAAGGGAAGGGGCCTGACGGACATATTTCGAGATATTTCTTCTTCTTGTTGTTCTTCTTCTGCACAGCTAAGCTGGAAGTGGCATTTACAGCTCGCAATAGTGCAGAGTTATCTCAAAGAAAGGGGCCACGGTGTTTCTGTATCTCTATTATGTTGGTGCGGCTTCGGAACTTTTAAATATCTTGATATATCTCGAGAACTACGCATCTGATCAAAAAATATCATAGAACATAAAACGTAGGAAACTTAATTCTCTACAAAAAAGGTCTCCTAACATTTTGCCATAGCTCGCTTCGTTTCCGAGATATTTGCAGATTCATCTCAAGGGAAGGGGCCTGACGGACATATTTCGAGATATTTCTTCTTCTTGATGTTCTTCTTCTGCACAGCTAAGCTGGAAGTGGCATTTGCGGCACGCACTAGTGCAGAGTTATCTCCAAGAAAGGGGCCACGGTGTTTCTGTATCTCTATTATGTTGGTGCGGCTTCGGAACTTTTAAATATCTTGATATATCTCGAGAACTACGCATCTGATCAAAAAATATCATAGAACATAAAAAGTAGGAAACTTTATTCTCTACAAATAAAGTCTCTTAACATTTTGCCATAGCTCGCTTCGTTTCCGAGATATTTGCAGATTTATCTCAAGGGAAGGGACCTGACGGACATATTTCGAGATATTTCTTCTTCTTGTTGTTCTTCTTCTGCACAGCTAAGCTGGAAGTGGCATTTACGGCTCGCAATAGTGCAGAGTTATCTCAAAGAAAGGGGCCACGGTGTTTCTGTATCTCTATTATGTTGGTGCGGCTTCGGAACTTTTAAATATCTTGATATATCTCGAGAACTACGCATCTCATCAAAAAATATCATAGAACATAAAACGTAGGAAACTTAATTCTCTACAAAAAAGGTCTCTTAACATTTTGCCATAGCTCGCTTCGTTTCCGAGATATTTGCAGATTTATCTCAAGGGAAGGGGCCTGACGGACATATTTCGAGATATTTCTTCTTCTTGTTGTTCTTCTTCTGCACAGCTAAGCTGGAAGTGGCATTTGCGGCACGCACTAGTGCAGAGTTATCTCAAAGAAAGGGGCCACGGTGTTTCTGTATCTCTATTATGTTGGTGCGGCTTCGGAACTTTTAAATATCTTGATATATCTCGAGAACTACGCATCTGATCAAAAAATATCATAGAACATAAAACGTAGGAAACTTAATTCTCTACAAATAAGGTCTCTTAACATTTTGCCATAGCTCGCTTCGTTTTCGAGATATTTGCAGATATATCTCAAGGGAAGGGGCCTGACGGACATATTTCGAGATATTTCTTCTTCTTGTTGTTCTTCTTCTGCACAGCTAAGCTGGAAGTGGCATTTACAGCTCGCAATAGTGCAGAGTTATCTCAAAGAAAGGGGCCACGGTGTTTCTGTATCTCTATTATGTTGGTGCGGCTTCGGAACTTTTAAATATCTTGATATATCTCGAGAACTACGCATCTGATCAAAAAATATCATAGAACATAAAAGGTAGGAAACTTAATTCTCTACAAAAAAGGTCTCTTAACATTTTGCCATAGCTCGCTTCGTTTCCGAGATATTTGCAGATTCATCTCAAGGGAAGGGGCCTGACGGACATATTTCGAGATATTTCTTCTTCTTGATGTTCTTCTTCTGCACAGCTAAGCTGGAAGTGGCATTTGCGGCACGCACTAGTGCAGAGTTATCTCCAAGAAAGGGGCCACGGTGTTTCTGTATCTCTATTATGTTGGTGCGGCTTCGGAACTTTTAAATATCTTGATATATCTCGAGAACTACGCATCTGATCAAAAAATATCATAGAACATAAAAAGTAGGAAACTTAATTCTCTACAAATAAAGTCTCTTAACATTTTGCCATAGCTCGCTTCGTTTCCGAGATATTTGCAGATTTATCTCAAGGGAAGGGGCCTGACGGACATATTTCGAGATATTTCTTCTTCTTGTTGTTCTTCTTCTGCACAGCTAAGCTGGAAGTGGCATTTACGGCTCGCAATAGTGCAGAGTTATCTCAAAGAAAGGGGCCACGGTGTTTCTGTATCTCTATTATGTTGGTGCGGCTTCGGAACTTTTAAATATCTTGATATATCTCGAGAACTACGCTTCTGATCGAAAAATATCATAGAACATAAAAAGTAGGAAACATAATTCTCTACAAAAAGGGTCTCTTAACATTTTGCCATAGCTCGCTTCGTTTCCGAGATATTTGCAGATTTATCTCAAGGGAAGGGGCCTGACGGACATATTTCGAGATATTTCTTCTTCTTGTTGTTCTTCTTCTGCACAGCTAAGCTGGAAGTGGCATTTACAGCTCGCAATAGTGCAGAGTTATCTCAAAGAAAGGGGCCACGGTGTTTCTGTATCTCTATTATGTTGGTGCGGCTTCGGAACTTTTAAATATCTTGATATATCTCGAGAACTACGCATCTGATCAAAAAATATCATAGAACATAAAACGTAGGAAACTTAATTCTCTACAAAAAAGGTCTCCTAACATTTTGCCATAGCTCGCTTCGTTTCCGAGATATTTGCAGATTCATCTCAAGGGAAGGGGCCTGACGGACATATTTCGAGATATTTCTTCTTCTTGATGTTCTTCTTCTGCACAGCTAAGCTGGAAGTGGCATTTGCGGCACGCACTAGTGCAGAGTTATCTCCAAGAAAGGGGCCACGGTGTTTCTGTATCTCTATTATGTTGGTGCGGCTTCGGAACTTTTAAATATCTTGATATATCTCGAGAACTACGCATCTGATCAAAAAATATCATAGAACATAAAAAGTAGGAAACTTAATTCTCTACAAATAAAGTCTCTTAACATTTTGCCATAGCTCGCTTCGTTTCCGAGATATTTGCAGATTTATCTCAAGGGAAGGGACCTGACGGACATATTTCGAGATATTTCTTCTTCTTGTTGTTCTTCTTCTGCACAGCTAAGCTGGAAGTGGCATTTACGGCTCGCAATAGTGCAGAGTTATCTCAAAGAAAGGGGCCACGGTGTTTCTGTATCTCTATTATGTTGGTGCGGCTTCGGAACTTTTAAATATCTTGATATATCTCGAGAACTACGCATCTCATCAAAAAATATCATAGAACATAAAACGTAGGAAACTTAATTCTCTACAAAAAAGGTCTCTTAACATTTTGCCATAGCTCGCTTCGTTTCCGAGATATTTGCAGATTTATCTCAAGGGAAGGGGCCTGACGGACATATTTCGAGATATTTCTTCTTCTTGTTGTTCTTCTTCTGCACAGCTAAGCTGGAAGTGGCATTTGCGGCACGCACTAGTGCAGAGTTATCTCAAAGAAAGGGGCCACGGTGTTTCTGTATCTCTATTATGTTGGTGCGGCTTCGGAACTTTTAAATATCTTGATATATCTCGAGAACTACGCATCTGATCAAAAAATATCATAGAACATAAAACGTAGGAAACTTAATTCTCTACAAATAAGGTCTCTTAACATTTTGCCATAGCTCGCTTCGTTTTCGAGATATTTGCAGATATATCTCAAGGGAAGGGGCCTGACGGACATATTTCGAGATATTTCTTCTTCTTGTTGTTCGTCTTCTGCACAGCTAAGCTGGAAGTGGCATTTGCAGCTCGCAATAGTGCAGAGTTATTTCAAAGAAAGGGGCCACGGTGTTTCTGTATCTCTATTATGTTGGTGCGGCTTCGGAACTTTTAAATATCTTGATATATCTCGAGAACTACGCATCTGATCAAAAAATATCATAGAACATAAAAAGTAGGAAACTTAATTCTCTACAAAAAAGGTCTCTTAACATTTTGCCATAGCTCGCTTCGTTCCCGAGATATTTGCAGATTTATCTCAGGGGAAGGGGCCTGACGGACATAATTCGAGATATTTCTCCTTCTTGTTGTTCTTCTTCTGCACAGCTAAGCTGGAAGTGGCATTTACAGCTCGCAATAGTGCAGAGTTATCTCAAAGAAAGGGGCCACGGTGTTTCTGTATCTCTATTATGTTGGTGCGGATTCGGAACTTTTAAATATCTTGATATATCTCGAGAACTACGCATCTGATCAAAAAATATCATAGAACATAAAAAGTAGGAAACTTAATTCTCTACAAAAAAGGTCTCTTAACATTTTGCCATAGCTCGCTTCGTTTCCGAGATATTTGCAGATTTATCTCAAGGGAAGGGGCCTGACGGACATATTTCGAGATATTTCTTCTTCTTGTTGTTCTTCTTCTGCACAGCTAAGCTGGAAGTGGCATTTGCAGCTCGCAATAGTGCAGAGTTATCTCAAAGAAAGGGGCCACGGTGTTTCTGTATCTCTATTATGTTGGTGCGGCTTCGGAACTTTTAAATATCTCGATATATCTCGAAAACTACGCTTCTGATCGAAAAATATCATAGAACATAAAAAGTAGGAAACATAATTCTCTACAAAAAGGGTCTCTTAACATTTTGCCATAGCTCGCTTCGTTTCCGAGATATTTGCAGATTTATCTCAAGGGAAGGGGCCTGACGGACATATTTCGAGATATTTCTTCTTCTTGTTGTTCTTCTTCTGCACAGCTAAGCTGGAAGTGGCATTTACAGCTCGCAATAGTGCAGAGTTATCTCAAAGAAAGGGGCCACGGTGTTTCTGTATCTCTATTATGTTGGTGCGGCTTCGGAACTTTTAAATATCTTGATATATCTCGAGAACTACGCATCTGATCAAAAAATATCATAGAACATAAAACGTAGGAAACTTAATTCTCTACAAAAAAGGTCTCTTAACATTTTGCCATAGCTCGCTTCGTTTCCGAGATATTTGCAGATTCATCTCAAGGGAAGGGGCCTGACGGACATATTTCGAGATATTTCTTCTTCTTGATGTTCTTCTTCTGCACAGCTAAGCTGGAAGTGGCATTTGCGGCACGCACTAGTGCAGAGTTATCTCCAAGAAAGGGGCCACGGTGTTTCTGTATCTCTATTATGTTGGTGCGGCTTCGGAACTTTTAAATATCTTGATATATCTCGAGAACTACGCATCTGATCAAAAAATATCATAGAACATAAAAAGTAGGAAACTTAATTCTCTACAAATAAAGTCTCTTAACATTTTGCCATAGCTCGCTTCGTTTCCGAGATATTTGCAGATTTATCTCAAGGGAAGGGGCCTGACGGACATATTTCGAGATATTTCTTCTTCTTGTTGTTCTTCTTCTGCACAGCTAAGCTGGAAGTGGCATTTGCAGCTCGCAATAGTGCAGAGTTATTTCAAAGAAAGGGGCCACGGTGTTTCTGTATCTCTGTTATGTTGGTGCGGCTTCGGAACTTTTAAATATCTTGATATATCTCGAGAACTACGCATCTGATCAAAAAATATCATAGAACATAAAAAGTAGGAAACTTAATTCTCTACAAAAAAGGTCTCTTAACATTTTGCCATAGCTCGCTTCGTTTCCGAGATATTTGCAGATTTATCTCAAGGGAAGGGGCCTGACGGACATATTTCGAGATATTTCTGCTTCTTGATGTTCTTCTTCTGCACAGCTAAGCTGGAAGTGGCATTTGCGGCACGCACTAGTGCAGAGTTATCTCAAAGAAAGGGGCCACGGTGTTTCTGTATCTCTATTATGTTGGTGCGGCTTCGGAACTTTTAAATATCTTGATATATCTCGAGAACTACGCATCTGATCAAAAAATATCATAGAAGATAAAAAGTAGGAAACTTAATTCTCTACAAATAAAGTCTCTTAACATTTTGCCATAGCTCGCTTCGTTTCCGAGATATTTGCAGATTTATCTCAAGGGAAGGGGCCTGACGGACATATTTCGAGATATTTCTTCTTCTTGTTGTTCTTCTTCTGCACAGCTAAGCTGGAAGTGGTATTTACAGCTCGCAATAGTGCAGAGTTATCTCAAAGAAAGGGGCCACGGTGTTTCTGTATCTCTATTATGTTGGTGTGGCTTTGGAACTTTTAAATATCTTGATATATCTCGAGAACTACGCATCTGATCAAAAAATATCATAGAACATAAAAAGTAGGAAACTTAATTCTCTACAAAAAAGATCTCTTAACATTTTGCCATAGCTCGCTTCGTTTCCGAGATATTTGCAGATTTATCTCAAGGGAAGGGGCCTGACCGACATATTTCGAGATATTTCTTCTTCTTGTTGTTCTTCTTCTGCACAGCTAAGCTGGGAGTGGCATTTGCAGCTCGCAATAGTGCAGAGTTATCTCAAGGAAAGGGGCCACGGTGTTTCTGTATCTCTATTATGTTGGTGCGGCTTCGGAACTTTTAAATATCTTGATATATCTCGAGAACTACGCATCTGATCAAAAAATATCATAGAACATAAAAAGTAGGAAACTTAATTCTCTACAAAAAAGATCTCTTAACATTTTGCCATAGCTCGCTTCGTTTCCGAGATATTTGCAGATTTATCTCAAGGGAAGGGGCCTGACCGACATATTTCGAGATATTTCTTCTTCTTGTTGTTCTTCTTCTGCACAGCTAAGCTGGGAGTGGCATTTGCAGCTCGCAATAGTGCAGAGTTCTCTCAAAGAAAGGGGCCACGGTGTTTCTGTATCTCTATTATGTTGGTGCGGCTTCGGAACTTTTAAATATCTCGATATATCTCGAAAACTACGCATCCGATCAAAAAATATCATAGAACATAAATTGTACGAAACATAATTCTCTACAAAAAAGCTCTCTTAACATTTTGCCATAGCTCGCTTCGTTTCCGAGATATTTGCAGATTTATCTCAGGGGAAGGGGCCTGACGGACATAATTCGAGATATTTCTTCTTCTTGTTGTTCTTCTTCTGCACAGCTAAGCTGGAAATGGCGTTTACAGCTCGCAATAGTGCAGAGGTATCTCAAAGAAAGGGGCCACGGTGTTTCTGTATCTCTATTATGTTGGTGCGGCTTCGGAACTTTTAAATATCTTGATATATCTCGAGAACTACGCATCTGATCAAAAAATATCATAGAACATAAAAAGTAGGAAACTTAATTCTCTACAAAAAAGGTCTCTTAACATTTTGCCATAGCTCGCTTCGTTTCCGAGATATTTGCAGATTTATCGCAAGGGAAGGGGCCTGACGGACATATTTCGAGATATTTCTTCTTCTTGTTGTTCTTCTTCTGCACAGCTAAGCTGGAAGTGGCATTTGCAGCTCGCAATAGTGCAGAGTTATCTCAAAGAAAGGGGCCACGGTGTTTCTGTATCTCTATTATGTTGGTGCGGCTTCGGAACTTTTAAATATCTCGATATATCTCGAAAACTACGCTTCTGATCAAAAAATATCATAGAACATAAATTGTACGAAACATAATTCTCTACAAAAAAGGTCTCTTAACATTTTGCCATAGCTCGCTTCGTTTCCGAGATATTTGCAGATATATCTCAAGGGAAGGGGCCTGACGGACATATTTCGAGATATTTCTTCTTCTTGTTGTTCTTCTTCTGCACAGCTAAGCTGGAAGTGGCATTTACAGCTCGCAATAGTGCAGAGTTATCTCAAAGAAAGGGGCCACGGTGTTTCTGTATCTCTATTATGTTGGTGCGGCTTCGGAACTTTTAAATATCTTGATATATCTCGAGAACTACGCATCTGATCAAAAAATATCATAGAACATAAATAGTAGGAAACTTAATTCTCTACAAAAAAGATCTCTTAACATTTTGCCATAGCTCGCTTCGTTTCCGAGATATTTGCAGATTTATCTCAAGGGAAGGGGCCTGACCGACATATTTCGAGATATTTCTTCTTCTTGTTGTTCTTCTTCTGCACAGCTAAGCTGGGAGTGGCATTTGCAGCTCGCAATAGTGCAGAGTTATCTCAAAGAAAGGGGCCACGGTGTTTCTGTATCTCTATTATGTTGGTGCGGCTTCGGAACTTTTAAATATCTTGATATATCTCGAGAACTACGCATCTGATCAAAAAATATCATAGAACATAAAAAGTAGGAAACTTAATTCTCTACAAAAAAGGTCTCTCAACATTTTGCCATAGCTCGCTTCGTTCCCGAGATATTTGCAGATTTATCTCAGGGGAAGGGGCCTGACGGACATAATTCGAGATATTTCTTCTTCTTGTTGTTCTTCTTCTGCACAGCTAAGCTGGAAATGGCATTTACAGCTCGCAATAGTGCAGAGGTATCTCAAAGAAAGGGACCACGGTGTTTCTGTATCTCTATTATGTTGGTGCGGCTTCGGAACTTTTAAATATCTTGATATATCTCGAGAAATACGCATCTGATCAAAAAATATCATAGAACATAAAAAGTAGGAAACTTAATTCTCTACAAAAAAGGTCTCTTAACATTTTGCCATAGCTCGCTTCGTTTCCGAGATATTTGCAGATTTATCTCAAGGGAAGGGGCCTGACGGACATATTTCGAGATATTTCTTCTTCTTGTTGTTCTTCTTCTGCACAGCTAAGCTGGAAGTGGCATTTGCAGCTCGCAATAGTGCAGAGTTATCTCAAAGAAAGGGGCCACGGTGTTTCTGTATCTCTATTATGTTGGTGCGGCTTCGGAACTTTTAAATATCTCGATATATCTCGAAAACTACGCTTCTGATCGAAAAATATCATAGAACATAAAAAGTAGGAAACATAATTCTCTACAAAAAGGGTCTCTTAACATTTTGCCATAGCTCGCTTCGTTTCCGAGATATTTGCAGATTTATCTCAAGGGAAGGGGCCTGACGGACATATTTCGAGATATTTCTTCTTCTTGTTGTTCTTCTTCTGCACAGCTAAGCTGGAAGTGGCATTTACAGCTCGCAATAGTGCAGAGTTATCTCAAAGAAAGGGGCCACGGTGTTTCTGTATCTCTATTATGTTGGTGCGGCTTCGGAACTTTTAAATATCTTGATATATCTCGAGAACTACGCATCTGATCAAAAAATATCATAGAACATAAAACGTAGGAAACTTAATTCTCTACAAAAAAGGTCTCCTAACATTTTGCCATAGCTCGCTTCGTTTCCGAGATATTTGCAGATTCATCTCAAGGGAAGGGGCCTGACGGACATATTTCGAGATATTTCTTCTTCTTGTTGTTCTTCTTCTGCACAGCTAAGCTGGAAGTGGCATTTGCGGCACGCACTAGTGCAGAGTTATCTCAAAGAAAGGGGCCACGGTGTTTCTGTATCTCTATTATGTTGGTGCGGCTTCGGAACTTTTAAATATCTTGATATATCTCGAGAACTACGCATCTGATCAAAAAATATCATAGAACATAAAACGTAGGAAACTTAATTCTCTACAAATAAGGTCTCTTAACATTTTGCCATAGCTCGCTTCGTTTTCGAGATATTTGCAGATATATCTCAAGGGAAGGGGCCTGACGGACATATTTCGAGATATTTCTTCTTCTTGTTGTTCGTCTTCTGCACAGCTAAGCTGGAAGTGGCATTTGCAGCTCGCAATAGTGCAGAGTTATTTCAAAGAAAGGGGCCACGGTGTTTCTGTATCTCTATTATGTTGGTGCGGCTTCGGAACTTTTAAATATCTTGATATATCTCGAGAACTACGCATCTGATCAAAAAATATCATAGAACATAAAAAGTAGGAAACTTAATTCTCTACAAAAAAGGTCTCTTAACATTTTGCCATAGCTCGCTTCGTTCCCGAGATATTTGCAGATTTATCTCAGGGGAAGGGGCCTGACGGACATAATTCGAGATATTTCTCCTTCTTGTTGTTCTTCTTCTGCACAGCTAAGCTGGAAGTGGCATTTACAGCTCGCAATAGTGCAGAGTTATCTCAAAGAAAGGGGCCACGGTGTTTCTGTATCTCTATTATGTTGGTGCGGATTCGGAACTTTTAAATATCTTGATATATCTCGAGAACTACGCATCTGATCAAAAAATATCATAGAACATAAAAAGTAGGAAACTTAATTCTCTACAAAAAAGGTCTCTTAACATTTTGCCATAGCTCGCTTCGTTTCCGAGATATTTGCAGATTTATCTCAAGGGAAGGGGCCTGACGGACATATTTCGAGATATTTCTTCTTCTTGTTGTTCTTCTTCTGCACAGCTAAGCTGGAAGTGGCATTTGCAGCTCGCAATAGTGCAGAGTTATCTCAAAGAAAGGGGCCACGGTGTTTCTGTATCTCTATTATGTTGGTGCGGCTTCGGAACTTTTAAATATCTCGATATATCTCGAAAACTACGCTTCTGATCGAAAAATATCATAGAACATAAAAAGTAGGAAACATAATTCTCTACAAAAAGGGTCTCTTAACATTTTGCCATAGCTCGCTTCGTTTCCGAGATATTTGCAGATTTATCTCAAGGGAAGGGGCCTGACGGACATATTTCGAGATATTTCTTCTTCTTGTTGTTCTTCTTCTGCACAGCTAAGCTGGAAGTGGCATTTACAGCTCGCAATAGTGCAGAGTTATCTCAAAGAAAGGGGCCACGGTGTTTCTGTATCTCTATTATGTTGGTGCGGCTTCGGAACTTTTAAATATCTTGATATATCTCGAGAACTACGCATCTGATCAAAAAATATCATAGAACATAAAACGTAGGAAACTTAATTCTCTACAAAAAAGGTCTCTTAACATTTTGCCATAGCTCGCTTCGTTTCCGAGATATTTGCAGATTCATCTCAAGGGAAGGGGCCTGACGGACATATTTCGAGATATTTCTTCTTCTTGATGTTCTTCTTCTGCACAGCTAAGCTGGAAGTGGCATTTGCGGCACGCACTAGTGCAGAGTTATCTCCAAGAAAGGGGCCACGGTGTTTCTGTATCTCTATTATGTTGGTGCGGCTTCGGAACTTTTAAATATCTTGATATATCTCGAGAACTACGCATCTGATCAAAAAATATCATAGAACATAAAAAGTAGGAAACTTAATTCTCTACAAATAAAGTCTCTTAACATTTTGCCATAGCTCGCTTCGTTTCCGAGATATTTGCAGATTTATCTCAAGGGAAGGGGCCTGACGGACATATTTCGAGATATTTCTTCTTCTTGTTGTTCTTCTTCTGCACAGCTAAGCTGGAAGTGGCATTTGCAGCTCGCAATAGTGCAGAGTTATTTCAAAGAAAGGGGCCACGGTGTTTCTGTATCTCTGTTATGTTGGTGCGGCTTCGGAACTTTTAAATATCTTGATATATCTCGAGAACTACGCATCTGATCAAAAAATATCATAGAACATAAAAAGTAGGAAACTTAATTCTCTACAAAAAAGGTCTCTTAACATTTTGCCATAGCTCGCTTCGTTTCCGAGATATTTGCAGATTTATCTCAAGGGAAGGGGCCTGACGGACATATTTCGAGATATTTCTGCTTCTTGATGTTCTTCTTCTGCACAGCTAAGCTGGAAGTGGCATTTGCGGCACGCACTAGTGCAGAGTTATCTCAAAGAAAGGGGCCACGGTGTTTCTGTATCTCTATTATGTTGGTGCGGCTTCGGAACTTTTAAATATCTTGATATATCTCGAGAACTACGCATCTGATCAAAAAATATCATACAACATAAAAAGTAGGAAACTTAATTCTCTACAAATAAAGTCTCTTAACATTTTGCCATAGCTCGCTTCGTTTCCGAGATATTTGCAGATTTATCTCAAGGGAAGGGGCCTGACGGACATATTTCGAGATATTTCTTCTTCTTGTTGTTCTTCTTCTGCACAGCTAAGCTGGAAGTGGCATTTACGGCTCGCAATAGTGCAGAGTTATCTCAAAGAAAGGGGCCACGGTGTTTCTGTATCTCTATTATGTTGGTGCGGCTTCGGAACTTTTAAATATCTCGATATATCTCGAAAACTACGCATCCGATCAAAAAATATCATAGAACATAAAAAGTAGGAAACTTAATTCTCTACAAAAAAGGTCTCTTAACATTTTGCCATAGCTCGCTTCGTTCCCGAGATATTTGCAGATTTATCTCAGGGGAAGGGGCCTGACGGACATATTTCGAGATATTTCTTCTTCTTGTTGTTCTTCTTCTGCACAGCTAAGCTGGAAGTGGCATTTGCAGCTCGCAATAGTGCAGAGTTATCTCAAAGAAAGGGGCCACGGTGTTTCTGTATCTCTATTATGTTGGTGCGGCTTCGGAACTTTTAAATATCTTGATATATCTCGAGAACTACGCCTCTGATCAAATAATATCATAGAACATAAAAAGTAGGAAACTTAATTCTCTACAAAAAAGGTCTCTTAACATTTTGCCATAGCTCGCTTCGTTTCCGAGATATTTGCAGATTTATCTCAAGGGAAGGGGCCTGACGGACATATTTCGAGGTATTTCTTCTTCTTGTTGTTCTTCTTCTGCACAGCTAAGCTGGAAGTGGCATTTGCGGCTCGCACTAGTGCAGAGTTATCTCAAAGAAAGGGGCCACGATGTTTCTGTATCTCTATTATGTTGGTGCGGCTTCGGAACTTTTAAACATCTTTATATATCTCGAGAACTACGCATCTGATCAAAAAATATCATAGAAGATAAAAAGTAGGAAACTTAATTCTCTACAAAAAAGGTCTCTTAACATTTTGCCATAGCTCGCTTCGTTTCCGAGATATTTGCAGATTTATCTCAGGGGAAGGGGCCTGACGGACATAATTCGAGATATTTCTTCTTCTTGTTGTTCTTCTTCTGCACAGCTAAGCTGGAAGTGGTATTTACAGCTCGCAATAGTGCAGAGTTATCTCAAAGAAAGGGGCCACGGTGTTTCTGTATCTCTATTATGTTGGTGTGGCTTTGGAACTTTTAAATATCTTGATATATCTCGAGAACTACGCATCTGATCAAAAAATATCATAGAACATAAAAAGTAGGAATCTTAATTCTCTACAAAAAAGATCTCTTAACATTTTGCCATAGCTCGCTTCGTTTCCGAGATATTTGCAGATTTATCTCAAGGGAAGGGGCCTGACCGACATATTTCGAGATATTTCTTCTTCTTGTTGTTCTTCTTCTGCACAGCTAAGCTGGGAGTGGCATTTGCAGCTCGCAATAGTGCAGAGTTATCTCAAAGAAAGGGGCCACGGTGTTTCTGTATCTCTATTATGTTGGTGCGGCTTCGGAACTTTTAAATATCTTGATATATCTCGAGAACTACGCATCTGATCAAAAAATATCATAGAACATAAAAAGTAGGAAACTTAATTCTCTACAAAAAAGATCTCTTAACATTTTGCCATAGCTCGCTTCGTTTCCGAGATATTTGCAGATTTATCTCAAGGGAAGGGGCCTGACCGACATATTTCGAGATATTTCTTCTTCTTGTTGTTCTTCTTCTGCACAGCTAAGCTGGAAGTGGCATTTGCCGCTCGCACTAGTGCAGAGTTATCTCAAAGAAAGGGGCCACGGTGTTTCTGTATCTCTATTATGTTGGTGCGGCTTCGGAACTTTTAAATATCTTGATATATCTCGAGAACTACGCATCTGATCAAAAAATATCATAGAACATAAAAAGTAGGAAACTTAATTCTCTACGAAAAAGGACTCTTAACATTTTGCCATAGCTCTCTTCGTTTCCGAGATATTTGCAGATTTATCTCAAGGGAAGGGGCCTGACGGACATATTTCGAGATATTTCTTCTTCTTGTTGTTCTTCTTCTGCACAGCTAAGCTGGAAGTGGCATTTGCAGCTCGCAATAGTGCAGAGTTATGTCAAAGAAAGGGGCCACGGTGTTTCTGTATCTCTATTATGTTGGTGCGGCTTCGGAACTTTTAAATATCTCGATATATCTCGAAAACTACGCTTCTGATCAAAAAATATCATAGAACATAAATTGTAGGAAACATGATTCTCTACAAAAAGGTCTCTTAACGTTTCGCCATAGCTCGCTTCGTTTCCGAGATATTTGCAGATTTATCTCAAGGGAAGGGTTCTGACGGACATATTTCGAGATGTTTCTTCTTCTTGTTGTTCTTCTTCTGCACAGCTAAACTGGGAGTGGCATTTCCAGCTCGCAATAGTGCAGAGTTATCCCAAAGAAAGGGGCCACGGTGTTTCTGTATCTCTATTATGTTGGTGCGGCTTCGGAACTTTTAAATATCTTGATATATCTCGACAATTACGCATCTGATCAAAAAATATCATACAACATAAAAAGTAGGAAACTTAATTCTCAACAAAAAAGGTCTCTTAACATTTTGCCATAGCTCGCTTCGTTTCCGAGATATTTGCAGATTTATCTCAAGGGAAGTGGCCTGACGGACATATTTCGAGATGTTTCTTCTTCTTGTTGTTCTTCTTCTGCACAGCTAAGCTGGAAGTGGCATTTGCAGCTCGCAATAGTGCAGAGTTATCGCAAAGGAAGAGGCCACGGTGTTTCTGTACCTCTATTATGTTGGTGCAGCTTCGGAACTTTTAAATATCTTGATATATCTCGAGAACTACGCATCTGATCAAAAAATATCATAGAAGATAAAAAGTGGGAAACTTAATTCTCTACAAAAAAGGTCTCTTACCATTTTCCCATAGCTGGCATCGTTTCCTAGATATTTGCAGATATATCTCAAGGGAAGGGGCCTAACGGACATATTTCGAGATATTTCTTCTTCTTGTTGTTCTTGTTCTGCACAGCTAAGCTGGAAGTGGCATTTGCCGCTCGCACTGGTGCAGAGTTATCTCAAAGAAAGGGGCCACGGTGTTTCTGTATCTCTATTATGTTGGTGCAGCTTCGGAACTTTTAAATATCTTGATATATCTCGAGAACTACGCATCTGATCAAAAAATATCATACTACATAAAAAGTAGGAAACTTAATTCTCTACAAGAAAGGTCTCTAAACATTTTGCCATAGCTCGCTTCGTTTCCGAGATATTTGCAGATTTATCTCAAGGGAAGGGGCCTGACGGACATATTTCGAGATATTTCTTCTTCTTGTTGTTCTTCTTCTGCACAGCTAAGCTGGAAGTGGCATTTGCAGCTCGCACTAGTGCAGAGTTATCTCAAAGAAAGGGGCCACGGTGTTTCTGTATCTCTATTATGTTGGTGCGGCTTCGGAACTTTTAAATATCTCGATATATCTCGAAAACTACGCTTCTGATAAAAAAATATCATACAACATAAATTGTAGGAAACATAATTCTCTACAAAAAAGGTCTCTTAACATTTTGCCATAGCTCGCTTCGTTTCCGAGATATTTGCAGATATATCTCAAGGGAAGGGGCCTGACGGACATATTTCGAGATATTTCTTCTTCTTGTTGTTCTTCTTCTGCACAGCTAAGCTGGAAGTGGCATTTGCAGCTCGCAATAGTGCAGAGTTATCTCAAAGAAAGGGGCCACGGTGTTTCTGTATCTCTATTATGTTGGTGCGGCTTCGGAACTTTTAAATATCTTGATATATCTCGAGATCTACGCATCTGATCAAAAAATATCATAGAACATAAAAAGTAGGAAACTTAATTCTCTACAAAAAAGGTCTCTTAACATTTTGCCATAGCTCGCTTCGTTTCCGAGATATTTGCAGATTTATCTCAAGGGAAGGGGCCTGACGGACATATTTCGAGATATTTCTTCTTCTTGTTGTTCTTCTTCTGCACAGCTAAGCTGGAAGTGGCATTTGCGGCTCGCACTAGTGCAGAGTTATCTCAAAGAAAGGGGCCACGGTGTTTCTGTATCTCTATTATGTTGGTGCGGCTTCGGAACTTTTAAATATCTCGATATATCTCGAAAACTACGCTTCTGATCAAAAAATATCATAGAACATAAAAAGTAGGAAACTTAATTCTCTACAAAAAAGGTCTCTTAACATTTTCCCATAGCTGGCATCGTTTCCGAGATATTTGCAGATTTATCTCAAGGGAAGGGGCCTGACGGACATATTTCGAGATATTTCTTCTTCTTGTTGTTCTTCTTCTGCACAGCTAAGCTGGAAGTGGCATTTGCAGCTCGCAATAGTGCAGAGTTATCTCAAAGAAAGGGGCCACGGTGTTTCTGTATCTCTATTATGTTGGTGCGGCTTCGGAACTTTTAAATATCTTGATATATCTCGAGAACTACGCGTCTGATCAAAAAATATCATAGAACATAAAAAGTAGGAAACTTAATTCTCTACAAAAAAGGTGTCTTAACATTTTGCCATAGCTCGCTTCGTTTCCGAGATATTTGCAGATTTATCTCAAGGGAAGGGGCCTGACGGACATATTTCGAGATATTTCTTGTTCTTGTTGTTCTTCTTCTCCACAGCTAAGCTGGAAGTGGCATTTACAGCTCGCAATAGTGCAGAGTTATCTCAAAGAAAGGGGCCACGGTGTTTCTGTATCTCTATTATGTTGGTGCGGCTTCGGAACTTTTAAATATCTCGATATATCTCGACAACTACGCATCTGATCAAAAAATATCATAGAACATAAAAAGTAGGAAACTTAATTCTCTACAAATAAGGTCTCTTAACATTTTGCCATAGCTCGCTTCGTTTCCGAGATATTTGCAGATTTATCTCAAGGGAAGGGGCCTGACGGACATATTTCGAGATATTTCTTCTTCTTGTTGTTCTTCTTCTGCACAGCTAAGCTGGAAGTGGCATTTGCGGCTCGCACTAGTGCAGAGTTATCTCAAAGAAAGGGGCCACGGTGTTTCTGTATCTCTATTATGTTGGTGCGGCTTCGGAACTTTTAAATATCTCGATATATCTCGAAAACTACGCTTCTGATAAAAAAATATCATACAACATAAATTGTAGGATACATAATTCTCTACAAAAAAGGTCTCTTAACATTTTGCCATAGCTCGCTTCGTTTCCGAGATATTTGCAGATATATCTCAAGGGAAGGGGCCTGACGGACATATTTCGAGATATTTCTTCTTCTTGTTGTTCTTCTTCTGCACAGCTAAGCTGGAAGTGGCATTTGCAGCTCGCAATAGTGCAGAGTTATCTCAAAGAAAGGGGCCACGGTGTTTCTGTATCTCTATTATGTTGGTGCGGCTTCGGAACTTTTAAATATCTTGATATATCTCGAGATCTACGCATCTGATCAAAAAATATCATAGAACATAAAAAGTAGGAAACTTAATTCTCTACAAAAAAGGTCTCTTAACATTTTGCCATAGCTCGCTTCGTTTCCGAGATATTTGCAGATTTATCTCAAGGGAAGGGGCCTGACGGACATATTTCGAGATATTTCTTCTTCTTGTTGTTCTTCTTCTGCACAGCTAAGCTGGAAGTGGCATTTGCGGCTCGCACTAGTGCAGAGTTATCTCAAAGAAAGGGGCCACGGTGTTTCTGTATCTCTATTATGTTGGTGCGGCTTCGGAACTTTTAAATATCTCGATATATCTCGAAAACTACGCTTCTGATCAAAAAATATCATAGAACATAAAAAGTAGGAAACTTAATTCTCTACAAAAAAGGTCTCTTAACATTTTCCCATAGCTGGCATCGTTTCCGAGATATTTGCAGATTTATCTCAAGGGAAGGGGCCTGACGGACATATTTCGAGATATTTCTTCTTCTTGTTGTTCTTCTTCTGCACAGCTAAGCTGGAAGTGGCATTTGCAGCTCGCAACAGTGCAGAGTTATCTCAAAGAAAGGGGCCACGGTGTTTCTGTATCTCTATTATGTTGGTGCGGCTTCGGAACTTTTAAATATCTTGATATATCTCGAGAACTACGCGTCTGATCAAAAAATATCATAGAACATAAAAAGTAGGAAACTTAATTCTCTACAAAAAAGGTCTCTTAACATTTTCCCATAGCTGGCATCGTTTCCGAGATATTTGCAGATTTATCTCAAGGGAAGGGGCCTGACGGACATATTTCGAGATATTTCTTCTTCTTGTTGTTCTTCTTCTGCACAGCTAAGCTGGAAGTGGCATTTGCAGCTCGCAATAGTGCAGAGTTATCTCAAAGAAAGGGGCCACGGTGTTTCTGTATCTCTATTATGTTGGTGCGGCTTCGGAACTTTTAAATATCTTGATATATCTCGAGAACTACGCGTCTGATCAAAAAATATCATAGAACATAAAAAGTAGGAAACTTAATTCTCTACAAAAAAGGTGTCTTAACATTTTGCCATAGCTCGCTTCGTTTCCGAGATATTTGCAGATTTATCTCAAGGGAAGGGGCCTGACGGACATATTTCGAGATATTTCTTGTTCTTGTTGTTCTTCTTCTCCACAGCTAAGCTGGAAGTGGCATTTACAGCTCGCAATAGTGCAGAGTTATCTCAAAGAAAGGGGCCACGGTGTTTCTGTATCTCTATTATGTTGGTGCGGCTTCGGAACTTTTAAATATCTCGATATATCTCGACAACTACGCATCTGATCAAAAAATATCATAGAACATAAAAAGTAGGAAACTTAATTCTCTACAAATAAGGTCTCTTAACATTTTGCCATAGCTCGCTTCGTTTCCGAGATATTTGCAGATTTATCTCAAGGGAAGGGGCCTGACGGACATATTTCGAGATATTTCTTCTTCTTGTTGTTCTTCTTCTGCACAGCTAAGCTGGAAGTGGCATTTGCGGCTCGCACTAGTGCAGAGTTATCTCAAAGAAAGGGGCCACGGTGTTTCTGTATCTCTATTATGTTGGTGCGGCTTCGGAACTTTTAAATATCTCGATATATCTCGAAAACTACGCTTCTGATAAAAAAATATCATACAACATAAATTGTAGGATACATAATTCTCTACAAAAAAGGTCTCTTAACATTTTGCCATAGCTCGCTTCGTTTCCGAGATATTTGCAGATATATCTCAAGGGAAGGGGCCTGACGGACATATTTCGAGATATTTCTTCTTCTTGTTGTTCTTCTTCTGCACAGCTAAGCTGGAAGTGGCATTTGCAGCTCGCAATAGTGCAGAGTTATCTCAAAGAAAGGGGCCACGGTGTTTCTGTATCTCTATTATGTTGGTGCGGCTTCGGAACTTTTAAATATCTTGATATATCTCGAGATCTACGCATCTGATCAAAAAATATCATAGAACATAAAAAGTAGGAAACTTAATTCTCTACAAAAAAGGTCTCTTAACATTTTGCCATAGCTCGCTTCGTTTCCGAGATATTTGCAGATTTATCTCAAGGGAAGGGGCCTGACGGACATATTTCGAGATATTTCTTCTTCTTGTTGTTCTTCTTCTGCACAGCTAAGCTGGAAGTGGCATTTGCGGCTCGCACTAGTGCAGAGTTATCTCAAAGAAAGGGGCCACGGTGTTTCTGTATCTCTATTATGTTGGTGCGGCTTCGGAACTTTTAAATATCTCGATATATCTCGAAAACTACGCTTCTGATCAAAAAATATCATAGAACATAAAAAGTAGGAAACTTAATTCTCTACAAAAAAGGTCTCTTAACATTTTCCCATAGCTGGCATCGTTTCCGAGATATTTGCAGATTTATCTCAAGGGAAGGGGCCTGACGGACATATTTCGAGATATTTCTTCTTCTTGTTGTTCTTCTTCTGCACAGCTAAGCTGGAAGTGGCATTTGCAGCTCGCAATAGTGCAGAGTTATCTCAAAGAAAGGGGCCACGGTGTTTCTGTATCTCTATTATGTTGGTGCGGCTTCGGAACTTTTAAATATCTTGATATATCTCGAGAACTACGCGTCTGATCAAAAAATATCATAGAACATAAAAAGTAGGGAACTTAATTCTCTACAAAAAAGGTGTCTTAACATTTTGCCATAGCTCGCTTCGTTTCCGAGATATTTGCAGATTTATCTCAAGGGAAGGGGCCTGACGGACATATTTCGAGATATTTCTTGTTCTTGTTGTTCTTCTTCTCCACAGCTAAGCTGGAAGTGGCATTTACAGCTCGCAATAGTGCAGAGTTATCTCAAAGAAAGGGGCCACGGTGTTTCTGTATCTCTATTATGTTGGTGCGGCTTCGGAACTTTTAAATATCTCGATATATCTCGACAACTACGCATCTGATCAAAAAATATCATAGAACATAAAAAGTAGGAAACTTAATTCTCTACAAATAAGGTCTCTTAACATTTTGCCATAGCTCGCTTCGTTTCCGAGATATTTGCAGATTTATCTCAAGGGAAGGGGCCTGACGGACATATTTCGAGATATTTCTTCTTCTTGTTGTTCTTCTTCTGCACAGCTAAGCTGGAAGTGGCATTTGCGGCTCGCACTAGTGCAGAGTTATCTCAAAGAAAGGGGCCACGGTGTTTCTGTATCTCTATTATGTTGGTGCGGCTTCGGAACTTTTAAATATCTCGATATATCTCGAAAACTACGCTTCTGATCAAAAAATATCATAGAACATAAATTGTAGGAAACACAATTCTCTACAAAAAACGTCTCTTAACATTTTGCCATAGCTCGCTTCGTTTCCGAGATATTTGCAGATTTATCTCAAGGGAAGGGGCCTAACGGACATATTTCCAGATATTTCTTCTTCTTGTTGTTCTTCTTCTGCACAGCTAAGCTGGAAGTGGCATTTGCAGCTCGCAATAGTGCAGAGTTATCTCAAAGAAAGGGGCCACGGTGTTTCTGTATCTCTATTATGTTGGTGCGGCTTCGGAACTTTTAAATATCTCGATATATCTCGAAAACTACGCTTCTGATCAAAAAATATCATAGAACATAAATTGTAGGAAACATGATTCTCTACAAAAAGGTCTCTTAACGTTTCGCCATAGCTCGCTTCGTTTCCGAGATATTTGCAGATTTATCTCAAGGGAAGGGTTCTGACGGACATATTTCGAGATGTTTCTTCTTCTTGTTGTTCTTCTTCTGCACAGCTAAACTGGGAGTGGCATTTCCAGCTCGCAATAGTGCAGAGTTATCCCAAAGAAAGGGGCCACGGTGTTTCTGTATCTCTATTATGTTGGTGCGGCTTCGGAACTTTTAAATATCTTGATATATCTCGAGAACTACGCATCTGATCAAAAAATATCATAGAACATAAAAAGTAGGAAACATAATTCTCTACAAAAAAGGTGTCTTAACATTTTGCCATAGCTCGCTTCGTTTCCGAGATATTTGCAGATTTATCTCAAGGGAAGGGGCCTGACGGACATATTTCGAGATATTTCTTGTTCTTGTTGTTCTTCTTCTGCACAGCTAAGCTGGAAGTGGCATTTACAGCTCGCAATAGTGCAGAGTTATCTCAAAGAAAGGGGCCACGGTGTTTCTGTATCTCTATTATGTTGGTGCGGCTTCGGAACTTTTAAATATCTCGATATATCTCGAAAACTACGCTTCTGATCAAAAAATATCATAGAACATAAATTGTAGGAAACATAATTCTCTACAAAAAAGGTCTCTTAACATTTTGCCATAGCTCGCTTCGTTTCCGAGATATTTGCAGATTTATCTCAAGGGAAGGGGCCTTACGGACATATTTCGAGATATTTCTTCTTCTTGTTGTTCTTCTTCTGCACAGCTAAGCTGGAAGTGGCATTTGCAGCTCGCAATAGTGCAGAGTTATCTCAAAGAAAGGGGCCACGGTGTTTCTGTATCTCTATTATGTTGGTGCGGCTTCGGAACTTTTAAATATCTTGATATATCTCGAGAACTACGCAACTGATCAAATAATATCATAGAACATAAAACGTAGGAAACTTAATTCTCTACAAAATAGGTCTCTTAAGATTTTGCCATAGCTCGCTTCGTTTCCGAGATATTTGCAGATTTATCTCAAGGGAAGGGGCCTGACGGACATATTTCGAGATATTTCTTCTTCTTGTTGTTCTTCTTCTGCACAGCTAAGCTGGAAGTGGCCTTTGCAGCTCGCAATAGTGCAGAGTTATCTCAAAGACTGGGGCCACGGTGTTTCTGTATCTCTATTATGCTGGTGCGGCTTCGGAACTTTTAAATATCTTGATATATCTCGAGATCTACGCATCTGATCAAAAAATATCATAGAACATAAAAAGTAGGAAACTTATTTCTATACAAAAAAGGTCTCTTAACATTTTGCCATAGCTCGCTTGGTTTCCGAGATATTTGCAGATTTATCTCAAGGGAAGGGGCCTGACGGACATATTTCGAGATATTTCTTCTTCTTGTTGTTCTTCTTCTGCACAGCTAACCTGGAAGTGGCATTTGCAGCTCGCAATAGTGCAGAGTTATCTCAAAGAAAGGGGCCACGGTGTTTCTGTATCTCTATTATGTTGGTGCGGCTTCGGAACTTTTAAATATCTTGATATATCTCGAGAACTACGCGTCTGATCAAAAAATATCATAGAACATAAAAAGTAGGAAACTTAATTCTCTACAAAAAAGGTGTCTTAACATTTTGCCATAGCTCGCTTCGTTTCCGAGATATTTGCAGATTTATCTCAAGGGAAGGTGCCTGACGGACATATTTCGAGATATTTCTTGTTCTTGTTGTTCTTCTTCTCCACAGCTAAGCTGGAAGTGGCATTTACAGCTCGCAATAGTGCAGAGTTATCTCAAAGAAAGGGGCCACGGTGTTTCTGTATCTCTATTATGTTGGTGCGGCTTCGGAACTTTTAAATATCTCGATATATCTCGACAACTACGCATCTGATCAAAAAATATCATAGAACATAAAAAGTAGGAAACTTAATTCTCTACAAATAAGGTCTCTTAACATTTTGCCATAGCTCGCTTCGTTTCCGAGATATTTGCAGATTTATCTCAAGGGAAGGGGCCTGACGGACATATTTCGAGATATTTCTTCTTCTTGTTGTTCTTCTTCTGCACAGCTAAGCTGGAAGTGGCATTTGCGGCTCGCACTAGTGCAGAGTTATCTCAAAGAAAGGGGCCACGGTTTTTCTGTATCTCTATTATGTTGGTGCGGCTTCGGAACTTTTAAATATCTCGATATATCTCGAAAACTACGCTTCTGATCAAAAAATATCATAGAACATAAATTGTAGGAAACACAATTCTCTACAAAAAACGTCTCTTAACATTTTGCCATAGCTCGCTTCGTTTCCGAGATATTTGCAGATTTATCTCAAGGGAAGGGGCCTAACGGACATATTTCCAGATATTTCTTCTTCTTGTTGTTCTTCTTCTGCACAGCTAAGCTGGAAGTGGCATTTGCAGCTCGCAATAGTGCAGAGTTATCTCAAAGAAAGGGGCCACGGTGTTTCTGTATCTCTATTATGTTGGTGCGGCTTCGGAACTTTTAAATATCTCGATATATCTCGAAAACTACGCTTCTGATCAAAAAATATCATAGAACATAAATTGTAGGAAACATGATTCTCTACAAAAAGGTCTCTTAACGTTTCGCCATAGCTCGCTTCGTTTCCGAGATATTTGCAGATTTATCTCAAGGGAAGGGTTCTGACGGACATATTTCGAGATGTTTCTTCTTCTTGTTGTTCTTCTTCTGCACAGCTAAACTGGGAGTGGCATTTCCAGCTCGCAATAGTGCAGAGTTATCCCAAAGAAAGGGGCCACGGTGTTTCTGTATCTCTATTATGTTGGTGCGGCTTCGGAACTTTTAAATATCTTGATATATCTCGACAATTACGCATCTGATCAAAAAATATCATACAACATAAAAAGTAGGAAACTTAATTCTCAACAAAAAAGGTCTCTTAACATTTTGCCATAGCTCGCTTCGTTTCCGAGATATTTGCAGATTTATCTCAAGGGAAGTGGCCTGACGGACATATTTCGAGATGTTTCTTCTTCTTGTTGTTCTTCTTCTGCACAGCTAAGCTGGAAGTGGCATTTGCAGCTCGCAATAGTGCAGAGTTATCGCAAAGGAAGAGGCCACGGTGTTTCTGTACCTCTATTATGTTGGTGCAGCTTCGGAACTTTTAAATATCTTGATATATCTCGAGAACTACGCATCTGATCAAAAAATATCATAGAAGATAAAAAGTGGGAAACTTAATTCTCTACAAAAAAGGTCTCTTACCATTTTCCCATAGCTGGCATCGTTTCCGAGATATTTGCAGATATATCTCAAGGGAAGGGGCCTGACGGACATATTTCGAAATATTTCTTCTTCGTGTTGTTCTTCTTCTGCACAGCTCAGCTGGAAGTGGCATTTCTAGCTCGCAATAGTGCAGAGTTATCTCAAAGAAAGGGGCCACGGTGTTTCTGTATCTCTATTATGTTGGTGCGGCTTCGGAACTTTTAAATATCTCGATATATCTCGAAAACTACGCTTCTGATCAAAAAATATCATAGAACATAAATTGTAGGAAACATAATTCTCTACAAAAAACGTCTCTTATCATTTTGCCATAGCTCGCTTCGTTTCCGAGATATTTGCAGATTCAGCTCAAAGGAACGGGCCTGACGGACATATTTCGAGATATTTCTTCTTCTTGTTGTTCTTCTTCTGCACAGCTAAGCTGGAAGTGGCATTTGCAGCTCGCAATAGTGCAGAGTTATCGCAAAGAAAGGGGCCACGGTGTTTCTGTATCTCTATTATGTTGGTGCGGCTTCGGAACTTTTAAATATCTTGATATATCTCGAGAACTACGCATCTGATCAAAAAATATCATAGAACGTAAAAAGTAGGAAACCTAATTTTCTACAAAAAAGGTCTCTTAACATTTTGCCGTAGCTCGCTTCGTTTCCGAGATATTTGCAGATATATCTCAAGGGAAGGGGCCTGACGGACATATTTCGAGATATTTCTTCTTCTTGTTGTTCTTCTTCTGCACAGCTAAGCTGGAAGTGGCATTTGCAGCTCGCAATAGTGCAGAGTTATCTCAAAGAAAGAGGCCACGGTGTTTCTGTACCTCTATTATGTTGGTGCAGCTTCGGAACTTTTAAATATCTTGACATATCTCGAGAACTACGCATCTGATCAAAAAATATCATAGAACATAATTGTAGGAAACATAATTCTCTACAAAAAAGGTCTCTTAACATTTTGCCATAGCTCGCTTAGTTTCCGAGATATTTGCAGATTTATCTCAAGGGAAGTGGCCTGACGGACATATTTCGGGATATTTCTTCTTCTTGTTGTTCTTCTTCTGCACAGCTAAGCTGGAAGTGGCATTTGCAGCACGCAATAGCGCAGAGTTATCGCAAAGGAAGAGGCCACGGTGTTTCTGTACCTCTATTATGTTGGTGCAGCTTCGGAACTTTTAAATATCTTGATATATCTCGAGAACTACGCATCTGATCAAAAAATATCATAGAAGATAAAAAGTAGGAAACTTAATTCTCTACAAAAAAGGTCTCTTAAGGTTTTGCTGTAGCTCGCTTCGTTTCCGAGATATTTGCAGATTTATCTCAAAGGAAGGGTCCTGACGGACATATTTCGAGATATTTCTTCTTCTTGTTGTTCTTCTTCTGCACAGCTAAGCTGGAAGTGGCATTTGCAGGTCGCAATAGTGCAGAGCTATCTCAAAGAAAGGGGCCACGGTGTTTCTGTATCTCTATTATGTTGGTGCGGCTTCGGAACTTTTAAATATCTCGATATATCTCGAAAACTACGCTTCTGATCAAAAAATATCAGAGATCGTAAATTGTAGGAAACATAATTCTCTACAAAAAAGATCTCTTAATATTTTGCCATAGCTCGCTTTGTTTCCGAGATATTTGCAGATTTATCTCAAGGGAAGGGGCCTGACGGACATATTTCGAGATATTTCTTCTTCTTGTTGTTCTTCTTCCGCACAGCTAAGCTGGAAGTGGCATTTGCAGCTCGCAATAGTGCAGAGTTATCTCGAAGAAAGGGGCCACGGTGTTTCTGTATCTCTATTATGTTGGTGCGGCTTCGGAACTTTTAAATATCTCGATATATCTCGAAAACTACGCTTCTGATCAAAAAATATCATAGAACATAAATTGTAGGAAACATCGTTCTCTACAAAAAAGGTCTCTTAACGTTTTGCCATAGTTCGCTTCGTTTCCGAAATATTTGCAGATTTATCTCAAGGGAAGGGGCCTGACGGACATATTGCGAGATATTTCTTCTTCTTGTTGTTCTTCTTCTGCACAGCTAAACTGGAAGTGGCATTTCCAGCTCGCAATAGTGCAGAGTTATCCCAAAGAAAGGGGCCACGGTGTTTCTGTATCTCTATTATGTTGGTGCGGTTTCGGAACTTTTAAATATCTCGATATATCTCGAAAACTACGCTTCTGATTAAAAAATATCATAGAACATAAATTGTAGGAAACATAATTCTCTACAAAAAACGTCTCTTAACATTTTGCCGTAGCTCGCTTCGTTTCCGAGATATTTGCAGATTTATCTCAAGGGAAGGGTCCTGATGGACATATTTCGAGATATTTCTTCTTCTTGTTGTTCTTCTTCTGCATAGCTAAACTGGAAGTGGCATTTCCAGCTCGCAATCGTGCAGAGTTATCTCAAAGAAAGGGGCCACGGTGTTTCTGTATCTCTATTATGTTGGTGCGGCTTCGGAACTTTTAAGTATCTTGATATATCTCGAGAACTACGCATCTGATCAAAAAATATCATAGGACATAAAAAGTAGGAAACTTAATTCTCTACAAAAAAGGTCTCTTAAGATTTTGCCATAGCTCGCTTCGTTTCCGAGATATTTGCAGATTTATCTCAAGGGAAGGGGCCTGACGGACATATTCCGAGATATTTCTTCTTCTTGTTGTTCCTCTTCTGCACAGCTAAGCTGGAAGTGGCATTTGCAGCTCGCAATAGTGCAGAGTTATCTCAAAGAAAGAGGCCACGGTGTTTCTGTATCTCTATTATGTTGGTGCAGCTTCGGAACTTTTAAATATCTTGATATATCTCGAGAACTACGCATCTGATCAAAAAATATCATAGAACATAAAAAGTAGGAAACTTAATTCTCTACAAAAAAGGTATCTTAACATCTTGCCATAGCTCGCTTCGTTTCCGAGATATTTGCAGATTTATCTCAAGGGAAGGGGCTTGACGGACATATTTCGAGATATTTCTTCTTCTTGTTGTTCTTCTTCTGCAGAGCTAAGCTGGAAGTGGCATTTGCAGCTCGCAATAGTGCAGAGTTATCTCAAAGAAAGGGGCCACGGTGTTTCTGTATCTCTATTATGTTGGTGCGGCTTCGGAACTTTTAAATATATCGATATATCTCGAAAACTACGCATCTGATCAAAAAATATCATAGAACATAAAAAGTAGGAAACTTAATTCTCTACAAAAAAGGTCTCTTAACATTTTCCCATAGCTGGCATCGTTTCCGAGATATTTGCAGATTTAGCTCAAGGGAAGGGGCCTGACGGACATATTCCGAGATATTTCTTCTTCTTGTTGTTCCTCTTCTGCACAGCTAAGCTGGAAGTGGCATTTGCAGCTCGCAATAGTGCAGAGTTATCTCAAAGAAAGAGGCCACGGTGTTTCTGTATCTCTATTATGTTGGTGCGGCTTCGGCACTTTTAAATATCTCGATATATCTCGAGAACTACGCTTCTGATCAAAAAATATCTGAGAACGTAAATTGTAGGAAACATAATTCTCTACAAAAAAGGTCTCTTAACATTTTGCCATAGCTCGCTTCGTTTCCGAGATATTTGCAGATTTATCTCAAGGGAAGGGGCCTGACGGACATATTTCGAGATATTTCTTCTTCTTGTTGTTCTTCTTCTGCACAGCTAAGCTGGAAGTGGCATTTGCAGCTCGCAATAGTGCAGAGTTATCTCAAAGAAAGAGGCCACGGTGTTTCTGTATATCTATTATGTTGGTGCGGCTTCGGAACTTTTAAGTATCTCGATATATCTCGAAAACTACGCTTCTGATCAAATAATATCAGAGAACGTAAATTGTAGGAAACATAATTCTCTACAAAAAACGTCTCTTAACATTTTGCCATAGCTGGCATCGCTTCCGAGATATTTGCAGATTTAGTTCAAGGGAAGGGGCCTGACGGACATATTCCGAGATATTTCTTCTTCTTGTTGTTCCTCTTCTGCACAGCTAAGCTGGAAGTGGCATTTGCAGCTCGCAATAGTGCAGAGTTATCTCAACGAAAGAGGCCACGGTGTTTCTGTATCTCTATTATGTTGGTGCAGCTTCGGAACTTTTAAATATCTTGATATATCTCGAGAACTACGCATCTGATCAAAAAATATCGTAGAACATAAAAAGTAGGAAACTTAATTCTCTACAAAAAAGGTATCTTAACATCTTGCCATAGCTCGCTTCGTTTCCGAGATATTTGCAGATTTATCTCAAGGGAAGGGGCTTGACGGACATACTTCGAGATATTTCTTCTTCTTGTTGTTCTTCTTCTGCACAGCTAAGCTGGAAGTGGCATTTGCAGCGCGCAATAGTGCAGAGTTATCTCAAAGAAAGGGGCCACGGTGTTTCTGTATCTCTATGATGTTGTTGCGGCTTCGGAACTTTTAAATATCTTGATATATCTCGAGAACTACGCATCTGATCAAAAAATATCATAGAACATAAAAAGTAGGAAACTTAATTCTCTACAAAAAAGGTCTCTTAACATTTTCCCATAGCTGGCATGGTTTCCGAGATATTTGCAGATTTAGCTCAAGGAAAGGGGCCTGACGGACATATTCCGAGATATTTCTTCTTCTTGTTGTTCCTCTTCTGCACAGCTAAGCTGGAAGTGGCATTTGCAGCTCGCAATAGTGCAGAGTTATCTCAAGGAAAGAGGCCACGGTGTTTCTGTATCTCTATTATGTTGGTGCGGCTTCGGAACTTTTAAGTATCTCGATATATCTCGAAAACTACGCTTCTGATCAAATAATATCAGAGAACGTAAATTGTAGGAAACATAATTCTCTACAAAAAAGGTCTCTTAACATTTTGCCATAGCTGGCATCGCTTCCGAGATATTTGCAGATTTATCTCAAGGGAAGGGGCCTGACGGACATATTCCGAGATATTTCTTCTTCTTGTTGTTCCTCTTCTGCACAGCTAAGCTGGAAGTGGCATTTGCAGCTCGCAATAGTGCAGAGTTATCTCAAAGAAAGAGGCCACGGTGTTTCTGTATCTCTATTATGTTGGTGCAGCTTCGGAACTTTTAGATATCTTGATATATCTCGAGAACTACGCATCTGATCAAAAAATATCGTAGAACATAAAAAGTAGGAAACTTAATTCTCTACAAAAAAGGTATCTTAACATCTTGCCATAGCTCGCTTCGTTTCCGAGATATTTGCAGATTTATCTCAAGGGAAGGGGCTTGACGGACATATTTCGAGATATTTCTTCTTCTTGTTGTTCTTCTTCTGCACAGCTAAGCTGGAAGTGGCATTTGCAGCGCGCAATAGTGCAGAAATATCTCAAAGAAAGGGGCCACGGTGTTTCTGTATCTCTATTATGTTGTTGCGGCTTCGGAACTTTTAAATATCTTGATATATCTCGAGAACTGCGCATCTGACCAAAAAATATCATACAACATAAAAAGTAGGAAACTTAATTCTCTACAAAAAAGGTCTCTTAACATTTTCCCATAGCTGGCATCGTTTCCGAGATATTTGCAGATTTATCTCAAGGGAAGGGGCCTGGCGGACATATTTCGAGATATTTCTTCTTCTTGTTGTTCTTCTTCTGCACAGCTAAACTGGAAGTGGCATTTCCAGCTCGCAATAGTGCAGAGTTATCCCAAAGAAAGGGGCCACGGTGTTGCTGTATCTCTATTATGTTGGTGCGGCTTCGGAACTTTTAAATATCTCGATATATCTCGAAAACTACGCTTCTGATCAAAAAATATCATAGAACATAAATTGTAGCAAACAGAATTCTCTACAAAAAAGGTCTCTGAACATTTTGCCATAGCTCGCTTCGTTTCCGAGATATTTGCAGATATATCTCAAGGGAAGGGGCCTGACGGACATATTTCGAGATATTTCTTCTTCTTGTTGTTCTTCTTCTGCACAGCTAAGCTGGAAGTGGCATTTGCAGCTCGCAATAGTGCAGAGTTATCTCAAAGAAAGAGGCCACGGTGTTTCTGTATATCTATTATGTTGGTGCGGCTTCGGAACTTTTAAGTATCTCGATATATCTCGAAAACTACGCTTCTGATCAAATAATATCAGAGAACGTAAATTGTAGGAAACATAATTCTCTACAAAAAACGTCTCTTAACATTTTGCCATAGCTGGCATCGCTTCCGAGATATTTGCAGATTTAGTTCAAGGGAAGGGGCCTGACGGACATATTCCGAGATATTTCTTCTTCTTGTTGTTCCTCTTCTGCACAGCTAAGCTGGAAGTGGCATTTGCAGCTCGCAATAGTGCAGAGTTATCTCAACGAAAGAGGCCACGGTGTTTCTGTATCTCTATTATGTTGGTGCAGCTTCGGAACTTTTAAATATCTTGATATATCTCGAGAACTACGCATCTGATCAAAAAATATCGTAGAACATAAAAAGTAGGAAACTTAATTCTCTACAAAAAAGGTATCTTAACATCTTGCCATAGCTCGCTTCGTTTCCGAGATATTTGCAGATTTATCTCAAGGGAAGGGGCTTGACGGACATACTTCGAGATATTTCTTCTTCTTGTTGTTCTTCTTCTGCACAGCTAAGCTGGAAGTGGCATTTGCAGCGCGCAATAGTGCAGAGTTATCTCAAAGAAAGGGGCCACGGTGTTTCTGTATCTCTATGATGTTGTTGCGGCTTCGGAACTTTTAAATATCTTGATATATCTCGAGAACTACGCATCTGATCAAAAAATATCATAGAACATAAAAAGTAGGAAACTTAATTCTCTACAAAAAAGGTCTCTTAACATTTTCCCATAGCTGGCATGGTTTCCGAGATATTTGCAGATTTAGCTCAAGGAAAGGGGCCTGACGGACATATTCCGAGATATTTCTTCTTCTTGTTGTTCCTCTTCTGCACAGCTAAGCTGGAAGTGGCATTTGCAGCTCGCAATAGTGCAGAGTTATCTCAAGGAAAGAGGCCACGGTGTTTCTGTATCTCTATTATGTTGGTGCGGCTTCGGAACTTTTAAGTATCTCGATATATCTCGAAAACTACGCTTCTGATCAAATAATATCAGAGAACGTAAATTGTAGGAAACATAATTCTCTACAAAAAAGGTCTCTTAACATTTTGCCATAGCTGGCATCGCTTCCGAGATATTTGCAGATTTATCTCAAGGGAAGGGGCCTGACGGACATATTCCGAGATATTTCTTCTTCTTGTTGTTCCTCTTCTGCACAGCTAAGCTGGAAGTGGCATTTGCAGCTCGCAATAGTGCAGAGTTATCTCAAAGAAAGAGGCCACGGTGTTTCTGTATCTCTATTATGTTGGTGCAGCTTCGGAACTTTTAGATATCTTGATATATCTCGAGAACTACGCATCTGATCAAAAAATATCGTAGAACATAAAAAGTAGGAAACTTAATTCTCTACAAAAAAGGTATCTTAACATCTTGCCATAGCTCGCTTCGTTTCCGAGATATTTGCAGATTTATCTCAAGGGAAGGGGCTTGACGGACATATTTCGAGATATTTCTTCTTCTTGTTGTTCTTCTTCTGCACAGCTAAGCTGGAAGTGGCATTTGCAGCGCGCAATAGTGCAGAGTTATCTCAAAGAAAGGGGCCACGGTGTTTCTGTATCTCTATTATGTTGTTGCGGCTTCGGAACTTTTAAATATCTTGATATATCTCGAGAACTGCGCATCTGACCAAAAAATATCATACAACATAAAAAGTAGGAAACTTAATTCTCTACAAAAAAGGTCTCTTAACATTTTCCCATAGCTGGCATCGTTTCCGAGATATTTGCAGATTTATCTCAAGGGAAGGGGCCTGGCGGACATATTTCGAGATATTTCTTCTTCTTGTTGTTCTTCTTCTGCACAGCTAAACTGGAAGTGGCATTTCCAGCTCGCAATAGTGCAGAGTTATCCCAAAGAAAGGGGCCACGGTGTTGCTGTATCTCTATTATGTTGGTGCGGCTTCGGAACTTTTAAATATCTCGATATATCTCGAAAACTACGCTTCTGATCAAAAAATATCATAGAACATAAATTGTAGCAAACAGAATTCTCTACAAAAAAGGTCTCTGAACATTTTGCCATAGCTCGCTTCGTTTCCGAGATATTTGCAGATATATCTCAAGGGAAGGGGCCTGACGGACATATTTCGAGATATTTCTTCTTCTTGTTGTTCTTCTTCTGCACAGCTAAACTGGAAGTGGCATTTCCAGCTCGCAATAGTGCAGAGTTATCCCAAAGAAAGGGGCCACGGTGTTGCTGTATCTCTATTATGTTGGTGCGGTTTCGGAACTTTTAAATATCTCGATATATCTCGAAAACTACGCTTCTGATCAAAAAATATCATAGAACATAAATTGTTGGAAACATAATTCTCTACAAAAAAGGTCTCTTAACGTTTTGCCATAGCTCGCTTCGTTTCCTAGATATTTGCAGATTTATCTCAAGGGAAGGGTCCTGATGGACATATTTCGAGATATTTCTTCTTCTTGTTGTTCTTCTTCTGCACAGCTAAACTGGAAGTGGCATTTCCAGCTCGCAATCGTGCAGAGTTATCTCAAAGAAAGGTGCCACGGTGTTTCTGTATCTCTATTATGTTTGTGCGGCTTCGGAACTTTTAAATATCTTGATATATCTCGAGAACTACGCATCTGATCAAAAAATATCGTAGAAGATAAAAAGTAGGAAACTTAATTCTCTACAAAAAAGGTCTCTTAACATTTTGCCATAGCTCGCTTCGTTTCCGAGATATTTGCAGATTTATCTCAAGGGAAGGGGCCTGACGGACATATTTCGAGATATTTCTTCTTCTTGTTGTTCTTCTTCTGCACAGCTAAGCTGGAAGTGGCATTTGCGGCTCGCACTAGTGCAGAGTTATCTCAAAGAAAGGGGCCACGGTGTTTCTGTATCTCTATTATGTTGGTGCGGCTTCGGAACTTATAAATATCTCGATATATCTCGAAAACTACGCTTCTGATCAAAAAATATCATAGAACATAAATTGTAGCAAACAGAATTCTCTACAAAAAAGGTCTCTGAACATTTTGCCATAGCTCGCTTCGTTTCCGAGATATTTGCAGATATATCTCAAGGGAAGGGGCCTGACGGACATATTTCGAGATATTTCTTCTTCTTGTTGTTCTTCTTCTGCACAGCTAAACTGGAAGTGGCATTTCCAGCTCGCAATCGTGCAGAGTTATCTCAAAGAAAGGTGCCACGGTGTTTCTGTATCTCTATTATGTTTGTGCGGCTTCGGAACTTTTAAATATCTTGATATATCTCGAGAACTACGCATCTGATCAAAAAATATTATAGAAGATAAAAAGTAGGAAACTTAATTCTCTACAAAAAAGGTCTCTTAACATTTTGCCATAGCTCGCTTCGTTTCCGAGATATTTGCAGATTTATCTCAAGGGAAGGGGCCTGACGGACATATTTCGAGATATTTCTTCTTCTTGTTGTTCTTCTTCTGCACAGCTAAGCTGGAAGTGGCATTTGCGGCTCGCACTAGTGCAGAGTTATCTCAAAGAAAGGGGCCACGGTGTTTCTGTATCTCTATTATGTTGGTGCGGCTTCGGAACTTTTAAATATCTCGATATATCTCGAAAACTACGCTTCTGATCAAAAAATATCATAGAACATAAATTGTAGGAAACATAATTCTCTACAAAAAAGGTCTCTTAACATTTTGCCATAGCTCGCTTCATTTCCGAGATATTTGCAGATATATCTCAAGGGAAGGGGCCTGACGGACATATTTCGAGATATTTCTTCTTCTTGTTGTTCTTATTCTGCACAGCTAAACTGGAAGTGGCATTTCCAGCTCGCAATCGTGCAGAGTTATCTCAAAGAAAGGGGCCACGGTGTTTCTGTATCTCTATTATGTTGGTGCGGCTTCGGAACTTTTAAATATCTCGATATATCTCGAAAACTACGCTTCTGATCAAAAAATATCATAGAACATAAATTGTAGGAAACATCGTTCTCTACAAAAAAGGTCTCTTAACGTTTTGCCATAGTTCGCTTCGTTTCCGAAATATTTGCAGATTTATCTCAAGGGAAGGGGCCTGACGGACATATTGCGAGATATTTCTTCTTCTTGTTGTTCTTCTTCTGCACAGCTAAACTGGAAGTGGCATTTCCAGCTCGCAATAGTGCAGAGTTATCCCAAAGAAAGGGGCCACGGTGTTTCTGTATCTCTATTATGTTGGTGCGGTTTCGGAACTTTTAAATATCTCGATATATCTCGAAAACTACGCTTCTGATTAAAAAATATCATAGAACATAAATTGTAGGAAACATAATTCTCTACAAAAAACGTCTCTTAACATTTTGCCGTAGCTCGCTTCGTTTCCGAGATATTTGCAGATTTATCTCAAGGGAAGGGTCCTGATGGACATATTTCGAGATATTTCTTCTTCTTGTTGTTCTTCTTCTGCATAGCTAAACTGGAAGTGGCATTTCCAGCTCGCAATCGTGCAGAGTTATCTCAAAGAAAGGGGCCACGGTGTTTCTGTATATCTATTATGTTGGTGCGGCTTCGGAACTTTTAAGTATCTTGATATATCTCGAGAACTACGCATCTGATCAAAAAATATCATAGGACATAAAAAGTAGGAAACTTAATTCTCTACAAAAAAGGTCTCTTAACATTTTGCCATAGCTCGCTTCGTTTCCGAGATATTTGCAGATTTATCTCAAGGGAAGGGGCCTGACGGACATATTCCGAGATATTTCTTCTTCTTGTTGTTCCTCTTCTGCACAGCTAAGCTGGAAGTGGCATTTGCAGCTCGCAATAGTGCAGAGTTATCTCAAAGAAAGAGGCCACGGTGTTTCTGTATCTCTATTATGTTGGTGCAGCTTCGGAACTTTTAAATATCTTGATATATCTCGAGAACTACGCATCTGATCAAAAAATATCATAGAACATAAAAAGTAGGAAACTTAATTCTCTACAAAAAAGGTATCTTAACATCTTGCCATAGCTCGCTTCGTTTCCGAGATATTTGCAGATTTATCTCAAGGGAAGGGGCTTGACGGACATATTTCGAGATATTTCTTCTTCTTGTTGTTCTTCTTCTGCAGAGCTAAGCTGGAAGTGGCATTTGCAGCTCGCAATAGTGCAGAGTTATCTCAAAGAAAGGGGCCACGGTGTTTCTGTATCTCTATTATGTTGGTGCGGCTTCGGAACTTTTAAATATATCGATATATCTCGAAAACTACGCATCTGATCAAAAAATATCATAGAACATAAAAAGTAGGAAACTTAATTCTCTACAAAAAAGGTCTCTTAACATTTTCCCATAGCTGGCATCGTTTCCGAGATATTTGCAGATTTAGCTCAAGGGAAGGGGCCTGACGGACATATTCCGAGATATTTCTTCTTCTTGTTGTTCCTCTTCTGCACAGCTAAGCTGGAAGTGGCATTTGCAGCTCGCAATAGTGCAGAGTTATCTCAAAGAAAGAGGCCACGGTGTTTCTGTATCTCTATTATGTTGGTGCGGCTTCGGCACTTTTAAATATCTCGATATATCTCGAAAACTACGCTTCTGATCAAAAAATATCTGAGAACGTAAATTGTAGGAAACATAATTCTCTACAAAAAAGGTCTCTTAACATTTTGCCATAGCTCGCTTCGTTTCCGAGATATTTGCAGATTTATCTCAAGGGAAGGGGCCTGACGGACATATTTCGAGATATTTCTTCTTCTTGTTGTTCTTCTTCTGCACAGCTAAGCTGGAAGTGGCATTTGCAGCTCGCAATAGTGCAGAGTTATCTCAAAGAAAGAGGCCACGGTGTTTCTGTATATCTATTATGTTGGTGCGGCTTCGGAACTTTTAAGTATCTCGATATATCTCGAAAACTACGCTTCTGATCAAATAATATCAGAGAACGTAAATTGTAGGAAACATAATTCTCTACAAAAAACGTCTCTTAACATTTTGCCATAGCTGGCATCGCTTCCGAGATATTTGCAGATTTAGTTCAAGGGAAGGGGCCTGACGGACATATTCCGAGATATTTCTTCTTCTTGTTGTTCCTCTTCTGCACAGCTAAGCTGGAAGTGGCATTTGCAGCTCGCAATAGTGCAGAGTTATCTCAAAGAAAGAGGCCACGGTGTTTCTGTATCTCTATTATGTTGGTGCAGCTTCGGAACTTTTAAATATCTTGATGTATCTCGAGAACTACGCATCTGATCAAAAAATATCGTAGAACATAAAAAGTAGGAAACTTAATTCTCTACAAAAAAGGTATCTTAACATCTTGCCATAGCTCGCTTCGTTTCCGAGATATTTGCAGATTTATCTCAAGGGAAGGGGCTTGACGGACATACTTCGAGATATTTCTTCTTCTTGTTGTTCTTCTTCTGCACAGCTAAGCGGGAAGTGGCATTTGCAGCGCGCAATAGTGCAGAGTTATCTCAAAGAAAGGGGCCACGGTGTTTCTGTATCTCTATGATGTTGTTGCGGCTTCGGAACTTTTAAATATCTTGATATATCTCGAGAACTACGCATCGGATCAAAAAATATCATAGAACATAAAAAGTAGGAAACTTAATTCTCTACAAAAAAGGTCTCTTAACATTTTCCCATAGCTGGCATGGTTTCCGAGATATTTGCAGATTTAGCTCAAGGAAAGGGGCCTGACGGACATATTCCGAGATATTTCTTCTTCTTGTTGTTCCTCTTCTGCACAGCTAAGCTGGAAGTGGCATTTGCAGCTCGCAATAGTGCAGAGTTATCTCAAGGAAAGAGGCCACGGTGTTTCTGTATCTCTATTATGTTGGTGCGGCTTCGGAACTTTTAAGTATCTCGATATATCTCGAAAACTACGCTTCTGATCAAATAATATCAGAGAACGTAAATTGTAGGAAACATAATTCTCTACAAAAAAGGTCTCTTAACATTTTGCCATAGCTGGCATCGCTTCCGAGATATTTGCAGATTTATCTCAAGGGAAGGGGCCTGACGGACATATTCCGAGATATTTCTTCTTCTTGTTGTTCCTCTTCTGCACAGCTAAGCTGGAAGTGGCATTTGCAGCTCGCAATAGTGCAGAGTTATCTCAAAGAAAGAGGCCACGGTGTTTCTGTATCTCTATTATGTTGGTGCAGCTTCGGAACTTTTAGATATCTTGATATATCTCGAGAACTACGCATCTGATCAAAAAATATCGTAGAACATAAAAAGTAGGAAACTTAATTCTCTACAAAAAAGGTATCTTAACATCTTGCCATAGCTCGCTTCGTTTCCGAGATATTTGCAGATTTATCTCAAGGGAAGGGGCTTGACGGACATATTTCGAGATATTTCTTCTTCTTGTTGTTCTTCTTCTGCACAGCTAAGCTGGAAGTGGCATTTGCAGCGCGCAATAGTGCAGAGTTATCTCAAAGAAAGGGGCCACGGTGTTTCTGTATCTCTATTATGTTGTTGCGGCTTCGGAACTTTTAAATATCTTGATATATCTCGAGAACTGCGCATCTGACCAAAAAATATCGTAGAACATAAAAAGTAGGAAACTTAATTCTCTACAAAAAAGGTATCTTAACATCTTGCCATAGCTCGCTTCGTTTCCGAGATATTTGCAGATTTATCTCAAGGGAAGGGGCTTGACGGACATATTTCGAGATATTTCTTCTTCTTGTTGTTCTTCTTCTGCACAGCTAAGCTGGAAGTGGCATTTGCAGCTCGCAATAGTGCAGAGTTATCTCAAAGAAAGGGGCCACGGTGTTTCTGTACCTCTGTTATGTTGGTGCAGCTTCGGAACTTTTAAATATCTTGATATATCTCGAGAACTACGCATCTGATCAAAAAATATCATACAACATAAAAAGTAGGAAACTTAATTCTCTACAAAAAAGGTATCTTAACATTTTGCCATAGCTCGCTTCGTTTCCGAGATATTTGCAGATTTATCTCAAGGGAAGGGGCTTGACGGACATACTTCGAGATATTTCTTCTTCTTGTTGTTCCTCTTCTGCACAGCTCAGCTGGAAGTGGCATTTGCAGCGCGCAATAGTGCAGAGTTATCTCAAAGAAAGGGGCCACGGTGTTTCTGTATCTCTATTATGTTGGCGCGGCTTCGGAACTTTTAAATATCTTGATATATCTTGAGAACTACGCATCTGATCAAAAAATATCATAAAACATAAAAAGTAGGAAACTTAATTCTCTACAAAAAAGGTCTCTTAACATTTTCCCATAGCTGGCATCGTTTCCGAGATATTTGCAGATTTAGCTCAAGGGAAGGGGCCTGACGGACATATTCCGAGATATTTCTTCTTCTTGTTGTTCCTCTTCTGCACAGCTAAGCTGGAAGTGGCATTTGCAGCTCGCAATAGTGCAGAGTTATCTCAAAGAAACAGGCCACGGTGTTTCTGTACCTCTATTATGTTGGTGCAGCTTCGGAACTTTTAAATATCTTGATATATCTCGAGAACTACGCATCTGATCAAAAAATATCATAGAACATAAAAAGTAGGAAACTTAATTCTCTACAAAAAAGGTCTCTTAACATTTTCCCATAGCT